>NC_051104.1:375000-1050000 GCF_901709675.1 Syngnathus acus | reverse complement strand
TAATTCCCCTGTAATTGGAACACACCCTCCGGTCCCCCTTCTTAAAGAGGGGAACCACCACCCCAGTCTGCCAATCCAGAGGCACTGTCCCCGATGTCCACGCGATGCTGTAGAGACGTGTCAGCCATGACAGCCCCACAACATCCAGAGCCCTTAAGAAATCCGGGCGGATCTCATCCACCCCCGGGGCCTTGCCACCGAGGAGTTTTTTAACTACCTCAGTGACTTCAACCCCAGAGATTGGAGAGTCCGCCTCAGAGTCCTCAGGCCCTGCTTCCACAATGGAAGGCGTGTCGGTGGAATTGAGGAGGTCTTCGAAGTATTCTCCCCACCGACACACGACGTCCCGAGTCGAGGTCAGCAGCACGCCATCTCCACTGTAAACAGTGTTGACGTTGCACTGCTTCCCCCTCCTGAGACGCCGGATGGTGGACCAGAATTTCCTCGAAGCCGTCCGGAAGTCATTCTCCATGGCCTCGCCGAACTCCTCCCACGCCCGGGTTTTTGCCTCAGCAACCGCCAAAGCCGCGTTCCGCTTGGCCATCCGGTACCTGTCAGCTGCCTCTGGAGTCCCGCAGGCCAAAACGGCCCGGTAGGACTCCTTCTTCAGCTTGACGGCATCCCTTACCGCCGGTGTCCACCAGCGGGTTCGGGGATTGCCGCCACGACAGGCACCAATGACCTTACGGCCACAGCTCCGGTCGGCCGCCTCAACAATGGAGGCGCGGAACAAGGTCCACTCGGACTCAATGTCCCCCGCCTCCCCCGGGACGTGGGAAAAGCTCTGCCGGAGGTGGGAGTTGAAGCTCTTCCTGACAGGGGATTCCGCCAGACGTTCCCAGCAGACCCTCACAGAACGTTTGGGTCTGCCAGGTCGGACCGGCATCTTCCCCCACCATCGGAGCCAACCCACCACCAGGTGGTGATCAGTTGACAGCTCCGCCCCTCTCTTCGCCCGAGTGTCCAAAACATGCGGCCGCAAATCCGATGACACGACTACAAATCAGCATCACGCTGAGCACAGGGGCCCCCCAAGGCTGCGTGCTCAGTCCGCTGCTCTTCACCCTCCTGACGCATGACTGCGCTGCCACCTGCAGCGGCAACCGCATAGTGAAGTTTGCTGACGACACGACTCTGGTGGGTCTCATCACCAAGGGAGACGAGACTCAATACAGGCTGGAGGTTGACCTTCTGACCGCGTGGTGCAGGGACAACAACCTCCTGCTGAACGTCGACAAGACCAAGGAGATTGTCGTTGACTTCCGGAAGGGTCACGCCCAACACCTGCCGCTGACCATCGACGGTGCTGTGGTGGAGAGAGTGAGCAGCGCCAGGTTCCTGGGGGTGCACATCAGTGAGGATCTCTCCTGGTCCACCAACACCGCGTCGCTGGCGAAGAAGGCCCGGCGCCGCCTGTACTTCCTTCGGAAACTCAGGCGAGCGGGGACTCCTCCGGCCGTCATGACTACGTTTTACCGCGGCACCATTGAGAGCGTCCTCTCCAGCTGTATTGCTGTCTGGGGTGGCAGCTGCACTGACCAAGACTTGAAGGCCCTGCAGCGCATTGTGAAAACGGCTAGTAAGACTATTGGTGCTTCTCTCCCCTCCTTGAAGGACATTTACACCTCCCATCTCACCCGCAAGGCGACCAAGATTGTGAGTGATGTGAGTCACCCCGCTCACCCTTTGTTTGAACTTCTGCCCTCTGGGAGGCGGTACAGGAGCCTGCGCTCCCGCACCACCAGACTTTCCAACAGCTTCGTACTCCAGGCTGTTAGGATCCTGAACTCGCTCCCCCTTTCAGCGTAGCGTCCTGTTCTTGCTGTATGCTCACTGGCTCGGTTTTGCCCCTCATATTCAATGGGTTATTGGTCTGTTTTTATTCATCGCTCATTTTATTTTATTTATTATTTATTATTTATGGTTTGTGCCTACTTGTTTTTGTTTTGTGTCGCCTACTTGTATGTCTCGTCACCGTGGGATGGAGGAAACGGAATTTCGGTTTCTTTGTGTGTCTTGACGTATGAAGGGATTGACAATAAAGCTGACTTTGACTTTGACTTTGACTTTGACAAAGTCGATCATCGAACTGCGGCCTAGGGTGTCCTGGTGCCAAGTGCACACATGGACACCCTTATGTTTGAACATGGTGTTCATTATTGAAAATCCGTGTCGAGCACAGAAGTCCAACAATAGAACACCGCTCGGGTTCAGATCGGGGGGGCCGTTCCTCCCAATCACGCCCTTCCAGGTCTCACTGTCATTGCCCACGTGAGCATTGAAGTCACCCAGTAGAACGACGGAGTCCCCAGAAGGAGCGCTCTCCAGCACTTCCTCCAGGGACTCCAAGAAGGGTGGGTACTCTGAGCTGCCGTTTGGTGCATAGACACAAACAACAGTCAGGACCCGTCCCCCCACCCGAAGGCGGAGGGAGGCTACCCTCTCGTTCACCGGGGTGAACCCCAATGTGCAGGCGCCCAGCCGGGGGGCAATAAGTATACCCACACCTGCCCGACGCCTCTCACCGTGGGCAACTCCAGAGTGGAAGAGAGTCCAGCCCCTCTCGAGAGGGCTTGTACCGGAACCCAAACTGTGCGTGGAGGCAAGTCCGACTATATCTAGTCGGAACTTTTCTGCCTCGCACACCAGCTCGGGCTCCTTTCCAGCCAGAGAGGTGACATTCCATGTCCCAAGAGCCAGCTTCTGCAGCCGGGGATCAGACCGCCAAGGTCCCTGCCTTTGGCCGCCGCCCAGCTTGCAATGCACCCGACCCCTTTGGCCCCTCCCACAGGTGGTGAGCCCATGGGAAGGGGGACCCACGTTTCCTTTTCGGGCTGAGCCCGGCCGGGCCCCATGGGCGAAGGCCCGGCCACCAGACGCTCGCCTTCGAGCCCCGCCTCCAGGCCTGGCTCCAGAGGGGGGCCCCGGTGACCCGCGTCCGGGCGAGGGAAAACGTGATCCATTAATTTTTATCATCATAAGGGGCTGATGAGCCGTGCTTTGTCTGGCCCCTCACCTAGGACCCGTTTGCCATGGGTGACCCTACCAGGGGCATGAAGCCCCAGACAACATGGCTCCTAGGATCATAGGGGCACGCAAACCCCTCCACCACGATAAGGTGACGACTCACGGAGGGGATAATCAGCAATATTAAAATAATAAAGGCTTGCAATATTTCAGTTGATTTGTAATGAATCCAGAATGTATGACTTTTTTTTTAAATTGCATTACAGAAAATAAAGAACTTTATCACAATATTCAAATCTGTCCTGTATGTGTGTATATATATATATATATATATATACCGTAATTGTCGGACTATAAGTCGCGGTTTTTTTCATAGTTTGGGTGGGGGGGCGACTTATACTGAGGAGCGACTTATATGTAAATTTTTTCAAAACTTTTCAGAAAAAATAAAATAAAAAGTGAAACCGCGATAAACGAACCGCGATGTAGCAAGGGATTACTGTAATTTGAATTTCAAGTAACGTCAGCAGCGCGGCGGTTGTTTACAAAAAGGACAAAGATTCGATCACGGGATGACGAAGATGACGAAGGGCCCCACGTACTACCGGCATTATTAGCGGCTTTGTTTGTAAGTGACACGGAGGACGAAGAGTTTGAAGGATTTAATGATTTGGAGTGACACAGAAGGTTTGAAAAACTATTATGGCTTTTACGCACGCCCGGTTCTATTCTACGGAGCTCTCTTTCACCTCCGTGGATGGAAGTCTGGGGTCGGCGCTCGGCCGGGTGGCTGTCCGGGGACGGTGGATGGGGCTCGGACATGGCTTTTACGCACGTCCGGTCCTACTCTACGGAGCTCTCTTTCACCTCCGTGGATGGAAGTCGGGGGCCGGTGCTCGGCTGGGTGGCTGTCCGGGGACGGTGGATGGGGCTCGGACATGGCTTTTACGCACGCCCAGTCCTATTCTATGGAGCTCTCTTCCACCTCCGTGGCTGGAAGTGCCACCTCCGGGGATGGAAGTCCACGCCGCCACACGTCTGGACGTCGACGCCGGTGCTTCGGGCTGTGTGGTGGTGAACTATTTATGTTATAGTTATTTGATATATTTTATTTCGTGGAGCAACTTGTATATGTTTTTATCGTTACAGTTCAGTAGTTGTTGGCTCGTTGACCTCTTGTTTTGTTAAATAAAGAGCCGTTTACCAAACCCATGTCTTTCCTTGTACTTTGTTAACGCTACAATGTAGTTATATACTAGATCTGTGGAATAACGACGAGGCTGACGTCAGGGCGCACGCGCGGCGTTGTTGACAAAGGACGAGGAATTTGATCGATGGATTTAATGATTTGGAGTGACACAGATGGTTTGATAATATTATTGCTTATATAATAGTTATTTGATATATAATTTATATATTGTTATATGGGCCTGTGGAATATTTTGAAGCGCAAGTGCCGTCAGCGGCGCGCACCCATTGTTGACATAAAGGACAATCGATGGATTTAATGAATTGGAGTGACACAGATGGTTTTATAAACGTGTTATTTATGTACCGTTTTTTTCCATGTATAATGCGCAAAATTTAACAAATTTATTGTCCTAAAATCTTGGTGCGTATTATACATGGGTACAACAATTTTTGAAGAAAATCTCCCTCGAAAATAAAACTTGAAATCACCTTTCTTCTTGTTCGTTGTCAATCGCGCATCACATTCAGCCATCCTGCCCAACACACTTAGTCAGTAAAATTCATAATTGACGACACATCGTTTGATGCGATGATGCAATCCTTGATGGTGTGTTATTGTCAAATATTGTTTGTTTTTTAATCTCCATCGCAGACCGGATATCATACGGAGGCCGCCATGACAGTATGCGCAGAACAGATGCGCAAGACACGTCAATCGCGCATCGCATTCAGCCATCCTGCCCAACACACTTAGTCAGTAAAATTCATAATTGACGACACATCGTTTGATGCGATGGTCCAATCCTTGATGGTGTGTTATTGTCAAATATTGTTTGTTTTTTAATCTCCATGGCAAATCGGATATCATACGGAGGCCGCCATTACAGATGCGCAGAACGGATGCGCAAGACACGTCAATCGCGCATCGCATTCAGCCATCCTGCCCAACACACTTAGTCAGTAAAATTCATAATTGACGACACATCGTTTGATGCGATGGTCCAATCCTTGATGGTGTGTTATTGTCAAATATTGTTTGTTTTTTAATCTCCATCGCAAACCGGATATCATACGGAGGCCGCCATGACAGATGCGCAGAACCGATGCGCATGACACGTCAATCGCGCATCGCATTCAGCCATCCTGCCCAACACACTTAGTCAGTAAAATTCATAATTGACGACACATCGTTTGATGCGATAGTCCAATCCTTAATGGTGTGTTATTGTCAAATATTGTTTGTTTTTTAATCTCCATCGCAAACCGGATATCATACGGAGGCCGCCATTACAGATGCGCAGAACGGATGCGCAAGACACGTCAATCGCGCATCGCATTCAGCCATCCTGCCCAACACACTTAGTCAGTAAAATTCATAATTGACGACACATCGTTTGATGCGATGGTCCAATCCTTGATGGTGTGTTATTGTCAAATATTGTTTGTTTTTTTAATCTCCATCGCAAACCGGATATCATACGGAGGCCGCCATGACAGATGCGCAGAACGGATGCGCAAGACACGTCAATCGCGCATCGCATTCAGCCATCCTGCCCAACACACTTAGTCAGTAAAATTCATAATTGACGACACATCGTTTGATGCGATGGTCCAATCCTTGATGGTGTGTTATTGTCAAATATTGTTTGTTTTTTAATCTCCATCGCAAACCGGATATCATACGGAGGCCGCCATGACAGATGCGCAGAACGGATGCGCAAGACACGTCAATCGCGCATCGCATTCAGCCATCCTGCCCAACACACTTAGTCAGTAAAATTCATAATTGACGACACATCGTTTGATGCGATGGTCCAATCCTTGATGGTGTGTTATTGTCAAATATTGTTTGTTTTTTAATCTCCATCGCAAACCGGATATCATACGGAGGCCGCCATTACAGATGCGCAGAACGGATGCGCAAGACACGTCAGCTATATAAAGAGCGAGACTTCAGTTCTCTACCTAAATGCGTATTACAGGTAATATTTTATTTCACAACACTTTGCCTTGTTCCTTTCCTCTCTGCTGTTCACTTCAAACACGCTCGATACGAACACAATGCTCTCGTATCAGACGCTTGCTCGATCACCTGCTCGTTTGCTGTCACAATGTACCCTACACAAATCCGAAACATTTCTCCGCTATCGAGTTTGCTAGCGCATGCGCAGTGATACTGACCGGCAGAATAACATCCGGTTGTTCCCAAAGATGATCTTTTTTCTGAAATAATTTCACGTTTACGGATTTAAGTAGGAGTCAAAATTTGGGTGCGTATTATACATGGAAAAAAACGGTAATAGTTATTTGAATAACTCTGAATGTTACGTCGGGCCCGTTCTCAGCTCTTCGTTTGTGTTTATGTCACGTTAGCATACCTATCGTTTAGCCTGTTGTTGCTCGTTCATGTCTGTTCTTGGTGTTGGATTTTGTCGAATAAATTTCCCCCAAAATGCGACTTATACTCCGGAGCAACTTACATATACCGTTTTTTTCCATGTATAATACGCAAAATTTAACTAATTTATTGTCCTAAAATCTGGGGTGCGCATTATACATGGGTACAATTTTTTTTAAATTTTTCTTTTTTTTAAATTTTTTTTTATTTTTTTTTAAGAAAATCATGGTACTGGTACGAGTATTGATTTATGTATTGTTCTCTTCTTGTCATGTTGTGAAAGAATGTGGGTTGAATAAATACCGAAAGAACAATAGTGTGTTTGTACTGTGCTCTGGTCATTTCGTCAAAGAAGGGATAATAGTCCTCTTCTCTTCTTGACTGACAATGAATGTGATAGTTTAATACAATCAGCAAATAACAAAATGCGTATTACAGGTAATATTTTATTTCACAACACTTTGCCTTGTTCCTTTCGTCTCTGCTGTTCACTTCAAACACGCTCCATACGAACGCAATGCTCTCGTATCAGACGCTTGCTCGATCACCTGCTCGTTTGCTGTCACAATGTACCCTACACAAATCCGAAACATTTGTTGCGGCTCCGAGGCACGACGAGGGGCAAGTTTTGGTTTCCAAGGGTGTTTTTATTCCTCTTCAACGTCTCTCCCATACAGAGACGCCTTTTTCACATGTCCGCACGTCACTTTCCTCTCTTTTCATCTGATCGCGGTGGTGCCTTTATGGGCAGTCGGAGAAATCAACGCCAACAAAAAAAAATACATCCAGCCTAGTTAAGACCATACCAAAGACTATAAAAATGGGACCCATTGCCTCCCTGCGTGTGTGACGATCATTGGGACTTAAAAAAAAAAAAAGACAAAAAAAAAAGAAATTGGGTGCGTATTATACATGGGTACAGGCTTTTTTCCAGCATCAACATGCCATTGTTAGGGTGCGTATTATACATGGGGGCGCATTATACACGGAAAAAAACGGTATATGTTTTTTTTTCACGTTATTGTGCATTTTATGGCTAATGCGACCTATATTCCGGAGCGACTTTTAGTCCGAAAAATACAGTATATATATACTATATATATACTATATATATATATATATATATATATATATATATATATATGTATATATGTATATATGTATGTATGCATGTATGTATGCATGTATGTATGCATGTATGTATGCGTGCATGTATGTATGTATGTATATACAGTGGAGCCTCAGTTTTCGAACACAATCCGTTCCAGAAGGCTGTTCGAGAAGTGAATCTTTCGAATTCCGAATCATATTTTCCCATTACAAATAATGGAACAAAAATTAATCCGTTCCAAGCCCAAAAAAAAACCCCGCCTTTTTTAAGCATTTTTTTCATTTGCGCATTTTTGTCCAATCGCGCAGCTGCAGCGCACCGTCGGTGACGCGCTACGGTTGCGTGTTCGGCGGTGGACAAAAATGCGCAAATGAAAAAATGCTTAAAAAAGGCGGGGTTTTTTTTTGGCTTGGAACGGATGAATTTTTGTTCCATTATTTGTAATGGGAAAATATGATTCGGAATTCAAACGATTCACTTCTCGAACAGCCTTCTGGAACGGATTGTGTTCGAAAACCGAGGCTCCACTCATGTACACACACAAATATATTGGTAAATAACTGGTGGTGGTTCACAAATTTTGAAGTATTGCTGTCTGTCACTCTGCATCATTCTACACGTGTCAATGTGAGCTAAGGTGACAATGACTAAAAATAAAAAAATAAATAAAAAATTAAAGACTTAAGTAGAGTGTCGGACTTTACAAAACATATGTAATGGGTTTGAACTGAGCTCAGGGCTGATACAAGTTTTTCCCCCTCTTTTGTTGTCATCCACACGTTGGACTTTTACTGGGCATGCTGCCACGAGTTTGCTTTATTTTGACTTTCACAAGTTGAAGTGATGTTTTACAACCGAGGATTAATGGCTACTCTTTATGTAACACTTAATTTGCTTCATCACTGTTTACACCAAAAGTTTTTTTGTTTTGTTTTTTTCACCCAAAAGTCTCCAAAGTTCCATTTTGTGGATCGATTTCTCTGCCACATCGCCTACGGATTCCCTCGCTATCTGAAAAGCGCCCCATTGAACGGACGCAATTTTTGCTTTGAAGACTGGAAGGTGGCGGAAATGCGCTTTCCATGCTGAGGTCTCGAATTCCGCATGAAGGTGCGTTGATATGAGGCTCTTTTCATGTCTCAAGAAACACATCTGAGGAGTTGTTTCGCTCCAAGTCCAGGCATGAGGTGGTGAGCGGGGAGGCTTTTAATCTCCATATCAAAGCCATTATAGCGGCGCTGCAGGGCCTCGGCAGAGACGTATACAATCCATATTATTTATAGCTCGGGATCATCCCCCCGGCGCGGACGCTTAGGTGAAAGCGGGGTTCGTTTTGCTACGGTTGCATCACGCCGGGTAAAGACTATGTGAGCGCCATTTAATCGGCCCATTGATCAGGTGGACGAGGGAGGGGAAGGCAAAGAAAACTGGATGATAAAAGTCACTTTGGGCTGGATTTGGACTACAATGCACAATTTTGAAATAGTGGAAACTAATCAAACAATGGTAAATGTAGAATGCTGAGGATATACTAACTAAATTAATTGACCCAATTCTTCATTCTCAGGACAAGCTGTCTCCTGAGAGGAATTAGTGTCTGTCCACATTCATTGGACATAGAATCCGTCTAATTATGCGCTGATGTGCACTCGGAGGGCTAATTAAGGAGCGGGGATCAATAAGGACCTCGAATGCCCCTCACGTAGGGTGGCCCCCGCGTTCATTAAGGGGGGGTGGCGGCTTCAAAGGGGATTTCTCAGGCTCCACCTGAGGGACGGATGGGTATTTGCCGACGCGTGTGTACCTGGGTGCCAACAAAAACACAGACAGACCTGGTCAATATTTGCTCTTATTATCCGTCGCTAAATAGCCTCGCTCTGGCATCGCCCGCTGACGTCTTCTGTATCCGTGATGGGACTTAACATGGCCGTGTAGTGCCAAAATGGCATTTTTAGCAGATTGATTAAGGCTCCTCCGACCCGACATGCCAGACTCAAACCCACAGGAAGCGGCCAATGTAATCATGAAAAGTGCCTAAGCCCGAGCAGGTAGGTGAATATTATTTGTTGTGCATGAGCAGCTTAGAGGTGATTTCCTCACCGCCACAGGCGTCGTGCGAGCGGAAAGTGGGCTACGGAACATACTGATACAAATACGGTTCTGTTAAATTCAGTTGGACATTGCGCTGCTCCTTATTGCGGGTGCACCACGGCCACAAGGGGGCAGTATGATAAGGACATTTAGATGTAGTGACACATGTTACTCATTCTTCACTGAGGTTAAAGAATAAATGCCTGTGAGTATTGTTATCCTGTCTGTCTAAATGTGTTGTGCCTCCTTTTTTTGTTCAAATATGTTGTTTAAGGGTGCTATTCGTTAATCCATCCATGGTGTTTTGTAAACTACATTAGAATTTGGATGAAATAATAAATGAATTAAATTCAATTTCCAATCTAGCGCAACGATCCTTTTAGTTTTTATTCAATTTCTAAATTATAGATCAACAGAACAACAACACTGAGAGTTTTGGGGGTAGGTCTATTTTGGCCTGTTCATGGGGGAAACCATCACATTCTGACACATTTGGAACGCTACTGCAAGTTTAAAAAAAAAAGCCCTCAACTCTGTAAAAGGACGACTGAAGGTGTATCATTGCTGTCAAAAGGCTTTGATTCGTACTAATAGCTCACTGGAGACGATCAAAGCCACTTTGGGAAGAAAAACCTGTGTGAGGATGAAAAGCTTCAATACGTCATGGAGGAAAAAGTGCAAAAGTGACGTGTGCCCTGTGTTCTTCTATAGAAGAAATGGTGTGGAAAAGTAATCCTGTTTACTGCCTTCATCCCTCCATCCAAAAGTCAGCAAAAGGTGGGGGGGAAACTGAAATGCAGGAGGAAAAGGAATGGGGAAGGCAGCCATTTTGACTTTACATAAAGTCCTCAGGGGGGCATTTTAGAATAACCTGGCGGGATGCTCAACTCAGCGAGCGCCACAAAATTAAATGTAACAAATGAATTTTACATTTCCTTTAGAATATGTTTACCCTAATTCCAAATTTAAACAGGCTGGCCTAACAATCTTAATGTTATAATGCGACTTCATCTCTGTAACAAACGTATTTCCAAACTTTCTATTTCCTGCCTTGCGTCATATATCTCGTCTGGTGAAGACATGAGGGGTCTTTTTAAATCCCACAAGAGACTTTGGGCCACCAATTATCCACCATCCCCTTGCCTGTGACCTTATCTGCAAGCCTGTCAAGCGTCTTAACATTCAGGCGGAGCGCTATGGCCGACAATGTAAATACAGCCAACCCCCAATAATAACATCATCATGCTGTTATCAGACACCTTCATCCTTCTTCAAATTAGTGCAGAAAAGGACCGAAATAACGACCTACAACTATGGCTTGTATATTTCTATACACATTTCATCTCAGTGGAAACACTGACATTAATCTTTTGCAAAGTTAATCAAAGCTATTTTAAAAAAATAATGTGAATGTCCTTAAATAGAAATAGGAAATGTATACGCCAGCGGGTATAAAATATTTGACACAACGTACAACCTCTGAAAAATTATCAACATTAAAAATAAATTGCATATAAAATATTTAAGTACGTACAGTACTATGAACTGCAGTAAAACACACATTGGGGTAAAAGGGGGGGTCTCCCTCTTGTGGGCAAGTTGCACAATTACATTCTTCCAACCTTAACCCGGAAGTATTTGTGTTTTCATACAAGCACGTGTGAATACACCGTTTCAGTCCACGTCCAACATGGCCACGGCTTCTTGTAACTTCGACGAGCTCCTCGCCCAAGCGAAGCGCGACGAAGCGGAGAAGCTTCGCAGCATTACCGTGTACAAAGAGCTAGAGCTGGACTTCGACCTGGGCAACCTGCTGGCCTACGACAAGAACCCCGTGGAGCAGCGCGACTTAACCGGGAAGAAAGCGTCCGACTTTCTCCGCTCGCTGGCCCGCGACAACACGCAACTACTCGTCAACGAGCTGTGGAAGCTCCCCACGGAGAGGATCCAAGAGGTCGTGGTGGCCAAACTACCCGAACCGACGACCCCCTTGCCTCGGGAGAAGCCGCCGCCTAAGACCCGGCCTCCGACCAAGGTTAGAATTGTTTGTGGGTCTCCAGCACAGTCTTGTGGATTACGTTCACATTATTTCAACTTTCATTTTATGTGGCTAGAATTAAAGTAAGTAAGATAGCTGAAAAAATATATATATATTCTGTTGCAAAATAGTTTTCTGGTTTTGGTGTATTTTGTTTTAACTTTATAATTCTTCCATCTGAAGTGGGAGCAGTTTGCGAAGCTTAAGGGCATCCAGAAGAAGAAGAAGACCAACTTGGTGTGGGACGAGACAGCTAAAGAGTGGCAGAGGCGGTGGGGATACAAGCGAGCCAAGGATGACACCAAGGAATGGCTCATCGAGGTTCCGCAGACCGCCGACCCGAATGAAGACCAGTTTGCCAAGCGCGTCACCGCCAAGAAGGAGCGTGTGGCCAAGAATGAGCTGAACCGTCTGCGGAACATTGCCCGGGCGCAGAAGATCAAGGTCCCTGGCGCGGGTTTGACTCCCGTGGCCAAGCAGTCCAAAGAGGAGCTAGTCCGAGCGGCCATCGTGGCGCGGACATCCACAGCTTCCGTGGGGAAGTTCCAGGAGAAGCTTCCCAAGGAGAAACTGGCCAAGGGCGCCGGTTAGTATTTGCATGCTAGCTGTGTTAACCTCTCTGCTATACTAACTATCAATAAATTGTTAATCCTCTTTCAACCCTACCAGGCAAGAGGCGCAAGTTCCAGCCAGTCGTGGGTGACTTCTCAGTAGAGAAGGACAAGCAGCTGGAGCTCCTTAAGATGATGGACAGCAAGAGGCCTAAGCTGGATGTCACCAAGGCAGTCAACAAGCAGATGAGGGAGGAGGACCGAGAGGAGGCAGCGGCCAGGAACAGCAAGAGGGGCAAGCAGGCCGGGAGGAAGGGACGCAAGAATGTGGGGGGCGGCGGCAAGGGGAAAGGTAAGAAGGGCGGTCGCGGAAAACCGGCGGGGGGGCAACCTCAAGGAAGACCTTCAGGAGGAAAGAAGTCCAAACCTGGGAAATGATGAAAGAAAACCTACAAGGACTTGTCAATTATTACTACAAGCCTGGAATGTTTCAAGTGTTATGTTTATCAGAGTGAAAATAAATGTTTTCTACAAATCCTCAACTGGAATTTTTGACACCCTACCTAAATAAATTTTAGAAATTTTTAATGTCACTGCGCTTTAGTTGAATTCTCTCCACTAAATCCTTTTCATTCTTGAAATTGGCGCAACCGGCACTTCTAAGAATTACTCATCAATCAGATCACTCGCCTAAGCTGCTTAACAGTGACTTTTCCTTACGTAAACCTTTTGGCTCTAAGCTTAGTTCAGGGGACTACGAGTCACTAATTTTGAAACAAGGACCCCGATTTCACACCAATTAACAGAAAAACAATAATTCCCTTAAAATAATTTACATTTGTATGACAGTTAAATGTTACTTAAAACATGGCCTGCCCTGCAAACACCTTCCACTCTCTCCATTCAGGGAGTAGTTTTAGTTTTACCAACAAATGGTAAAGCACCTTTTAACTAAATAGATGTTACTTAAAATATCTTCCTGCACCGCTGCCAGCGGCTGCCTCCACCGCTCAGTGAGTGGTTGCGGTGGATTAGTGGGGCGGCGTTTATTTTTATTTGTGCAGGGCAACACGCCACGCAGTGCCAGTTGGGAAGATGCAGCGCATTTATATGCATAGCCACCACGAGCACCTGGAGGTGTTCACCACGGTGCTTGCGCCGCAAGGTCAGTAACCACCCGACGATACCCAGGGAGGGGGGCACATGCAGCTACGCGTGCCTCCGGTTGACCACCACTGATTTAGTTAGGATAGAAGGGGAGATTGTGTGTAGAGTTAGGAAAACAATGATAGACTAAAGGATAGCAGTGATGAAGGATACAAGGACAGATACCAGGAAGCTTGGAAGGAATGGAGGTAACAAAGTTACACGAGTTGCATTAAAAGTGTTGGAAGAAAGGATACAAGGATAGATGAAGGGTGAGAAAGGACGGAAGGAAACAAGATGCGACTGGAGGAAAGGAGGAAGCTAAAGGAGGGGATGGGTGGTCTTACGCTTATTTTTTTGTTATTTTTATTTCGAGCATTTGCAAATTAAAAGCATGTTAAAGTCTTGCATTTCTAACAAATGTCGCCCTCCACCCGACAGGCCGACATTCATACGGAGGCAATGACGTCAAGGCGAGTTTTTTATTTTATTTTATATATGTTCATAATAGTCAATTTTGAAGTAATTTTTTTTATTTGAGTCGAAGGCAAAAATTTAATTTACAAGTACTGGACGTTGATTAGGAAACTTGTGTATTTAAAACGATCACCTGAAGTGTATACCGTAGAAAATACAATATATAACTGTATGGTGTATATATTATACTGCCCCCTGGTGGCCTACGCGTGCACATCACACACCCGATGCCTATTGAATTCAAGTACTGTATGAAATATGTTGTTCTTGCCATTCTATTTGCTGATGTTGGACGCCAGTGAGCCGATTGCACGCAGGCGAGATATTTAAGAGGTGCTAAGAAGCCCCAAATTTAGGCGTTCTATTTCACCAGCGCGCACCTTAATCCCATTGACACGTAATCCAATTTGTTCACCACTTGGTTCGGATGCGCACTTTCACTCAGCAGGCTGAAAATCAAGTAGATCATTAGCAATTTGATCACAAGAGGAAAAACTTGGAAATACAGTATCTCACAAAAGTGAGTACACCCCTCTCATTTCTGCAATGTTTTGATTATATCTTGTCATGGGACAACACTGAAGAAATGACACTTTGAGACAATGTTAAGTAATCACTGTAGAGCTTGGATAGCAAAGTAAATTTATTGTGACTTCAAAGTAACTCAAAATACAACAATGAATGTGTAAAATGCTGGCAACAAAAGTGAGTACACCCCAACTGAAAATGTCAAAATTGGACCCAAATGTCAATATTTTGTGTGGCCACCATTATTTTCCAGCACCGCCGTAACCCTTTCGGCATGGAGTTCACCAGAGCTTCACAGGTCGCCGCTGGAATCTTCTTCCACTCATCCATGATGACATCACGGAGCTGGTGGATGTTGGAGACCTTGCGCTCCTCCACCTTCCGTTTGAGGATGCCCCACAGATGTTCAATAGGGTTTGGGTCTGGGGAAATGCTTGGCCAGTCCATCACCTTCACCCTCAGCTTCTTTAGGAAGGCAGTGGTCGTCTTGGAGGTGTGTTTGGGGTCGTTATCGTGTTGGATACTGCTCCGCGGCCCAGTTTACGGAGGGAGGGGATCATGCTCTGCTTCAGTATTCCACAGAACATGTTGGCATTCATTGTTCCTTCAATGAACTGTAGCTCCCCAGTGCCAGCAGCACTCATACAGGCCCAGACCATAACACTCCCACCACACCACACACGCTGGACACCGTCTGCATGGCTGTCGTCCCAGGAAAAAACCTCTTCTAAAAAAGATGCACAAGGAAGCTCGCAAAAGGTTTGCTGAAGACAAGCAGACTAAGGAGATGGGTTACTGGAACCATGTCCTGTGGTCTGATGAGACCAAGAGAAACATATTTGGTTCAGATGGTGTCCAGCGTGTGTGGCGGCAACCAGGAGAAGAGTACAAAGACAAGTGTGTCTTGCCTACAGTCAGGCATGGTGGTGGGAGCGTCATGGTCTGCATGAGTGCTGCTAGCACTGGGGAGCTACAGTTCATTGAGGGAACAATGAACGCCAACATGTATTGTGGAATACTGAAGCAAAGCATGATCCCCTCCCTCCGTAAACTGGGCCGCGGAGCAGTATTCCAACACGATAACAACCCCAAACACACCTCCAAGACGACCACTGCCTTCCTAAAGAAGCTAAGGGTGAAGATGATGGACTGGCCAAGCATGTCCCCGGACCCAAACCCTATTGAACATCTGTGGGGCATCCTCAAACGGAAGGTGGAGGAGCGCAAAGTCTCCAACATCCACCCGCTCCGTGATGTCATCATGGATGAGTGGAAGAGGATTCCAGCGGCGACCTGTGAAGCTCTGGTGAACTCCATGCCTAAAAGGGTTACGGCGGTGCTGGAAAATAATGGTGGCCACACAAAATATTGACATTTGGGTCCAATTTTGACATTTTCAGTTGGGGTGTACTCACTTTTGTTGCCAGCATTTTACACATTCATTGTTGTATTTTGAGTTACTTTGATGTAACAATACATTTACTTTGCTATCCAATCTCTAGTGACTACTTAACATTGTTTCAAAGTGTCATTTCTTCAGTGTTGTCCCATTACAATATATAATTAAAACATTGCAGACATGAGAGGGGTGTACTCACTTTTGTGAGATACTGTATTATATATACAGTACTGTATATCCAATGGAATACAGTATGTTCTATCCAAACAATGTGATTCTCCTTGTGTCCACTAGATGGTGGTGGTGCACAGCTACAGCCCCCACTGGCCTGACGAGCTGGAGCTGGCCGCTGGTGACGTCATCGTGGTTTTGTCCCAGGACTGCTCTGGTCGCTGGTTCGGGCGCCTGCAGAACGGCCAGCAGGGATATTTCCCTGGATCTTGTGTCCTGGAGCTCGGAAAGGTCGCTTGTGACATCAATCTTTTTTTTTTGTGACCTTGTCAATGGTGTTTCACAAAGTGTGTTTGCATGAAACTCGCGGCATTTATGAAGATCAGTGTATTTCACGTTAAAATTAAATACAATGATATTAATTTTAATTTTTTACATTAGAATTAATATTTTGTTAGAATGTTGAAATTTCCCTGTTTTTCAGGAAAACTTGGCAACCAAAACTCCAATGAGGAGGAGGAGAAGCTCATCCCAGCGAGCCGCCTCATTCTCGGAAGGTGACAGCCGACGCCTACGGCGCAACAGTGCCAGGTAGGACACACTATCCTATCATGCAATTCATCCACCCTAATTCACTACTATCCTTTCATCTGTCGGCCAGCGGTCCCGTTCTGCAGGCACTCAGAAGTGCGAGCCGCTCAGGAGGGGAAGCGGACACCGGCGAGGCCCCCACCCTTCTGCGGAGGCCCCCGCCCCCATCGGCCCCACGCAGCCCCCATGGCACCCCTCAGATGCAGCGCTCCCCCGGCCTGCTGCACAGAATGCTGTCGAAGTATCGCAGGAAGAGCGAATGTCAGGGAGCCACCAACGGGGCCTTTGAGGGGGACTAAACAAAGACCACCTCACATTTATAAGCAGTTTCCCATTGATATGTTTATATGCTGTTTTTCCTCAATAACCAAAAAAGTCTTTTTTTGCATGCAGCCATGTTAAGATAAGAAATTAAAGGGGGCAGAAACGAAAGTACTCAGTACCATAAATTCCAAGGTCTGTTGGTGGGAATGCAATGGATGTTTTGGATACCGGGACTAAAGGTATCCTGAAATATGGGAACAGAAAGAGAACGTTTGCAAAAGTACCCAGAACCTGGTTTTGGTCAAGGGACCACCATTACAACCAAGAAGCAAATCAGGGACCACTGCTTTGGTGGAATATTATTTTATTTTGCACTGAAGGAGGATAGACCTAAACACGGTATTTATTTGCATCTGTATGTCTATTTTGGAATCCCATCTACATTTGACATAATTTGGATGGGAATATGATTCACAAAATTAGCTGGAAAATAAAACAAGTCTAAATAATCCATTATTTTCCATCCAATTTTGCGGACTACCTGCAATACCCCCAGGGACCACTGGAGGGCAGCGGACAACAGGTTGATAATCCCTGTTCTAGAATACCCGAGGAAAATACCACAAACAATAATGCTAACGAACTCAAAACTAAAGTATGCAACATTTCAAAACAAAAGTTCCACAAATCCTAACCAGTTACTCGACAGTTCAAAACAGAATTTAAGTTCAGTCAAATGGCCACAATAATTGACCAGATATGAAAGGGACACAGCAAACGTGATAATGTCCTCCATTCCGTCTGTGTTGAATGCAGGTACAGGCTCCTCTGGTTTTTTAAATGGCCTATTTCCTCTTAGAATTGAGAAAACGTGACCCTCTTTCCACTTAGATTCGTAAAAACAACAACTCTACCTGTCCAAACAACGCATGTCTGCCCATTTTCGGCTTCAATTATGTCCACGGGCAACTTTTGATGATGTAGCTACTTCTTGGGCCAAAAGTCAAAACTGGAAAATAATTGCTACCGCCCTCTACTGGCTTGGAAGGCATAGTAAAACACTTCGTTGTACTTTTCAAGACAAACGTTGTCATTTTTTACGTGATGATCGCCATGGTAACTCATTATGACGCACTGGTACTAAGGGAGTGGAGGAGGTCACATGACGATGACACAAACCGTGACCTATATATTTAATTGAGGTGAGGGGGTGGCTTCACAAGTACACACATATGCATACAAATTATCATTTGGACTCTCCCGCCAAAAGTGTGTTGAGATGGAGGGAGGGACGATTGGTGGCGAGTGGGGGAGCGAGATGCCTGCCAGATGACTGCTCCGTCAGCCTGATAATGGGCTGCCATCTGGTGTCTAGCGCTCACAAAGGCAAAGTGTGTGTGTGTGCGCGGACTGATAGGCAGGTGGGTGTGTTGAAGTGCACACACACGCACACACACACACCAGAATGACCACTTTTTTTAAGAGACATTTAAAGATGCCATTTTATGTTCTTGAACTGTAAGGCAAAAAAAGTAAAGTAGGAAAATATTTAAAAGAAAACTGCAGGTAGGACAGCAACTGCGCCGCATCTTTACCGGGGTCGCCTCTTGTACAGTGCATTTCTGAAGAGGACATGGCGTGCAATTATGTGCGTGTGTAGCATAAGGCCAGTGGCTCCATTCTCCCTCCATTTGGTGGCCAATTGAGTGAATGTGTAAGACAAAAGAGGCCCACGAGGGGCATTAAGTCACGGCTGAGTGGGCCTCTTCAGGCCTGGCAGCTGACCCCTGTAAAGGGGAGGGGCCTGTTGTTCTGGCCGAGGGGGCTCGTGCCCCAGCGCGGACCCCCGCACCCACTCCCCTGTCCCTGAGGTCATGTAACAACCCAAGTGGATGAATTGTTTTGTTTCAATCAGTTGAAATCAAAATATTAGCCTGAAAGTCTGCAAGCTTCATGCTAACAGTTGATGGGCAACATAAGGCTAGCAAAACTAGCATTCATGTCATTAGCACTACATTTACTTTTAAACTTTATTGGAGAATATAGCATTTTGCTAAACATTAAAAGTTGTCATGATTTATCTTTCAGTACTTTTCAAAGTAGTTTTAATGCATACATATTTTATTTGGAAATATCTTTTAATGAGGTAACAATACTTGAAGTCATTACATGGCACTACATTCCACTTGCTACAATAAAACCCCAAATACTATATTTAAATATAAATTGCATTTATTTGTCCCAAATGCAGAGCAGGGTAGAAATGGGCAGCTTTCATACCTCAGCTAAAAATAATTGTTACAAAGTACAGCCAGCGTTACACACAAATACAGTAGTATTGCTTCTATTGCCTTTTTTTTACCATTTATATGCACTCCATTGCTCTAACTCAAATTTTCAGCAAAACACAATGTATATACATAGACTCTCTTAATCTTTCCACTTGAGCTCCCTGACAAGATTCCCTTCTTATTCTCACTTGTAATACAGGATAATCCAGATTAGATGACAATAAAATCGTGTAGTTTTGCTTTAAAGCCGAAATGGGTGGTTTTGCTGTGTAGTATCGGGACACTTTTGAGTATTGAGTATGGGTATCAATGAATCCATTTTTTAGGATGTTTTAAAAAATACTTTGTACATCCAATTATCATTTCAACCAAACAGCATTTCACGTCAGCATTGAATTAGGAAAGATTCAAAATAACACACAAAAAACTACACGTTCACAAACAAAACTAAATAATTTCAGTTTAAAAAAAAAAGTGCAATTTGTCTATGATTAGAGGTCAGAATATGTTTATGAACACCTAAGTAAAAAAACGCAGCTAAATAATGATTGGCCAGGTGCTGCTAGCAAGTCATAGTTATCCTACAGGTTGATTGTGATGATAAAAATTATTTCCATAGTCGCTCTTTAAAAAACGCAAAATAAATAAATTAGTAAATAAATAACAGCCGCAGCCTGCTTCGAGCAAACGCTGTCCGTATGCCAAACGTTTTTCCTTTTAGTTGAACTACTCACTCTGTGGTTGTCTGATTTATATTAATATCTAAGCCATAATAATAATAATAAAAATAAATACAAACACAACCTCAACATCAAAGTACCCTTCCCGTTACAATGAAATACATTCAACTCGGCTGTGGACCAGGGGACGTTTGTTAGAAACTAAAAACAATCACAAATGCTATCCACATTGCCCTCAAACCATAAAAAAATTCTCCGCCAAAAAAAATAAAGAAAATTATGCAGTTGCAACATCCCGCCTTGATGCCTTATCTTCTCTTACAGAAGCAAATTTGCAGGCTCTCTGTTGAAAGGCGGTTAGTGTCCTCACATTTATTGCGCTGGATTCCTTCATTGTGTGTGTGTGTGGGGGGTCGATGGTGTCCTTATAGTACAAGAGCCCTGGGTGTGGGGCCGCTGGCCGACGGGTACTGGTTCAGGTACTGGCGGGCCTGCTCCGTCAAGGTCAGCTGGTCCTGTGTCTTGCCATAGACCACCGCTTCCCACTCGCTCACCTGGGGAACGAGTTCGGACGACATATTTTCAGGGATGAGAACGACAAATGAAAAAAAACCACTGAAAAGTAGCCAGGGGCTGCAGGGGGCCACAGGCCCCTATTGGGGGCCACAGGACCCCATTGGGGGCCGCAGGGGGCCAGGGGCAACGCCCCAGAGGGGGCTCAGGGGGCAAAGCTCCCTGGAAACTCCTGGATTTTGGCAGTATAGCAACCCCAAAACCATTAATTTCATCACTCAATTTCAACAGTTTTGTTAAAAAAATATTCCTGCTATCTATCTATCTATCTATCTATCTATCTATCTATCTATCTATCTATCTATCTATCTATCTATCTATCTATCTATCTATCTATCTTTGAAGATTTATTCTTTCACGATATCATGACAATAGCCTAACATTAGCTTACATGTAACATCATGTTACCCACATGCTTGTAAAAGTAAAAACGTACCTTTGTGTTTTTTTGTTTTGATGTGCTCCTTAATGTTCGAAGCGCCGCGACCTCCATAGCTTATCACATCTTGACAAAGAATGCACAAAACCTACCCCGGGACATCTAATTTACGGATATGTTCCTTCAGGCAGGTGGTTACGGACTGTGTTCCGAGTTGTAAGATGACGCTGCTCTCGAACCATGCCTATCTGAAGCAGTTCCTGATCCCGTTCGACTTGTCTATTTCCCTGGCACGATCCTCGTCTTTTTTCTCTAAAACTTTCGCCATGCTGGCTAAAACGTTTGCTGATTAGGCAAATGAGTAGGCAAATGATGTGACGAAAGTAGCGCCAAAATGCTGCCGAGAATAAGGCGGCTGTTGTCGCAATACTGCTGCTAGCCGCTCCCCCCCATATAAAAAAAAATTCTCAACGGATCTACACGATTCACGAAAATGATACTCCTGATGGAAAAAAACACAGAAATCCGCGGATCCGCGGAAGATTCTCATCCCTGTATTTTACTCAACGGCAGAGAGGCTGAGAATTTTGAGTACTGTATGAGGCCCGATGTTTTTTTAAATCATCAAAAACCGTCCGACTTCCCCACATGAGCACCTGTTTGGCCCCCCTGTGGGGTTTCTTCTCGATGAAGCGACGAAGGTGCTGGGCCACTGGCGAAGGTGTCTCCTTCAGCTCTGTCATAGGGTTTCCGCATTCGTCCTCCTCCCCCGCCTCCTCCTGCAGCTGCTGTTCGGGGGTTGAGGAGCTCAGGGAGGAGCCGGACAAGAGACTCTCATCCGGAACCTGGAGCACACCAATAAATTCCAAAACTTTATAAAGTGCGCATAAAAGCAGAATGGATGAGCTTAGGACGGACTTGTGCATCATTGAGCCGATCTTGGAACAGCTGGCGACTCAGGCAGTCTTTCCCCCAGGGGTCCAGCACCAGGGCCTTGCGGACTTTTCGAGCTGGAGCGTCTACCTGCAATGACGACACACATGAGGACAGAATTCCGCAGATGTAGCGTGTGTGTGTGTCTCCTCCGAGTGCTGGTGTGTACATTTTCTTTCCACTCTCGGTAGTCGGATTGCAAGATGGCTGCCCTGTTAAAGATGTCAGCCCCGGTCTCCTGCTTCAGAACCTCACGAATGTCTTCTTCCAGAAACGCTAACGGCTGCGGCTGAGAAAAAAACGCCTTCAATTAGTTCTGAAAAACTTTTATTTGTTTATTTTTTATGTTTGTGACTCTCACTTCCAGCTTTAGCGGGCCGTGCATTTTCTCTTGCGCTGCCAAAGCGTTCTTGAAGGGCGTCGGCGTCCTCGGTGTTGGAATCATAACTGTTTTACGAAACTTGGGTGTCCTGGAACTAAAATAAATGAATATATATGTATATTAGGGTTGCCATAGCTAGTTTTTGACATGCAGGTCACTTACCCTTCGTTCTCCTTCTGGTGCTTGGGTGTGGATTCTTTGTGAATAGGCGTGCTGAGGAGACACTTTTGGTCACAGACGGGCGTGGAGGTGAGCGCCGGGTTCTCCAAGTTGAGATGCTCTGCCCCTGATATGTTACAGAACTACCAAAAGACAAGACGCCTCAATTTGGTAGCTCAACTTTATGAGTTAAAAGGAAATTGGACTGATGTGGTTTACCCGCGTCGGCGTGAATGGCAGCAACTTGGTGAGCGTCCTCTTGGGTGAATTGGAAACGTTTTCCAGAAAAGAGGAGGAGGTTCTGTCGCAAAAAGGGGATGGCTCGCCTCGCTCTCTCCTCCTCCTCCTGGCCGCCGACGCCTTGGAAGAGGCGGCAGTGGTCGGGCAGAAGACGGTCGAAGCGTCAGCGCTTCTCTCTTGAAGTAGCGTGGCGAAGGCGGCTTGCTCGTGCCGCGGCGCCGCCGCCGTCTCGGAGGGGTCAAAATTGGTCACGTCGCTCCACGCCGCCGGGTCCTGCGTGGCAAGACACATCTGCAGTTCGTCTTTAACACATTCAATATTTTTCAATTAATTTTCTTTCTTACCGAGTCGATGAGCTCCATGGTCTCGGCAAAGTCGCGTATGGTCTGCAGGGTGGACAGCACCGCGCTGGCCTCCACAGCCAACAACTTGCCGGGGGAGGCGGGCAGCTGGCAGGGGTCCCCTCGCAGGTTCTCCAGCTGCGACCAGGACGCCCCGTCAGCCTGCGCCTCCAGGCTGCCGCTTGCTGTATCTGGAGTGCTATCCGACCAGGCCGAATACTGCTCCAAGGTCTGGGAAGATGGAAGCCATGTGGAAAATGAGTGAATGAGATACAAAGAGGAGTCGGATGGGTCCTAAATGGGTGCGAGGGGGGGGGGGGGGGGTGCTACCAAGTGCAGCTTCAAGCCAGTCGGGATGAGGAGCCAGATGGGAAGCTAGCTACTAGAGAAACACTAGAGCCAAAAAACATGTGTGCCACCTTGATTTTACATACACTGCAAAAATGTAGATTGGAGGAAATTCACTTTTTTTTTTTTTGCAGTGTATGCATGTCACGCACACACACATGCAAGCTATGCTACGTTGCTAACAATGTTGCGCTTACACATGGACCTCTGCGACGGACTTCGCTCTCGGCTGACATAAGCAGCAGCTCGAGCTCCTTAATTCTTTGCTCTCTGTCAGGATCATCCGGGCAGGGCGGCTGAAACGGAGGGGCGGCGGGAGGGAAGAGTCGGACGGGACGAGAGGGAAACGAAAGAGGTTAAGAAGAACGACAAGACGACAAGACAAAAACAGATAGACAAGTACACATTTGGACACAGGAGACATACGTCTGGTAGGATGTTCAAAGGTTGGTTTGTTTTCTGTAGCGTTAGCAAAAAATGAACACAGGAAAGTCCAGCGATTAAAGAACACATTAAAGCAGACATACAGTACAGTGAGGGACTTTTAACCTTATTATGACACCTTGAAACCGTTTTAAATGGTCAAACTCACCTGTGTGAAAACTAAAGTGTCCATCAGGTGGCGCCCTTGAGGATCAAAGTCATATCCCGCCATCTACAAAAGCAGAAAAACAAACAGCAGTTGATAAACGCCACAAGTGAGCGCAATTTGATTGAACGTGGACCTGGTTGGGTGCTGTCACTGGGGGCAGGGGGCTTAGATCGCATCGCTGCGGCTCGGCCGCTGTTGTCGTCAGAGGACGCGCCGAGTGATGGCGCCTCTTGGCAGCGCCGCCGTGCGGGGACGTGCCCGTCTTAGCTCCAGCGTCCTGCAGGTAGCCCTCGTGTTCCACTTTTCGCCTCATGGTGGAGTTCCAGTGGTTCTTGATGGAGTTGTCCGTCCTGTTCAAAACATGTGACGAGCAGCAAGGCTTTTGGTGCTTTGAAATGGGAAAAAAATCCACACACTCAAGCAGCTTTTAAAACTTGGAAATGTTCAGATTTTCAGTAATTGAATGTTCCCTTTAGGACCCCTGCGTCTTTGCCTTCAAGTTTTGTGTTGATTCAATGTACGATGATTTTTTTTTTTTTCTGAGCTGGAAAAACAAACTGTCGTGTAAGCTAGCAGTGTGTGCATGTCCTTAGCCTACATAGATTCGATGAGTGTGCCCTTGTATCAGTAAATGTGTTGAAAACTTTTGAGTTTTTGACTTTCTGGATATTTACCGTCCGGGAAGAAGCTTCGAGATCTCAGCCCAGCGGTTGCCCAGCCGCCTGTGGGCCTCGTAGATGATGCGGTCCTCCTCCTGGGTCCACGACGACTTCTTCACCTCGGGGTTGAGGTGGTTGTGCCAGCGCTCGCGGCACTGCTTGCCGATGCGGCCCTGGAGGTGCTTGGCGATTACCGACCAGCGCTTGGGGCCGTACTTGTGCACCAGGTCAATCACCTGCGCAAAGGTTCAGGAAAAAAGAAAAAACGATTTACTGATTCATTCAAGGAGGTTGTTGTTCACCTCATAGCGGTGGCTAGCACCCCCTCCCTTCAGGGAAACGGCTGGAAAGCAGCCACTTGTGAGGTGTTTTTATTAGCCATGATGTAGTGGAGTGTTTGGATCAGGCGCCACAGGCCGGAGCCAAGAACGTTTTTTTTTTATTTTGGCGGGAAGTGGAATAAATGGCGCAGGCCGGCTCTGCCTTCTGTCTCCCCTATCGCTTACTGGTAACGTGCGTGCCCCACGGAACACTCCCGGATCCACTTACCTTCTGATCCTCCTCTTTTGTCCACGGGCCTTTCACCAGCTCCGGGTTGAGCACCTTCTGCCAGCGGTGCTGACATTGGCCATCTGTCCTCCCCTGACAAGTGAGCAAGACCTCATTACGTACGTGGAAAAAAATATATAAACCGTCCGGGAAAGAAACTATCACGCTATGACGCTAATTTGCTAATGACTGTAGGTAGCATGTCCTAACGACACGACAAACTTACAGGAAAATAGCTGGCTATTAATTTCCATGTGTCTGTGCCATGTTGCTCCACCAGCTTTTTCAGTTTTTCATCCTTGGGGAAAAGCAAAAAAAAAAATCTGTTCAAGTTCTTGTTAGATGAAAGCGTTCAACTTGAGACTAAAGTGCAGGGCTCGGACCTCGTCGCGGGACCACTTGACTTTGCACAAAACCTTCTTGTCTTTGATCCGCTCTTTAGTGTCAGGATCTGTGCAGTGCGACTCTTCGTCCTCATCGTGGCTACGAGGAAATAAATTGACATTCATTTTACAGAATGGAAAAAAAAAATCTCATTCTTTTTGCATATTTTCATGTATTTTCCCACCCAATATTTTTGTCTGTCATGCCTCGTGTATTTTTACCTATGAATTTTCTTGCCTAAAGTTTGTGTATTTTCCATCTTATTTGTAATTTATTTTCCCTCCATTAATTTTGGAGGGAAAACATCATTCCCTCCAAAGCTCTTCATCATTGTGGAAACTCAAGTGAGTCACATGGATTTTGGCAGAAGGTGCTCCTGTCAACACCATAAGCAAGAACAGGGAGGGGGGAAAAACGGTGGGTGAAGCGGGGGGTTCCCGAGCCATCAACGGGTTCTTTCACCTCCAGAGTACGTTGGGGTGTGTTGAATCCCTGCTCAATTTGTGTTGAAATATTGACGTCATACGGATTAAAGGTTGTAAATTAATTTGACTGAGAATTCAAATATGGATGTACACGCTTCGCAGTCAAATTGTTATTTGTTTGATTCATGTTTCTATCTTTTCATATGCCATATGTGTATGTTAAGGTTATACACGGTGTTACCCTGATCTAAAGGGAGCCATGGGAGTCGTTTTGCAAGTCTAGCTGAAATGAGTGAGCGAGCATTGCAAAACCAGAGCACACCCCCATCATGCATAAATGCAAACATTGGTGCTCACTTCAGTGGTAAATGAGAATCACTGTCCTATGTAATATTACATGCTATGGAGCTTAAGCATTATTTGCTTTAATCCAGTGCAGTAGATTTATTCATAACAGTTCAGTTGTGTTTGACTTTGAAGTACAATACACTCGCTATTTTGCATTCGGTCTTTTAGTTTGTTTACATTTGGTATATTTTACACTTCTACGATCAATACATTTTAAATTAATAATTATCAAAGTCCATTATAGTTTTTATTTTATGTTATTGTGTTTATCACAACAATGTTATCGAGGCTTAAAATATAAAAAAAATCCTGCTAAGATGTTATGCATACGTCCTTATATAGACTAACAACCAAAACGGGCCAAAACGTCACTTGAGTGACGTACGTAAGAAAGTGACGCAAGCCTCAAGTAACGACGTCAGACAGCGGCGACCCACCTGCGTCCCGACCTCACGTTGTCCATGACAGCCGCGGGGTTGCGTGGACCTCTTCTGCGCGTTCTTATTCCTCAGTTCATTCAAATGCAACAAGATTGGACGTTCATCCATATAAGTGTCCGTGGGTGCTCGCTTCCGGATCTAGTTAGCATTATCACGCTAGCCATCTTGCCAATTGAGTCGTCGTCGTTATTACTTTCTCTCTGCTAAAAGCCATCGGCAACATCTCTCTGAATAACAGCGCAACTATGTCCACGCCGCTTCTCGTGTGATCGGACTCACGACGTAAAATATGAGCTAAAACGGCAAAAACACGCGACAATTTTACTTTCGATCTTCACTGTGCGTACGTTCCCGGCTTAATTCATGCGGTGATGTGATGTTTTGTCCATCCCGCCGATTCTATTGCCCAGCCCCCTGCTCGGGCGGTCTAGCCTGCGATTGGCCAAAAACGAGGAGAAACTCGCGTCAGATTGATCAGGAGCGGAGCTAAGCTTCTGTTTGATTGGCGGAAAGCATTTGGGGAGGATTCACGCGATTGGTGGAAATTTAGAGGAAGCGGACAAGCGCTACTGTTACTAGTGCGGTAGAATGGCTCTTTCATGCGGGCACCAGTGACCCAAAACATGGCTGTGGGGCGGCGTTGAGGGGCCCTTCCAAGGGGTCTACACAAGCACATAATTAATTTTTCTGATGACAAATCCAATGTGGTGTTTACCCCATATTCTCACTGTTGTATCAACAAGTTATATTCAATACTGGAACAAATTATTCTGTGAGAAAGAAAATATTTTGAAAAACATGTGAGAACAGTAAGAGGCTGAAAACTGATTGGACAGAGATTCAGCAAAATCAAGAGAAACGCTACAAAATGGAGAATATATTGTTTTGACTAAATACAGTACAGAACAAAAATGTGAATTCAGCTTGCATTTTCTGTTGCGTTCTGTAAGTTCTTTGCTGCCACCTTGCGGACAAAATAGACCATAATACTGTAGTTGCATTTTATATATTTTTAACGTATTCTTTTTGTGTATTTTCCATTCAATAATTGTGCTGTTTGCCAGACATTACAGATATTAATACTTTTGCCCGGTTAAATTTCTAACGAATATTTTTAATATTTTATCCTGACATGTTTGCATTTATTAACTTTAACTTTTACAGTATACCAGTTACTCCATATGAATAAATTCAAGTGGTGTTTTCGCGTTTTTTACTCAATCCAATTTAATTTTATGTTCTAATATAGCAGGGTGTAGTATCTTAGCCTGTGGGTGGCTCTATTCTACACATTTTTTCCGACTCGACTGCATTTTTGAGTCATCATCCTTGTAAAGTGTGTCAAACGAAGTATATAAAAACGGAAATTGTCCGAAAAACGTAAACACCTCGATCGTTTGTGGGAGATAAAAAGGTGCGTGCACGGGTTTTTACAAGATGCAAGGTGTATAGAGCACATAAAACAAATTTGGGATATCAGTTACAAAAAAGGGGTGAACCTCCTTGTCCCTCTGTACCTGTCCATTCGCAACTTTACACGTTTGTTGTTTTATTTTGAAAGTGCCAACCGGAAAGAAATACGTGCATTCAAGGTGGACCACACACGCCTGTTGCCTTCAGGTCCCGTGACGAATTTACATTGTAAGTTTACCCGACCAGGAAAGACTGATGTTTCCTGCTTTTCTAAGCTGCATCGCACAGGTAGCAACAGAACATCACCACCCGGAACATTTCGGACGGGTTTTGGGGGGGCGAAGGGTCCAAACACCAAAAATATTGGCTTGACCGCGGTTTTGGAGGAGCGCCGCCTGGAAACAGCGAAAGGTACGAGCGCGACTTAAACGTCACCTTGCATCGCTAACGTCGTGCTGGCTAGCCGTGGGGCTAATTTGTTCTTTACGTAGCGGTCTTCTTACGTATTCGTCTGCGCCTACGTATGTTTACGTTGACGATGCCATTACGTAACACCGACTTTCCACATTGCGCTTTGGTTTTATTTTACTACTATATAGGCGGAAGTTCATCTAGCGCCAATTTGCTTAAACAAGTTAAATATTTTCTTTTCTATAACAACTTCCTCATTGTGCAGTGGTTATAAAATATTCTACATCAAATTCCACCCCAAAAATACTTGGCTCTCAAAGTAAAAAAACAACAACATAAATGTTTGAAAGCAAAGCATTCTTACAGATTCAATGAGAGTGTGTAAAAGGGAAATGCATTATTTTGTGTTAGCCCCAATGTTTTTGTCTAGTTTTTATTGAGTATTTAAAATGTGACTATTGAGTAAAGTTAGATTTTGTAATGTAATTACTGCCTAGACCTCACACTCAAATTTTGTTTAATGTATGAAACATGCAGAAAAAAGTTTGCCCTCTTTGGAAGGAAGCGTTCTATTTTGGATTCCTCATTGTATCCCTGGCATATCTATGCTTGTCAGCACACGTTGCTTTTCGTGGCAGTTTGCAAAACAGGTACCATTAACAGGTTCATTCCACTTTGGTTCTTTATAGAACCAATAAGTCCCATTCCGTATGTAAGAGTAGGCGTGTTGGTGGAAATTGTACATATTGCATATGAGGCCTTAGTGTTACGTTGGATGCATCCTAAAGAGGCCTACAACCACCCCCCACTCCCTGGACGTGAGCAGACTCTCACATCCTGTCAGGATGCGTTTGCTGCCAGATCAATAGAGAAACGTTTGTTTTTTCCTCCTCCGTGCATGGCAGGCACACAAATGCACGGCCAAAGTGACGAGGCTCGCGGCCGGACAGGGACAAAGGGACTTCGAAAGAAACGAGCCTGACCTCACCGTGAAGCAAACAATGGACGCGCTCACATGTGGACACAAAGAGCTTTGTCCCAAGACGTGACATAACGCACGGCCACTTTCATACTGTACTCTTGCTTGGGCAGTTGTTGCTCGTCCTTTTTAAGAGGAGCCCCTCCAACCCGTTTGTACATTTCACAGTAACTTCATAAAACAGATTTTCCTCTGTCCCCTCACCAAGATGCATCGTTGACTCCCCGTCCCTGCGAGCAGGAACCGTCGGGGCGCCACCTCGCGACCTTTCCTCACCCTCCGCAAGATGGAGGAACAATCGGGCCTGCCTAACGTCAGCATACCTTGTCACAACGAGCAGAGGGACAAGAAAAAGCGCTACACGGTAAGTCAAGAGCCCCCAGGATGAGTTCACCCTTCACAAACGTCACTTTTCCACCTCCCCAGGTTTATAAAGTGATCGTTAACGTGGGGCAGCAGGAGTGGTTTGTCTTCAGGCGATACGCTGAGTTCGATAAACTCTACAACACGGTCAGTGGCCGCCATTTTATGAGGCGGCGGCGGGTCAGCGACGATCACATCGGCCTTCTTTGTCATTACAGTTAAAAAAACAGTTCCCATCGCTGAATTTGAAGATTCCCGCCAAGAGGATCTTCGGCGATAACTTTGAACCCGGTGAGTGTGGGTCGCCGCTTTTCTATGCTTACGAATAAAATAATTATTTTAAAATGTAATTTAAATATTTTTTATTTATTTTTTAACTAGAATTCATCAAGCAGAGACGAGCCGGCCTGCACGAGTTTATCAAAGGCATCGTATCCATTCCGGAGCTTTGCAACAAGTAAGGGCAACTTACTGGGGATATAAAAGGTCTACACACCCTTGTTAAAATGTTTTTGCGGTGTGTATGAAAAATAAAAAAAACAGGCTGAGCAGCACTGTATTTGTATAGAGTAGTTAAAATAAATATTTATAAATATTCTGTCGCCCTTTTAAAATCTGCAGCCCAGATGTGAGGAGTTTCCTGCTCATGGACAAAAAGCAAAACTTGCAGAGCTCCGACGCCTCCGAAGATGAAGATGACAAAGTAAGCTGAGCTCTTACAAAATGTTCAGATTTGGTTTCACAGATGCTAGTCAACAATGATCATGTGGTCATGATGCTAGTATTTTATCTAAGAAGTCAAAAAAAAAATACCTGTATAGATTTTCACTCTGCAACTTCACGTGCTAATATTTTATCTCTACTTTTTGACAGAACAACTCATCTTCCAGAAACATTAACCTGGGACCGTCTGGAAACCCACAGTAGGTTTCAAAATATGAGCCATCTCACACATACACAAGGAACTTATCGTATAATTGACACACAGTATTTTTTTTTTTTTAGCGCCAAACCCACAGACTTTGACTTTTTAAAAGTGGTCGGAAAGGGGAGTTTTGGAAAGGTATGCTAATTTAATAACGGGAAGCGCCGTTAGCTAGCACTGTTTGATTATAACAGTAGAATAACAATCTCCTCTATTATTTTTTTTTAGGTGTTTCTGGCCAAGAGGAAGCTGGACGCTAAGTATTATGCCATAAAGGTCCTACAGAAAAAGGTCATCCTCAACAGAAAAGAGGTGAGTCTGCAAGAAAAGTAGATCCATATTTTTCCAGGCGCGCAAGCTAATCTTTGACTTCCTCAGCAAAAACACATCATGGCCGAGCGCAACGTGCTGCTCAAGAATGTGAAACATCCCTTCCTGGTGGGCCTCCACTACTCCTTTCAGACCGCAGACAAGTTGTATTTTGTCTTGGATTTCGTCAACGGAGGGGAAGTGAGTAGTGAGTCACAAGTTTAAAAAAAAAAAAAAAAACAGCTGATGATAGAAAAAGGAAAACACACAAAGCGCTGTCAGAGGATTTTGACCGTGAAAGGCGAATTGTAGCTATCGGAATTTAAGCGGAGGCTTCCTAAAATTGGAATACGTTTTAGAAATTAAATTACAATTTCAAAACTGTAATTACAATTTTTTAATTTTTTTATTAAATTTAACAAATTAAAAGAGAATTAAAATGGAACTGTTCACCAAAAGAAATCCTGCGCTTTTGCACCTACAAATAAAAATAAAATAAATTTACTTTATGAACCAAAATTTTCATTTTGCACAATGTCAGCAGCAGAGGTCACCAACCTTTCTTAAACCGAGAGCTACTTCCTGGGTACTGATTAAGGCAAAGGGCTACCAGTTTGACACACACTTCTGAAATAGCCAATTTGCTCAATTTGGCTTTCACTATGTGTTATTATTGTCATTTCCAGTTCACATGTAAGTATGATTTTAACAAGAATAGCAAAAATACAGTCAAACCTTGGTTTTTGACCACAATCCTGAAGGCGGTTCGAGAAGCGAATCGGTCGAATTCCAAATCTATTTTTCACATTACAAATAATAAAAAAAAATTATCCGTTTCAAGACAAAAACCCCCGCCTTTTTTAAGCATTATTTCATTTGCGCATATTTGTCCGATCGCGCAACTGCAGCGCACCGCCGAACGCGCAACCGTAGCGCACCGCGCGACTGCACCGCGCTGGTCGCATTATTGTGACAGAGCCGTCGCTGAAATTTAGAAAATAACTTTAAAGTCCTGATGTACTTTCCAAAATTTATGTGGACCTAAGTGCGCAGGGAGCTTAATTTTGTCCGATTGCGCAACTGCGGCGCACCGCCGAACGCGCAACCGTAGCGATCGCCAACCGCGCAACTGCACCGCGCTGGTCGCATTATTGTGACAGATCCGTCGCTAAAATTTAGAAAATATTTTGAAAGTCCTGATGTACTTTCCAAAATTTAAGTGGACCTCAGTGCGCAGGGAGCTTAATTTGGTCCGATCGCGCAACCGCAGCGCGCCGGGCGCTCACTGTCGCATTTCTTTAAGAGCGTCTTTGTGTTTTAGGATGGCTTTACTGCTCCCACTTGCTTTCTTTGGAGGCATGATTAGGGGTTAATACAATCCTCAAAGTAACGAAAATACAATAACAACGGAGTCAGTCGGCATCCGGGCCGCGCGGTCGGGTTTTCTCGGGTCCTCCCGGCTCCTCTCGCGAGGTTCGACCTCCGAATTTTGTTCGACAACCGAAGCAAAAAAAATCTTGAATTTTTTGTTCGAATTCCGATTTGTTCGAGAACCGGGACGTTCAAAAACCGATGTTTGACTGTAAAATAAATAGATGCAGCTCACTGACAAGTGCTGCTATTTGAGCTAATTTTAGAACAGTCCTGCGGGCGACTCATGCGGTCCTCACGGGTGACCTGGTGCCCGCGGGCACCGTGTTGGTGACCAGAGGCGTAGCCAGGAATTTTTCCAGTAGGGGCGCACGCCCACAGGAAAAAAAATCGAACATCACCCACGCCGTTCGCTGATCGCTAAAACAACATCCGGGTCGGGGAGGCAAACGGTGAATGGATAACATCGCGCACATAGAATAGCGCAAGCACATTCGCGCAAGACCGAAAGAAAAAAACGGCATGAAAATGAAGAATCGAAAAAGCTCGATTTTTTTCAACCGGGGCGCAGGGAGTCCTAACCGGGGCGCCGCCCCGGCTCGGCTACGCCTCTGTTGGTGACCCCTGGTCAACAGATTCAATTTTGAATGCTGACTAATGACTCGCTGTTGCCGTCAGCTTTTCTTCCACCTTCAAAAGGAGCGCACCTTTGTAGAACCCCGGGCCAGGTTTTACATTGCCGAAATGGCCAGCGCACTCGGCTACCTGCACTCGCTCAACATCGTTTACAGGTACGTGCCGTCACAAACAACACAACGCGACTTTTTCATTGCATATAAACGCAATAAGCTAAACTTTTTATTCATTCCTTTCAGAGACCTGAAGCCTGAAAATATCCTGCTTGACCACGAAGTGAGTAAAAAGAACAATAAAGACAAAAATTGTTAAATGCGGGGCAAGAAAACTGCAATAACTTGAAACTGGCCTGCTTTGAAATGTTGTGGGGCTACTTTGCTACATCCGGCCAGAACAGGACTGTCAAGTTATTCTGGACAGTACAAATTGAGGAAAACATCATTGTAGTTTCACTTGGTCAGTTTCAGGTTTTTCCAGTGACCGATCTTTTTTTTTTCTTTTTTTTTTCCCAGCTGGAACAGAATGTATACGTGATTAGATTAGCTGGTCCTAATGAAAACACAATAGCCTCACTCATTCGCCTGCTGTATAATAAAATACTTGTCGTTCTATGTTAAAGGGTCACATCATTTTGACGGACTTTGGCTTGTGCAAGGAAGGCATTTCCCAGACGGACACCACCAGCACTTTTTGTGGCACACCCGAGGTACGCCTTCACTTAGTGGAACTTCCAATTCGATCCACTTTTGAGTCAGAACCAAACCTGTTTAGTAAAATTGTAAATTTCACAGAATTATTTAAATTTAAACACTCTATTTTTTAAATTTTAATTAAAAAAAATAAAAGAAAATGTAATGATACACATTTTTTAATCAAAATATAGAGGTTCCGTTTATATGAATTGTATCTGGAAGCGCTTAAACTTTCCAAGTCCCGGTTTATTTTTCCGCCCACCAGTACTTGGCTCCAGAGGTGCTGAGGAAGCTGCCGTATGACAACACAGTGGACTGGTGGTGTCTGGGTTCCGTGCTCTATGAGATGCTATTTGGCTTGGTAAGACTTCTTTTCAATCCACAAAATGACGACGTATTTCGAAGCTAATCGGCGTCATTTTCTCCAGCCGCCATTTTACAGCAGAGACACGCACGAGATGTACGACAACATTCTGAACAAGCCGCTGGTAATACGCAGCAGCGCGTCTAACGCGGCCTGGTCGCTGCTGCTAGGCCTTCTGGAGAAAGACGGAGCGCTCAGGCTGGGAGCCAGGGACGACTTTGTGAGTGGGCAATTTTTTTTTTTACATGGTGTTTTAGCGTCATCTAGTGGAATAGTTGCTACCCACAGTCTTGGCAATGTTCCCCCTTTTTATTCACCGTTGTGTAACAAGTGTCCAAATATCCAATTCAGAATTCTAAACAAATTTAATTAGACCAACATTAAATGTACACATATTTAATTTATAATTAATTAAATGGATGGAAAATTTAGTAAGTGAAGATATTTTACTTTTATTTTCTTATTTTTACATACAGAATGAGATCAAAACACACACCTTCTTCTCCCCCATCAACTGGAATGACCTTGAACAGAAGAAGATCCCGCCCCCCTTTACGCCCAATGTGGTAATTATTTTTAATTTTATTTGTATTAATGTCATATTTAGGCTAGGCAAAATTTGATATGCCAAATGTCAAATGCAGTATTTATTATACATTGCCTGATTAAAAAAAAAATAACGGTCAATGTATTTTTGTTTTCTCTCTTTTCTTGGTCTGTTTGTTTTTAACTAGAACTCTTTTTCTGACATCTCGAATTTTGACCCCGAGTTCACCGAGGAGATGGTGCCCAACTCTGTGTGTTGGACCCAGGATCACTCCATTGTCAACGCCAGCGTGATGGAGGCTGACGACGCCTTTGTGGGCTTCTCGTACGCCCCGCCCTCTGACGACTCATTCCTATAATATATTCCCAACGGCCCACCTTAGTAACTTCTTAAAGGGAAGAAAATGTCGCTTATTCTATAAAGCCAAAGGAAGCAGATGGAACAGCACTTAAGAGATTTTATTGGGAACAAACTATGATGGAAATAAATTATTTTCCCATTAGTATTTATATAAATATATATAACATATTCTATTTTAAGAAATAAGGGCATTTATTCAGTGTTGATGTCACTTCAAAAATTGTGCCTTAACTTTGTCTTGTCAAAAAAGAAAAATGTCACTGGAACCTAAAGGACAAAAATTGGACAGCAAAATATGTTTGTCACTAATTCACTACTAATGTAGACTTATGTTATTTCCATGTAGTTGCTGTGTAACAAACGCCATGTTTCGTATTCCTGAACTCTAGACTCTATGCTGTAGAATTACTTGAGACCACAAGAAAGCAGATTTTGCGTATCACATTTATTTAAATGTTATTGTTTTGTTTTATTTCAAAAATGTCAATAGGTTTATGCTCCTGTACATTAATAAAAAAAAAATCTTAAAGTCTCTGTCTTGTCTGTCTGGAGGTTTGAAAAAAAAAAAAAAAAAAAAATCCTAACAATTTGCTATGAATTTATTTATTCATCAATTACATTCACTTTTCTCCGTCCGGTTTTGATGACGATGAATAACTGAATGGAAAATGCAGACGAACGAAACTTCAGACTTTAACAGAAGTAATTACTACTAATTGAAGCACGTTTAGTCAGTGTTGGGCTTTAGATAAGAAAAAACGTTATAGTACAGTATTTTTGGATAAGTTGTGTGAGTACTAGAATTTACCTTGCCGTGGCCATTTTTGATGACGCCGTCAGCGCTGCCCGGGTTTGGTTGCCATGGGAACGATGCGTAGCCGAGCGACAAAGTTTTAAGAATACGATTATTTAAAGCAAATGATGGCATTGACATTTGTAAGTCTTTTATTTGGAAAAAATGATGGGTGTGAATGCGAGTGAATTTGCTTTTCTGTGGCCGGTGTTGACGTCACGTTCATGTCTCCCGCCGTTCGGTCTTGGTTGCCATAGAGACGAGGTCTTTCCGCGCACTTTAGAAAAAAAAGTACTAAGTACAACATAAAGCTATAATGGCTAACATATTTACCTTAAAAAAGTCCATTCTCTCCTATCTTAATTTGAGCGGAGGACTTCAGAAACTCGTCAATGACTGTGCATCCTTTAACGGTAAATACAACTTAACTTTCTGTCCTTGTGCTTAGCTTAGTGCTAATTAGCATGATTCCTTTTTCGTAGATCCCCAGCATGCTAAGGACGTGTACCGCTTTTGCATTACCGTCAACCCCTCCGATGTGATTGATTTGGACGCTGAACTGGGTGACTGTATCTTACACGACCCCCAGCGAGCCACCCCCTTGTTTCAGTCTGTAAGGCAGCCGCATCACCATTAATGCTGAAGCATTCCCACCGGTTGGTCCTAATTATTCCTTCTCACAGGTTTGCTTCACAGCCATTAAGAATCTTTCACTTGTTAAGAAAATACAAACAGAGTGCCAGGTATGGAAATAATTGTACTTATTTCAAAAGGTATTGAGCAACAAGAATGCACTGGTTATCTTTTAGGCTCTGTAAATTGCTCTCTGGCGTCCACTAGAGGTCAATCACCTGACTGCCATAAGATGTAACATTAACAAACTGGCTTCTGCTTCTTTTGAGGTGAACGTCGTTTTAAAGCTGACACACTTGCCTCCTTTTCCGGAGTATGTCTTGGACCTGGCCACTTTCCCCCGCATGCGTCAAACCACGTGGCCCGTCCTTATGGAGGGCCTGGCCATTGCTACCACCTGGGTTACTAAATACACCCAGGGGACCAGGTTCCTCTGCAGTAATGACTGTTGTCCCTTCTCTTTGGGTAAGAGGCTTACATTATGATGAGGTGGACAACCTGTGTTTTGAATTGCCACCACGCCTGCTCGCTTTAGGATTCCACACCATCCGCTTTCACACGCCAGGAGCCACTGAGTCGGCAACCGTGGGCAACGATTTCACTTGCATGGTTTGCACCTCACCTTTCAAAGAGGACATCAAGTTCAGAGTGTTGGGAGGTGAGAGCAAGTGCTGGAAACATCTTCACCGGCATTTTAAACTCCGTATATTATTTTATTATTATTTGTGTCTTTGTGAGACAGACAAGCAGCTGGTGGAATTGATCCACGTCGATGCACTCAACGTCCTCCATGCTCCTCAACAAACCGCTATTAGATACCAGTCGGTCACATTCTTCCTCAGAGGTAAGTGTAAGGCATATACATAAAGTGTAATTAAAGCAACGCAACTTGTCCATATTATTTTTTTGGGTTGTCCATCCATCCATCCATCCATCCATTTTCTGAACCGCTTAGTCCCCACAGGGGTCGCGGGCGTGCTGGAGCCTATCCCAGCCGTCATCGGGCAGTAGGCGGGGGACACCCTGAACCGGTTGCCAGCCAATCGCAGGGCACACAGAGACAAACAACACCTAGGGACAATTTGGAGTCTTCAATCGGCCTACCAAGCATGTTTTTGGGATGTGGGAGGAAACCGGAGTGCCCGGAGAAAACCCAAGCGGGCCCGGGGAGTACATGCAAACTCCACACAGGGAGGGCCGGAGGTGGAATCGAACCCGCACCCTCCTAACTGTGAGGCGGACGTGCTACCCAGTGCCCCACCGAGCCGTTTTTTGGGTTGTAATTAATTAATTTTAATTAATTAATGTTAATCCCCACAGAGGAAAATAATTGCTGTGGGATCAAAACAGATCTTTGGAGGTTCCGCGCTACAGTGATGTCATTGTTTCACAGGGACCAGTAAATCAAATCAGTGCTGCGCGGCGAGTCATGGCGGATCAGCTTTCATATAAGTGCCCTAAATTAACAGGCCAAACATTTACACGGTTGATATTTGTTTGTAAAGACCTCACCTCATCCATTACGTTCACGCCCGACACCGAATCATTCGGATTTTAATTTCTGCTATTTGCACACAGTCACGTTGGTGGAGCCCGCTCATTAATATTGTCCGGCTTGTGCCAAATGAAACTCACTTTGGAACCCAAACTTTGCAGGGGGAAGAGTTCAAATAAATACACGTCTGCGTCTGACTCGGCGGGGTATTAAGTGTTTCTGTCCTCCGGTCGCTACCCCCAGAGGGTTTCGCAAAACTCAGCGACGGGGATTAGCATATTCCGGAAGGGGCTTCCCGTTACGAACATGTTAATAAGTGCAAAGGGGGCGCTCGTTACGACAAGCGCACAGCCGAATCTTTGTTTCCAAAAGGGCCTCATGCTTGTTTGTCTTGGCAGTGGCTGCTACGCCATGTGACTTTCTGTACTACCGCTGGGACTGATTGCTTTGTTTGCCCAACCGCCACAGACGAGCTGTGTAACGCGATGCGCATCGGTCGGCTCTACAGAGTGATCGGCATACCTGCACGTGTGCACCGCTCGCCCAACATCACCTGGAGCGTGGAGGCCAACAGCGTCCAACCGTGGGAGCCCGAGTGTAAGGCCGAGCCCTAAAACGAAGAACCATTCACATGAGCACTGCCATCATCTTATATTAGCATGTCCGCTAACAGTTTGAGCGAGCTTTAGCATGTTAGCACTTAATTGACATGACCTGCTCTTAGAAGTCTCAACAGTTTTTAATAGTGTTCAAATACATTTTTATTTGGTACTTGTAGATCCACATGAAATCAGTGTGAAGTTCAAGGAGCTGCTTGATGCTACCAGAGGTTCTCCTTGGAGGTTTGCCGCTGTGGTCACGAACTGCTTCGCTCTGGATGTGGTTCCTCGGGGCCTCTTCAACACCTTGAAGCTCAGCTTGTTGCTCAGCTTGTTGCAAACTGAAGCAGAAGCAAAACACACAGTTTTCAACTTGGATCTTTTGGTCATGACAGATGACAAACTCATACTGGACAGGTAGAAGGGTCTCGGTGACATTGCACATAACGTGAAATGCATTTTCTTTTAACAAAATGCCACATGGAGGCAAAAAACCCCCATTCTTTATCCTCTGCAAAAAACAACCAATATTACTGCAGCTGTATATTATACTGCCACCTGGTGGCCACAATGAAACAATCTCTTGAGCACAAATGAAACCAATTAACTTACTTGTCAGGTTGATGGCATACGCTCTGAGCTTGGCATGTCGCGGGGTGCGGCATCCTGCTTCGGAGAAGATGTTTGCGTCCCTGTCCCAGGATGAGCATGGGGTGGGCACCGCCAACATCCACGCTGGCTCCGCCCTGCTGGCCACCGGCGGCATTTGCATGCTGGGAGATTTGAGTGGCTTTGTGAAGGACGAGCTGGATGCCATTCAGTCAGGTAGACCGTATTTGAAAATGGATAAGAACATGGAAGTCATGTCACTGCTGTGTCAGTTCTGGACAGTCGCACTGCATCCGTGTTCATCCCCGGCAAGAAATATGGCGAGGCTGTTGACCAGAAGCTTAGTTTCCCGGTCTCGTGCAGCTTCTGGGCCTTCACCGACTCTGCTCACCCTCCTCAGCGCTGGGGGAGGGCACACGATGTCACACTGGGAGCTGCGGTAAGCGTGACCAATAACTTGACTTAACAGCTCACAGTAGCAGGTTCTTCACGATCAGGGAATGGGTGCAATACCGCCTCAGCTGGCAGACAGCTTTGGCCTGGTGGTCCAGGTGGATCAGGGCGGGAAGCAGACGGTGCTCGCGCAGGCTGTCCACATCCTCCGACAAGCAGTTCTGCCTGAGGAACATCACCCATCCTTGATGAACTTCTCCGCTGAAGACTACGAGGGGGTGAGGAAACACGGCAATCTGAAGTTCATCTGTGTCGTTGACCGGATTTGTTCTCCTCCCAGCTGGTGGCCCACGCACAAAATTTGAAAGTGGAGCTGAGCACCAGCGCACAGATGATGATCCACGGCTACTACATGGCCAGCCGCGCGGTCTGCTCACAAACCCACGCTGCCAAGATGTCTATGGCTTCTATCAAATTGTTGTAAGTGGCAGTCCAGTGGTTGGTGTTTCGAGGTGTTCATTACAGCTCTAAACAACCCAATTAATACCTCCAAAATAATTAAGTTAAGGGAAAACTAAAGCACCTTATACCTGCAGTACCTCAATGATGCACTAGGTGGCGTGGTTTAACCCAAATGTTAAGTGCCATTCTGTGCAATCAATTGAAATATTTTGCAAGAACGTAATGTACAAATAAATCAGGAATGTCTTGCTTCATTTAGTACATTTAAAAATGTATTAGCCCCCCCCCTCCAAAAAATAAAGTGATCCTTCTCATGTTTGTTGTAACAGGATCTCTTTAGCAGAGGCCCACTGCAAATTAAGCCTGCGACGGCAGGTAGTACAGGAAGACGCAGTGATTGCGGTGCTCCTCTGCGAGAACTCTAGCACTCTCAAGCATGGTACATTTCCGCATGTCATCATTACGCCACCAATTTTCCCTTGGACCAAACTACCCCGCCGTCTCCCCCCCACAGGGGCGTCAGCGCTCGTCATCCCGCCCGACGCCGCCTTTCCCAATGATCTGGGAGATGTGGATGGCCTGCTCAGGAGAGAGCGAGCCCTGGATCTACTCCGGCAGGACATCCTACGCTTTATCCACGCCTACGCGCCACAGGCCGTTAAGGACATCAGAGAGGAATAGCCGAAGAGCGCCTCTAAAAATACGTAGCTGTTCTGACAAGTAAGCACAATCACAACAGTGATGTTTTGTAATGATTTATTTTTAAAAAATAATTCTTATGACAGTTTGATACCTGAGATAAATTTCGGCTTTCTTTCCTTCTGTTGATATGGCCACCACCAGATAGTTGCGATAAACGGCGAAAAGGTGAATTCATCATTAGTATTTAGCTTTGTTACTAGAATCTGGACAGTAGACTCACCATAGACCGCCGAAGATCAAATTTAACAGCTGCCCATCTGCTGATCTGTAGTCACAGTGGGGAGAAGTATCACTTTTATATTCATTGGCTGGAATTCTTTGGTCAAAAAAAAAAATCTCCCATCTTGCAGCAAGTAATTCAGTTGTCACAGTCTCACCACTTGTTTATCTGACGGGTAAACGGCGAAAAGGTGAATTCATCATTTCACGCTGCAAGATGGTCTGAGATTCGAGCAACTTTTACACAGGCCGTAAAAACTCATAAAAACATGACCGATAATGTATAATTAAAGCACATCTACAATTTTTCAATTTCGCACAAAATTCTGTTGCCACAGTGTCACCACCCGATAGTGGCGATAAACGGCGAAAATGTGAATTCATCATTAGTATTTAGCTTAGTTACTAGAATCTGGAAAGTGGACTCACCATAGACCGCCGAAGATCAAATTTAACAGCCGCCCGTCTGCTGATCTGTAGTCACAGTGGGGAGAAGTATCACTTTTATATTCATTGGCTGGAATTCTTTGGTCAAAAAAAAATCTCCCATCTTGCAGCAAGTAATTCAGTTGTCACAGTCTCACCACTTGTTTGTCTGACGGGTAAACGGCGAAAAGGTGAACTCATCATTTCACGCTGCAAGATGGTCTGAGATTCGAGTAACTTTTACACAGGCCGTAAAAACTCATAAAAACATGACCGATAATGTATAATTAAGCACATCTACAATTTTTCAATTTCGCACAAAATTCTGTTGCCACAGTGTCACCACCCGATAGTGGCGATAAACGGCGAAAAGGTGAATTCATCATTAGTATTTAGCTTAGTTACTAGAATCTGGAAAGTGGACTCACCATAGACCGCCGAAGATCAAATTTAACAACCGCCCGTCTGCTGATCTGTAGTCACAGTGGGGAGAAGTATCACTTTTATATTCATTGGCTGGAATTCTTTGGTCAAAAGAAAATCTCCCATCTTGCAGCAAGTAATTCAGTTGTCACAGTCTCACCACTTGTTTGTCTGACGGGTAAACGGCGAAAAGGTGAACTCATCATTTCACGCTGCAAGATGGTCTGAGATTCTAGTCACTTTTCCACAGGCCGTAAAAACTCAAAAACCTGACCGATCATGTAATATTTGTTGTAATGACCGCCCCCCCCGCAAGTGAGACCTATTGATTAGCAGAGGGTCTACAGACGGGATCGCCAATACCATTGACTGATCACCTAAAGGTCAAAGTGCGCACCACAACACAGCTTGGGAGCATAAGCGACGCGGCGCGTCTGAGGCAGAGGGTTCAACCGCGGGTCGCCACCTCTGCCGCGACCTTGCGTGCTCCGCTCGCGAGGAGTAAAGAAATAATGGCCAAAAGGCCACGACCCCTTCGCCCAACTACAAATATAGACACTTTCATCTGTCTACACGGATGATTAATAACTTTGCCTCAAGGGACAAGATGCAGGCTTTTAAAAGACACAAACTTGACCGAAAGTCAATCGCAGCTTTCATGGTGGACATCATTGACTTGGTGTGTTAATTCTAGTTCAGTTAGTATACCAGCAAATTAAGAATAACTGTATCAAATAAAAATAAATACTTGTACAGTCCAGAATACAATCAAAATTCAATGAAAATATTAAACTTTAGATTTTTAATACGTTTTTTAAGTTCATTTAAAACTGTGTGACGCAGTAGAGCAGGCAGTCAAAGTGCAGATCAATTGCATTAAAATTTTGATTCAGCATTTAATCAATCATGCATTTAGGAAATGCTTTTTTTTTAAACATACTATTCAAATTATACAAATTCATGCAAACCACCATTATATTTATTAAAATTAATATACTGTTAATTACTTTTTAAATATAAAATTCTTCAGTATCAATTATGACTTAAATACCACAGGTATTTACATTTTTGCAAATCGTCTTTATAATTGCACGTTATACGCTTGATGACATAATTCTGTTAGAAATGAGCTTCGCTTGTCTTCCACGTGGTCACAACGCGAGCTGCTAAGCTACATGCTACAGCTAAGTTGCTAACCAACGTTTGCAGCCTAAAATTGTGCTCTGAGTGCGGTTCTATGAATACTACAAACCAAGTTGCTTGACTCACCTTTACAAGCACAAACCTCTCCACGCGGGTGAGGAGTTGACGAAAATCATCACCATGTCATGCACATGCGGAGCGGAGCAGAGAGGAGCAGCGAAATTCTTATCCTGCGCCTCTCCTCACCCTCTCCGAAAGGAAGAACTTCCGCTCTTGCGCAGTGGACGACACGTAGAACGCGCTAATGTTAGCGTCGACAGCGCCCTTTATCTCGCGAGATTTAAATACAGTATGAATGGGAAAACAATTTGTAATCATAAAATGAAAAATGTTGAATAATTATTTTACAATGTATATATTATGCGTAAAATATTTTTAAACCTTTAAAATAGCAATTATAACATGTATATCTATAATGACGTTTTTATAAATTGATGAAAAAATGATGACCCACTTTTCAATTGTTATTGCTCTTTACTTCTCTTAAATAGCATTGATTGAGTATACGATACAACAACATTTTTCTCATCTTATTCACACTGATTTTTCCAAGCATGCACATGTACACAAAAAAAAATACCAGGAGGGAACGTGAGACTGGCAGCCCCCTATTGTTGACCCCCTGACAGACCTCTTCACATGACAGATGTTAAGTTATTCACACATGCATTTTAGTGCAAATGTCTCAAGCTTAAAGCGTCCACTCCAAGCATGACAGGCTCATTATTATTATAGCCAAAGATCATACTGGGGGGGTGTAGCTGCACAATGCAAACAAGACTGAAACGACAACACTTGAGGAAAAACACATCACATCATATATTACTTTACAGCGTCTCCCTGTATCGATATAGTGGAATACACGTGTCCTTCAGCACCGCTCATGCAAATGGAAACCACTTGGTTGATTTATTTGGAGGTGGATGATGAGGAAGATGATGATGATGGACCTTGGTTCTCAGATTCTGAAGGATTGTTCAGGAAGTGACCGCTCGCTCCCACGTACAGTCTGGACCTCATCGGCCATTTCTGTTACGGGATATTGAAACAATTTTAGCAGGATAATTCACAAACACAAAGAGAGTTACTAAGATGGAACAATAACCCTGAATAAAATTGTCTCTAAATAAATATATTGTAATACATAATCTGTTTTGATAGGCCAAAGGTTCACTGTCCACGTAGAGTTCTGTTGCATTTACGTTTGCATTTAATATCTTTTAGAAACATTGTTAAGCTTTCACCATAGGTGAATTTTGTTTTTAATTTTGATGTTCTCTAAATAATTTTTTATTTGTCACTTTTTAAGTGCAGTGTTTGTGTTCAAATTATGCATTAGCTTCGTGTAAAAAAATTGAGAATCACTGTTATTGGATGGCATGAATATATTTATAGAAAATGACTAAACCCCGTGACGATAACGCCACAGATACATTTTTAGGAAACTATAGAAAAAAATCAATAAAACCTCTCAGAAATACATGCATATATTTATCAATATGTCAAATCATATTACAAATAGGTATTCATAAATGTCTATATATTTACTTTAATCAATGCTCACTCATAACAAAAGTACAAACAATACATTTGTAAAACGGTATTAATAGGTCTTTGATTTGGTTGTTTAGTGCTATATTAAAAGAACAGCAACAAATATATACAATAATATACAAAATGTATGTTTTTAAAATACTTTACTGATAGAATTAATCAGTATTTTTGCCTTTAAAAAACACTACATATTGCTATACAATATGTATTATGGTTTCATAGATTTTTTTCCATGCGTATTTCCTGATACAGAGAATTTAAATAAAAACAAATAAATGAAAGATGTATTTGAGTATTTATTCTATGACACTTATTTTCTAAATAGTAATAATAAGAATAATAATCTCCCAATTTTTTGTGACTGACCTTGACCGGGTGCAAGTATCCTTCCCCTTTGAGCGATTTTAACGCCTCCTTGTGCTGCTTTGTGCTCTCGCCCTCGTCGGCGCTTTCCTCCTGCAGAGTTCGAGTCAAGTGGGCGATGTAGGTGGTGGCCAGTATCAACACGTCCAGTTTGGACAGTTTGGTGTCAGGCGGCACCGACGGCAGCGTCCGTTGCAGCTCCAAAAAGGCGTTCCTCAGGGTTTGGACGCGGCTCCTCTCCCGCGCCGCGTTGGCCGCCGCCGGCCGCCCTCTGCCGCCTCCCCCACCGGCCAGCTGCGGCGGCGGCGCCCTACCAGCCGGACTAGAACTCGGGCTGGAGCCTGGGCTGTCGTCCACCACCGTCACGGAACAATTGCCGCTGTCCATTCGGTGCGTCTGTCTCCCGACCATCTTGCTAACCTTGAAAGTTCAATGAATGACACACGTTGCGTGGAGTTGGTCAGCGAAATTAGTTCTAAGAAATACAAAGCTCAATAGCATAATTGCCGCATCATTTTCATTCAAATTCAATTAAGACCATTTATTTCTGAAAAACTATATTCCGATAAGGAAAAAAAAACTTTCAAAATGATTTCGGCAATTAGGCTAATGGTTCAGAGATGCAAAAATTTTCTAATCTGTCAATTCGGCCCATTAGAACTAGATTACTCGTTTTTCTATTGAAAGAAAAATGCATGTTAAAATGTTTTAATGCATAAGATAGTTTTAAGAAATCTCGTTTCATGTTTCTCGGGAACTACAGTAATGCTCCTTAAAAAACCTCCTTTACAGTAATATTTTGTGGAATTCTTGTCTTAAAAATGTTTGCTAATAATTATAATTGTGAAAGTGCCTGCGTTTGTATTAGAAAGACTGTTTTCCAGTGACCGCAATAATGTTTTTAGATCAATGCATAAAAAATATTGATCACCAATATTTAGTTTATACAACTTTTTTTTTAGAGCTTACACATAAAATCCCAAAATATACAATAAAGCATTGATTAAAAATGTTTTAGGTGATACGTCAACACAAGAGTCCACCAGCTTTAACCTGGCTGCACTACGGAGCAATTCTACCCCAAAACAAAAAGGCTAAATAAACTTTCGTGACTTGGAAATAAACTTAGTGTAAACAGCATGTCCATCAACAATGTCAAGACTCACCTCTCGATCTCCGAGCAGGCGTCATTAAAGACTGTATATCCCCCTTGGGGCAAAAAACGGAATTGTTTCGGAACGGGGATGCTTCACCTTCGAATTAATCAGCGTGACTCGGGACTACTTTTCCTCTTCTCTCTCTGCCCGTTTGTGTCTCGATGACGGCTGCGTTCCCTTTTGCACTCTCACTGCTTTTGGGGCCGCAGTCCCGCTCTAATTGGCTGCTTTCGCTGGCCTATCAGAAAATGGACTCTTTTTTTTTTTTTTTTCGACAAGGATGAAAGGCCTGTCCGTCAAAAGACCTCTTGCAGTAGACCGTGAAGACAAGCTGAGAAGACAAAAAAAAAAAAAACTTTGGGGGACAAAAACTGCTGTAATCAACAGTGAGGAAATTCCCCAGAGGCTCCTTAATGAATCACTCATGGGATGGAATATTAATGGAAACAATTAGTCATAATAAGCGTTTTTTTTTTCATGAACGTAATCTAACCGTCAGAGGATTTTTTTGTTTTCATAAGAAGTATCCGGCGGGGGTGCTCATTAGAGAAAGGTCAAGTAAGCTTGTTTGCCTAAATACCTCATGCACCCATTTAGCATTTGCATCCCACCATTTGGATACCTGTGTCACAATTTGCCATTTATCTTTTAAATGATCATATGAGCAAAATAAAAAGTCATTTCTATCTGAGGACAATGTCAAGAAGACCATTTTAATGTTAAATTACACACACACACACACACACACACACACACACACACACACACACACACACACACACACACACACACACACACACACACACACACACACACACACACACACACACACACACACACACACACACACACACACAGCAACTGAGTAAAAATCTAATGAATCACATTTCGGAACAGCTAGCAAATCTATGGGGTGATTTTTTTATTTGCGTCGGACGTGACCGCCGTTCGGTTGAGCTGTTTGCACAAGGAGCTTTTTAACTGCTGAACCCTGAAAGACAGTAAAAAAAATAAACATTTAATTTGAATCAATTTGAACCTAACACATGACAAATTGAATCCAACAAACAATGAGCGGGGGGACCTGTGAGGCTGCTGCGCCGACCAGCCTCGCGCATGAGCGTGGCAGCACACGTGAGGCGGGTACGCACCCGTCTGACCCACACCAACGTTATCTGCAACACAAGCAAACACAAACTGGATTTATTTTCTTAAAAAACCCCAAAAACAAAACACATATAACCTCCACATTTGTACATTTTTTATCCATGTCAAATCCTACTAAATTATTAACACAATAACATGTTTACAATTTCAATATGTTTACAATTTCAAAATGTAATGTGTGGAAATATTTTTCACATTTAAATCAGTAGTTATATTTTTTACACAAAATACCACCAAGTTTTCCAAATATAACATTAAAATACAGTTGGCAGAGATTTAATAATTAATGAAAATATATCTATAAAATTAAAATAATAAATAACAATTAAATTAAAAATGTATTGTACATAAAATTACATTAGACTGCATCTAAATAGTTAACTACTTAAAAGTTAAATACAACTGAACTGTACCGGAATATATCGTTGTAATTAAATACATTAAAAAAAATTAAAGAAATTAACTGCAGTGCCTTACTCATCATTGCAAGTGTTTTCAACAGTTCCTCCTCCTTCTTCTTCTTCTTCTTGGCTTCTTTGGAGGCTTCCCATTTGACCAAAAATTCTCTAGTCACCTCCTGAATGTCGCGGCCATCCAGCACCTCTGATAAACACAAACAAATCGCCTGGCTCGTTTCTAGGTTAGATTATTTTGAAAAAGAAAAAAAAAAAAAAAAAAAAAAAAAAAAGAAAAAGCTACTTTACCGAGTCCCTTACACGCTGTGATCAGTCGGTCTCTGTACTTGGCGGTTTTGCACACAGGATTTCCGCGCAAATCCATTTGAACTAGCCAAGGCCAGGACCCCGTTACGTCTTCGAGCTCCTGGAAGGGAGGGAGGAGAGAGGGGGGGAGATATTTTAGTTATTAAAGTAACGTGCTGTGCTGCTTTTACAAAGTTGCTCAGTTCGAAACAAACGGAAGGATGTTTAACGCAGTCCATAAACAACACATCAGTCTATTTTAATAAACAGTATCGCCCGCGGGGAGGGGTGGGGGGGCGGGGAGGTGTGTTGGGGGGGGGTTCGCTTGTATGTTTATCCAAAAGGCACATTAATCCACGCTGTGGAAATATGAACACTCTCTGGACACGCTGATTGTTCATTGCCTTCCTGTCTTGGCCAAAGCGCTTCCACTTTACCGAGCGGCGCTGCAATCAGTTCGGCAGGGAGTGTGTGTGTGCGGGGCGGGGGGGGGGGGGGGGGGACCCCTGAGCACGGCTTTGATAAATGATCGTGTCAGGGCCGTCAGTCAGAGCTTAAGCCCCCTCGCCGCCACTGAGGCACCCACCCCCGCCTCAGCTCCAGAGCCGGGCTAATGATGGGCCAGTTATGAACCTGCATTTGACCAGCGCTTCGATTCAGGATGAAGATGCTCCCCATTTGTCACCCCGACTGACTACCTGTCATAATCTATTTTGAGCAAAGGAAAAAAAAAACGTAATCAATTTTCCAGAAGAGCCGATTGATCCTTTTGGAGGCCTGTCGTTGAGGAATCAATAAAGGCAGACTGCTTGTATAAATTATGCAGCCAAACAAAAATGACATTTTGTATAACAATCGTTGAAATTAAAGTGTCCTATATGAAACAAATTGGCAGTTCCAATAATAACGAACTCCCGATCCCAAATTTGGGAGCACCACATTTAAAAGCAATCAACAAATTCCAAATATGAAAAGAAAAAAAGATTCAGGCAGGAAAACTGATGCTTGTTTTAAGCTGTCAGCGAGCAGAACCCTCCTGGGGGGAGGGGGTGGGGTCGCTGATTTGCTGAATAATTCGGAACCCCGAGAGTCATTCGAGCCGACGGTGGGATTTGCGAGATTTGCTTGTGTAGAATCCGCATCTCCATCTCATTTCACGCCTGGCCGCATGCAGCTCCGCCAGCGCCTTCACGCTAACGCCGGCGGCTAATCACGCGTCGGATGAACTTCAAGGGGAGAGGAGTGCTTTTACCTCCACGTCGTGCAGCTTGTTGTCGGCGGCGGAGAAAATGCAGATTTCCCACAGCGCGGCCAGCTCGGCGATTTTGTTGATGTTGTTGTTGTTGATGTTGAAGATGCGCATGGATTTCTGGGAGAAAACAAAAAATAGTTTAGAGTACAAAAATCTCATACAAAAATCTTGTACATATCTCATGAGATTTTGAGACTTCAATCTTGCAAGACTCCTTTAAGGTTTGTATTTGCCGTTATAGTCGATCCAAGTCACCTTGATAAAGTTGTGGAATGGCAACACGAAAAAAAAAAATCTGGAACTGTTTGAATTTGCACAGCAATTTGTTGGAATGATCTAAACAAACACGAAGTTGAGCTCGCGCTGGGCCGTTAACTGAGCCACACAGGCCTCTTTGACATCATCAAACAAGATCCCCTTGACAAGGACCACCAAGCAGCCAGGCATCTTGTAGCAAACACGTGTTTTCAGCTTCTCATCTGACCTCCTTGGGAACTCGCTACATCGTTTTCAAGTGCAGCCAGGACTATTTTCAGAGAATATGAAAAAAAGAAGAAAAAAAGGAAAGTGGGTCATACAGCCAGGGAGCGCAGGGTCCTGGGGTCGAACTGCAGCTTCTCCCCGGGGGGCAGCCTCTGGCTCTCCATGTGCAGCTCCTCCAGCTCCCCCAGGCGCTCCAAACCCTCCAGAAGCGAGATCCTGTTACCGCCCAGGTAGCTGCAAAACACACACATGCAAAATCCTTCAATGTGATACCCACAAATGGTTAAAAAAAAACTCACAGTTTGGAGAGTTTGCGCAGATGGGCCAGGTTGTCAATACGTGTGATGTTGTTGTTCTGCAGGTACAGATGGGTCAAGTTACAAGCAAAGTCCAGGTTCTGGATGCGCTTGACGCGGTTGTTGTACAGGTAGAGGACGGTCAGGTTGTGGCATGCGGAGAGGTCACCCTGCAAAAGGCGAAGAGGGGGAAGGGGGGGGGGTGATGTTAGAAACAGCTGAAACAGCAGCACTTCCACACCATTGCAAAGTGCAAACCACAATAATAAACACGAGGTTAAGCATGCAGACGCCCTCTCAAGTGGGAATCATCTCAGTTTGAAGCAGAAGTAAAAAAAACTGTTATCAATGGGAATATCCATCCATCCATCCATTTTCTGAACCGCTTAGTCCCCACGGGGGTCGCGGGAGTGCTGGAGCCTATCCCAGCCATCAACGGGCAGTAGGCGGGGGACACCCTGAACCGGTTGCCAGCCGATCGCAGGGCACACAGAGACAAACAACCATTTGCACTCGCACACACACACACCTAGGGACAATTTGGAGTCTTCAATTGGCCTACCAAGCATGTTTTTGGGATGTGGGAGGAAACCGGAGTGCCCGGAGAAAACCCACGCGGGTCCGGGGAGAACATGCAAACTCCACACAGGGAGGGCCGGAGGTGGAATCGAACCCGCACCCTCCTAACTGTGAGGCGGACGTGCTACCCAGTGCCCCACCGAGCCACCCATCAATGGGAATAGAAGCATTAAATCATTATACACCAGCTATTTACTTTTACATTTTTAAGAGTGAAACGCAATGGCCTCTACTCACAATGTCCTCGATGTCGTGCCCGGAAAAGTGGAGGTGAGTAAGCGTCCCGAGGTTGTACTGGAGAGAGAGGCCTTTCTTTTTCTTGAAGTTCCTGGACTTGGCTATGAGGTCTGTGGTCAGGCTTACCATGGTTGCCCGGAATCACCTTCTAAATGCACATCACGAGTAATTAATATGAACCGCAATTAACTACCGAAGTGATTGCGTGCCTCAAGATGGTACTACTGTATGAATTGCGTCGCTCCAGATACGACGTCACAAAACGCCAATCGCTCATCTCACTTGTCATTTCAACATTTAGCACGTCATATACGGCAATAACCGGTTTATTTAACGTAGCAAACGATAGTAAAACACAATATAAGTTATAATCCAGAATTCAACTATTACAAAATTCGTAACAGAATCGTGTGTAATGCTAATTTGGCTAGCAAAATAAATGACGTACTCTACGTCAGCTACAACAATATGACGTCGAGTACACGCACATTGAAATAAAACAACAAAAATCAATTTTATTATCCTACCTGCGTTCTGTAGAGACAGCGAGTGGTCGGGGCAAAATAAAAAAAAAGTGGCAGTGTTGAAAAGTTGTTGGGCGTCTATACGTTGCCATGGGAACCATGACGCCCCAGAAGCTAGCCGACAAACAGGAACTTGAAGATTGTGTAAAAACGATCATTAAGACATCTCATCAGAACAAGTAGATATCAATCTAAATAACTCGCGGCAAGGCGGACTAGAAGTCGCAGGTTTGAGTTTGCAAGCTCTTCCTGCGCTCGTGTGGTTTCCAGCACAGCTCGGACGACCTCGCGTTACACAATGGAAGAACCAAGTCAAGGTTCTGCACAGTTTCAAATGGCGTCCCTTTTCCCGGCCACAATTCGCGCCCCGAGTCGGACTGTCCTCCCCGTTGGATTCGGCGGCGTGGCAGTGACACAGGCCAGGAACAGAAGCACACTGGAGGCCATTCAACCGCCGAGCGCGCGAGCCTGCTCTGCGTCCACTACGCCGAAGTGTCACGTCGTTTTCTCAGGGCATTGTAATGGCCAACTGTATATTTTGGATGTCGTGTTCAACTGAGAAGGGAACCCGTCGAGAGGGCAGCAGACGTGCCTGCTTATTCTCTACAAGATGAAATTGGGCACCACTTCTTGTAATGATTTTCATTTGCAATCCGTCTGGAAACAGCGAAGAAATGTTTGCATGTTGCTTTGCCGATCACTGAAATATGTTGGAACACGTTGCAAATTGCACCGTGATTATCAAAAGATTTTGAAGAAAGAAAATATTCAAGTCAAACTAGGGGCAGCCAAAAAAATCATTCCTCTTCAAGAGCTTGTCTTCATTAGGGTCAAGTTAGACTCAATCAAAGGAGGTTTTAAAAAAAACAACATAATTTTACATAGACCAGCCCCCCCCATCATTCCTGCAAAATAATAAAACAATGTACTTTCACCAACAGTCCCTCCAAAAGTATTGCAAAAGGCAAGCTTCTCCCAATTTACCTTTTCTCCCATAAACAACTTTCTCGTCTTCGTGTTTGGAGTGCTCAATCAGCCTACCATGGAGGCACGGGGAGAACATGCAAACTCAACACAGACCCGCGCCATCTGAACTGTGAGGCGGACGTGCTAACAACCAGTGTGCCAGCGTGTCGCCCACTTGAGATCATCTGAAATCCAAATACAACAAAAACAAAGAAACTGACGGCGCTCCAATACTTCTGCATGGGACTGTAAATTTTATTGACTCCGATATATTTTCTGGCTACAACAGTGAAAGTGAAAAGTGGGGTATTAAGCATAAACACTTTGCCGTCATACACAAACATTACCCAGGAAGTGCCGGTACAAACCAAAAAAAATTAATTAGATGTGTTGATTTGATTGAAGAGTTTGTCCTTAATGACTTGAGACATCAGGCCGTGAATGGCTTCGATGGTCGTCTTGCAGCTGAAGCAAAGAGGGGCAAAAAATATTTTACTTTTGTTTTTTTTAAGATCTTTTCTGGTTCAGGGTTTGATTTATTCATTTTAAACAGTACATACCTGTCCCGGGTGGCTTTGGCCAGCTTGTCCTCGGACTTCCTGTCGTGCGTGTCCAGGCCCAGCATAAAGCTCCCCCGACCCAACTGAGCCTCCGACTGCTCCAGCTTCTCTGATAGGTCGAACACCTGACCCGTAGTATAGTCCGAGTTCTGACGCACAAAAAGACCAACGGGATGTGCCCGATGAAGACAGAGGCGTGTTGCTGGAAGCGTTTGCTTAAGGTAAGGCCAACATGTTGTCAGTGGGGAGGCTCATTAGAGCACAATGGCCCGCGCCGCTGTCACCATCTTGACGTATAGTCAATTTGTCCTGGCGTGCAGCGCACTGTTTGGATAAGCTAGCTGACTATTTAGCCCCCCTCACTCACTCAGACTGCAGGGGCTTTCATAATAGGAAGTTACCGTGAGGAGACTGGAGGAGCTTAACGTGTTGACCCAGTATTTGTTCCAGAGCAGCTCCAACAGCTTTCGGTCCAGGGATGACTTGAAGTATGTCACTTCCATTGCGTAATACCTATCAAACACAAAGAAAAAGAAAATCTTAGGAACCGTTTTTAAATGTGGAAACTCGAGCTTTAGAAAATAGACTCACTGTTTACAGTGTACGCCAAAGTCTTCAATCTTATTCAGAGGGATGGTTTGATACTCTGACGGCCCTTCGTCAGGAGGCTTGTAGCCCTGAAATGACAAATTTTTCACAAAAGGCAGTAAAAAAACAACTCACAGTTGTGGACCATGAAAGTGGTTTCCTCTACCTTTGGGTATGTCCTAAAGGCACCCAGGTTGACCTTGCCGGCCGAAATGGTCCGCGTGGGGTCAATCTGTAAAAGGCGGCAAGATAGGGTAGACAAGATGTGGGTAGACAAGATGCAATCACAAAAATATCGTAAACAATGTCAGAGGTGGCTCATAATATTACCACCACGGCAACAAAAGGCTCCTGAAACTGCTGGTTGAGCATCTGAGTGCTGACATCGATGCCCGAGAGCCAGCAGCCGTAGCCCGGGTGACTGTGATACCAGCCGATTGCGTTCTCCAGTCGGCCCACCTGACACAACAACAGAGTTGCCACTAGATTTTAAAAACACTCATCAGACACTCCTTTACACCTTCATGACCCTCAATAGGAGAACTAAAAAAAACAACACTAAACCTGTTTGGCGTTCTCAATATAGGCTGCCATGTACTCGTAGGCAGCGGCCTGCGCGTTGACTCGGGTCTCGGTTCCTTCTACAGGCAGCGCAAAGCTGTCCATGATGATCATGCTCTCGCCATCCACCTTGCCCAGCATGAGGCCCATCACCTCCAGGTTGCCACCCGAGCGAGCGTGCATCACCATCTTCAGCAGAGCCAGTGCAGAGATCTTGGAGTACTTGAAGTAGTGGTGGCTGGTACCAGGTACACACAAACGCAAAAAATAAACATACACGTGGCGATTCGAACCTTTCTCTTGCTTGAGTTTGTGAATAGTGAAAGGCACATAGGCGGCGGTTTACGGTAAAGCGTCAAAATTCAGTTCCGGTGTTGTTGCTCTTTATACGACCACAAATGAATGTTGAGCAACCTACAATGACTTTTGAACATGCAAAATACCTATTTGTCACATCAACTCACTCTTTTGTCCACGGCTTGGCCGCAAGGATCTCCTGTTGTTGCTTTTTGTCATATTTGTAAATTTCGTCGATGCTCTGAACCTCCTGCATGCTGTTGGTGAGCTCCCAGGTTTTCTGAGCCGTGTTACTGGCCGCCATGGTCTCTCGGCCGAGGACGACGAGTTGATGTCAAACCATGAACGTGGGCTAAACACAGTGAAAATTTTGTCTTTTTAACCAAATACGCTGATGCCGCATCAAGGAGCTCCGAGCTCAGGACGCCATGACAGTCAAATATCATTTATGAGATGAAGGGGGCGTTCAACTTCAAGTCGCCATTATATATCAGAATTTCCCATAAATTTCGTTCTCGATTTGTATTTTTGATTAAAAAAACCTGATTAAAAAACCCACAATTTTAATGAAAATATAAGTATTTGCTTAAAAATCGAATTACATTTAAAATATTTGTCAAACTCAAAGCAAGGTAACCCCTCCCATATCGCATAATGGTTCAGCCCAGGGAGGGAGTCCGAAACAGCAAACCAGAGCTATACTGCCCTCTTGCGACTGGTTTTTACATTTTCATACATTTCAATATATAGTAATCCCTCACTACATCGCGGATTTTCTTTTCCAAATTAAAAAAAAAAATACAAATTCAAAATTAAACTTCTAATTTGGGGAACTATGGCAGGAAAGTTGCCCACACGCCAGCAGAAGGCAGGGAGTGCCCACACAATTGCAGTGCGTACACTTGTACCTTTTTATATAAAAAATGTTATAATAATAAGAGTTCTAAAAACATATTTACAGTGTTGTACCTTGTTATATAATTTTTTATCAATAAAAAGAGTTCTAAAAACATATTTACAGTATGTGCACTTGTGCCTTGTTATAAAAAATGTTATCATAATAAAAGCTGTTCTAAAAACATATTTACAGTATGTGTTAAGAATTCTCCATGTTATTCAGTCGTGCTTTGATTTGATGTAGGGGGCTTTATTTTGAAGACCGTTTTCAGGCGATACCACTTCCTGTTTCACGTTCGTGTACATACATGTTACAGTGGTACAGCAGTCATTGACATGTAAGTGGGTCTCCTAACAAGAGAAATGAACGATCACATATGTCTAACCTTTAGGACAATGTAGTATTGCTCCAAATGTTGGTTTACATTCCTTTTGAGGTCCGTTTTCGCGTGTTAGCACGATCGCGAATCAGCATCTTCCCGCTAACTCGTTAGCCTGCCCAGTACTTCTTGTTAACATGTTACACGCACACACGTATAATATTTATATTTTCATATTTATACAAAATTTTCTGTATGTTATTTATACTATTATTTACATGTTTGAAACAATTATTTAATGTTCTAATACAATATGTACTTAAACCAGATCAGTGACCTAGTGGTAGAGTGTCCGCCCTGAGACTGGAAGGTTGTGGGTTCAAACCCCGGCCGGGTCATACCAAAGACTATAAAAATGGGACCCATTGCCTCCCTGCTTGGCACTCAACATTAAGGGTTGGAATTGGTGGGCTAGATCGCCAAATGATTCCTGAGTGCGGCACCGCTGCTGCTCACTGCTCCCCTCTCCCCCAGGGGATGGATCAAAATCACACGGGGATGGGTTAAATGCAGAGGACAAATTTCACCACACCCAGATGTGTGTGTGACGACAATCATTGGGACTTTGAAATGGTTTCATATACATTTATTGACACACAAAAAATGTACAGATGAGCGGGTGACCCTACTTTGCCGATTTCACTTATCGTGGGTGGTTTTTGGAACCAATTATCCGCGATAAACGACGGATTACTGTATTAGCTCCTTTTTCATAAATAAAAAGCAATCTGCATATTCTTCTAATCTTCATTCTTAACATAATATAGCTGAGTGGAAATAAGTGACAATTCAAATGACCCAAGTTCAAAAAAACTTTATTGACCTAGAACCTGATTAGAATGCCAGAGGATGTACACAAATTTGTACATATCTTTTTTGCAACATAGAAAACTTTACATTGCTGCATCATATACATTTGTTTTCTACATCCATGAGCAGGAATGCATCCCATTCGCACATAAAGCACAGCTAACATCACTCATCCTCTCTCTCTCTCTCTCTCTATACACATCACTACCTCCCAAAACCCAAGAAAAAATTAAATATATTATTTTTGATTTTTTATACACACATGAAAACTAAAGTAAAAAATGAAAACAGACTAATAGCAATTAGTCTTTCGTTTTTTTAAGCAGCTAGCATCTCGTCTTCCAGTTAAAAACAAAACAAAACCAACATTGAAAATGGAATAATTTAATGCAGCCTTCACTTACTGGTGAGATGTTACAGTCAAATCTGGAGCGGAGGGGTAAAATGTCAAATCTCCAGTGCATTCCGAATGGAGCTCAAGTGCAGTGACGAATAATAATAAAATATAAAAAAAAAGAAAAAAAGAAATCTAGTGTCATCAGATTCTTACATCTATACATTTGGATATGAATGTTGACCACATAGGGGTGCGGAGAGAGAGAGAGAGGTCACATTTCATCATGGTTTTTGAGTATGTCTTTGCAATCATTCAGTTACATTGAATATACAGTAAGAAGCACATTTTTTAAATTTTTAAAATAGATTCCGTCCGAGCAGCTCGGAGATATGGTGGCGGAGGAGGAAATCGCTACAAACCAGACTGTTTTGTTTTTTTCGTGCTGATAGCCAAGGTAGATGGAGGGCTGGAGGCTGCAGGCAGGTGGTGTTATTGAGCTTCCTCCGCCGCCTTTGGGTTGGCGCAGTTCTCTAATAGCGCCGGCCGGGGTTGCGGCTCGGGTGCGATGCCGAATACTGAGCCGATCCGCAGGTAAAATTTCCTCAGGACGGCGCGCAGCTCCGGGATGAGGTCCAACTGCATGATCTCGCATAGCAGCGGGTAGTACCGTGATGCATGAGCCTTGAACTGAATGGGAGAGACGTCTTAAAGTCTGCTTAGCTAAATGCATAATGGGAAGTGCCATAGGCGGGCTACTGTACAGATAGCATTGGCGTTTTCTTTTTATCTTTTAACCAATTGCAGTTGAGTAAATACAGTGCGTGTTAGCGTGTTTGAGTCGTATTTGTGTGAACCCACCCTTTGGTCGTTGATCTTCAGAACCTTGGTGAGGAAGAGGAGAAGGAGGTTGGTCCAGGCCTCCCTGTGGCTCTCCGAGGTCAACGCCAAGAAGTAGGCCACTGCCTCGCCGCACACGCTGAACACACAAAAAAAAAATGTTGGTGAAAAAAAGTGATACGTGATTGCGATGGGCTGCGTCTGCGTCCTTACTCTAACAGTCGTCTCTCGACTTCCTCCCAGGCGTCCCGCCGCGTTTCGTCCGTGTACATGCGGAAGAGGATGCGCAGGCCGCACGCCAGGCTGCCCGTCTCCTGCTTTAACAGGTTGGGCTTGGACTTGCCTTTGAACCCTACAACGCACATGCGAGAGGTCGGTCACGCACACGCACTCACGCCGGACTTAGCAGTGGCGCAGCAAGAGTTACCCGCTTTCCACAGCAGCGTCCTCTGCTCGTTGTTGGAGTTGAAGGACTTGGCGAAGCGGTGCGACTCCATCAGGCAGTCCAGCAGCTTGAAGAGCTGCTGTGACGTCAGGTAGCGGAACATACCCTGGTCTGGCGCCTCCGCCGCCACGTCTGACGCGCAGGCCGCATCGCGCTTTGGGAAAGACGATACAAGGGTGGCGTTTTTTGTTTTTTTTAGTACAGCTTGACAATATTTGGCAGAATCAAAGAAATTAATATTAATGTCGGCACCTGCGCTGCGGCAAAGTTTTCAGCATCTTCCTTCTTGCTGGTGGCGGGGAAGAAGACGATGTTGTCGATAGTCTGGATGAGCTCCAGCTGCACCACGCACTTGATGAGCAAGGCGGCAAACAAGCGCTGCTCCTGCACCCCTGCGGAGCACCAAAGTTCATGGTCACAAAATCGCCTTTCGAGCGGAACGTGACGTTCGTTGTGAGGCAGTGGCTCTCCTTTCCCACAAGAATGAGCAAAAAACGAGAATTGGCCACTTGGACCTTGGGTTTATGTAATGCCCTCCACTCACTGATGGAGTTTCTGCCCCTGGCGGCGTCCTCGCCGGGGGTGGAGGTGACGCCGCTCTGCTGGCTCTGGCGACGGCTCTCCACGCTGCCGACAGAGCGCTGGTCGTCCAAGGACTTCAGAGAAATAGAATCCTGAGGGGAGATGGCGTGATGAAGATCAAATGCGAACTGATCTATGCGGAAATAGGCTAGTCTCACCAGCTGCTTGTCGAAGTGCTCGCCTTCTGCTGGTCTCCACGTTAGCAGTCTGAGGCAAACACAGCATTCATCACACATTTAGAATGGAAGGGGGAGGGTGGTTAAATATGGCTTACGCGTGCGGGATGGTGGTTTTGAAGATGTCCAGCATGCAGTTGCACGTCTTGTCCCATGTCTCGGCGGAGAATTTCTCGCCGTTCAGGATGACCACGTTCTCCAGGCAGTTAGTGCCCGAGCGGGCTAGCTGCTCGTTGTCTGCGCACAAAATGGAGGATTTAGTAGTTGCCCAAAAAAAAATCCCTTTAAAGCAAAATCGCTGCCTTCTGAACACTCACCTTGCTGCACACACCAGTAGAGCTGAGCTAAAATGTCATCCAGCAACACGTCGCTGAGGGACTCAAAGTACTGCGTGAATACGTCACAGATGGCGTAAAGTGCGTGGTTGCAGGTGGTGGTCATCCACTCTGCTTTCTGCGCGGGTGGGGGTGGGGGGGCAACAAGACTTATTAATTATCCGGCCAAGCAATCGAATCAGCCGACATTGGCTTTTTTGCTGATCACTTTCATTATCTGTCCTTGTGATGGCGTGACAGACGTACCTCAGTCTGCTGCTCGGGCAGCTTCATGTTGTCGAAGATTCTGAAGACGATTCGGAACAGGTCTTGCCACCAGTGCTTCTCGAAAGTGTGCCCGTACGTCTTCATCACTTCAAACATTACCGTCAACCCCCTGAACAAGGACAAACAAAAAGGCTCCATTGATGAACTCAATGCTTCAATTTAGTGGCCTGGAAACTGGTGGGGCCCATGTACCTGGTCCGTACATCCAGCTTGCACCTGTTGATGATGCAGGACAGCTCGAAGAGGATGGGGAACCAGCCTCGCACCCAAACGCGGTCCTCTGGCGCTACATTCATGTCATCGCTGGTGTAGTCTTTGAAGGCCTGCCACGCAAATTAGCCACATTTGGACCCGCAGACACAAGTAGTGGATCTGGCTGGCAAGGCGGTCGCCACGGCAACAGTGGGTGACCCACCTGTGGCCTCCCCGAGACGTATTTGGCGCAGTGTCGGATGAGGCGGATGGCTTCCATGCTGGTGTCAGGAAAGGCGGCGTTGCACGCGAACTCCGACAGGCACTTGACGGCGTCCTGGAAGGAATCGATGGTGGCCGCAAAGTGCTTCTCGAATACATTCGCTGGCGATGACGGAAAGACAAAGTCAGCGACGAATCGTAAGGTCCGGCGGGGTGCACCGTTCGTGGCACTCACTGACGATGTGTCCCGTGGTCTGAAAGGCCAGCTCCACGATGCTCTCGTCCTGGTCGGACGCCGCCAGGTGGAAGACGGAGAAGATGTTCTTCCAGCCCGAGCGGATGTTGGCCGCCTGGGAGTTGACCATCTGGGCGATGCAGCGCACCACCATGTCCCTGATGGTAGGAGATCTGTAGACACAAGAGAGATAAGAGAGAGCCAAGAACCACCATCATCATCATCGTCGTCGTCAACGCACCTGTTCTTCTTCATGATGTGCTCGAAGGGCCTCAGAAAATCCTTCTGAAAGCGGAAGTTGGCCAGCTCGCCCTTCTCCAGGAACTTCATGGACAGTTGCCGGAGTGAGTCCACGGCAAAAATGGCCACGTCTTCATTGGAGTTGCAGCCCACCTGAAAGACCAGAGCTGCATTTAATCAAAGCCAGAAAACGACGCACTGCAAAATAGATACGAGGATAAAAAAACACTCCAACTGTTCTAATGCTGCTAAATTGCGGCCCACCTTGTTGAAGTGGTCCCCAATGACTTCCCAGATCCTGGACCACTGTAGTCGGATACGTCCCATGTTGTAGTAGGAGATCTCCACGATCTTCTGCAGGCTGAACATGCGCGGGTGCGTGGGCGAGGCCAGCTCATCCATGGACACGGCGCACAGCCAGCGCACAAAATCCACTGAGGATAGTTATGGACATCAGACAAAAACAAAGATGGACGCCATTGCATACAGATCCCATAGTGATTTGAAATTGCTTTTGCATCAGTCAACACAATATTTTATGCTGCTAATGGCCAGTCCTCGACTCACCTATTGCATTGCCATCAAGTCTGGTCGATCCTGTGAATATCCTGAATAAATAAAAAAAAAAAAAAGGTTTTAATGTAAGTCCCATATATGTCTATGATAGTTATCAATATAATTTTTTTTCCACCCACCTGTCCACAGCCACCACCACAGACTGAGAGCTGGTCTCGCCAATGGATTCCTGGATGCTGGCGATCTGCTTGCGATCCACCGTGCCGCCAACTGCACAGCGGAGGGAACGGTTAGCAACACTTATATGGGACTTTGGACCAAATGCCGACTTACCCAGGCCCAGGTACTCGTCGTTGCTCTGCTCCCTAGTGCTGGCCATGATGCCCTCCTTGCCGCGCACAGTCCCCGAAATGTAGCGCGCTTTCACGCCTGTGCCGATGAGCTGCGCCAGCTCCAGCTGACTGATGCACTTCATGATCTAAAGAAAAAAGTTGATTAACTCAGTGTCCTCAAGCAGGTATAGTTGTTGAGATTTAATAATAAAAAAAACTTCTAAAGGGGGGCAACCTCGTGCCAGGAGTTGCCCAGGTAGTTTCCGTCAGTGTGTGCCACCGTGATGAGTGTCTTGATGGTATCGATGTTCTTCTGCTTCATTTCGGAAATGCCCGAGCTGGCGGTAAGCAGCGTGAACCTGGCCAGTGCTTGCACGTAGGCGTCCCTCTCCAACTAAGGGGGAAAAAAAATCATAAAATAAACTAGTTTATTTTTTTTGTCACATACAGTACACAATTCTGATTTGTAACCTGTATGGAGAAGATGCACGCTATTCTGATGGCGCAGCGGATCCCTTCCAGACACAGCGAGGCCACGTCGGTGTCGTCACAGTCCTGGAGGCCCACGCTGAAGGCGGCCAGGAAGGGCGTCCACGCCAGCTGAGGACGACAGCAGCAGGAAGTGAGCACTCGATGGGCGTCCGACGACGACCTGTCCTACCTTGAACATGGGCCGCACGTGCTCCAGGTGGGTGGCGCTAGTGAAGGGCGCCTGCACGTGGCTGACGGCCTCCATCAGAGCTTTTGCCGTCTTGGCCATCTGCTCCATCTCCACGTTGTACAGCAGACGCCGCTGCTTCTCACTGGCCACGCCTAGAGGAGGAAATATAAATTAGAATTTTTTTTTTGCTTTAAGCTACGAGCTGACAACACTTACTCTGCTTGCTGGACTTGATGGTAAGCTCCTTGGTCTCCTTCATGGCTATCTTCTTGCCAGCGATCTCGTCATAGATGGCCGACAGGTACTCCTCGGGCAGATCCTTGCTGTCGTTGATGCCGCGGTTCATCTTGATGTACTGCTCCTTGGTCATTTTGTTCTTCACCTTGACAGGAAGAAGAAGAAGAAAAAAAAATTGCGATTGCTGTCCTTAATCATCTGGAGGTGGCGTACGTACTTGTGGACTGTGAAGGTCTGTCGTCAGCATAATGATGGAGTAGGCAAGTACGTAGGCGGTGTCTGCGCTGGCAAAGAGGGTTTGCCTGCAGGCAAAGCAATTTCCCAACAATGAACTCGATGGCGTCATCGAGTGCTGGCTGACGTTTGCCCGGCTCACCCCTGATTGCATTCGAGGTATCTGGCGGCGAATTTCTCCATGAGCCGGTCGATCTTCTGAGCCTCGCCGGGCAGCCGGAAGCCCTCCAGGAACATCCTCAGCGCCGACACAAAGTCTTTGCCTTGGAAGTCCATTTGATCCACATAGGCGTACATCACCTCCTTGTTGAAGCGCTCGTTATCACCGAGAAACTCCCCAACTTGAGTCTGCGGCAGTGCGGGCAGCACGCAAACACAGCGGAGTCGCATGATTGGAATGTCAACGTAACGACTAACATCTAAAAAAAAATAATCGGGCCTCACTGAATCAAGGCGCTCCTCTTGGTGCAGGAACTGAGCCAGGTCCTCTGGGGTTGTACCCAGCATGCCTTGCTCTTGAAGGTACTGGATGCCCCTCTTTGGTTTCTTGTTGAAACTACAGGGCAGTGGTTATTAAAAATAATATCGACCAGCAGCATTATTAAAGCGGTATAAATAATACAATGAAGACTGCAACATACAGGTCAATGCCCTGCTCGATGATCTCCTTCTGCTGCTTGAGGACCTCAAACTGCTCGGGGTTATCCGTGCCGGACATCTGTGTGCTGTAGCTGCCGATGCCCGACGAGGCGGTGGAGTCCAGCGAGTTGATGCTGCCGTAGCGGTTGATGCTCTCGGGGGCCCGAGTCTCGCTGCTCTCCTGCTCCGACGGCTTCTCTTGGCCTGGGGGAGAAGGCGGGCAAGGCCAAACGGGCGGTCACGACAAACGAGGCGAAAATACGGCCGACATTGAGGGACATTAACTAAAACGGGGAAACTAAACAAGGCATAAGCACAACAGTATCAAAGTACAACGACTCATTTAAAATATATATATTTTGCTATTACATTAAATCAATTGTAACTATCATGATAGCAGACACAAGGTCACGTAGAAGAGCTGCAACCCAGCACTTGCGTTGGCGTATCGGAAACCCTTTAAAACATTCAGCATGGTGTCGTCACGGTAACGTGAGCTGTCATTTTGCCCGCCGTCCGAATGTTATCTAATTACAAAAAGCACAGACAGACCACTAAAGCCATCCTTTTAATAGTCTAAAAAGCACTTGTGCTAATGCTACTGTTACCTGTTTTGGCTTTAAAGTCATGTCCAAAAGGGGAGAAAATAAAACACAGTTACAAGGTAAAAAAAAGAAAATGGCTCCTTGACAGCTTTCACATATTTTGCTGCTCCACACGCTAATGAGTTAGCTGGTTAGCCTTGACAGCTTAGCCAGAGGCATGCTTTCTGAGCTTAGGGAACACACGTTCTTTTGTTTGGGCTCCACCTTTGGCAAATAACATCTCAGCACTTACCAAGGCTCGTTTGGGAGTTGGGGTTGACGTACTGGTCCTTGCTCCACTCCACCATACATTTCAAAATGGACACGAGGCATTCGAGGCCTTTTTTTCGCAAGGTCAGCTCCTGCGGACGACGTGAATGTGTCATGGTCATAATCGAGACCCAATTCTGGATGAATACTTGTACGGAGTGGTGATCACCTGCGGGGGCGTGGTGCCCAGCTCATGGCCGCCGCGTCCCTGCGCTATTTTTGAGAGGTCGTTGACGAGCCTCTCGAAGATGTTGGCGGCGTTCAAGTCACAGTCGTAGTTGACGTAGATGTCCACCACGCTCTGAGCGTCTGAAGGACAAAGACAAGCGGGTCACAACTCACGGTCGCCCTTGCGCGTCGTCATGTCTACATCGAAGTCAGACCTGCACATATTCTGGTGAGGGTCTGGATGACCATCCACTTGTGGTCGTAAGAGCTCGTGGAAGTCTCCAGGATGTAGAGGAAAATCTCCTTGAAGAAAACCTGGAGAACAAGGCAAGTAATCATCAGTGGGTCACGCCGTCTCTGTACGGCTTAGCTGGCGCCGCTCTTCACCTCGATTTGCATCTTGAGGTGCGTCTTAAAGTGCGAGAGCAGCGTGAGGAAGATGGACAGTGACAGCTCGAAGACCTCAGGCACGGACGACACGCCGTTCTTAGAGAGCGCCACGCACAGGTACTGCTTGATGGCATTGATGAACATCTCGTTGGTCTTGAAGATGGGCCCGGCGTTCTGCAGGATGGACAGCAGCAGCTGCAGCGACAGCACCTTGGAGCGCAGCTCGTGAGACCTGAATGGACAGAACCCGTTAAGCCATTTTGAAAGGCGTGATTCAAATCTAGTGGACAAGGCTGACTTACTTTGGGTCGGGCGGGCCGTCCGACAGAGGTTTCATGGACAGCTTGCAGAGCGAGCGAAAAACCAGGAAGGCATCTTTCTGGAGGATGTGAGAGAACTTGGCACCCGGCGGCTGTCCCGGCGTCGCTCCCGATTCCTAACACAGGATTTTTTTTCCTCTTTATTTTTTGTGTATTTTTTTTCAAGGCTTTTTTTTATTGTGACAACCAAGTAGGGCAACGAGGTATGATCAGCTCGTTGCACCTGAGTGTCAGTGGACGAGAGGGACAGCCTGTCATCAGGCAGCGACGGCGCAAAGCTAGCCGAGATGGGCGTGCCGGGGATGCCGTTGGCGTGAACGTGCTCGCCATCGCTCGCCAGCGTGCTCTCGTCCTCCAGCGAGTTCTGGGCAGCCTGTGGGACTGCCTCGGGTGGGCCCGCATCCACCTCTGTGTGCTCGCCCTCGCCTGGCGGCTCTTTGGCGTCCGTGCAGAGGTGGGTTGGGTCCAGGCAGTTACCTGCCAAAGAGAGCGAGGGTCATTTAATGAGGGCCACTTTTTGGACAGCAGTGGCCTTGGGCCACCATTTTGATTCAGACCGCGGAGTGTCATCTGAATGTGAGTCTCACCTCCTGCCACAGTGTTGACCACCTCCTGCAGGATGCTCTGCACGATCTCCTGGGCTTTCTCCTCATAATTAGGCCCTACTAGATTCTCCTCCTCCTCCTCATCCTCATCGCCTGCTGCATCTGAAAGAAAAAAAACAAAAAACAAAAACACATACACAATGTCACGTCAATCATTATTACACAAGAAAATGGGCCTGGCCTGGCGAGAGACATGGGTGGCTTTTTTTAATTCAATGAATCGTCGAGAGCCGCCATCTTACTCTGTTCCGCTGCGGCTTGGTCGGCCTCCGTCTGTTCGTTCTCCGCCATGCAGAAGTCGGAGCCGTTTTCCGGATCGGGGCTCTCGTAGACGGGCCGGCACTCTCTGGGCGAAGAGCGGCTGCTGCTCCCGCCTCCGCCCTCATCGTCGGCCTGTGGCGCCGGCGTGGAAGGCGATGTCGGGGTGGATGGGGCGGTGATGCTCGGGGTGGTGATGGGACCGTTGGCCTCCCGGGTGGGAGCCTTGGGCGGCGTGTGGATTTGAGGCGAGTCCGGTTCGGCGTGCTGCCGGAGCCGCTCTCGTTCCAGCTGTTTTGCCTCCTGCAACTAATTGACGGGACGCGAGGTGGGGGGGTCACATACGTGCGTTAAAACAAATTCAAGCACACACATGCACACAGAGAAAAAAAGAGAGATTAATACATTTTTCAATTAAAAAACTTGGAAGAATGTTTGCGTTCCCTTAAGGCTCCTGAACGCTTTTTCCACGTCACAGCCAGACATCTTAAATTAAACTGGCAATGTGGTGTGTTCGTTAAAAAAAAATCTTTATATTGCAATATTTTTGATTTTCTAAAAGCCTTTCTAAAATCCTTCGTACGTATGCGAATATGAACGACTACATGCCAGTCGATGACGTCGCTTTGCCAATGAGCAGTGTGCTGCTAGCTTGTGCGCGCCGAAACAGATGGTGGTACTTGGTGGCAAACACAAACAAACAAACAAACAAACAAACAATCAATCAAACCGGAGAGAGCAAGCAGTAGACATTCCTTCAGCCAAGCTCAACTAACAGCCCATGATGCGTTCAAGTGCACTGAGCGATTCAAAATTTAGGATGGAAAAAGAAAAAAGGCACAACGAGTGAAGGAGACGTGAGTCACAAGTACACAAAACAATGACGAGTGATGGCCTTAATACATTCATCATGTCTGCAAAACTGCCAAATGAAGCTAACATCTTGACTGATGCTATTAGCATTGAGCGTCCGGGCCGGACACCTCCGAGGCGGCGCAAACAAACTAAGCTCATTATTTAAATGCCAGCCAGGCCCGAGTGTCTGTTAATGCTCCGTCTCTGTGTGAATATTTTTTTAGCATTAATTCATGATTATTTCTAGTATTTTTTTAACACTCCCTTGGTGTAACTATGTGAAGTTCAAAGTGGCACAAGCGATGGAGTGAGTCGACGTGCGGCAAGAATACGGCAAACTGGATGGATGGATGGATGGATGGATGGATGGATGGAGAAGGAGGAAGTTGGAGGAGGGAGGAGGAAACACAAGAGAGGCGCACAGAATTTGGAGACTTTGTGGGTCAGGCAAGTGGAGAGAAAGAAAAAAAAAAAACAAAAAAAAAGGAGGAAAAGTTCACGGCAGTCCTGCACGCTTTTCTTTACCTGGCGGTCACGCTTTCTGGAGGCCAGAGACCAAGATAGCTTGTGATTTGTAAGCTATGTGTCCCACAGGGAGGGAAGGGAGGGAGGTAGGTGAGGAGGAGGAGGAGGAGGAGGAGGAGGGGAAAAGTGTCATTCAAAAAGAAAAAGATGACATTAGAGCAAGGCAACATGTCCGACAGTGGATGAAACCGGGAAGTTGTGTGTTTGTGTGTGCGCTGTCGGCGGATGGGCGGGCGGGCGTGGGGACGTACTGCTTGGTTCTCCATGCGGGCGAAGATAACGTTGAGCATCTGCGTCAGTGTGGCCTTGGCGGTGGTCTGGTTGATGAGGTTCTTGCTGGCCAGGTAGATGTTGTAGCAGGTGCGCACGGCCTGCAGCACGGTGCCCTCGTGTATCTCGATGTGCTGCGACGTCACCGCCGTCAGCAGCGCCTGCAACGGGAAGCGCCGTCATCAGCAGCAGGGCAAGAGAGGACAATTTTCTTGGGGGGGGGGTTCCCCACCTTGATGATTTGCAGCTGCACTCCCTCGTCCGTCTGCGGGCCCTGAAAGCAGGCGCAGATGGTCTCGATGATGCGGTCGATGAGCTTCTTGCCCGGGGCTGTGCTGTCCGGCGCACTGCCAGTCAGGTGGCCGTACGCAATCAGCTTCTATAAGGACAATAAATAACAAAAATGACGGCCTGAGACCAGAGCGGAACGCTGAAAGACGTGTCAAAGCACTAACCTGTAAACAGTCGAGCGAGGTGATGACGATGCGGGGACATTTGGACTGGCATGCCAGCTCGAACGGCAAGAAGTACTTGTCGGCTTCGATGAAGTTGGTCTTGGATTTGACTGGCGGCAAAGTGGCCGAACCCGATTTTCCATCTCCGCTGGGCGGGCTGGAACGATAAGGGGATAAACAAACGGCTTTTTTTTTTTTTGTAGACCGATCTCCATTTTGTGACTTTTTAATGCTGTGTAATTCCAACCATGCACATGTGTTGACAGCAAAGTTGTGACTTGACATTCTTTCTCTATCTATTCCTTGACGGACGCCCATTAGCATGCTAAAAGGTAAAGCGCTGAACTTGGGGTCCAGCTGAGTGCTTCACTTAATCTATCTAAGGAGGGCGGGCTGGGTAATCAGCTCTCATGCTGAGAAAGCATCTCCAAGCCACGGATAAGCCGCTCAACCCTTAAATCGAGTGACCGAGCAAGATTTTATTTTTTTTTCCGACTTCTGGTGATTCATTTTTTTTTTTTGAAGGCCACAAATGCGCGCATCCCCCAGAGCCGCCGCCACGCCCTGATGAGCGCAGACACAGGGAAGGGAGGTCTCGTATTGTTTATGTCTTGGCAGCGAAGCGGGATGAGCTCAGCCTGTTAAGTACCACAAGGACCCACCGCGAGATGCCAAGGAGGAGGCTGGAAGGGCAACACCAAAAATGAAAAAAGATTGTGGCTGGAATCAATTTAAGTTTACAAACGTCATGACAATGGAGTCACTGCCTCCATTGTTGGTATTCAATTAAAGCTGCCTCAAATGTTAATTTCATATCCCAGCAGGCCTGCCACTCTGAACTCGTAATCTTGCGCAACACTGCCAATAAAGCGGCCGTTTAAACAGCGCTGCAGGCTAGCTGCAAAAAAAGCATCTGGCAGATATAAAAACAAGGTCGGGGCTTGCTGAGGATCAGCGATTTCTTTTTTGGATGTTAATCTTGCAAAAACACAGCTCGAGTGAAGGTGGAGTGCGGTTCATGTACGCTCATTCCGAGGACGGCGTAACTCGGCAACACACGCGAACGCAGTGGGGAGAATAAAGGCTGAGATGTGAGAAACAACAAAGCTCACTTCGACAACACACACACACGCGCACGCAGTGTTCTAGTAGCCTTGAGTTGAACTCTGCGGAGCGCCTTTGTATACATTTATTAAGTCAGCCGCCGTGTTCTGTTTGCAGACACTCACCTTAATTTCCCCGACTCCTCTTTGATTTCCTCTGAAAAAGAAAAGAGAAACAAGTTTTTGAAACAACAGTTCCTCTGGGTTTTATTGTCAAATCCCAGAAGCCCCCCCCGCCCCCCCCTTGCATGGGCCCCTGGCCTTTGTCATGTGAAGTCATTAGAGTCGCCAGCCACTCTTTGCATCAAACATGAAGGCGGTGAGGAGCTTTGACGAAAGCGGGCCAGAGCGACAGAACGAACGGAGTGCTTTCAAAAGACGGCAAATTGAAGACGAGTGGCTCAGAAAGTGAATCGTGTTTGCGCAAGAATCATCTTCCACCATTGCGACGTTTGTTTTTGCTTGTTCCCAAGGGCGTCCACAACTTAAGAGTATATCTATTGATCCGTTTCATCTTTACTGGACACTGTTGCCATGGTTACACTGCTCCAATCCTGAAGCGGCTGCCGATGAGGCCAATATGACGGATGTGTTGATTATTGGACAAGGCTGTCCGACAAGTGTGAAGAGCTTTTAAGCAGACGAGAAGGTCGCAAGCGACACGGCTGGCTAATCATTCAGCCACCTGGGCATTTTTTGAAGGCCTTCAAGTATGAAGGAATGCAGGTACTTCCCAAACAGCAACCGACACTGTGGAACCTGTAGCACGACTTGCCTTTAAACATACAGCATGATTTATTTATTTTTTTAACATCTAAAACTGTTTCCCAGGCTCAATAGCATTAAGTTAGGGCGGCTTGACTTGGCGACGACTTTGGGTTTTGTCACACTGCCGTGTTGCATTTCATGTGTGCTCACCTGGAGTCTATTCTTAGCACGCAAGCTAGCAGGCACGCTATTTCACCTCCTCTGGAGTCCGGGCATACGTGCGAGGTAGCTTCTTTCTAATTGCCTCTTTAAACGTGATGTATTCCACTCGGCAGCCAACAACGATATTGATCAAAATCAATCAAGGCAGCTGATCCAAACAAGCAGTGTAAATAGTGATAAAAGCGCCTCCTCATCTACACGTGGGAATACTTAATTCATAGTTCGTCTCCGGACTGAAGGAGGTCCACAAGATCATGTAAAATGAATGGAGGGATCAAGTTTAAAAACACGCAATAATAAATATATTCTGCATCATCTTCAGGATAGATGAAAGGATTATTTATGCGTTGAGAGCGAGCGAGGGCCCTGACACACGCTGACATGAGCACGAGCGCAAGCTCATTATCAGGAGAGCGGGGCCACCTTTGGGATTACAAGGAGCTCAAGTGTGTACACTTTGTCAAAAAACATTCAAGTGACATGAATGATCACTTTTGAGGCTGCATGAGTCTTGAGGTCACCATGGCTTGGCAAACACTTTTTTATTTATAGCCCGGTGCTTATCGTGGGTGCACACCCGGCTGCAAGAGCTTCTAACCATGCGGCAGGAGCGCATGTTCCCGAGGGACAATAGTACCATCGGCACCACCGTCATGCTCGGAGCGGCGGTACAAAGTAGGTCAAAATATTAGGGACAAGTGCATTGTCGAGAGCGTAGCGTTCCTGAAGTGAAGGCCTGCCGGGTGACACTTTGGCATTCCAAGTAAAAGGTCAGAGCGGGAGCGGGGATGACGATGATGCGCTTTGTCTTGCCCAAACCTTTCGCCTCGCTCCCTGTGACTCGCCTTATAGATACCGGAGAAACAAATATGAGTGAACCATAATCAACCCAAAAAGAACCCCAATTGGAGTGCACTTATTCCAATTACTCCCAAGTGCTGCATTAGGTACAGTCGCAATACAAACAACGGTAAAATGGAAAATCCACATCGAGAGATGTTAAGTGACAGCGCAGAGATGTGTCTGAGCCCTGAGAGTATTAGATTATGTAAGTCACTCAGTATTCTGGGTCAGGCAGTCACCCTTTTATGTGTATATACATACTACGACTGCGCTGCTGCTCACTCTTCGCGTTCTGCACAGTTACGTGGTGGCACCACTGCACACATTTGCCAGAGTGCATGAGGCTTTATTTTTCTGCATCTACCATTTCTTTATTGACAACAAATCGGTGGTTTAATAACAACACAGAGCAAGGCTTGTGTGTTTAGGCCCTCAAGGTCACCCGATCTCCTCACACAGGTGGTTGGCTGCTCCACAAGATGCTGCCATTGTGTCCACTCTGGGCATCGGATTACAACCCTTGACAAGACAAAAGCCTCGTTTGTCCCGTGCAGCCTGGGTCATAAATAATGCCTGTGCAAAATAACGCTGTGCAGACATCTTCGGTGTGATTCAAACACAAATGGCTCCTATTTTAGCTGGGGAAATTGTGATTAATAGAGACTGGGGATACACCTGTTAACAAGTGGTGTGAATGGAAACGTGCAAACCGGACGCGATATCAGATATACTTCAAAATAAGAGCTTTGAAATCGTGTTAAAATGGTTTGGTCCCTAATTCAAATTACAGGATAAGTAAGGTTAGATTTGAAATCTACTGAAAATGTTTCAGTTGGTTAATTTGGGTGGCTAAGGGTTTTTATAAAAATTTAACAAATTGTGCTAAGATTTTAATTGCAAGTCAAACCGGAAGCTGTTCCGTCTACTTCCGAGAGCGGCTTTGTGCTAGCTTAAACGTTGCTCTGACAGCTGTCACCTTATCCCCGGCTTCGATGACAATTTGTGATAATGTTGCGCCACAAACCTGTCGTTTAACCCCTTGAAAACGTGCACAAAATTAAGAAAATTAAACGTGTCGCTGTCAAGAGTGAGAGAGGGCGACTGCGTACCGAACGTACCAGGAAGAGACGCCGACACACCGCTCCTTTGTGGCCTTGACAGCATGCGATTAAACGGCTCATAATTGCCGTTTATGAGTGGGAGAAGTGATAACAGCCAACGTCGCCAACAGTGTGTCATTAGTGGTCTGCAGGCACGCCAAAACACCGCAAACGAACAGCCCCCCGTTGCACCATTTCCGCGTTGAATGTGGGATAAACACACGAGTTTCTTGGGCTTCTTACGTGGAAGTCACCTAACAAGACAAAATGGCGTTTTTGCGTGTTTGGTTTTTCGGGCCAAATAATCACAATATGTCGCGGAATAGCCTGTTAATGAGTCCAAAGGGGCTGCGTGACGTGTTTAAATCAATAAGCACGAACGCGAGAAGTCGAGGAGGGGGTGTGGGGTGGGTAGAAGCAAAAACAAGCCAACTTACCGAGTGCCACTTCGCAGGCTTTGCGAAGCTGGGAGTGGTGGGCTTTCTTCACCTCCTTGTCAGCTAAAATCTTCTCCAAAGCTCTGGTGAGGAACATGTTTTTCGTCTTTTTGCCCTCAAACATGACGCACCGGAATCGGGGCGCGGTATGTGTGTCTCAGGAGAGGAGAGGTGATGGTGGTGGTGTGGGGGGAGGCTTTTGCCCACAACACGATGGCTTCCCCACACTGCAACGTTGATCCTCCAGCAGCAACCAAGACAAAACAAAAGAGAAAAGAAAGAGACACACACAAACAAAAGGTGGGCTTCAATCCCGTCCGATGGCCATCAGCGACCTGCCTCTTGCGCCATGTTGGAGAGGAAATGACGTCACAGTGAGGCGGCAAGAAGGTTGTGATGCTAATGCTAATTAGATGTACAACTGCTCAACTACTTTGTCCACATAAAAACAAATGTGGAAAAAAATTAAATATAAGGAAAATGATATTATACAAACACAATATATGGATTTACATATTTTATGTGCAGTAATTGTTAAATTTATTGCTATTGTTTAACTGTATTATTTAAGCAGTACAATATTTTCTTTTTTTTACCTCCTTTATTTTTTTTCAATACAGTATGACAACATTATACTCGGCGTTCAACACCATCGCTCCTGACATCCTCCAACAGAAGCTCATTCAGCTTGCGGTGCCTGCCTCCACCTGTCAGTGGATCACCAGCTTCCTGACCAACAGGAGACAGCGTGTGAGGCTGGGGGACATCACATCTGACACCCGGACCACCAATACTGGAGCCCCTCAGGGGTGCGTCCTCTCCCCTCTGCTCTTCTCTCTCTACACCAACGATTTCTCCTCAGGTGACTCTCCTGTGAAGCTCCTGAAGTATGCAGACGACACCACTCTCATCGGACTGATCCAGGACTGTGATGAGACTGCGTACAGACAGGAAGTGGAGCGGCTGGTCCATTGGTGCAGCCAAAACCACCTGGAGCTGAACCCGCTCAAGACCGTGGAGATGACAGTGGACTTCAGGCGTGACCCTTCACCACTTTTACCCCTCACTATCCGCAGTAATACTATTCTCTCCGCAGACACCTTCAAGTTCCTGGGAACCACAATCTCTCGGGACCTGAAATGGACCGGCCACATAGACTCTGCCCGGAAGAAGGCCCAGCAGAGGCTGTACTTCCTGAGACAGCTCAAGAAGTTCAACCTGCCGCGAGAGCTTCTGAAGACCTTCTACACTGCCATCATCCAGTCTGTCCTCTGCACCTCCATCACTGTCTGGTTTGGATCGGCCTCCAAACAAGACAAGCACAGACTGCAACGGACAATCAGGACTGCAGAAAAGATAATTGGAATCAACCTCCCATCTATCCAAGACTTGTACCTGTCCAGGACCAGGAAACGTGCAAGGAGCATCTCTAAAGACCCTTCTCACCCAGGTTGCAGTCTGTTTGAACTACTCCCCTCCGGACGGCGTTATAGAGCTCGGTACGCCAAAACCAGCAGACACAGAGACAGCTTCTTCCCCCAGGCTGTTGCTCTGATGAACTCACACCACTCTTAGAGTCTCAGAGTCATTACTGTGCAATAACATCTTGCTCCCCACACCTTTTTTGAATTTGTCTACACTGTTTGTACTATGTGTCCTGTCTGCATCCATTGCAGCCTGGTCATCCTGGATAAGGGACCTTCCCATCTGTGGTCTCTTCTCAAGGTTTCTCATTTCCCCTAGCTGGAGTTTTGAGTTTTTCCTTGCCCTTTTGGGAGTTTAAGATCAGGGGATGTTTGAGAATATTTGCCATTTTTCACATGTCCTGAGTGTTGTTAGTCACCTAAATGTTGAACAGAGGGTGTGATTTACCGAAGTCAAATTCCTTGTTTGGCACGCTCAAACATGGCGAATAAAAAACTCTTGAATCTTGAATCTTAAAAAGCATACCCTCCCTGTATATCTACATTTTGTGTTCTGTTTTATTTATCAAAAAATCAGTCTGTTAAAACTAATTTATTCCAGTACATAATCACACATATACACAGAGTTAAAATATCAAGTTCAACATATGTGATCCATACCTGAGTAATAAATGACAAGGTACGACTACCCTTACTAATGATGCCTTGGCTATAGCAAATGAGATACCCAGACAATGTTGCAGTAATGAAGGCAATCGTAACATACAGATCCACAGCAAGTTCTAAGCAGGTCATTTGAATGTTGAATCCTTACCAAAAAGTGCTGCTAGATGATGAAAGACAAGTGCTTCAATGGCAGCTTATGGTTCTTATGTTGTGTATTATCATGGTCTAAAAAACACATGGTGAGTGCATTTATATGTACGGGAAGGCCTCCGTGTTCGTGTGGCACTTTTTGAGCAGGCCCGATGCAATGGCCTTCACCGCCCGAGTGGTTTCGGTGCACGTGGGGTTGATGAGGGTCTCTGGCAGCAGGAAGCCAAAGTAGCCCGTGTCCCGCAGCTCAAAGGCAAACGCGTATGGGATCCCGTTCCTGTAGGCCCAGTCCATGGAGCTGCCCGAGCTAACATCTTTATGACAGAGAAGAACTGTGAGGAATTACGGCCGCACTGAGAAGCCCATAGAGACACCAGTATAGAATATTTGTCATAACAATGTATACTCACATAGGGTCGTGGAAGCAGGTCCATATCTGTACTTGACTCCGTAGGCCGAGTACAGTGCTGTCACTGCATTGTGAGCTGCAGACTCCTGCAAAAATTTCAACAACAACCACATAGCCCGCGGATGACAGGATTTGACCCAAGTTTATTATTCTTCACTCGACGGTCTTACCACGCAGTTAAAGTTGGGGATGGCAGCGTACTTGTACGAATACGGGTAGAGGAGCATTTGGGCATATGCATGTACGGAAATGTAGGCCTTGACGCGCTTCTTGTGCTTGCGCAAGAACTTGACGACAGCCCGTACTTCGGGCTCGGATTCGGGGTAGGGTCCGCAGTAGGTGTCGTCGCAAGGGTGAGACGACGCCCCCTCTTCTGCAAAACAGAGTGAATCCGTTTTATTTTTACATTTGGGATATATCTTTTGCTCCATTTGTAGGTATGGCTCTTAAAATGATCAAGAAGCCCACCTTTGTCTGCACCAAATCATGCTAATTAACCAAATGCTAATGTTATGATAGCAGTTAGCCAGCTAAGCTAACACAGCTAAGTATGCTGATGTTTGTATAATGCTCAGGTGAGATTGACACTGTCATAGATATTTTACAATGTCTGTTATTGGTGGGTGTATAGTTATAATTAGTATCATGTACTTCAGATGATGAGGTCATGAAATTTACGCGTGTCATACCAGTGTCAGCACCTTGATCACAAAGCCCACAAAATGACATTTTCTTTACATCGCCCTTTGTGACTGGAGGGCTTTGCCGCCATCAACTCTCCCTTTTCTTCACTATCAACATTTTTTTTCCGCCAATCGCACTGCATTAGGTGACCTGGAAAAAGTTTCAGTGGTGATGGCTAATTAGCAAACAACAGCATGGAGGACTTGGGGAATGAGAGCCCAAGCGTGGGCAGCAGGGAGTATACGAGCACGCCTATAGCGGACTATCCACGAAGGGTGAGTTCACCTTTTGAGAATGTATCAAATTGTATCTGCACTCTGGGTACACTCAGAGGTCTTAACTGTCATTTCAGACGCACCACCAACGGCATCAGGCAATAGTGGCGGAAGGAGGTTACACCAAACAGAGTGGCCTCAAGCGGGCGCTCTTCTACAGCGAGAGTTCCAACCGCGATCTGGTCGCTCAAAACACCGCCCTGAGAGTGCAGATGGAGAGCGAGCGCCAGAGCCACCACAGGGAGCGGCAGAGGCTCCAGAAGGCTCTGGACGAGGCCAGGAGCGACCAGAGTGCCCCAGCCATTGAGCAGAAGCTGCGGGAAAGGGAGCATGAGATGGGAGTCCTTCAGGACATTTTGGCGGCGGCCCAGCGTGAAACGGTCCAGGTGCGGCAGTACTGGATGGAGGAGCACGACCTGCTCAAGAGGGCCCGTGAGGACGACTCAGAGAACATCGTGGCGGCCGTCAACGCCGAGTGGCAGCAGTGGTGGAGTGTCCGTGAGCAGGAGGCGGCGGCCCAGCTGCACGCTCAGTGGGAGAGCGCCCAGTGGCACGCCGAGGAGATGGCAGCTGAATTCAACGGCAAGTTGCAAAGCCTCCAGAAGCACAGCAACGACACCGCCGTCTACTACAAGGCAGAATTGGAACGCCAGCAGTGGCACATGAACCGAAGCATCAGGGAGAAGGATGACGTGATCGCCAAGCTGACCAAAGACAACTGCCAGGTCAGAGTGGACCACGCCGCCTTGTCCGCACAGATCGTCAAATTGGAGACGGAGGCTTCCCAGCTGCGAAAGTCTATCGAGCGTCTGAAGGAGGAGTTGAAGGTCCAGCGGGAGGCCAAGACGCTGGTGGACGAGGAACTCTCCGCGGCTATAGCCGCTCTCACGCGAGAGATGGAACTGGAGCGCCAACACCACCGAGAGGAGAGGCAGATGCTCCGAGAAGCTCTGAATGAGGTTCAGACGCCGCGGGGCTTGTCTGAGAAGCTGCAGAAGAAGCAAATCGAAGCCGGCGAGCTTCGGGATGCTCTGGCCACCTCTCGGCAGGAAACGACCAACGTGCGCAAGTATTGGATGCTAGAATGCGAGGAGCTCAAAAGGAGCACCGAGGAGAACGGCAAGACCATGGTGGAGGCCATCAACAGCGAGTGGCAGCAGTTTAAAGCCGAGTGGGAGCACATGCGCAGGCACAGCTTCCGGGCCCTGCAGGAGAAGGACCACCTGCTAGCTACCTTGTTTGCCGACATGGAGAAGTTGACATCGCAGCTCGTTAAAGTTCACCCGGAGACTCCAGAGCATCTGCACGCTGAGACTGTTGAAGGCGACCTCGATCTCGCCTCTCTCTGACATCTTTATAAAAAATATGGTGCCACTATATAATGTCTTCAGTTCATCGAGCATCCAAACCGTCTGTTTTGCTCTTGTTGCTTGCTTTGATTTGTGTAACGCTGTCCAAGGAGTGTGCTCATCATCATGAAAGATATAGCCGAAGCCAAGTGACAATATTGATTGCGCAATTCCTAAATGGCGGTTAAACTATTTTTACACTTGTACCAGTGGGGCAAAAAAACTATATTGAGTAGAAATGTTGTGTTTGATTTTTTTAGGTTCCATTTGTCATGTCTCGTCCCCAGTTTGGCTAAGTGTCTAGGTTGCCATAGTTTCTGTTCGCGTCGCCCCTCCCTTCCTGTGTCACCTCAATCAATGTAACCGCGGTCACCTGCCTCGTGTTTCATGTTTTGTATTTAAGTCCTGTCTGCCCCTCGCTCACCGTCGGATCATTGTGTTGTGGTCGTCAGGTCCTGGTGTTTTCTTGTCTCACGTCCTGGTCAGTCAGTCTGTCTCGTTATTGTTCTGTTACTGTCATGATGTCTTTTTGTTTCACGTCTTTTTGGTCAGTCTTGTTGGTTTTGTTAGTGAGTTATGTCAGTTTGCCGAGTCTTTTTGAGTTTGCTTCAATAAACCCTGGTCCAAGCTGCACTTGGTCGCCCTGCTCCATTTCCACACTCCGAAGCCTGACAGAATGATCCGACCATCACAGCGACCAGCGCCTGGACCTTCCACCATCAGCTCCCGTCCGAGCAGGTTCCAGCGCCATGGGCTTCGCAGCCGCCATCGGACTTCGCTCCAGCGACGCCGGACTCGCGGCCGCCATCAGAGTCCCTCCCGGCGCCATCGGCTCCGCGACCGTCATCTGACTTCGCTGCCGCGACGCCGGATCCTCGGCCGCCATCGGAGTGCTTCTGGCGCCAGTGGCTTCGCGGCCGCGATCGGACTTCGCTGCCGCGACGCCGGACCCGCGGTCGCCATTGGAGTGCTTCCCGGCGCCATCAGACTCGCGGCCGCCAACGGGCTCCACCCCAGCGTCACCGGACCCGCGGTCGCCATTGGAGTGCTTCCCGGCGCCATCAGACTCGCGGCCGCCAACGGGCTCCACCCCAGCGTCACCGGACCCGCGGCATTGCCGGGCCTCGTGCCAACATTGAGATTCTTGAGATGCTCCACAGAGCGCGCCTCAACCTTCAGCTTCTTTAATTCCCGTTTGGCCAGTATACGACGTACGCAGCACTGGAGTAGGATGATGTGTGCCCGGGCACATCGATAACGTTGCCTGGCCAACCAACCTTTTACCCACTTTTGGATGACCAAAGCTTTTTCCTCATACAAAATCCTATAGTACATCTTTCTGGCTGCATACGCCCTAAAGAAACATTGAATGGCAATAGATGCAGATCGCAGTTTTTGGTAGCGTCTTCTGGCCGCCCACATTCGAACATTACGTTGAATGGCGACGGCTGCTTTTGTTCTCCGCAGAAAACTAACATAAACAAAACCTAACACAGCTCAGTGGCCTAGTGGTAGAGTGTCCGCCCTGAGACTGGAAGGTTGTGGGTTCAAACCCCGGCCGGGTCATACCAAAGACTATAAAAATGGGACCCATTGCCTCCCTGCTTGGCACTCAGCATTAAGGGTTGGAATTGGGGGGTTAGATCACCAACTGATTCCCGAGCGCGGCACCGCTGCTGCTCACTGCTCCCCTCTCCCCCAGGGGATGGATTAAAATCACACGGGGATGGGTTAAATGCAGAGGACAAATTTCACCACACCCAGGTGTGCGTGTGACGATCATTGGGACTTTAATCTTAATCTTAATCTTAAACCCTGGTCCAAGCTGCACTTGGTCGCCCTGCTCCATTTCCACACTCCGAAGCCTGACACCATTATTTACATTGTCATAAAATACATATATTCAATGCTGTTTTGCACATTATAAACTAATACACTTTTGTTAAAAAAAACCATCCATCCATCCATTTTCTGAACCGCTTAGTCCCCACGGGGGTCGCGGGAGTGCTGGAGCCTATCCCAGCCGTCATCGGGCAGTAGGCGGGGGACACCCTGAACCGGTTGCCAGCCAATCGCAGGGCACACAGAGACAAACAACCATTTGCACTCCCACTCACACCTAGGGACAATTTGGAGTCTTCAATCGGCCTACCAAGCATGTTTTTGGGATGTGGGAGGAAACCGGAGTGCCCGGAGAAAACCCACTCGGGCCCGGGGAGAACATGCAAACTCCACACAGGGAGGGCCGGAGGTGGAATCAAACCCGCACCCTCCTAACTGTGAGGCGGACGTGCTACCCAGTGCGCCACCGAGCCGCCTAAAAAAAAACATATGTATTGAAATAATTACATACATTGTTTACTTCAAATGATTTCCAGATTGCATATGGAAAATTAATTAATGAAATAAATTGAATCAACTCAGTTATAATCCATAATTATTAATTTACCGTATTTTCCGCCCTAAAAGGCGCACCGGGTTATAAGGCGCACCTTCAATGAACGGCCCATTTTAAAACTTTGTCCATATATAAGGCGCACCGGCTTATAAGGCGCATAAAATAGAAGCTATACTGCATCAAACTGAGGTTGACTAGGGTTGCGGTATGCATCCACTAGCCAATAACCAACGAGCCCTCTGTAAACAATCGCGTTTCTCAAACGATCTCCTATAAAATGATCAGAACTGACTAAAGTTCGATCTAACGCATTGGTACTACTTACCTATGTTTCCCTTCCATATCGATCCGTAGATTTACTCGAAACATTAACAGAGCAGCCTATTTTGACATGAAATAGCCTGGTACGTATAGCAGCTATCGCAATAGCATTAGCCATCCGCAAAGTCTCACGAGCCTCAGCGAAGTGTAAACAATCGCGTTTCTCAAACGATCTCCTATAAAATGATCGGAACTGACTAAAGTTCGATCTAACGCATTGGTACTACTTACCTATGTTTCCCTTCCATATCGATCTGTAGATTTACTCGAAACATTAACAGAGCAGCCTATTTTGACATGAAATAGCCTGGTACGTATAGCAGCTATCGCAATAGCATTAGCCATCCGCAAAGTCTCACGAGCCTCACCTCGCAATCTCCCATGAGCCTCAGCAAAGTGTAAACAATCGCGTTTCTCAAACGATCTCCTATAAAATGATCGGAACTGACTAAAGTTCGATCCAACGCATTGGTACTACTTACCTATGTTTCCCTTCCATATCGATCCGTAGATTTACTCGAAACATTAACAGAGCAGCCTATTTTCACATGAAATAGCCTGGTACGTATAGCAGCTATCGCAATAGCATTAGCCATCCGCAAAGTCTCACGAGCCTCACCTCGCAATCTCCCATGAGCCTCAGCAAAGTGTAAACAATCGCGTTTCTCAAACGATCTCCTATAAAATGATCGGAACTGACTAAAGTTCGATCTAACGCATTGGTACTACTTACCTATGTTTCCCTTCCATATCGATCCGTAGATTTACTCGAAACATTAACAGAGCAGCCTATTTTGACATGAAATAGCCTGGTACGTATAGCAGCTATCGCAATAGCATTAGCCATCCGCAAAGTCTCACGAGCCTCACCTCGCAATCTCCCATGAGCCTCAGCAAAGTGTAAACAATCGCGTTTCTCAAACGATCTCCTATAAAATGATCGGAACTGACTAAAGTTCGATCCAACGCATTGGTACTACTTACCTATGTTTCCCTTCCATATCGATCCGTAGATTTACTCGAAACATTAACAGAGCAGCCTATTTTGACATGAAATAGCCTGGTACGTATAGCAGCTATCGCAATAGCATTAGCCATCCGCAAAGTCTCACGAGCCTCACCTCGCAATCTCCCATGAGCCTCAGCAAAGTGTAAACAATCGCGTTTCTCAAACGATCTCCTATAAAATGATCGGAACTGACTAAAGTTCGATCTAACGCATTGGTACTACTTACCTATGTTTCCCTTCCATATCGATCCGTAGATTTACTTGAAACATTAACAGAGCAGCCTATTTTGACAGGAAATAGCCTCGCGGGTACAACAGCTATTCGGTGACGCCCCCTGACTACAGTTGCCGTAATGCTGGGAAGCGATGCGACCTTGTAATTTATTAGTCGTACTAAAACGTACTGAAACATTTTGGCAGAGCACTGTGTACAACCAGTATGGATCAACAAATTCATCAGTTGATCCATATATAAGGCGCACTGGCCTATAAGGCGCACTGTCGGCTTTTGAGAAAATTTTAGGTTTTTAGGTGCGCCTTTTAGGGCGGAAAATACGGTAATCTAAAAAAATACAGGAGCATGATAACGTCTTAAATATATTTATCCTCATTTAAAATAATTTTAAGGTACTATGAAGTAGCTTAATTTTTCCATATTTAATTTATTTATTATACCGAACAGAAATTGAGATGCAAACATACTGACCTGCTTTTTTAATTTTAGTATTTTGTAAATATTTTTAGAATGCTTTACGCTTTTTGTGATCACACTCACCACACCACTTGACTTTCCAGTTCCTGTTTGCATCCACGCCTCGACAGTGGAACTTGCGATTTTTGGACCGAGTCTTCCTCCAGAAGCGATCCTGCACAGACATTTTAAAGCTATAGCTTTTCTGGTCCTGTAGATGTTTATTGTCATCTGTTTGTGTTGGTCCAAATACCTTAGTCCAGCTGAAGTGATATCCATCCACATTGAAGACGGGCATGATGTAGAAATTAAGCTGGTTGAGCAATCGTCTCATTGCTGAGTCATACCGGTATGAATTCAGCGCCTGTAATTTTATATAACAGAATAAATCAAGCACGCCCTTTAAAGTCCCTGCAAAGTGAAAATTAAGAGTGAAAAACTAATGTCAAGGTCTTCAAAATGCTGAAGACTTTACATTATGAGACCCTGAACTCTTGTGGCCAATCAAGCATACTACATGATTATAAAGTTTGTTTATTTTTTTACTCATAGCAAAATTCATGTGGGGGTTGAATTGTCCAAAAAATGCCCATTTATTTGGCCAAAGATGAGTAATGACAAAAAAAAACTGGTGAGTCGTGATTGGGCAACTGAGATCAGGCCAACTGTGATGTCATTTTCAAGCGACACAAGTGACAAAATGGCCGCCCTCTGAGATGAAAAAAAAACAAAAACAGTTGAATTTTGCTGCCAAACTCATATTCCACAAACACAATATTAATCATGGTGACATGTTTAGACTAGTGGGGGCACATACAATATATTGTATATTTTCACATATAGATTTGTACCTCTTTGACGAACCACTGACAGAAAGCGGGTCCTATCCATTCTCTGGCGTGAACCCCACAGTCGATCCAAACGGCTTTTTTCTGCGGCCGACTTCTCCTTCCAAGCTGGCAGCGGATAAACCTTGTCAGTTCAGTATTTATTTTGAATTTTCTTCACGCTTCTTACCTGAAGGACGTAAAGGGGTCGCCCTTCGTACGACTTCCCAATGGAGAACATGTTGAGCAGGTCAGGGTGAGTTGTGTTCATCTCAAACATCCAACTCTGGATCTTGACGGTGGGAATAAACATGACCAAAATGGGTGACTTCCTGTGTCTTTTCAGGAATGGGTTCTTCTGGCTTTCTACCCGTGATAGACCTGCCTAAAAGTCTAAAACTATACACAATAACATCGGAGGAAGGTTACCTCCTCCAAAGAGTGGTAGATCTCGTAGTCGTATTGACTATCCGACCTTCGCTTGCGGGACGAGCGACGCCTTGTCTGCCTTTCAATTTCCTGCTGCAGATTAGAGATAAAAACGCTGCGGGAGGAGAAGATTGACGTCACGTTATAAAGAATATTGCGAAGCTGTATTAAAAAATGTCTGCTGCAAGATGTGGCCTGTCGTCTACTTTTTTTCCCAATAATCCAATACAATGAAATTTAATATAACAAGACGTTAGACCTATAGTTGATATGTTCCTGCTTTAAGGCGGCATGTAGTCGTCGTGTGTCTCTGCGTTTAATGTGCACATCCACCGTAGCGTTCCGGCTAATCAGAGAAACGCTGTTGGGCTGCCACAAATCCACCTTTAACGCATAAAACAAAATTGTAATACAATGCTAGCTCATGTCAAACATACACAATCCGACTATTTTTGAGAACCAACCTTCATGCTTTCCAGAACGTTCTTGAGGGTGCAAACCTCGTCGTCATTACTGGGACTTATCCTGAAGACTTGATCGCTGCAAAAATAAGTGTCTTATTCTCCTGTCAATTGAAATTGATGTCAAAGTGCCTTCGGGCTTGCATTGCGAGCGTCATGGCTCACATATTTAATGGTTTGGTCGTTTGCCGTGTGTGTATGCACCAGAGATGGGGACTCGAGTCACTGTGACTTGGACTCGAGTCGACTCGAGTCGCTGTTTTGATGACTTGTGACTTGACTTGACAAAAATAAAAAAACTTGAGACTCGACTTGGAAGTTAAAGACTCGGGACTTGACTTGACTTGAGACACGATGACTTGAATGACTTCCGTGTTATTTAGTTTATGTTTTCAGTTTGAATATAAAATTAATAATACATTTAAAAAAGTAATATCGATAACACGGTAGGAGCGCAGGCTGAGAATGGCGTTGTCATGATTGGATCGCTACCCTGTCAATCAATCAGTCGTGCCCTCTCTACCTACCTAACGTGTTTATTGGAGAATCACGCCCTTTTATATCAGACATGCACAAACATGTCAGCGGGAGTGGTACCTTTGGCTATCGTAATTACCTTTATGACGGCAAAAGACGGACAGCACAGTGCAAGATATGCAACAGAAACATTTCAGACAGCCAGACTTTGTCCGTTTGAAGTTTATAGAGCTCTGGTGTCTCCAGATGTTACAGATGAAACATAAAATGTTTCTAATGCTCTTTAATGTGTTTCTTCTTTCAGATTTTTTTCAGATTATTTTTTCATATTTGCAACTCAAATGTGTCAGACACTGTCGGCAGACGTTCATTTGTTTAGATTGAGCTGTCAATCATTGTATGAGGTAATTTCTTTTTTGTTTGATTCCATGGTGTATTTTACTGAATATCAGTAATTACAGTGCAAATCCAAATTATTGTCATATTTTTTAAACAGGTTAGACACATTGGACAATGATGGTTACTTAAAGTTACTTATATCTTTTCTTTTCACGTTACTAAGATCAGATTCTGCGAGTAAAATTGCAATAATAAGGTGACTTGACTTGGATTTGACTTGACCTATTTAAGGACTTGACTTGGACTTGACCTATTTAAGGACTTGACTTGACTTGACTTGCCCAAGAAAAAAATGACTTGGGACTTACTTGAGACTTGAAAGTTAAGACTTGAGACTCACTTGAGACTTGCACATGTGTGACTTGGTCCCATCTCTGGTATGCACTCACTAAAAGGTTTTACAATGTCCCACAGGAAGCGAAGGCGTCAGTGAGAGTGACAAAAGGACTTCAGCCACTATATTAGGCACACCCTGAAGCACCATATGTACTAATGAAACAATACGTTGATTATTTTCCAGGTAAAATGTAAAAAGTGCACTTAGAGTAATTTGTCAAGGAGACTACTCTTATTTGACATCCCTCCAAAATACATCAATATACAGTACATTGCTTATATATGTTGTGGATGGAGGAGGAAATGAGACGAGGTGGCTCCCACCTCCCGCTCTTCATCAAAAGCTCTATTCAGATGTCAGAGTGCTTCGTCAAAACTCACTTCAGCTAGCAGAAAAGATGAACTCCGCGGGCGGGCGGCTGTTTTGCCCCCATCCTCTTTTTGGTATTTTCCACTTGCACTACAGTTTGGAATTTTGAAACATTTACTTCAAAGACTTTCTTGAAGTTACAGATGAGTTCCTCACTCAAAAAAAAAACGTCCAGGTTGAAATGTTTCAAAGCGCTACACATTCTTGCATGCAGGTCTTAAATCAATAAAAAGCACATATAGAGCCTCTCTTTGTTCGCGCTATGAGAAAATCTACCCCTGCGACACATCTGATTGCAATTGCATCCCTCATGGCCACACATGAATGGAAAAGGGGGGGGGGGGGATGTCTTCCTTTACTCACCCAGCGTAGCGGTTCTTGTAGAGTGAGTGCGCGCATAGCACACCGCTGAAAATTGTCACACTGTGCAGCAAAAAAAGTCGAAATGCCCACCCGAAATCCACTATCATCTTGTGGCTAATAAAAAAAGTACGTTAAAGTTCGAAGGATGAAGTTAGTCCAGTGACTGGAGTCCACTCGGTCCAACTCAGACTGGAAGGTTTTTGACACCTGATGCGCATGAAGTGCCAAACGCGAAGAAGAGGAGGAGGAGGTGATGGAGGAAGAAGGGGGGAGGATTTCGCACCTCTCCTGCTTTTAAACCAGGCTGCTTGGCCGACGAGCCGGGTCACGTGATGTGCGGTGGGATTCCTCCACTGCGCACGCGCATTCACCAACCAGGTAGGAGTCTCAGAAATGCAATACAAATACTAAAAACTGATCTTCAACTGCAATCTAGCATTCCTGAGAGCATCACTTGTATTATATAATAGTAGTTTGTTTCTTGGTTTATTTCTTTTCTCACTTTAATGGTATGTAAGAATGTCGGTGACGATAATGCTTTTTTTTGGTCATTCTAGTCACTTTTGTGTTTCGTCTAATACTTAATTTTATTTTGTAATATTTTCATATTTCCTAATATTTTGTGCATGATGTAGGCCTATATTGCATGCAGGCAAGACGATAATTTTAGTTCAAATCAATGGCGTTCTCTAGCGGTGGTAAATATGCATCACAGCCATTGGGAGAGACTTGCAGTAACAGCAAAGGCCACTAGAGGATAATGTTTCTCCGAGTTTCAATGGCCTCTAGCAGGGGCAAATATGCATCACAGCAGTTGAGAGACTTGCAGTAATAGAAAAGGCCACTAGAGGATAATGTTTCTCCGAGTTGAACGCTGTTCTTGTTTTAAACATATAGACACAGTACAGTCAAACCTCGGTTTTCGACCACAATCCGTTCCAGAAGGCGATTCGAGAATTGAATCGGTCAAATTCTGAGTCTGTTTTTCCCATTACAAATAATGGAAAATGTTTTAATCCGTTCCAAGACTAAAAAAACGCCTTTTTAAAGCATTTTTTTCATTTGCGCATTTTTGTCCGATCGCGCAACTGCAGCGCACCGCCGAACGCGCAACCGTAGCGCGCCGCCGACCGCGCAACTGCACTGCGCTGGTCGCATTATTGTGACAGAGCCGTCGCTGAAATTTAGAAAATATTTTTGAAGTCCTGATGTACTTTCCAAAATTTAAGTGGACCTCAGTGCGCAGGGAGCTTAATTTGGTCCGATCGCGTAACCGCAGCGCGCCGGGCGCTCACTGTCGCATTGCTTTAAGAGCGTCTTTGAGTTTTAGGATGGCTTTACTGCTCCCACTTGCTTTCTTTGGAGGCATGATTAGGGTTTAATACAATCCCCAAAGTAACGAAAAAACAATAACGAACAGACTCAGTCGGCATCCGGGCCACGCGGTCGGGTTTTCTCGGGTCCTTTCGGCTCATCTCGCGAGGTTCGACCTCCGAATTTTGTTCGACAACCGAAGCATAAAATTCTCGAATTTTTCGTTCGAATTCCGATTTGTTCGAGAACCGGGACGTTCAAAAATGACTGTACTTTGATGTCATAAAATTGGGGGGAGGGGCATAAACATTGCACCCCGCGGTGAAATTTTGCATAAATATTTATTGGTATCTCTGTTCAAAACAACGGCTTCCTGTCTTTAGAAAAACGGGAGAATGCATGGATTGTGTTTCTAGTTCGCCTTAGTCAGTCAGTTTTTGTTTTCCTCTCAAAGAATAAATGAGTAGCAGGAGGAGAAGTCAAGAGCAAAGGTAAAAAGGCTTCTAGCTCCTGGGGTAGAACATGGCGTATTTGGAAGTACGGAAGCCCAGCAGGTCCCGCATCTCGTTGCGGAACTTGGACAGGTCTTGGCGCAGGTCGTTGAGGTTCTCCACGGTGGCTTGGTCGGTGCTCTGCATCTTCTGCCGCGTGGATGTCAGGTATCGATGCACCAGGCAGCACATAATCTTCTGGTAGTTCTCGTCGCGTTTTTGTTTCAGGTTCTTCCATTCCTGCGCGGGAGAGCAAAGCAACCGTGATGCATTTTCCAGAAAATCACCACCTGAGCGATTGGTCTTACCTTCAGGCTGTTCTGTCTCTTGACCCGTCCCTTGGAGGTATGCGAGCAGATCCACTTGCTCATACTGGTGAGCAGGTAGCAGACGGTCTTGGGCGAGGGCAGGATGTTGAATGGGGGCGGCATCGTACACTTGTCGTCAAAATAGCTGAGCCACAATTTGGCTCGAGCGAACTTCCACTCCTTGTCTTCGTGATTCTATCAAACAATCACAAAGATGGATTCATTAAGATGATCTGACTGGGTACCCTGATTTGAAATCCAGACACCAGACCCGAAAATTTAAAATTGTCATACTCACAGCAATTTGTCTAAAACTTTTATGGAGCATGGCCACCAGCAGCTTTGTCAACACAATGACCACCACGATGTTGTAGGTTCCGATAATCAGAGCGCCCACAAAAGAGCGCAGTTCCTCCGTGTAACTGATGCGGGTCACGAAGAGCGCCACGTGAGCCAACGAGAAAATGTACCAAAAGAGGGCGTAGCACGTGCCCATAAACCTGCAAAGACGAGAACGACATAAACGATGGCTCGAGCCCGACGTTCGCTTTTGACCGACACCCAGACGTACGTGTGGAAGGCGTCGTTGCTCTGCTGCTGGCAGAAAATACCCTGGCAGTCGCTAGGCGGACTCTTATCCGGATCTTTCCGGTCCTTTCCGTAGAGCTGGGTGAGTCCGATAGTGAAGGAGAACAAGACCAGCAGGAATAGACCCAGGAACTTACCGAACTCCTGCAGCATCTGACCCATGGAGATCTGCCGAGAAATAAAGAGCCAGCCGAGACATTTACGGGACTGATTCTCTTGTACCACAATTTTATGAGCCCAATTTTATAGTTTATTTTTACGAGAGTCTTGCGGTTGTCATTTGCTTTATTCCACATGTACTTGGGGTTTAACGATACGTCACCCTGAATTATCCCCATATGTTTTTCATAGTTTCAAGCGCTTTTATACCATGAGGCTGTCAAATCATACCTCCTCTTTTCCCTGGAACCTTGAATCATAATTTCCTGAATACTTCCAATGTCTAATGGATCAATGGTCTTATGTCCTGGTCAATGCAGGTCATGTTCTTCATCTGGCACCACACAAGATTTAACTACCAGTCATCCGACGTTGTCTCTTCCTGGACTGAATAAGTTAAAGTTAAAGAATGGTCATATGGTCTCTTTATCTGAGTGTTCCTGATTCCATTTCTCTCCAGATTCCAAGAAGGACCCATGTCCCTGGAAATCCTCTATTGTCTTCAAACGGTTCGTAGGGTTGTACTTCCAAAGGGACATCAAAATTAACCAAGGGTTGCCTGGAGCCAAGATTCTGTGGCCTGCCATTTTATGTCCCTATGACTACTATATTCCTATTTACTGAAATCTTCCACCATGTTTGTTTTGTCAAGAAGTTCATCTTTGAGGAACGCAGCGTGTCGGGACATCATCATCTCTATTTTTAAAGATGCTAAGTTTGTTTACTTTTCAATTCCAGACCTCCATGTACCAGATCTGAAATATGCACCATTCACTCTTTCCTCTTACTTGGTGATATTAGTCAGATGAGGATTCTCAAGGTAAAATAAGAGACAGCCTTCACAGCACCGACTGACTCACACATGTGGAAACACGTGGGCATCCGCTTCATGCACCCCGACGCTAATCTTCCGATTTTTGTCCTTTCAACAACAGCGATGACATAACACTTTTTTTTCCAGAGCTGTTCTTTCACAGATGTGCTTCTCGCATCCATCACTGCATCCCACGCACAACAGCCTATTTCAAAGTAAGTAACATTACTCTCCTACCTGCAGCGGCCCCAGGATGGAGCTGGTGGTGTACATGAAGAAGAGGCGCAGATAGCTGAGGACGTTGGCAAAGGCGAACAAGCCCTCGGCCACCAGGATGGGATGGAAAGCATCCCAGTTCTTTCTCTCGGTGTCCTCCACATTCTTGAACTGCGGAGGAAAGAAAACGTGTGTGTATATGAGTGTATATGTGTGTATATGTGTGTGTGTGTGTACCTTGCTGTTAGCAACTATCTTGAGGGCAAAGGTAGCCAAATAAAGGGAATTCATCACAAAGCTCAGCTGGTTCCTCGACTCGTCCAGGAAGTCTTCCAGCCCCTCGTACCAAAGACGTTTCACGTCCGACCACACCATTCCTGAAGGACACAGTTCATTTTTGTACCCAACTGTCCATTTTAGATCTGCTAGCTCGCTTCTGTATGACAAAACCCAAAGCTAATAGCTGACATTGGAAAAGCTATCAGGGGTTGTTGCTGCGGTGAGTTACGACTGGCCGAACGACGAGCTTCTGCCTGACTGCCGCGAGCATGAGTCAAACCATCACGGTCGAGAAGGCGGACAGCCATTCCAGCGAGTCGACCATAGCGCTAATGCTTTCTTGGCAGCGGACACCCTGTCTCAACAGCCTCACGTGATCTTGAGCACGTGTCATCGCTCAAGAGCGGATGTCGATTTGGTGAAAGCAGGCTCTCTATCGTTTAGAATCAAGACGGCTATTTGTTGTGTACACGCCTGATAGCATTATGGACAGACAGTACAGCCCTGCTGGACTGAAGCCAGGCTCATAACGCAAATGTCTCATTTATGCTCCACTAGGCAATATTAGACATCCAATTAAAGGATATGATTGGCCTCATTAGATCAAGAGTTATGCAGTTGCAGGAACACGGACATGTGCAGTTGCAGGAACATGGACATACAATTATCACAAAATGAGCAGGCTAACATAGCATTTTGAGCCCACCTATGATCCAAAGGATGAGCAGGTAGTCTATCATCTCCAGCGCCGGGCCCATGGTGTTCTTCTTGCCTTCGTTGTAGACTAGCGAGTAGAGGTTGAGCAGTAGTAGGAAGGTAAAATAGGAAGCGCTGTGGATGATGAACTTGACGAAGGGCGTGTGGATGATCTGGCCCACGCGGGAACGCGGCACCAGTAGGTAACAGAAAGACAGCAGCGGCCACAGCACGGCCACGCTCAGCACCGTGGCGATCTTCAGGCAGGTGTGCTTGCGACGGTAGCTGGCCGTCTCGCCGAACCACACCGTGTTGAGGAACTGCTGACAGTTGGACTGGGACACAAACTGAAAAGCACATGCACGCAAAGAATTCACCCAACTTTCCGGCCATGATGGTCAACAGTTTATCGTGCGGAGAGAAGTGTGAGCAAAAACCGCTCGTTGTCTGACTGACCTCCTTCTGGTTGTACTTGATGGCCAGTTTGAGGCGGCTGAGGTTCATGCGCTCCTCCAGGAGCCCCCGCTTGTCCACCGGATCCTCGTTGGACGTGTGGTTGAGGATGACCTCCAGCTCTCTGGAGTTGCGAGCCTGAGCCAGCAGGTCCTTGGCGAACATCTTGCACTGTTTGGCTAGCTCCTCGTAGTCGTTCCTGCACAATCAGGCACGGCAGTAGAAACGTTAACGGTAGCGACAACAAATCCAGAGACGCAAAATATTTCTCTGTTAGTGTCAGGAAGCACCTGAACTCCACCTCCACCAGGCTGAGCTCCTTGAGATCTGTGCTCAGCTCAAAGGCCCTGAGGATGGGGTCTTCCTCTGTTAGCATAATGAGCGAAGGGCTAGCTAGGCAGCGGTAGATGTCCAAGCGGAACCTAACCTCCAGAGAAAAGGGGGGAAAATTAGCTTGGAACAGATAAGCTAACTGGGTCTTCTATTTCTTCGCACCTGGAATGCCGCAAGCTGTCCTTCTTGTTCTTGGCGTTGCAGAGCGTGCACTCGCATCCGACGGCGTGCGGCCGTGGCAGCGAGATATCCTGCTTCAGAAGCATGGTCAGGATTTCGTAGTTGTTCCTGTGCGCCGCCAGGATGACAGGAGCCACGTCCATGGTCGTGGAATACTCGGGGTTCTGGATTCGTTGCATTAGTTTCTACAAGGCGGCAAATTTAATAAGCTATTGCGATTTTACTGTGTTGACAGTTCTTTTTCTTCAGGACTCACGGCGATGGATGGCTTGGATGCGCGTCTGGGTCTGTGGTTGAGGAGGATGTCCACAGCTCCCACCACTTCCGAGTCGATGGCCACCAGCAGGGCGTCTGTGGCCTGTGAGGCAACAAAGCTCAGAGTACGACGCAAACGAAAACAGCCGACGTGTGTGTGTGTGTGTTTACTACCTGGCAGCCGTGCTCGAGCAGAAGCTGCAGAATGTTGAGGTTCTCGTTCTCGATGGTGATGGTGACGGCGTCGCGGCCGAGCACGTCCACGCTGTTGACGTTGAGCTCGCCGTGCCTGTTTTCCTCCAGTAGTTTCTTCACCATGTAGTAGTCACCTGGTGACCAAAGAAGCGCTGAGTCGACACGGATTAGCAATCCCAGTAGGGTGTTCGGCTTCCGGCTAGTTCCTGTTTACAGTTACAGCTCCCACAAAGGGCTGCTCCGGTTTCTGGGCCACGTTTGGATACTTTATATGGTCACGAGTGCTGTTATGTGTCCTGCCTGTCACCGTCCCATCCACATGCCTTCGTTCCTTTATGCTTCCTCTGCAAGAGGTGGTCAGGTTTTTGTGCGCACCAGCCAATTTGATCATACACTATAAGTATCAAGGTTTTTGTACCTATATTTTTTCATGAATTAGAGCAAATCCAGAAATTATGTGCAGTCGCTCTTTTGGCGCTCTTTTCATCCTTCACCCAAAAATAAATCTAATTTGGGTTTAAATTAATCCAAAACAAACAATGCAAGCACACGATCGTCCCATGATGGGGCAACTAAGAAAGGAGGTGTTTCAATACTTTTGTCCATGTCATAATAACACTTGATTGTGCACTGACCTTTCTCGCAGGCAAGCAGAAAGAGCTTCTCATCCAGCGTGGTCTCCTCCTTCACTTCCCTGACGTCTTTCAGGGCGAGGAATTTATCCGGGGAGGAAGCGTCCGTGCCCTGGTACAGCGCTGCCATCACGACAGAGAGCGAGCTGGGCCAAACACTGACGTGCATATCCCCCCTACTCTAGAGCCGAGGGGGTTTCTCAAGGCTGCCTTTTGTTGCAAGCGCTTCGCGGTGTGACCATTACAATGTCAGCCGGAGTCCAAAGCTTGCTTGCGCACGCACGCATGCACGCGAGAACGCGGTCGTGACGTCAGATCGACGGGAGGAAGTGGCGGTTGAGGGTCCGGGAAGACGAGAGGACGAGCGCCGTGTTTACATGCGCCATCATCGTTGATGGGGGTGGGGGGAGAGCTCGGTGGTCCTGATGCTGCTGCTGCTTCTGATGGTGATGCTTGGGCCGAGGCGCCTACTGCGCATGCGCGCCTGCAGATGTCGATTGCGTAATAGACCCCCCATTTTCACTGCAGCTTTTCAGCGCGTCATCGAAATACTGTACAGTGATTGTAATTTTCATAATGATGATAGCAATACCATAAAAATGGAGAAAAAAACAATAAACACAAATACAATTATGAAGCATAAACGATGCTCTTATGATTATGATTCCAATATGATTTTAGTTTTCATTTTTAAACGTTTGTATTATGTTAGACGCCCTGAAATGTCGTACTGCCGGGTTGAGAACTATTTGTATAGGATGGTACAAGTGTAAACAATAACGTGTTCTGTTACGTGTTTTACAATTACAATAAATTGCAGTAGTTGTAACAAGCAGCAGAGGGCAGTGTGCGCGTAGATTTAATGTAATCCGTTACATGAACTCAGGGGAGCAAAATAACTTGACATATGAAGTATAATTTCCCCCCGCTTAGGGAGAAAGCTTGGAAATGGACATGGAAAACTAAGTGGTCCACGGAACAGGCCCGAACATGCAGAAAAGGAGCGGAAATATTGAACAATGCTGGGGTCAAAGGCTACACCATAATCTAAATCATCTGCAGTCCGTTTTTAATATTTTGGTAAACAGAGTATACACATTGTGTGACGATGTCAATCGACCAGGATTCAATATTTCACAATATTGTGACAAAAATCACAAATGTGTAAATTTGAGTCTAACAAACGCAAATGTTCGATGAAGCATCACTTTAAACAAACAAGTACACCACCGCAGTCACGATGTTGACGTTTTTGTATGTCTCAAATCATAGAATAAAGTAAAAATATCAACAGATTTGACTAATTTTTTCAGACATGGGACGTCACAATATTAGTCAGACCGACGGCCTGCCCAACCAATCGCAGGCAAAAACGCCGACATGACGTCATATAGTAACCAATGGTGTTAATCCGCAGGCGGAGCTTCGCCGTAAACCTCAGATTGAATGTGTCCAGTGTACGTATTTGTCAAAGCGGGAGCAAAACGGGAGGAAGTGTGCAAACGCTCTTCAAAATATCCAAAAACTGCATTTATGTGGATGTGTGGCTTCCTCGCAGCGGATGTGGATTGAGTCGCGGTGAGCTCCGCCAAGCCTCCTCGCCGCACTGGTGAGAAGGGAGGGGGGACTATTTTATTGTCTGGGATGCGCATTTTCGGGAGTGGGGGTGGGAGGAGGACGCGTCCCGCGGCGAGAGCGCGTGGGGGAGTGCTCCGGCTCCAACATGGGCGTCTGGGACAATAACGACTCGCCTCCTTGTTACCTCCGCTCTCATCCGGCGTTGCCATGAAGACCCGTTGCGCAGTGCAGCGCCAAACATCATAGCCGGATTTGGGATCGGCGGGGATTATATAAAAGAATCATCCTTGTCTAGACCCCCCCCCCCCTCCTTTTTTTTGCTTCTCCATATCCCCTCCACGTCTCGTGTGCATGTAAGGAGAGTCACTTTTGGGGGGGTGGGGGCTGTGTCGTGGGCACAGATGAGAGGCAAGACATTTCACCCTCCGCTGAAGTTGACAGCACCCTGGGAGAAGGATGCTGGCTTCGGCAGGAAGCTCAAGACCTACAGGAACCATACCAAGATAATAGCGCAGCCCGGCATCGTGATGAAAGTGCTGCGCAGGAAGCGGATTGTGCTGTTTGCGGCCTACTTCCTGCTCCTGGTGCTGACCATGCTCAACTTGGCCAACTACAAGTGGACCAAGGAGCCGCAGCCTTGCAGCCACCCCATGAGGGGCGCCGCCTACCAGGGTCGCTCTGACCTGCGCTACCTCTACAGGCCCTCGCTAGCCAAGAAGAGGCAACTCATCTACGTGCTGACGACGTGGCGCTCGGGCTCGTCCTTCTTCGGCGAGCTCTTCAACCAGAACCCCGATGTGTTCTTCCTGTACGAGCCCATGTGGCACATCTGGCAGAAGCTGTACCCGGGCGACGCCGTGTCTCTGCAAGGGGCGGCGCGCGACATGCTGAGCTCGCTGTACCGCTGCGACTTGTCCGTCTTTCAGCTTTACAACAGCCCCGGGGGTAAAAATTTCACCTCGTTGGGGTTGTTCGGCGCCACGCTTAACAAGGTGGTGTGCTCCTACCCGCTCTGCTCGGCCTACAGGAAGGACGTGGTGGGGATGGTGGACGAAAAAGTGTGCAAAAAGTGCCCCCCGCAAAGCCTCCGGCTGCTAGAAGACGAGTGCCTCAAGTACAACACGGTGGTCATCAAAGGGGTGCGCATTCTGGACGTCAACGTTCTGGCGCCCCTCATGGAGGACCCCTCCTTGGACCTGAAGGTGATTCACCTGGTCCGAGACCCGCGGGCGGTAGCCAACTCCCGCATCAAGTCCCGGCACGGCCTCATCCGGGAGAACCTGCAGGTGGTGCGCAGCCGGGACCCCAAACTCCGCCGGATCCCGTTCGTGGATGCCAGCCACAAGGCCAACAAGAAGGACGGCTCGGACTACCACTCCATCGGCGCCATGGAGGTAATCTGTGACCGCACCTCCCGGACGCTGAGGACGGCGTTGAACCCGCCTGGTTGGCTCAAGGGCAACTACATGGCCGTGCGTTACGAGGACCTGGTGGACAACCCGGTGAAGACGCTGCGCGGCATCTACCGCTTTGCCAATCTGACGGCCAACCGCGACATCGAGTCGTTTGCCCTCAACATGACCAGCGGATCCAACTCGTCGTCCAAGCCCTTCATCGTGTCGTCGCGCAACGCCACGCAGGCGGCCAGCGCCTGGCGGACGGTGCTCAGCATCCAGCAGATCAAGCAGGTGGAGGACTACTGCCATTACTCCATGTCTGTGCTGGGCTACGAGCGCGTGCGGACCGCCGGTGAGGCCAAGGACCTGAGCAAATCATTACTGACGCATTCCAAGCTGTGAAGACGCCGCCAAAGACGCAAAGTGGGGGAATCTCGTTGGCCTCACATTGGGAATGTAGCGCCTTTTGAACGGCGCCTGCAAGGACCGATCGCTTTTTTCTATCGGAACACTGGATGCCATTCGTTGCCAGGCCTACTAATGACAATGAAAATCTCTTTGCGCAGGGGTTCTCAAACTTTTTGGGTCTGGATCAGGAGCTCCTTGAAAATGTTTTTCCAAAGACCACCTTACAATCCAATCATCACAATTAGCGATGGGTTCGATACCACCGATACAAATATTCACTCTTTGATACCAAGTACCGATACCTGCAGTGCTTTCGGTATATCAAATTTGATTTAAATAAATTTGCAAATTATAATTCAAGCAAAGTATGAATCTTGAACCAGCCACCAGTTTGAGAACCTCTGCTGTGACGTTTGTGTAAATTTAAAAGTGGATGTTATTTTTTGAATGTTTGGAAGAAAAAAAATGTTTTCCAGTCTCCATATCATTTGTACAAGTGAAACTAGTGGATGAAAAAAAATATGTTTAAGGTCAAAGACAATCAATGCCATGTTCGAGTAGGCCGACGTCAGACTAGATTATTTTCAACTTCAATTGTTTTTTTTCCTTGCGGGATGATGCACTGTGGACAATGCCTCGACTGCTGCGGAGCTGCCAAAGTCCTCGTCGTCGATGTGAACAGTCTTGTTTTTCCAATGTTTACAATCGTTGGCTTTACTCTCATCCAACGCTCACGTGACCTCCATTATGTGGTGGTGGTGGGGGGGAGGGGAATATCCAGTAAACAAGCAAAGAGTTACTACGCCTTTTATCCCGTGTATTGATTCGGTATTGCACGCTAACTGACATTTAACACCAGAGGTTGCAGACATATTTTTCTTCCCCCACTCAGCCTTTGTTGTGGTGTGATAAAACAGAGACGAGACAAAAAAAAACATGATTCTCGATGCTTAAAGTGGCCCCAAAATGACACATGCAAAGTGTAATCTTGTCATTGTGGAAGCACACAATGACAAGAATACACAGTAAAGTCTGAGGGAGCTCCTCCCCCCTCCCTCCCTCTTCTTCATCTTCTTCTCGCCATCAGTTTATTCTCCCTTGCATTGAAACAGCCGCTTCACACTTCAGTGCCTTTAAATTGCCCCACAAAAAAAAATTCATTCCGAACACAGAGGATCCTTCTAACGCCCAATATGATCTTTTATCAATTCAGTCGGATATTCTAAAAAACAAAAAACACACAACCAGCATCTAGAATTTTGCGTCTCTCTAGGGAAAAAAAAGACTGGTTGAGTTTTGATTTCAAAATGTCGCCTTCTTTATACAGCAATTTAGTCGACACTGAATCAACAGCGCCAAAAATATGTCTTCGATTTGAATTCGATTATTTGTTCAGCTCTAGTCTAGTTTACATAGTTTTTAATTTTTAAAACAACAAAAAAAAAAGCCCGACACAGCATTCCACTGTGGTATCTCCAAAATGTCCAAGCATGCGCGTCGCACAATTGAAAGCTCACATTGTCCTCACAACGATCTCTGTTAAATTCAAATTTGGCTGACATTGTGGAAGATAGCAGCTTGCCTGTTTCCACTCCGATGCGCTTGGTGACCCCGTTGGTTTTGCAAGGCAGGGCCTTTGCTTTCGGGGGCAACGAGTGCCGAGAAGCCGGAGTCAGAGGTAAGACCTCCCCGCTGGAAGATCAAATCACATCCTTCTGCAGGTGTTTATAGAAAATATCGCAAACAATATCTCTTTAAAACAGGGAAAAACTAGAACACCAGCCCTGAAAAGTCGAGAAAGTATGTCTGGTACGCCGCTGCCTTTATAATAAAGTGTCAATGCACTTGCCTTGAATCACAAAGCAGCAGTCCCACCTGGCAAAATGACCTCCGATGTCACCCGCGCAATTTAGCACGCATAAGATAAAGCAGTGAATTAAAGATGAACGCGCATACATACTTCATTGAATTCAAGCAAATTGCTCCTCTGTGGAGTTCGACTCGGGGACTCTCAGAAAGTGCATGTCGTTTAATATCCCTCCATTTGATAATGTATCAAATTAATTTCTCCCATTGAAATGAACTGAAATTAATCTGAGGGGAAACAAATTGCAACTAGATTATTGATTAAAATTCTTTGTTAAATCCATTAATTTGTTCCAGCTCCTGTAAAAATGACATTTTTTTTTGGTTAGATGATTTTAATACAGATAGACATGCAAAACTATGGCACCAAATTAAAAAAAATTATCAATTAATGCCATAAACTGTATGAGAGACAAAAATCGGCCTCATAATAATATTTAAAAAAAAGAGGCCAAAGGGTTTAAATAAAATTGCGCTCTTGGACCTTCAGCATAAATCCTGCCTTTGTGTTTGAGTCCAGAGAGTCCATAAAGTCAAAATAATGTGCAGCGCCCGGTCACCAGGCCATTAAGCGCTCCGATTAGATTAGTTGCAACCGTAATGGAGTCGACAGAAGACTCGAGAGGGCTTTCCCATTTAACTGCGCCCGTGTTTAGTCTTGCGCCTATCAATAATAACCAACACTCAACGCTCACTTTATGAGGTTTACCTGTTTGGAATTCTACCCGGTTAAAAGATAATCATATTTATTGCAGGATGCATTTGGCGAATTTACTTTTTAACGGTATGACCATTTAGTAGGACATAAAAACAACAACTTCTGACTGAGTGCACCTAATTAATCAATGCGGCACAAATGCCAAAGATTGTTAATGAGATTGGGCCATACCTGCATTTGCGAAGAAGCAGTGTAGCAATGCGGAGACAGAAGCAAAGCGGCGGAATACAGAAATGCCCCCTTGGGAATTTTTGCAGTACAAACGCAATCAGGGAAAAGTGGCGTAGACAAAAGGAATATTTCACAAGCCGTCAGCTTGCAGATGCTGACGGATAAACTTCGTATTAACGGACGGACACAAATCCAGATTGGTGACAATCGTCTGGATGGAAAAAAAGATCAAATTAAACACGCAGATCACACACACACACACACACACACACACACACACACACACACACACACACACACACACACACACACACACACACACACACACACACACACACACACACACACACTAAAAGTCAAGACCCGCCACGGTTTGACCTTTTGACGCAATTTCAACAAAATCAGCCTCATCCTCTGTAGATCGCGCCAAGAAAATGTCAGCCGGCTCAACCTTTGATTAGCGACAAACAGCGCCGCAATTAGAGCCGATCGTCTGACTGGCAGCCATTATTATCCCGCTTAGGGGCAGGGAAAGGGAACGAGGTGGTTGGTGGTGGTGGGGATAGTTTGTAACCCGCTGGATGGAAATGAAACCGTTAGGGTTAGGGTTAGGTGGCATCTTGGTGTTATGATTTTTTTTGTGTGTGTGTGCTGAGCTTCAGTTTAATAAGAAAAAAAAGAGAAAAAACTCAGTCCAGGATGATGCAGCACCGGCCACTTTTCTCCCGAGCTGCCGACTCATGTTGCTATTAATAACGCTGTGATGTGGAAGTCATTGCTTTAGGGGCTTCACAAAAACCTTGACTGAGCACAAATTACATAACTATGAAGTACAGAAAATAAATTAGAGTACTTTTGGGTCAGGAAAGTTGTGCTTGTTGCTCGACTTTAACGACTGTACAACGTCTTTTGTGGACATAGAGATGCAGGACCCTAATATATATGTATATATATTAGGTCACAGATTTTAGCTTGTATCTCAAAAAAATAAAAATTCAGATCTCACAAAACTCACTCAGATACTTACATTTTGTTAGAATGTGAAGACAGACGTCGCTTATGAGTTGCTCATGCTCCGTTCATAGTCATTGAGTAGCAGGTGTAAGTCCGCGCTTATTTTTACATGTTTGGCCATAACAAGTCAATGGTGCAGACTTAACTGCAAATGAGATGTCATGCGTGAGTTGTGACAATGAACTAAACAACAAAGCGAGGCGCCGTTTGTCTTCCTGCAGCCTTGAAAAAAAAAAAAAAACACCGGACTATATCCAAGAAGCAATAATAATAGATATCACATCTTGTCTTGAGCCGGAGCCATCAACCCACAAGACGGATATTTTCAGTCTGCTGGGGCAAGGGGGGGCAGTGCGAAAGTACAACTTGTAATTATGAATTTGTAAATGACACGTACTCATCTACAAAAAAACAAGTATATTTACATATTTCTAAGATGATGCGAATGGACAGACAGATATGCGTTGGTGCAATTGAACACGCTTCACCATCTTCCTTAGATCTTTTCCATTATTAGCAAGGCCAGATTAAGACGCATAAAATATACATGAAAGGTTTCCCCTGCTTTGAACCCATCACAGCGGGGAACACGGCACACACCATTAGCCAAGCTAAGTGGGCAGCTTTCCAGCACTCTGGGACCAAGTTAGGCACACGGGTGTACTGCAAAGGTCAACCTCAGTCCCCTTCCGGTTTATGGTGACTCATCATCATCATCATCATGCTACTTGTACGTTTTGAAACCACACCACCACCTCGGAGGGGGAAATTGTCTCCATCGTGGCTGATGAAATTTTGAGGACAAGTGATGAATTATTTAGGCAGGAAGGATTATGAAAGCGGCTTCTTGGCACGTTGCTGCGGGGGATGAATCGATACGAGAACCCCCTCCAGCCCTCGACACCACCACCAACAACAACACTGCTGCTGCCGCCACTTTTTGCCTCGGCGTTCATACAACAAATGACAGCTGATGAGTCGACGATTCTTCTTGTGAGAAAACGCCACAAGCCAAACAACGCGAGCACAAAATGCTGGTTGTACGTATTCACTTTTTAGCACCTTGGATCCAAACCAGAGTGCTTGATAAAACTGCAAAATGTATTCTTGAGTTCTTTAGTATAAATAAGATCACACAAAACAAAACCGTCCGTTTCATTCCAGGTAGCGTTCCAGTTACATAATTACGTCAATGAAGATGTGATTGGATGGAATCGAGTCGCACAGTTTCCTCGGAGGCTGAATAAGTAAATGAACATCTCCCTTGATTGTCCCGCGGCGAGTCGGGTCCATTTATCTCCCCGTGACTCCCGCCTCCCTCCAAATCATTAAATCCTGTCGTTTTTTTCCCTCCCTCCCATCTGGGAATGTTGTTTTCTCTCCTCCCCTGCCTCCACAATAAGAAGCCGGTTTGCTTGAATTTCACAGCACCGATCGAAGGTGAACCGGATGACTTTCAACGACTGCAAACCTTCGTATTTCCACGATTTCCACCATTCCATTTCCCTCTACAAAAACTCTGACCTCCACGTCCTTGCGTGAAGCTACGCCGCGTATCTTTCATCATGAGCCAGGCCCGGTCAGATCCTCAGATCAGAGCATTTTAATGGTCCCGAGATGATGTCAGCAACATTGAGAGAGAGAAAGTCTCTAGCACTAACTCATCACGGAATGGACCAAATTTATTCGGAATAAAACTGAATTAAATTCATCAAAAATATCCCTTTTCTAGACAAATTTGCCCAAGATGGCTACCATTGTTTCCATTTTTCCCAACATATGCATCAAGCTCTCCTTCCAACTAATTATTCAAGAGGCAGAGAGATGAAATTGTGCGTGCTAATAATAATACCGCTATGAATAAGTGGCCTCCACTTGGAGTGATTGAAAGACAGCCACACACACGGGCTAACTAGGATTAATTGGCACGTTCAGCTTCCAAACGAGGTGTCCTGCAATAACACAACAAGATCCAGCACACGCGTTTAGCCCCATCAGCATCATCCTTCAACCCTCATTACCACTCCCTCCAGTCCTTGGAGAATCTGGAAGCATTGTTCATCTACCAGCAGAGTGCCAAAGTACACATGTGTGCAGCAGTGGCACCATGTCTGTTTTATTATTCAGAGTCATGCGCCGATCCTCCCTCAGCCCACGGACACTTGCCGGAGAGACATACTGATGCTCTCACTGCCAGCCCAGTTAAAATGGACGTCTATAGCTGTCAATGGCAGTGAATGAGTTAAATCGATGGTTTTCATTTATTGTTTGGCGCAGACGTTCAAAAACCTTAAAGGTCTGGGGAACCCTAATTTAGTTTCATTACTCGCTCCTGCCTTCTCCTCGTCCAAATGACGTCACGTCCATTAAAGCTTTGCCTCTGGGCCTTGTTATTGGAGACTCCGATGCACAAGATCCCCCCTCGCTCTTGACAGTCAATCTCTACCTGTTGAACTGAACGCGGTTACCACGGCAATGTGTCCGGCTTCCATATTGTTGTACGTTTGCTATCGTCTCTCTCAATGTTTTGATAGCAGACGTAGCATAAAATCATGTTTCTAGGATATTGAAAACGGAAAGATGTTATATGGGTTGTTGCCGCAAATTAGCCCGAGCGTAAGAATCACCTGCGTGACCCAAATCCTTATTTTGAGTAACTCATAATATTGTCTCTTGAAACAATTTTCTCTTTCTTGTCAGCTGTCGTTTGTTTCCCGTCATCATCTTTGTACGTGGTGTCACGTGACCACGACTAGGCACAGGTGTTTTTGTTTGCACTTGGTTTCGTTAAATATAAATCAATGTACTTCATTTAGAGCAGGGGTCTCAAACTCCAGTCCTCGGGGGCCGCATGCCTACATGTTTTCCAAGTTTCCCTCGTTAAACACACCTGACTCAATTATCAGGCTCCTGCAGAACGTGAGGATGAACTGATCATTTGAATCAGGTGTGTTTAACGAGGGAAACTTGGAAAACATGTAGGAATGCGGCCCCCGAGGACTGGAGTTTGAGACCCCTGATTTAGAGTATAATTAATAGCCACGAGTTTATTGATCTATGAATATTCCATTGTTAGAGAAGGTTATAATGGGGTTGTAACAGGCTGTAAAAGGCAGGTTGATATTTGCTCGCAGGAGCGAAGATTAAAGGAGGGCGGAGTCATTTGTGGCCAATTTTTGGTTGGATTTGGCAGAAGGGGGAATCAATTAATTTTCTTATTTCTCTTGATTGTCATATGATGATCAATAAATCAATTGGTCAAAACACCACTGGAACTTTTGTGCATTTGTTTATTTTGTGCACGCACACACACAGATCAACTATCAACACACGTACGCGATAGATGATGCCACACAGAATAACCCTTGCAAGATAATTTAAGGAGATAAACTTTTTCCCATTTGAGCCGTTCAGACAATTTGCTCCCCCTTCAGCCATCTATCAACACTTTTTAAGCCATCTGTGATTTTAAAATGAAGTTTGATTAGGCGTCATCAGCGGAGGGTGCAGCTGGCGCGGCTAAACGCAGCCGCCAACTGGAGCCTCCGCCGTCACAGGATGAAAAATGAGCAAACGCACCCGGAGGGAAGGGGGATGGATAAAAAGCCAAAGAAAAGGGAGAGGGAAGAAAAGAGGAAAGGATAAATGAAGCGCGTATGAACTCCACATTGTTTTGATAAATAACGGCAAGAGCACAGCACGGTTTAGAAGTCCAATCCATCACCGGCTCGCCACTCTGCATTAATAATGAATGTGTTTTGCCCTGGGAGGAAAGATGAAAAAGGAGGAATCATCACACTCTTTTTTTTTTTTTTTTTTTTTTGCTAACGTCGCTAACAACAACAAAAAATCCTTAGCCCTGTAATCCATCATTCGGTACCTCGTTTAACCTTATCAAAGGAAGCCTTGAGCAGGAAACAAATAAAAACAAGTGACTCACACATAGCCGGACAATGACATCATCCCTATTGGTCGGTTCAGCATACGGAAAGAATTTTAACTCTTGGAAAAAATTGAGCCAAAATTTGGCACCTTAGCAAGTTACGTAAGAATTTGACAAGATTTAAATCTAGCATCCAAAAACAGCAACAGCAGAAGCTAACAAGTGAGTGTGCCACGACATCCAAGACCCCGTCCGACGGCCCATCTGTCCACTCACGACTCACAGCTGGCTCCGACAGGCCGCTAATTTACAGCATCCTTGCCCATACGCACAATCGAGCGTACTTTCAAGCAATTAACGAGTTTGAGCTGGAGCAATTTACGCATCTTTGTATTGCCCTCCGTCATCCGCACTCCATCGCGTATGCAAATGAAGAATCTTTAATAGTAGCCGGCCTTTGCCTGATATTAAGTGAGTAAGGGGAAGCGCTGATGGGCTGTGCGCGGCAGCAATAAACATGCGGCGGGCGGCATTAAGTCTTCCGACCTGGTGACCGGTGCTGCTAATTCACAGTGCCTGCTCTCACTATTAATAGAGAGGCGAGCATGGTAAAAGCCATCGAGAGCTATTAGTCAGTAGGAGGAAAAATAAAAATGATTCAGCGAAAAGGTCTTGAAGAGGATGCAGCTGGACAAGGTTCAAAGACGTGCTGGGTCGGTTCGACCCGGGGGGGGGGTCATCTCCGGCCTTGTCAGAGCTGAGCTTGAGAACAGGAAGTGTGACAGAGCCAAAATGTGAGTCTTACTTTGGATTTTGAAAAATAATATAAATTGTGATTTTTTTGTGTATTTATAAAAAAAAAGTGCAATTAATACTGATATTAAAGTAAAATAATAAAATTTAAAAAAAATTACAAATTCCTACAAGTTGTTGCTGTTTTTTTTTTTTTTTAGAATTTTGTTGGACACCAAATTAAAAAAAATCCTGTCTTTCTTCCAGCATCTTCATTTCTTATTTTGAGGGGCTGTAGGAAGAACAAGGTTGATGAAACGGAGGGGGGGTGTACGTGGAATTACTCAAGGTGTTTTTGTTCCATTTCACCTCGGCAGCTGCATCAAAAATACCCTTCCCGTGCAGGTGTTTAATAACAACAAAACGGGAAGAAGACGACCGGAAATGATCTCTTTTAAACTGCTCAATAGCTTCCAGGCAGTTTGCTCGTCGCGGGTCGCCGCTGCTTGTGCACGTGACTGTGCAGCACTATTAACAATCCAGTCACAGTGCAGGCAAGAAATTGGGTTGGACATCTGCCTATTTTCTGTGGTCATCTACCGCCCGACAAAATAAACGCTCAGGGTAATTGTTCCGAGACAAAAAATCTGGGAAGGGGAAAATAAATGCGCGATTGTTGCTATACTGTTCATAAATGTTTGTTGAAGCTTATTTTCCCATGAATGATCCAGTAAACAACTCGACAGATGACATTACAAAAGGCAATGTTAAAACTCATTCTCACGCCTGCACATGAAGGACTGGAAAATAACCCAAATCAAGAAAACGTAACCGATCTAAGCAGATCGTGAACCCGCGAGTTTGTTAGCAGACTGCTAACAGCTGATTTACCGGGGAACAGCTGATTGAGCTGTCAAAGAGAGCTGCGACCAACGTGAGCAATATGGGGCCGAAAAAAAACCTAACCGTGTTAGAAAAATTTATATATATGTTATCATGCGTTCTCTAATCCAGTGTTTCCCAACCACTGTGCCGCGGCACACTGGTGTGCCGTGAGGGATATTCGGCTGTGCCGTGGGAAATTGTCTAATAATAGTCATGGAGCACATTGTAAAAAGGATTGCCAAATCACTGGTCAGTTAGCGCAAGGCCTGGTCATCCACTTACTAATCGCGCATGCATGGCTAATCGGAGACTCTTGAGATTTCATTTTGTGTCGGTCTAATTGTTCTGCATTGGCACATATTTAGTTTGCTGTTGTGTGCATTTGATAACAGTGACGCTCTGATGACCGTGGTGCATTTGTTTACTGATGGAAATCCCAGCATGTAGTTCAACCAGAGAACCTGGATTGTTCATTTTCACCAACATAAAATACTCAGTCAAGTCGTGACACCTTGACTGTGATCATCACTCAGCTGCCATGCCAGAACAGTAGTGTCTTTAAACGTGACTTTGATCTTATCGTCGCAATATTTATAGGGCTAGTCTAAAACAGTTCAAGTCAAGTTGATTACTTTGGATTTTAATCACAATCACTTTCAATACTTTATTCCTTACGCTGTTAAAACCTTTTTAAAAAAATCACTTTTGTTAAAAAAATACAATTTAAAAATCTAGTGTATTTATTTATTTGTATTCAATTATTCCACTTTCTCTATATATACATACATAGGAATAGGACTTTATTTATATAGCACGTTCACAACGTCTTTCGTAATATAACACATTTTACTATAGAAGCTGGTGTAATGCCAAACAGATATTTACGGAGATATTTGTTGGTGGTGTGCCTCGAGATTTTTCTCCAATGAAAAGGTGTGCCGTGGATGAAAAAAGGTTGGGAAACACTGCTCTAATCAATGCTTTACCGCAATATTACTGCAATATATACTTGCTGTTTGGCCTTGCTGTTTTATGATGTACCACAGAAGAGAAAAGTTACGGCTGGGTCAGGAGAGAGGTTACAGCTGGGTCAGACAGGACGCAGCGGACAACTCAGCAAAAAGAAGACATTTACCGAGACAGTTCCTTTTTTAACAAAGACCACTTTGTTAAACAACATGCCTCATTGCTGTCTTGCACCCCAGATGAACCTACAAGTGACCATCAAAGTCAGGGTTTTCCAAACTATCTTGATCGTAAGATTATGTTGGTGCATATCCAGTAATAAATAACCTAGCTTGTCTCATCCTACACAAGGTCGTAAAACATCCCTTGCTATGTTTTGACTAGAGATCAAGGGCTTTCTCTTCTCAACTCAAACTCCTTTTTCTCACATGTTCTTATTAGTATGTAACACTTGGTGATTTTTTGCTTACGAGGCAAAGCCCACGTGCTTTCCCCCTCCCTTTAGGGGCTTTTGTTTCATAATTGTGGGTAGGGCAAATCCAAATAAAAAGAGCGGGAGTGTACACAGATATTTAGTGTAGTGAGATTGTTGTAAGCTGTCTGTACTGCACTCCTCGCGAGAAAAGACTTAATATTCTGTCTCACTTGTGGTTTGTTTGCTGTTGCTCTTCTCTTAATAGTTGTTCAGTCAGCGAATTAAACCTGACACCATGTCCACGGAGGAGGTCGAGGACATAGAAAGGTCACTTGACTTCCTTTCGGAAGAAGTTTCTGCTGTAAGCAGAAAAACATCTTGGCACTGGTGGAAGAGGTAAAGACGCTCCGTATGCTCAATGCTGAGAAGGACAAGCGGCTTGCCTACTGTGAGACTCTCAACGGGATCACCAATATTTGAGTGATGTTCCAGTTATTTATTATCTTTCTGTGTGTTCACAATTGTCATGGTGATCTTTCTGGTGATTTCTTAACTAGGCTGGATGTATTTTCTTTGTTAACGTTGATTTCTCCGACGGCCCAAAAAGGCACCACCGCGATCAGTTAGTGTGTAGAAAAAGAGAAAAGTGACGTGCGGACATGGTGAAAAAGGCGGCTCTGTATGGGAGAGAAATTGAAGAGGAATAAAAACACCCTTGGAAACCAAAACTTGCCCCTCGTCGTGACTCGGAGCCGCAACACTACCTTGAAAGTCGGGCAGCGGACATCGAGCAATATACAAGAATAAATGACATTGTCATCACGGGAATAGCAATCAAACCTATATCTTATGCAAGGGCAGTGACGGCAAGTAACGATGGCTGTGAGCAACATGCAAGCTCAGCCGAGCAACAGGTAGCTGAGTTTCTGCAAACTAAAGGAATAACTATGGACTCCAACCAGGTTGAAGCATGTCATCCACTGCCCAGAAGAAACAGTAACGACAAGCCTGCAGTCATTCTGAAATTTGTCAACAGGAAGCACAAAGTTGCACTTCTAAAGCAGGGTAAGTTGCTCAAAGGTACAGACATCTACATAAATGAACATTTGACAAAGACCAATGCGGATATTGCAAAGAAAGCACGTCACTTGAGAAGAATGAAAAAAATACAGAGTACATGGACCAGAAATTGCAAGATATACATCAAGCTTAATGGATCACCAGAAGATTCAAGATTCAAGAGTTTTTTATTCGCCATGTTTGAGCGTGCCAAACAAGGAATTTGACTTCGGTAAAACACACCCTCTGTTCAACATTTAGGTGACTAACAACACTCAGGACATGTGAAAAATGGCAAAAACAGTGTAGACAAATTCAAAAAAGGTGTGAAGAGCGGGATGTTATTGCACAGTAATGACTCTGAGACTCTAAGAGTGGTGTGAGTTCATCAGAGCAACAGCCTGGGGGAAGAAGCTGTCTCTGTGTCTGCTGGTTTTGGCGTACCGAGCTCTATAACGCCGTCCGGAGGGGAGTAGTTCAAACAGACTGCAACCTGGGTGAGAAGGGTCTGTAGAGATGTTCGTTGCACGTTTCCTGGTCCTGGACAGGTACAAGTCTTGGATAGAAGAGGCCAAGATACTGATGGTGAGGAGTATTGAGGAACTGGAAAAGCTCGAATAAGTATCCTCAATAGAAAATCAACTGGAGTGGACTTGGAACTGAATGGAGGTAACAACACAAAACACAAACATAATGCTCAGGGACACTACTCAACCTACATCAAGCAACAATGGACATGTAACACAGTGGATACAAGAACATGAACAACTCCAACTAACGTTTGATTACAGTGAAAGCAGCACTCTGGACATAGATCAGGACATCGACCCAGACAATAATTTCTTCTCCACCACAAACAACACGTTATTATTACAGCAATGATCAGTACAATACGGACATCTTAACAAAAGATAAGCTATCTATTATCCATTTCAATAGCCGGAGTCTATATAAAAATTTTAGTAGCATTCGGGATTAATTAAACACATTCAAACAACCATTTAATATAATAACTATTTCTGAGACCTGGATTACGACTGAGAAGGGAATGCACTTTGAGATGGAAGGCTATGAATTCATATACAACAACAGACAGAGTAAAGGTGGGGGTGGTGTTGCAATCTATGTTGATTTGAATATGAAATTCAAGATTGTAGAGGCTATGACACAGGTGGTGGACAATCTTCTTGAATGTCTCACGTTACAGATTTGTGTTGAAAAGAAAAAATACATTATTATAAGCTGTGCCTATAGAGCTCCTGGTTCTAGCATTGAGACATTCACAGAATGGATAGAAAGTGTGATTATACAAAAAGGCAACAAAAATATTTTTATTTGCGGGGATTATAACATTGATCTATTAAATCCAAAAAAAGCAACAAAATATTGATGATTTTTTTAAATGTAATGCATAGCCTAAGTCTCTTTCCTACAATCACTAGACCCACGAGAGTAACATCACAGAGTGCTACTCTGATAGATAACATATTCACCAATATAATAGAAAACAGGACAACAAGCGGGTTATTAATTACGGATATTCCTTCCAGTGTTTACAGTATATGACAATAATTTCAAATCTGAAATTGGGGTGTATAAATAACAAAGAAGAATTAGCACAGATGAGACAATTGCTACTCTAAAACATGAATTAATGGAACAGAACTGGGATGCAATATATAAAGAAAAAGATGTAAATAATGCATACCATAAATTGATGACTATATTCACTTCATTATATAATAAGCATTGTCCAATCAAGGACTATAATCAAAAAACTAAATATAAGAACAGTCCATGGTTGACGAAAGGCTTAAGAAATGCCTGTAAAAAGAAAGTTTTACTCTATAGGAACTTCATAAAACAGAGAACAGAAGGCGCTGAAGATAAATATAAGAGATATAAGAATAAATTAACTAATATTATAAGATTAAGTAAGAAAGAATATTATAAGAATAAATTAGAGGATAACAAAAATAATATTAAGGGGATATGGACTCTCCTAAACCACATTATTAGAGAAGGTACCGAACAACACAAATTACCTAAATATTTTGTTATAAATGATACTGAAAATTATTATATGGAAGAAGTGGCAAACAGTTTTAATCAGTTCTTTGTAAATGTTGGGCCTCAAATAGCAAAAAACATACCGATTCCAGCGCCAGATGTAGGCAACAGAGATAAATTAATAGAAAGGAATCCTCACTCAATGTTTTTGAAGGCAGTTGATGAAAATGAAATCATTAACATTGTAAAACAATGCAAAAATAAAACATCTACCGACTGCAATGGGATTGATATGATGTTAGTTAAGCAAATCATTGAGGGGATTTCAAAGCCACTTGTATACATCTGTAACTGTAACTGGGGAGCTGACGGGTGTCTTCATGGACATCTTCAACATTTCCCTGCAGCAAGCCGTCGTCCCTTCGTGTTTCAAGGCTGCCACCATCGTACCTGTGCTGAAGAAACCTGCCCCGTCCTGCTTCAATGACTACCGCCCCGTGGCACTGACGCCCATCATCATGAAGTGCTTTGAGCGGCTTGTCATGGAGCACATCAGATCCATTCTACGCCCCACCATAGACCCCTTCCAGTTTGCGTACCGAGCCAAACGGTCCTCTGAGGATGCCATCTGCTCGGCCCTCCACTCGGCCCTCACCCACCTGGAGAGTAGGGACTCGCATGTGAGATTGCTGTTTGTGGACTTCAGTTCTGCCTTCAATACCATTGTGCCACAACGACTCATCTGCAAACTCGCCGAGCTGGGCCTCAGTACCTACCTCTGCAACTGGCTACTAGACTTCCTCAGTTAGAGACCTCAGGTGGTACGTGTTGGCGACAAGATCTCCGCCAGCATCACGCTGAGCACGGGGGCCCCCCAAGGCTGCGTGCTCAGTCCGCTGCTCTTCACCCTGCTGACGCATGACTGCGCTGCAACCTACAGCGCCAACCGCATGGTGAAATTTGCTGACGACACGACTCTGGTGGGTCTCATCACCAAGGGCGACGAGACTCAATACAGGTTGGAGGTTGACCTTCTGACCACGTGGTGCAAGGACAACAACCTCCTGCTGAACGTCAACAAGACCAAGGAGATTGTTGTTGACTTCCGGAAGGGTCACACCCGACACCTGCCGCTGACCATCGACGGTGCTGTGGTGGAGAGAGTGAGCAGCACCAGGTTCCTGGGGGTGCACATCAGTGAGGATCTCTCCTGGTCCACCAACACCGCATCACTGGCGAAGAAGGCCCAGCGCCGCCTGTACTTCCTGCGGAAACTCAGGCGAGCGTGTGCTCCTCCGGCCGTCATGACTACATTTTACCGTGGCACCATTGAGAGCGTCCTCTCCATCTGTATTGCTGTTTGGGGTGGTAGCTGCACTGACTACAACATGAAGGCCCTCCAGCGCATAGTGAACACGGCTGGTAAGATTATTGGTGCTTCACTCCCCTCCTTGAAGGACATTTACACCTCCCATCTCACCCGCAAGGCGACCACGATTGTGAGTGATGTGAGTCACCCCGCTCACTCTTTGTTCGATCTTCTGCCCTCTGGGAAGATGTACAGGAGCCTGCGCTCCCGCACCACCAGACTCACCAACAGCTTCGTACTCCAGGCTGTTAGGATCCTGAACTCTCTCCCCCCTTCTGCGTAGCGTCCTGTACTTTTGCGCTATATTCTGACTGTCTGCTGTATGCACACTTGCTCCGTTTTGCTCTTATTTATTTATTTATTGTTATTTGTTTATTTATTATTTATTCATCACTCTTATTATTCATTGTTTGTGCCTTCTTGTTTTTATTTTGTGTTGTTTGCTTGTATGTATGTCGTGTACTATGTCTTGTCACCGTGGGATAGTGGAAACGTAATTTCGATTTCGTTGTGTGTCTTGGCATGTGAAGAGGTTGACAATAAAGCCGACTTTGACTTTGACTTTGAACTTGTCATTTTTAACTGGTACATTCCCAAAGAAGATGAAAATTGCTAAGGTCATTCCTCTTTATAAAACTGGGAGCAAACACAACTTTACAAACTACAGACCTATCTGAAGATTGCCACAACTCTCAAAAATATTGGAAAAGCTTTTTAACAGTGGAATGGATGGATTTTTGGAAAAACATAAATTATTTGCAGAGAACCAATATGGTTTTAGAGTAAACAGATCAACAGCACAGGCATTAATGGAATCAATCGAGGAAATCACAGATGACAACAAACGACATGCAGTAGGAGTTTTCATTGACCTCAAAAAAGCTTTTGACACAATTAATCATAATATACTATTCAATAAATTAGAAAAATATTGGATAAGGGGATTAGTATTAGACTGGATAAAGGATTATCTGCGAGAACGGCAACAGTATGTAAAGTTGGGTAATCACTGTTCTGGATATTTGGAAATAGCTTGTGGTGTTCCACAAGGGTCAGTTTTAGGCCCTAAATGATTTATTTTGTATATAAATGACATGTGCAAAGTCTCTAAAGAACTAAAACTCGTCAATTTTGCAGATGGCACAAATATCTTTTGTTCAGGTGATAACATCCAACAAGTGGAATCAGTGTTGAATGAGGAAATGAAAAAAATAAAAATGTGATTCGACTGGAACAAATTATCATTAAATGTAAGTAAGACCAAGTTTATGGTATTTGACAAAGCGAACATAAAGATACGAATAGAAATAGATGGGACTGAAATTGAAAGGGTGCAGGAAAACAAATTTCTTGGGGTTATAATAGATGACAGGCTGAGTTGGAAGCCACACATCAAAAACGTAAAGTCTAAAATTTCAAGAAGCATGGCAGTCATATACAAAGCAAAAGAATTACTGGATTATCATTCACTTCGTACACTTCATTGTTCTCTTGTCTTGCCCTATTTGCATTACTGTGCTGAGGTTTGGGGGAATACTTACAAAACGTCACTACAGCCACTTATCATTCTGCAGAAAAGAGCAATAAGGACTATTCATAAAGTCAACTACTTGGAACACACAAATCCACTTTTCATACAATCCAAACTATTGAAATTCACTGACATAGTATCTTATCAAACAGCAATCATCATGTATAGGGCAAAAGCAAAACAACTACCAGAAAATATCCAAAACTTATTTAGGAATCGGGAAGGAGGTTATAAGTTAAGGGGAAATCACAACTTCAAAATCTTAAACATAAGAACAACCTTAAAATGTTTCTGTATAACTATAACCGGGGTCAAACTATGGAACAATCTAAGTGAGGAACTCAAGCAAAGTCCAAATATCCACCAGTTTAAAAGAATGTACAAAAATATGTTGTTTAGCGGGTACAAAGGCTAAAAGTGCCAAAGGGCTACACACGAGTGAAAATGAAACAGAAAAATAAGTGTGAAAGTGTGTCTACTTGTGTTCTGTTGTAGAATTACAGTATGTTAAATCATTGGTTTAATGGATAAAGTGAGAAAGGGGTAGGAATCTAAAATGCTATGCTTCCTCCTACTCCTTTTCGAGCATTCTTTATTGATTTATTTACTTATGTATTATTATGATTGCATCTCATCAGGATGCCTCCTGGACGCCTCCCTGGGGAGGTGTTCCGGGCATGTCCCACCGGTAGGAGACCCCGGGGACGACCCAGGACGCGTTGGAGAGACTATGTCTCTCAGCTGGCCTGGGAACGCCTTGGGATCCCCCGGGATGAGCTAGATGAAGTGGCTGGGGAGAGGGAAGTCTGGGAGTCCCTCCTGAAGCTGCTGCCCCCGTGACCCGACCCCGGATAAGCGGAAGAAGATGGATGGATGGATGGATGGATGGATGGATGGATGGATGGATGGATTATTATTATTATTAATTAATTAATTAATTAATTAATTAATTAATTAATTAATTTATTTATTTAATTTATTTATTTCTGTTTGTTGGTTTATTTTTTGTTTGTTTGTTGTATGGACTTATATGTGGCACTTTAGAGTGTTTTTTGGGGGTTTTTTGTTTTTGTTTTGGATGTTCAAAATAAAGATATCAATCAATCAATCAATCTGCAATTCATTAGTGATAAAGCAAGCTCAGGTGTTTACTGCACGGGCGAGCTTTAGTTAGGGTCATTTTAAAACGGCAGAACAACGTGATCCAATATCCAATACGAGACATAAAGCTAATAAAACTCAGTTTTGATTGACGGCGTGCAGGTGTTAGTGATATAGCAATACGTTTATTAGTGCTGTGTGACGGCCATCTTGCAATTGAATAATTTCATTGCTGTTGTTAACTCGTTCATTACCATTGACGGAAATAGACGTCGAACATCCATTTTAACTGGACAGGGAATGAGTTCATCTTAAGGTCAAATAAATTGTCATTTTACATCAAATGATGAAAATTGGCTTTCTGGTGCTACGGGAGAGCTGCCATTTTGCTTTGAAGCTAACCTGTTGCTAATCAACCCTCAGGGACTCAAACCGTGGGAGTCAATTAAAGCATAGTGATCTGGGACGCAGATTACTGGTTTCATTTTATCCAATAATAAGTCCATTGCATTCTTCACGCCTCTTTTGCACAGCTTCTGGCCTTGAAACCTGGCCAAATATTTCTCTCATTTGAACTTCCTTGGCGGAGCTGCAGCAGTGTTTGATGATAACGGCCAACCGTAAAGAACTCAAATGTACTGGGTAAGAGCTTTAAGGATTGAAATGTGATCCAAAGATACGGAGAGCCGTGGTACCTCTGAGGCTCGGGTTTTGATCATCCGTCAAAGCGCTAACCCGCTATCCGAGGGGGTGAATGAAATAATATTGGCCTGCACAATCTACTGTCATGGACATATTGCTGACCCAGAGCAAATGTCAGAAGCTCAAGGCACAGAATCGAGAAAAATATAAATAAATAAATAAATAAATAAATAAATAAATACATAAATAAATAAATAAATAAATAAATAAATAAATAAATAAACAAACACAAACACACACACACACACACACACACGCGTAAATAAATAAATAAATAAATAAATAAATAAATAAATAGATAAATAAATAAATAAAAGGTTGTCTATGGATCAACTTTTGCAAAATAACAAGCCAGGCTTCTCCACGTAGGAGCCAAAGTGGGTCAAGCCGAGCAGTAAGGGAAGCTGCCGATGTCACTTCACATCAAATATTCTTCTAGCCTCCGACGCGAGCGACAGCCATTCGTCTCAGACGTCCATGTGGGACATTGCCTGAGATAGAGAGGTCGTAGCTAAGGTGCTTGATGAAATCAATTTCGTCCATGACAAACATATCAAAGCACACCAAGAACCTTAAACCTCATCACTGCAAGGCAGACATGCCACCCACTAGTCCACTGTGCTGCCCAATGTAATGAACAACCAGTTGCAGACTGCCCGAGGAAAAAAACAGTCATGTTGGAAAAACCAATATTTGCGCAGATGAAACGCACAAAAATACAAACACAAGCGGTACACAACACGGAAGCATCGCAGCAGGGGAGTGGAGATGCCGCAGAGGCCTTCCAAAGGAGTGTCTCTGTCAGGGTTTTCCGGATTATCTTGATCGTATGATTATGTTGGATTGTAACCTGTAATAAATAACCTAGCTAGATTAGTTTTATGCTTATGTTGGAATGTAACCTGTAATAAATAACCTAGCTTGTCCCATCCTACACAACGTCGTAAAACACCCCCTGCTATGCTTTGACTCGAGGTCAAGGGCTTTCTCTCCATCCAGTCCACTCTCACCCCCACCCTGTTTCTCTTAATAAAAATGCTCTTGCAAGAGGCCAGAGTCAGACCTCATTCGATCATCGCTGTATGCACAGCGACGAATGACTCTCCACCTGCAGGTGTTTAAAAGGGCATACTGTCTCCCGTGTGGTTCTTGCAAAATAAGTTAGTGAGCACCACTCTAACAGTCACCCTCAAGTAAATGGACACCTTCAAAGAGCCGCCAATTATTGTCAGACAGATTCAAGCAGATTGTGACGGCGAGTGTGGCGCTTCCGTCATGTATGCCAAGGAAGACATCAAGGATCATCATATCATATCGCAAACGGGCCTAGATCCAGTCAATGTTGATGTTATTCTCTAATCCTTGGAGTTCAATAAACGTCTGTCTGCTGAAGAGACAATCTTTTCAAATCAGTTTTCTATAGTCCTGAAGTTATGAAATGCTGCCAGTGAGAAGAACCTGATGACAGGAAAAAGCGCAACATGACAGATGAGTCAAAATGACAAACCATTTGTCTTGAACTTTTTTGCTTACACGTTCCGCCAAATTCAATTTGGCACCCAGGGTGGGACCGCCCCCTCGCCGTTTGGATGGCGGCGATAACGCGTCGATGATTTATTAAAGAGCCGTGCGTGTTAGTTACACAAGCTTCACGCCTCGTTTAACGAGGACGAGATGCCTTGGAGAGAACACCTCCCGGCGTCCATTTAAACGACCAATCGTGAAGCTTTGTCCGTTAAGCTGGCTGGAGACATACTCAAGACATACAAACCATTCTGAAGCACTTTAGACTGGAGCTTGCAACGACTAAATAATGCATGACCAGATGAACACACACATGACGTATTGCAGGCTTCTATCAGGATGAATCCTGCCGGACAACAATACTGCTGATTCATCAATACGTGCACATCAACAAAATGCAGTCACTCACTTATTTATACAAACGAGACTGAATTAAACTTACTAATAAACTGCAAGAGACATTTTTGGGGCTGCTATTTTCATGACCGGCATAAATCCGGTGAGGCGTATCTCTTCTGTGAGAAGGAACCTGCGCCATTGTGGGAATTGTCACAGCCAACTTTAGTCACAACCAACTACAGATTGGCGAAGGTTGTGGTATAGGATTCATTTACAGGGACTTTGAAGAATTTAAAAATCTGTGTGTGTTTTAGTTTAAGGAAGCACACATGAAATATAAAGTGGAAACTCTGATTAGCATACGCCCTGTAAGCTCGATCTCCCCAAAGGGGCCGCTTTCGATCCTCCAGTGTGCAATTACATCTGAATATGAAGCAGGAAAGAGCCCAACCCTGAAACCGGTTATTGTGCTGCTTGCGCTGAATTCCAGATGTCCACATAACTTATTCAAAAGTCGTACAGCATGGGATCCTACCAAGCCAACCCTGTAACCACCCATTGAACCGGCTCCAGCTGAAACCGAAAACCAGCTGTTGAAACAACCACCAGGGCCAAGTGCTGTAGTTGAAAACAAAAGCTGCCAAAAAAAAGGCCTGATGTCATCAAGAGATGTCCCGGAAAGATGACAAGCACAGTTGGGAGTGGGATGGAGACAAACCCAGGCGGCAAAAAGTGCTGAAGACTCCCCTTGCTGGTAAAGGCGAGTTTGGGCGAGCCAGCTGGAATGTGAAATGCAGCCTGGGATGAACAGAAAATGTTGCACAAATTCAATTGGACTTGTTGAGAGAAGATGGAAATTACCATGATGGCGAGCCACGGCCATTTCCATCTCCCAGCAGCAGACTGCTTTGGGCTGCTAATTATCTTTTTGGAAGCCCTGCTTGCCTCTACTTCGTTACTTTTGGCCAATAAATTAGATTAAATAGCAATCATTTGATGTGAAGTAAGTCACAAGGACTCCATTATAAAAAAAACATCAGTTTAGAAGCCCCGCCCCTAGCATGCTAGCTACCATGCTAACAACACTATATCATAAAGCAGCCATGTCCAAAGTCCAGCTCGCGGGCCAAATCCGGCCCCCGGTCAGATTTCATACAGCCCGCTGTTGACATTGAGGGCCGTCGCTTTCAAGAGAAATGGGAATACTTCACTGAGAATCAAGGCAATTGTGTTTATCTAATTTGTAAAGAGACGGTTGCCTTGCTTAAGGATTTCAACCTAAAGAGACACTATCAAACTAAACATGCTAACACATACGACAAGCTAACAGGGAGTGACCGTGCTGATAAAGTGAAGCAGCGCCAAGCTGAACTGGCATCACAACGATTCTTCACGTGGGGCTGTGAGTCAAAAGTAAATATTACTAAAGCAAGCTTCGAAGTGGCCATGTTAATACTGTTGATGGTATGAACCAGTAGACGTGACACAAACTATTACTTTCTGAAAAATATTGTAAATGACAAGAGCAAAATTCACTTGTTTTAAGTTTTAATAATAACAGACAACTTTGCATTACTTATAACTCCTGTTTAAAATGTTCATGAGGCAAAAATTATTTTAAACTCATGTAAATTTAAGGTATTTCATACATTTTGTTCAATGTTATCTGACTCTTCAGATATGAATGAAAGGCAGAAATTGTGTTTTTAGAGTTGTTCACATCTGCCTGAGTGGCTTATATTTGGTTATTTTGTCATTTAAAAAATAAAGACGATTGGGACAATGAAATTTGTATTATAACAGTGTGTATTTGCATGAAATTTTTGTAGTTAAAAAATGTCAGAAAAAACTATTGGCCCCTGGGCCCCTTCACTTTATCAAATCTGGCCCTCCTTGCAAAAAGGTTTGGACATCCCTGTCATAAAGCGAAAAAGTAATTTTCACTAAATATATTTCGAGATATTTTTATAAATTTATGATAATAATAGTGCAAAACAAAAGGCCACTTCATCCCTCTCCTCACTTACGGTTGTTTTCACCGTCAGGTTTCCACCCACGGCATGCATTAACTAGTAGCCTGACCTGCGCCTCACCACGCTCGCCCCACAAACGTCTTTCTCAGCACTCCTCAAGTGAGTCTAATGGAGCGCGTCTCATGTCGACTCCATTTGCTTGAACAATGCGCCCGTGTTGACGCAGCAACGGCTACGCTCATCCGCTACCAGATAAGACGCCATCTTGTAACGAGCAGCTGCAAGATTAATGATGGCTGACTTTGGAACTCATTAAGTGCATGGGCCAATTAGCAAAAGGCCGTCGGGGTGGTCGACAAAAACTCACAAGATACTAGCAACGCATATATGACGGTAATCCCCGCAGATTTGTTGGTCACTATTCGGAAATCCACTTTTTATTTTTTATTATTTTTTTATTTAGTATTTCACAGTGAGCCAGGGAGATACAATAAAGATAACATCTTTGTTAAAAACACCCCCGGTTCAATATCGAGCAGAAAATCCTGGGTTTTATCGAGGCGTACCGCCCACGCCGCCGTGTACTCCGCAAACACCCGAATCGCAAAGGTCAAGCCGTTTTTATTAAAACGCTCTCCTCCGACCGCCATAAACCGGAATCCGTCTGATGTCACGCCAGCAACCGCTCTCACACTTTTGCAGTCATTGTTAGTGACGAGCATCAGGTTATGGAATTTTGTGGATAGCACTTTAACAGAAATGTAGACAAGTAAATCTTGTTTGATTTAACAGTATCGCTCAATGATATAAATATAGCCGTCTATCCATTTAAGCTCTAATGGACACCGTGTTAAAATGAGTTTGGGGAATTGCGCCTGGAAATGGGATTAGTTTAGTGTACCTCTGCGGACACCAAGCAGATGATCTACTGATGCTTTATATTCTTGCACTTCCGGCGTCAGATCTTGACGATCTCACAACTTTCTGCACATCTGTGATTTATCCGTTGATGTGGAGTCTGACGACAAGGCTGAGCCAGAGGAGAAAAGGCCGGTTGCTTATAAAAAGAATTTGTATCCTGTTTGACCTGTTTGACCCCACCTCCCACGCACGGCACACACACCTGATGGTCCACTGGGTTCATATGAGGCGAGGCTGCTCAAGGACGCCAATGAGGAAGAGGCGGGTAATTAAGGAGCAGGAAAGTGATAGCGTATTTAAACGAACGATCAAAGCCAATGCATTTTTTTTTTCAGACAAATGTCAGGACACAGAGGTGAAACCCAAACCTCATGTCAAGAAGACACATTTTTCTCACTTAGGTCAGAGAGAAACGCCACCCACGTGAGTGGATGCTTGATCGCGACGTTAATGACCTCTCCGCTCGCTTTATTGTTGTAGGAGCACTTCCAAGTTTGGGAATAATGACGGCATACCGATAGATAGAGGAAAAAAAGAAAGGGAGTGAAAGATACAAGGGCTGTTTTAAATTTCAAACCAGAAGAAGGCGACACCCCAACAGAGAAAATAAACATCAGAAAGGAAGAAAGTGAGAGTGTTTCTTTAACAAAACACATTTTGTAAAGTAAATTTTTTGCCATTTATTTCCTTTATTGGAATGCCCCTTATTAGTTTGTGGGAGGCAGAGCGGCGCTATAAATACTCTCTGTGGGGGAAGGGAGATATCCACATGGAAGTAATTGAGTGAAAAGAGGCCTCGCAGGGATGAAAGAGGGAGGCTGCAATTGGGGAAGAGGTAGGGGAGCCAGCCAGATTGTGGTCCTGAGGTGAAGCGGGTGGAGGCAGGCGCCACTGCAGATGTTTGCAGAGGCCGGCTTGCCATGACTCTGAGACTTTTTTTTGTATGGCTCTTCCATGTCCATGCGGGATAGAACTAGCAGAAAATTGCTTTATATGATACTTATAGAGGGGAAAAGAAGGGGGAAAAAAATACAACAGGCAGTTGAGAAATGAGCTGGCTATGCGTCTTCACTTTTCACACTGTCGGGCTGCAGCATGCCTTAATTGCCACTGAAAAGGGAGACAAATCCATCAAGATATCGCTAATGATCTTGACAAAGTGAGAAGGGACAATATAATCCAGAGATTGGTCAAATGAAAATACAGTGGGGTGCACACCACTGGCGGAGCTAGGATTTTTTCTTTGGGGGGCTGTGGGGTGGGGGTGGAGGTTAAGCAAAATCTTTAAATGTCAAAGACTCCCCCGCCTCACCCAAGGTAATCTGTACTAGGTTGGCAACCCTGCTAAGGAGAAAATGTAGGAATGTAATTAAAAAAAAATCAAAATACCGTATAGTGTGTGCCAAGCGTCAGAAAGAACGTGTTAGAACAAAACCGCCCTCGGACACCCTCGGTGTTTGCTCACTTAAAACAATCTCATAAAAATGGTAATGTTCTTCCTTCAAATAGCCATAATTAAAAAAATTGAAAAAAAAAATCAATTTTCAGTATGTTTAAATGTGGCCTTGGGAAAAACTATGACTGACTGACGTCTTCTTAGCTTCCAGTCAACCGGGTCAACGGGGGCCCGGTTGACACGGCTTTGGAGAGGGCGCTTCGCCATAAGGTCATAAGCAGCTCCGGGAGAGCTTGTTAACATTCCAGTGCCAGGGACCCGCCGCGGCTCCCTAATAAGGGCCGTCTTTGTGCGCGGGGCCAGGCGGAACAGCAGGCCGACGGACCGGTCAAGTGACAGGGATAGTGCGGCTGCTCGCGACACTCAAGGAACAAACATGGCACTGTGTGGCGGACAAAGGCACGGCCGCCGCGCATTGACGACTTGGTCGTCTCGGCCCTGTTGCTACCTCTGAAAGCAGAAATTCCTCCGTCTCCCACAATAGCCGTTTTTTTTTTTTTTTCTTTTTTACAAGCAGAATAAAAGGGGACTCCTATCAGTATTGTTCATCCATGGCAGCGGCGCTCTTGTCTGATTTGATCCTATCCAAGGTGTCGCTTTGTCCTTGCCTCCTCTATCGTGTCCGCTTGCCAATCACAAACATCAATCTCTACAATACAGACGAGAAACTCCCACATAATTTCCTCTTTCACAAGACAAGGACATAAAAAGGCGAGTTCCCCCTCGGTGTTACGGATTCGACAGCTCGTTGCCAAACGGTCGAGTTGCCGGATCGGCATCTGACAACAAGGCGAGGACTGAGAGCGGGGAGACAAAACAGCAGATAGCATGTCAGGGCTGCCCTAAAGAGAATGACAACCGCTACGAGGCCACGGGTATCATCTTGGCTGGAGTCAAAGGAGAAGCCGAGAAAAAAAACAGACTGGAACCAAACCAACCTTAAAATAAATAAATAAATAAATAAATAAATAAATAAATGAATCGGACGTCAAGCGCTTTGTGTGGCGGGCTCCATCTAGTGTGGAAACTGAGAAGTGCTCAAACTGTTGTGCGGGCCACATTCAATTATGTTTTCAGAATTTGCTGCGGGCCAATAAAAACTGGACCGCGGGCCGCAGTTGGCCCGCGGGCCGTAGTTTGGACACCCGTAGATAAAATAGATAGCACTCCCATAATGCTGCCTGGCTGACAATAACACATCCAAGCACCGTTCACAGGATTCGCACAAAGACAGACACGCACACACAAAGGTGGCGGGCTGTGTTGCCATGGCTCCCTCTGAGCTACAGCAGACAAGTGTTCATCTGTTACCGTGGCAACAAACTAACACGGAGAGTCGATTCAGGCAGAAGATCAACGAGAGGTCGTATGGAAGCCTCCTGGGGTCATATACGCCTGTATGGTGACATGTACTACTTTTTTGATTATTTGATTATCACCTTTAAATCTGAAGTAGTGTTTTGTGTCAAGTGATCATCTGATAGATTTCTGTCATCAAATGAAAATGATTATAATGCAAAAAAAAAGCACTGAACACTCATGGTCTATCATATGCTTTGGATTTCCTTCTTCCTGCTTTTCCACTGCCTCCTGTTTCTCATTTGTATGCGCTAACCTGAAGCAGATCCGTGTGATGTGTCTGAAATAATATTCATGCTCGCAGCCACAATCTGCGAGAGGATTGAGAGGTTTGTTTGAAGTGCACGAAACCCAAAGTATTCCGTGCTGCAGAATTCGCTTTAAAAGGCTGACTACCTGCATATGTTCAACTGAAGGTTAGCCACGAGGACTTCATCGAGACTAAATAGATTTAGTATTAATGCTTTTTTTTTTTACGCCCATGATAGCAAAGAGTAAAATTGAGATGACGATCATAAAACAGGAAATTCAACATATTGTCACCTAGCATAATAACAAGCGAGGATCTTTCCTGGCTGCATGTAGCTTTTCTGTGTTTTTATTATTTATTTTTAAGCCAATTGAGAAAGAGCCAAAATTTGACTGCTAGCTTAGCGTCTCGCTAGCTGCCAACGAGCTGGACGCCATATGACGACGGTTAATTGTGATCATAAACTGGAGTCTTTTATAGTGCATGTATAATGGTTTGATGTTTTACATAAAATTTGTGGTTGATGTAATTGTATAACTATTGTATCTATTACAAAGAAGAAAATATAAAACATAGTACCGTATTTTCCGCACTATAAGGCGCACCTAAAAACCTCCAATTTTCTCAAAAGCCGCCTTATAATATGGATTCGTGGATGAGGACTATCTTATTAAAGTAAGCTTTACGTGTTTAATTTGTGTTGTGTGACATTAACGTTTGAGCAACATTGAGTTATTGAAATATTGTTATTGTTTTCACTATTTCGAGTGTTACTATATTGTGATTGGAAAGGCTCCGTTGCTCCCCTGACACTCTTTCTGCATACCCCTGACTCACACATAAGCGACACCAGCACGTCAAAGAATGCAAACATGACCCAGCTTGTCAAAGTCAGCCATGTTTCCCCTCAAGGAGGAGGGAGGACTGGGGGCGTTGGGCTTTTTAAAGGGAGTCTTTAAAGACAGGTTACATTGGAAAAGGATGTCAAGAGTGTGCTTTCTCACGATGGAAAAAATACATAAATCACGATACAGCAGATACTCTGATAAATGCATGTCAGAGGAGATTATACACAGTAAGCATAACTGAATGATGAGTGCAGTAATTGCAGTCAGATGAGAATAAAATAAAGCATGATCCAGTGGAACAAACAAAAACAACCACAAGGATTCTGTTGTGGGAGCAACGGAGAATTTTCACGCATTCTAACAGCACCATCTCGTGTTCACAAGCCAGACCAGCAGGCCACCGTTTTTTTTTTTTTTTACCTGTACACTAAACGCTAAACCAGTGGTTCCCAAACTTTTGCAGGCTGGCGCCCCCTTTGGCTCCCCAGTGAATTCCTAGCGCCCCCCCCCCCCAAGGCACATATGGAAACAAACACCTCTTTCTTGATATTTGGTTTGCTGCAATTTGAAAAGAGAAAGGTTAAACACAAATGTGTATTTCACAAATAAAACCCAATTTAGTATTTAGTAAACCAATTTATTTTTTAGCAGTTTTAACTGTTTCAGCAACATAGAATCGTAAATAAACATTCCACCAGTAACCTTCATTGTCTCACACGTAATATTAATGGGATGGATGTGCTTGGTGCAGGGACATAAGCTTCTCAACATCAGGCTGGAACTCACTAAGAAGAAGTCGTAGATCCCCGCGGTCAGTAATTTTCAGTCGGTTTCTTTGCTTGGAAAGAAGCAAGGTGACTGCACTGAAGCCCCGTTCTACTAAATATGATGTTGGGAAGGCAATGAAGTACATCTTGACCTTGTTCCACAGCACTTGATAGCAGTCAGAGATTTTTTTTTGTAACCAAAAACTGGCTGGGCCAGAGCGGCGTGTTGTGTACAAATCGACTGCCGCCCCCCTACCGCCCTTTTCTTCCTCACCGCCCCCCCAGATCTTTCCACCGCCCGGCGGTGGCCGCCCACTTTGGGAACCACTGCGCTAAACTGTACGTTCAATTTTAATTAATAGTCACAAAAGGTGTACGCTCAACGACAGACTTGTGGACAGATTGCTGTTTCTAACATTTTGACCTTATCATACATTTAATAGCGTCATTAAAACACACTTCCGCTACTAGTGTCCAGGCCCCATTTTGGAGGCCTGACAGGATAGCCTGCTTAGCTCCATGAAAGATGACGGGTGACAGGATCAGAGGTCTCGGGCAAAAAAAAAAAAAAAAAAAAAAAGGATGGAGCTGCTGTGTCGGTCGGTGATTGACAGGTCTCCCACGGGGACGCCGCTTAACCGAAAGTGATTGACACACATCACACAAAAGTAATTCACTCTAGGTCAGCGCTTACAACAGCTTTACCCTGTCCTTTTCCCTTAGAAAAGTCCAGAGGAACATTGTTTGACAAGAAACCCCCCCCTGCTTCAAAATATGTCAATCAACGCATATGTCAACAATCAATCTCCAGGGTGAGCGCCAGTTGATGAATTACATAACCTGATATCCCTTGGCTAGCCTGTAATATTATGACTGCATTAGCATTCTATCCCACATCACTGACTGGTGATGATTAAGAGCGTAATATAAAATGAGAAGGCAGGCGGCCGTCACCACTGAATTAATTACAATGCGAACCACGGTCAATGTGCATGCGCAGACATTCAGCGGATTAAAGCTAATGGCTGCAACCTACACTCTCAATAACACGCTGAGTTGTTTTTTTTTCTTTTACAAACTGAGCACGCTTGCTTGTGACGATGAGTTGAAAGCTGCTGCCCAGTCTGCTCAGCCTATATTTCCTTTCCATTATTCGTCATTTCATTCCTGTTCTGGGCAGAAAAATGCCCATTCTCATGGCCTGTTATTGCAAGCGCAATTACCTACACTGCAAACCAGATTTGATTATGTTCTCATCTGCTGAGGTATGACAATGTCTGCATAAAAACTGATGTAGACACTGTTACTGATCAATTATGCATAACGCTCATGGCTTTATTTTAAGGGTCACCTGCGACACACGTTGGTGCGGTGTATACAATAATTGCACGTTCGGCCGAGCAGCTCACTATATTTTATTGGACCACAAACTCCCCTGTGGGGCATAATGGACTCGGTAATGCAATGAAATCTTTATCTGCCCCAGCTCGGTCCCCTTATGAATCCGACTTAATGGCGTGAAGTCAACACAGAATGGTTTGGGCCTTGGTAATGGCCTGTGTGGTCGAGCGTTTGCTAATGAGGCAGCAGTAGAGTGGGGGAGATGCAATTGGCCCAGGAACAAGGGTCATCTCCTCGGCTCCACCCATTTGAAAAATTGCTAACACTAAAAAAACACAACTTTTTGTAGGATTACTTGGGCAGTTTCATCTCAATGCAATGCAATCAAATATGTGTGTTTTTGGGGTGTTCTTATGGTATGGACTTTGACTTTTTGACTTTGTATTGAGGGGGGCTGGTTGGCGGGACCATTTACAATATTTAGGCCTCTCACCAGCTGGCCCACTGTTACTTTTTTCCTTTGTTCTTGTCTTGTTGCTTTGCTTTGATGACTTTTAACTTTCGCACTTATTGGCTTTCTTTGTGGCGCCGTTGTGTGTGGCAGCCTTTTATAGGAGCCTATTGAGTTGCGGTCATGTCATCTGTGTGTCTTTATATACCCAACCTGAATTTACCTCCCCCTGAGGATCAATAAAGTATCAATCAATCAATCAATCAATCAATCAATCAATCAATCAATCAATCAATCAATCAATGACTCCTATATATTGGATGGATCAAGTTGGCAGCGCAGGTTTGCAGGGATATTCTATTAAAATCGCATTTTCCCTTATTGGTTGTAAAACAGGACTACCTTTCAGTATATGTTAAACTACTAAAGTATGCTGATGACACACAACTTTACATAAAACTGGACAAAACACCTAATTCAATCTCCACTACACTCACCATCTGCCTGGAGGAGATAGAGGCGTGGATGAGAGAAAACTTCCTGCAATTAAACAGATGCAAAACGGAAGTCATCCTCATCGGGACTCCACACCAGGTCACATCCTCCCCAATAACAACCATCACTTTTTCTGGTCAGGACATTCCGCTGTCATCCGTCGTCACCAATCTTGGCGTGCAAATGGACCCCCAGCTCAATTACGAGGCCCACATCAAACACATCTGTAAAACATAATTCTTCCACCTTAGAAATATAGCCAAACTCCGCCCCACCCTGTCACTGCAGGATGCGAAAAAACTCGTCCACGCCTTTGTCTCCTCCAGGCTTGACTACTGCAATGCACTTCTCATCGGAATCCCTGGGAAGAGCCTTCAAAAGCTCCAATATTTCCAAAACAGCGCCGCCAGGATCCTGATGAGAGTGCGCAAATACGACCACATCACACCTATCCTCCAATCACTACACTGGCTTCCCATTTCCTCTCGGAATGAATATAAAATTTCTCTGCTGACCCATCAATGCATCCATAGCAACGCACCCCCTTACCTTAAGGAACTAATCACTCTCCAGTCTTCCACACGGAATCTCCGCTCATCTAACACCTACCTCCTCAAAACCCCCAAAACTAACCTCCGTTCCATAGGAGACCGGGTTTTCTGCTCTGTCTCACCCACATTGTGGAATGCCCTACCCTTTTTAAAAAGGCATTTTCTGTAGCACTTTGAGATTTTTTTTTTAAATGTAAGGTGCACTATAAATATAATTTATTATTATTATTATTATTATTATTAAAGTTGGTTCTTCATGCAACAAATCCATCAACAAGTGTCATATGAAAACAAACTAAAAGGCATTGCAACTTACCATACGTTGCTTCCCCCCTACACCTTCCATGCAAATATTTAATTCTACACAATGTAGACTTGCAGGGTAGTAAAATGGGTTGGATGATAAGCGTTAAAGTGTTTACAGTGAGCAAAATTCGACTCTTCTTTGGGGCATATGTCAAACTTTTATGGGGACTTTAAATAGTTATTTCCCTAACATTTTGTGCTGCGTTGAGTGATCCTGGTAAATCTCGGAACCATTTATAGTTGCCCCGCAAATTACTGCAAAGAACTTAAAAAACATTTCCTACTTTTGACCAGGAGATGGCGGTGACTGCAAACTAATTCATGCCGGTGTTCAAAGGTTGATCTCGCCTCAGTTAAGCCGGAAATATCGAGTCGCCGCTGTCATTGTCCTGTTCGGTGCGAGTGATCCAGCCATTAGCGGCTAATTAATCAATTAGTCATTCGGCTAGTGTGAATTGTGTTTGCCATGTGCATTACTTCGCTGATTACGATAGTAATAACATCGTCTCTGTGATGAAGGAGTGCAATTATCTAAGTGTTGTCTCGGTTGCACAAACGAGTGGCTCGCTTATTATTGTAAATGTCCCCATATGGTGCGTTTGGATTCTGGTTTTTTTTTAAAGGACAACGTAGTAATAAAAAAAATATTTTCCATGGGGGGCCGTATAATCAATTAAACAATATATTTTCTTGAATAACATTAATAATTAACTTGTAGATATATTCACCTGAAGTTCACAAAATGTTGCATTTTAGGGCAAACTTTGTTCTCGGGGGAGGGGGGGGGGCGTTCCGTCGAGACAAACATGGGAAGAGTCGCTATGGAAACACGAGCGTAAACAGACGTAGGCTGTCGTAAAAAAGTCTGCTGTTGAAAAGAGTCGCTAGAGATTCTATTGTGGTTAGACTAGGCGAGTAGAGAGCCGCTATTCGGGCGAGAAGAGCGGAGCAGGAGCACGTTTCTTGCCCATGCAAAGAGACCCATGCTCCGCGGACACTCATGGACGTCCACGCTCTGCGCCAACGCTCGGCTCTTTTGTGAAGAGGACGCAGGACGAGCCGGTCTACGAAGAGTTAAGATTCGACATCCTAACTGTTTATCTGAGCGGCTAGCAGGCTAGCTGGCTACATGCACTGGGGGAGCCGCTACTTGCAACGAAGCAGAAGCTCGCGTGTTGTGATCGATGGGAACCGAGCCCAGTTGAAACTGCCTTTTGTTGTTATTTTGTTGCCTTGATGTGGTCCTGATCACCCCACGCACCAACTTTGAAGAATGATCGCGTGAGAGCTTAGCGTCTGCTGATATTTTTTGCACATTTAACCTGGAAAGAAAGAAAAGTCACTCAGGTTTGTTGTTTTTTTTCTTCAACTTGGCTTCCATCGGTTCGTCAGTTCGACTTCAGCCTTAATGTTTAAGCCATTGAAGTGATTGTACAATTTTGACTTGGCTGGCTCGTGATTTTTCTGTTACACGAGGCTTCGCGTGACACTTTAGTTTCTTTTTCTCCGATGAAAGCAGACGATAAGAGCATTTCTTCTCTTATCAGATGCCCCCATTGTCCCCGAGCGGCGACAAGACGGGTAACATAACCGCTAAAACGGTTCTGTGTGATGTTTTGCAGAAAAAGAACTTCCGTGAGTCGTTTGAAGCTCGATTTGAACACAATACAACAAAAAAACTGAAATAACGATGGTAAAACCGTGTGGTTGCGTTGCATTTGCACACGGAGTGTTTGAAATGCAGAGATGCAACATTTGTGTCTCAGCGCAAGATCTAAATTAGACAGGATCACGTGTCTAAAACACCCTATAAATTAAATAAAGTAGCTTTTAACATTTTTTCTCCCACAGCCAGCCAGTCAGTCAGTCAGTCAGTCAGTCAGTCACATTTGGGGGTACCGATCCCAAGTGCGGGAACTCCTTCTTGAAAATATTCCGACTGCGAGTTTGTAACGCACTTGGCAGCAGAATTTACATCAATTTGCATGACTCGGGTTGCTTATTTGTCAGAGAAATGTGCCGGGATTCAAAACGAGACGGGATCTTTTTGGATATGAATGCAACTTCCATGCCACCTTGCATAATAGAACTTTTCTAATCTTTTTATTTTCGTTTTAACTGCCATTTGATTTTCTTGAGCCTTTAAACATCAGGTTAGTCTTAAAATCAATCCAAATTAGCATGCTATCCTCTGAACAGTCAAGCACATTATAACCCCGAAAACCTCAAAAACAAATAGATCCCCGGATTAATAATGTCCCCTGCGAGAGGAGGCTGCTGTTAATTGGTGCTGATTTTTTAAAAATGCTCCTCCAGGAGTGTAAAACGCTGCTGTCGTTAAGATTCTCTCATTGCAAGCCGCCCGCGCGCTTTCTCCTGTGAGTTGGGTTTTTTTGGTCTGTATTTGCGATCAAACATTATTGACTCCCCCAGTCGATAACCTTGGCAACTGGAGCCTCGCAATGACAGCAGGGGTGGGAAAGTGGAAGCTTCGTCTGATCTTGCGGCAAAAGCCGCCAGCAAATGCCGTTAAACGCTTTTTTTTCATGTGTGGGCTTTGAGACTTAAGTTCTAAAGCGAATGCGATTCAGTTGAATATTTGGATGCACTTAACCTTTGCGCCGGTGCGCTGAAGAAAAATGCTGGAGCGTACCATTGCCAAAAGGTGAGTCTGCTCTGTCATTTAAAGTACAGTTGGTTGACACAATCGGAATGCGGCTGACAATTTGACATTTTATAGACTAAAAGATTTAATGACGTGATATCAACGATTGCCTTTGTGCCCGCATGTGGTCTTAAAAATTCCCCGCAGGTGCCACCGAGACAATTGATTTATCCCGTGGCATCCGAGCCCTCTAATATGTTAATCTCAATCCAGTTTGATTTGACGAACAACGGCGGAGATTATCCCTGGAGGAAATTCCCGATCTTATCTGGCTTATCCTGTCAAATGTTGAAGACGAGTTGAAATATTGGAATATCCGCAACCTTTCATTCTGTTTTAAGTCAACACGAGGCCTAGCTATCGCTATATCGTGGCACTATTCTCTCCTGCTAATGAGGCATTTTGCGTCTCTTGGCATCTGCCCCGACTTGAAACTTGCATTTTGCACGCGAGGCTCATTTCCTATGCATGAGGAGCGGGGTGCCCTTTGATTTGCCCGCCTTACTTTGCCTCTCTTCCATGCTCACCCGAGAAATGGTAGCAAGGAAAAGTCACCACCCCCTACGTTAGGCAATCTGATGCTTATTCTAAACAAGGGTTTCCGCTTGGTATTGTGTATCCCTCCTCCTCCCTTCAAGGGAGAGACGAGATGTCGCCGGGGTGAGATCTGAGAGCGGGGCTAATTTGACACCATGGGTACAATGAGGTTTGCCCCCAACCTTAAATTTCACCAGGCTGGCGCCCTTTTTGATTCACATCTGGTGCAGAATACAAAGCGCCCGACACCGTCATGTGGCCTTTACCCTCTCGAGGGCAACCTTGCCAATGTGAACTCCAAAGAATCAGAGCGACGGTTATGTATTTTGGCTAACGCTTCCGCTGGCCTCTTGTTCACAATCTCGTCAAAACTGCTGCGTGCGATTTATCCTTTCGCCGCGCCAATTAACAAGGTCATCGACATAATCCAGGTAACGCTCCGTAGGTAATTGAGGCCTAACACTTGTTCTCTTGAGAGACGGCAAGACACTACGTGTTAGCTTGTTAGCCGCCCGCCCTTCCGCTCATCTTATTACCTGTCGGTTCAAGCTCGCCGTTGAGATGAGTGACTTCTACCCGCTCCCTCCCTTGAGTCCTTTGCTGATCCGAATTAAAACTCATATCTACTCACAAGATCTGGGCTGCGACGTCGAAGCCCTAACCGCCTGTGTCGGGAGCTAAATGGCTTTTGATTCGATATCTTAGAGCAGCGTGATATTCCATTCCCCCCCCCCTTCACTCCCTCGCTCCATGTAGTGAAATGTAAACGGTATGCTTCCTCGGCTCATATCGACGTTTTATTGTTGGCTGTTCTTATTTTCTCCCCGCCGATTCATCTTCCTTTCCCAAATGAATATTTTTTATTTTTGGGACCCTATCAAATTATTGTGTTGGCGTTTTAGAACGGGCAGAATGCGCACCACTCCTGAGGGGTTATATATTTTTTTATTGTTCATTCATCACACTGGAGACATTTTGTGGAAGTCAGCGTGATGCTGAGGTGCAATTTTTTTTTTTTAGCTTGCTCAGTGTTATGCAGGTTTCAGACTTTAAAAAAAAAAAAGCGTAAAGGATTACCATGTACTTTTTCCACAGTATTGCACTGCTGTCATTGTATACTAAATGTGCCTTGGATATTATTCACTCGTAAAGCGCTAAAAGTGGTGATGTCTTTTTTTTATGATTTCATAAATCACGGAATGGCATCCGGATGTGACAGATCACCATTCAGGCTTTCCATCTTGTTTATGGTACATTATATGCTCAGAGTTTTTACGGCAAGTGCAGACAGACAGCATTCATAAATCTTGTGTCCTCTTTTGGAAAAAAAAAACAAAAAAACAACAAGCAGTGCAGCCGCCGTCTCTACTTCCCCTTAACTGGATTCGGGTTATTTTTAGCGTTATAGCCTAGCTAGGCTCAGATGGCGGTGGGTGCAGTTCCTTATCGAAGGCCCCACCGCTGCTCCAGCCGTCACCGCTTACTTGGCCGCCTGGAGCTCTCCGTCGTGAGGCCACATCTCGGCAGCTAAACTGGAAGGACCGAACACAAAGAATCAGTGTGCGCACGCCATGCTAATCTGCTTGCTCGTTAGCCGCGCCGTCTTGCTAGTCTGTTGTCCTAATAGGCATGTCCTAATGAGCTCTAATTGAAGACGGCTAATTTGCATGGCTGGACTCATTGTCTTTCTGGAAGCATCTTAAAGCTCAAAGGAATCTAATATGATTTGGTCTTGGATGATCCGCCGTCCCCGATTCCAGATTGGAGTCACTTTGTTCTGCGGTTATTTCTTGACACGACCCCTTTGTGCCAGACGGCGAGACGATTTTTCCCGATGGCATTTATTTTTCGAGCGTGAGGGACAGTAACAGGGGCCATTTTTCAAAGCATATCAAAGCAGGACAAGTTTGATCAGAGATTGGACCTTGCATTCTTCACAACGCAGCGCTGTATAGGAAAGTGATACAATTGCAGAATGAGGAGCACCTTTTTATTTGCACTCGAGAGAAAGGCGTTTCACTCTTGGTTTGATAGCCGCCTTTATATTCTCACCATCGCCTTGCTTTTATTTATCGTTTTACTGTGAGTGCCCATAAAATGATTTTCTTAGAGAGAAAATGTTCAAACGGGCACTGGTGGTTTGATTTTGTCGGCCACTTTCTGTCTCATTTGTGGACAAAGGTATGGAAAGTTCTCAGATGAAACAATTAGAATTTCTCTGGCAATTGCTTCTTCTCAGGAAACGGGCCTCTTTCAAGGTAGCGCACATTAAGTCGTCATTTACCGGTAAGCCGTGATCAAAATGGATGCTTACGCAATTTCTCTTTCTCTTGTGACCTGTTCTGATGAGTTTCCTCTTCTTTGTTTTTGTTCGCGTCCAGGCTTGCTAGCTGAAAGTAGCCCGTCAACAGGAAGCTTGGTTGAACATGACTCACCGGCCAGTTGCAGGGACTGCCAGCCTCGCCCCAGCTTGTGGCTCTAGACGCCAACCCGACGCGCCATGACGGAGAGGCGTTGAAGTCAACTCTCCGACAGCCATCTGGATAACGCTCCCGGCCGCCGAAGCCCTCGAGACCACACTTCTGTCCCGTCCCCACCATGCTGCGCTTCCTCCCTCTCAAACTCGGCCGCGTGTACCGCTGTCTGAAGCTCCTGTTTGTGGTGGGACTGTTTGTCATCTTGCTGATGAACACCCACAACCTGTTCGCCTCGTTCCAAAAGAACGAGCTCACGGACCGTCGCTTCATCAACCTCAACAAGTGTCCCGCCTGCTTCGGCACCAGCTGGTGTCGCAAATTCATGAACGGTCAGGTTTCCTTTGAGACGTGGGGGCGCCTGCGCTTCCTCGACATCTTCAACGTCAAGAATGTTTACTTTGCCCAATACGGAGAGCCCAGGGAAGGCACGCGTCGCATCGTGCTGAAGCGGCTGGGTTCCAACCAAGAGCTGGCCGAGATAGACCAAAAGATCTGTAAGAGGGCCACGGGCAGGCCTCGCTGCGATCTCATCCAGGCCATGTACAAAACTGAATTTGCTAGGATCAATGGCGACGTTCGTCTTCTTACTCCAGAGGTGGTAGAGGGCTGGTCAGACCTGGTACACTGCCCCTCTCAGCGTCTGCTGGACCGTGTGGTTCGACGCTACGCCGAGACCAAAGACTCTGGAAGCTTTCTCCTCAAGAACCTGAAGGACACGGAGAGAATGCAGCTGCTCATGACCTTGGCATTCAACCCGGAACCACTTGTCCTGCAGGTATTGTTTTGTTACCTTCACCTAGGAGGTTAAATCTTTGTTACCATCCTCATCTAAAGTGGCGAGGCACCAACTAAAGCAGTGGTTCCCAAAGTGGGCGGTACCGCCCCCCTGGGGGCGGTGGAAAGATCTGGGGGGGCGGTGAGGAAGAAAGGGGCGGTAGGGGGGCGGCAGTCGATTTGTACACAACACGCCGCTCTGGCCCAGTCAGATCCGACAGCATAGACTACAAAAGCAAAAGCTCAGGTTTGTAATTTCAATCTTGTAATGTTCAGAATTTTATCTTATAATAAAAACCGCATTCTGGCGGTCAACATCATCTTGAGTTCAAGTCAACATGAAATTGGGGACTCGCCAGAACGCGCCGTGTTGTGTTGTGTTGAGCTGGTTAGGGCAGTGGTCCCCAACCACCGGGCCGCGGACCGGTACCGGTCCGTGGGTCACTTGGTACCGGGCCGCCAAGCCGCACAGAATTTTTTTTTTAATCGACGATCAATTAATTCAGGTCAAGACACTCGTCCCGGTCACGTGACATGTTTCCCCAGTCGAGCCCGCAAAGCTAATATGTGGCGACAGGCTAACTAACCAGGCAGTGAAGCATTCAAAACTGCTTCAACACATGGAGACCAAGCATCCTGCAATAAAAGACAAACCTTAAATCACTTCGGGTGTCATTGTCTCCGATTACGTCTAGATGGGACCGGCTCGTTTCTGAGAAACAAACTCAGTGCTCCCACTAATTCAACGTAATGGTAATGATATTATAAATGTATTATTTATTTATTTATATAAATGTATTATTTATTTATATAAATGCCGGTCCTTGGGGGGGGGCGCTAGGAATTCACTGGGGAGCCAAAGGGGGCGCCAGCCTGCAAAAGTTTGGGAACCACTGAACTAAAGAAAGCCCGATTTTTTTTAATGCCTTTGGGAACTGAGATAAATATACCTTCCTTCCATTATGAGCATTGATACAATTCAGACCTATGAGGAGGGTGAGTTCCCTCTTCGACTGTTGTTCCCATTAACTTTTGTTTTGATAGGACAGAGTTATGGCTCCAGGTGTTTTGAAGCAATGTCATCCTTTGGGGTTATCTTTGGACAAGCTCACCAGTACAGTATGCTTGTTTCCCTTCTATGTATAGATGTTGGTTTGGGAGGAACCCTTTCAGAACCTTTGGCAATGCTCGCGATCCTCTCAAGGTTTTGAGAGCCGTGGCCTCGTGAAAGATGAGAGGTTTTTGCTGGCGGCAAGATTGCATATTTAACACCATATGTAGGGCGGATTTGAATTATTCAAGATTGCAATCTGTAAATGGTCCAAGTTGTTTTTAATTTGAATAAGTGTCTCTGTCCGGTGGGCCGCCGTCATCTGTGGGAGGTTGTGCTCGGAATGTAGTGTTCTATCATCCCGGTTGCCAGAAAAGCTCCACCGACGCGGCCTTTTTCCATCTCCCTGTGTGATATACAAGCATCCGATCAATTCCAATCTCAATCTGTCATTGACCGTGTCTCGACAGAACCACGACGGTCGCAGCCCGTGTTGACATTCAATAACTGACCTCCAACCCTCGCCCCCCTTTTTATACTCATAATGTCGGACGCCTCCCGGCATTCCACAAGATAAAAAGCGAGATCAGCTTTTGTCCAGTTGATCCATAATGCCCGTTTCTCCCGGCTCGTGCTTTCCTCTCTGACTTTTCTTTTGTTCTGTCCGCCTGTGTCTCTCTTTTTGTCAGCGGATGAATATATGCTCCACAAACTCCGGATTATTCCATCGCCGTGGCCTCTTGCCATCCTCCCCCTAGCCCAAAGGCTACGTGATTTGGAGCCGCAAATGGAATGCTAAAGACATCAGACACCAACACATCACACCTTCCCATCAGCCGCATGCATCCCTCTACTCTTTTGCCCTTGGCAGTGTTTTCCTTTTGCACGTGGCTCATCCCGACACCTTGTCATCTGTGGCGTGTTTGAGAGACCTTCGGGTCACGTGGGTACGTTGATCCTATGTAGCAGATGGTTGGCATCGACAACGTACGGTAAAAAGATCTGACGGCTTGTCTGGTCAAAGTATACCGAAGGACCCTCTGCCAAGCTTGGGCAGGAGTGGACTATAAAGAATTAATGTATAGAATGAACATGCAGCGGTACCTGGATGTCTGTTTTGGCCAGCGGTGATACCGGCCTGGTAGAGATTGAATTTTAACAAAAGATAAGCAAGGACAGAATTAATGAAAATCTTCTTCCCACTGCTTCAATTTGTTTTAGCAGAGGCTGTCACCCCCAAGAGTTACAATTTTCAGGTTCACCGTCTTTAGTACGACGGATTTCCTGCCGCCATTGTTTGCCACTGCTTCACTTTCCTCCGGCTTTATTCGCTTGAATAATGCGCGTAACATTTCTACTGTGAGCTCTGAACTCTCACAGAATGCCTTGTGGTTTTGCTCTTTTGTAGCCACTGGCAGTAAATGGGCCCTGTTTCACGATGAGACACCAGACCTCCTTTGTCAGTGGCAAACAATCTGCTCTGTTGTTTTGGCTCGGGACAACAATGGCCCGTTTCTGTGTGCCGTGCTATATGCAAGGCATACGCAAACACAGCTTGCATTCCTCTGTCACGTGCCAGACCGTTTGGCCGAGGGGGAATAAATATTTTTAGATGACAAAAAAAAAAATGACGTCGGCGAAATACAAAAGCCTGGCGCCATGTCTAGCGCTTGTTTCCTACTTTGGCTTGATAAATATCATCGCTATCCAATGAGGTGTCATTTCTGCAGGACATCTACGTGGAGTTAAGGTCACGGTTAAATCAAAACGGTAGTGATATGCCAAGTCACATGATGCCCGTTGATTTGACGTCTCATTCAATGGTGACATCATCATTTAGTCTACACAAAAATCGTGTCTTAGAGAGATGCCCGGGGCTAATTCCGGTGGATCATTCAGGCATTTTTGAATGGACCCGTCTTCTCCCCGCAATGTACTCGACACCGACTTGCTGCGCTTGCAATGTGGCCCTCCTCCTTCACTACAGCGGGAGACGGCTCAGTGAGCATTCCGCCGCATTAGCCAACGTGAACATTTATTTGCGCACTGTTGAGTGCCTCTCGGGTTCAGGCACGGGAGGCTCCGTGAAATGCACAAATTTACTACGCCCTAATGCTTCCTTCTAATTATCCCGAGCAAAGATTACGCAATGTTCAGGTAAGCGGCTCCTTAGCAACTGACCGGTCCAGTTGACAAACATTATTGGGAGCAGTTCGTTGATGGTAATTTGTCAGTTGTTTGATGCCGAGCCAAGTCGTAACATGATTTAATGATAAAATTGCTCCTCGGCGCTATTTGTGTTCTGGGAAAACACGATGTCTCCACATATAAGCGCCGTTTAAAATCCATGTGAAATGAAATGAAACGTGGGAGGAGCAGATCGCTTCTGATCGGGTAGCACGACAAAGGCGAAGGCTCGTTGCACTCCCTTTTCAGATGGAACATGCCTTGGGATGTATGTATTTAGAAACGCTGAGCTCGCCCCCCTCTCCCAAAAGTCTTAGTCATCAAGCTTCTTCCCATTTGCAGTTAATTTGGCGCCTTTCCTTTGGCTAAACGACTTACTGATTCATCAGGTGATTTGATGGGCTACAGTACATCTGGTCCAATTGGAAACGAGTTTGATTTTCGCCTCGGTCTTCCGTTCCAAGTCATTAAGCCTTGCGAGGCGGCCAGGACCATGTGACTGCGCTCGCACCCTTTTTGGTCCTGGGCTCCGCTTTGCCCAGTGAAGCTGAGAATATGAAGTGACAGGCTGTGGGCTTCACTCAGCCGGCGGCACTCTCATCTCCTCCAAACTCAAATCTATGCCGCTTTCCCAACCCTCCCTCCCCTTTGCCACCATCCCAAAGAACCACCTCCTCACTTAACACCCAGTCCTCGGCTGACACCGACATGCTCATCAGAACGGTCCTGGTCGCGTAGCCATCTGTTTTTTCCCCGCACAACATCTGACACCCAACACCGCATTGCAGAAAAAAAGAAGCACACACATTGATAGATGACCTTATCTTTCATGCCTGCTAAGATTCCTGACAGGAGGCGCTTAACGGAACTGTGAAAGTAAAGACCCAATGTGCTTTCAACAAACAGTCTGCCTGCATTGTTTGTTTTCTCCCCAAACGGGGGGGCGGATTGTCTCTTTGTGTTGTTTTTTATTTTAATGAGCTTTTACATACCCAATCACAAGACTAACCTTTGGGAACTGAAGCTTAAATAAACACGGAAGGTGCTTGTGGCTCAGGGTGGGGGGCAAAGGTGACACCTGAAACACGACCCTCCCAAAATTGATTTATCGTAGAGCAAGGAGCCGATTCCTAAACATTTCTTATTAGTAAGAAATGGTTCTGCTTCCACTGGCACACTCGACGGGACATGCCAAATGCAATCCAAGGCCAATTATACTTTCCGACTATTTACTTCATAATTGCGGACTCGCCTTCAGTCCTGCGGCGTGGCGTGTCTGCCTCCCATCCTTTAAAGTGGCTGAGGTCCATCACTAAATAGTGATGAATATCTTATTTGCTTTCTGCCTCCCAGAGACAGTGACACTCCTTAGCGCATAAGAGCAGAGTTGTTTACGCCGCTTAACCCGGCTTCGAGTGCTCCCAATCCCCTTTTCATTCTTCTTCTAGGCCTTTGTGTACAGACTGAATCCTGTTAGGACAGGGAGTTATCCGGGCCCAGCTCCCCTTTTGGATGCCCTCATTGGATGGCGTCCCCGCTGGAAGGCGGGGGGCCGGGGAAAGGTTTGACGGCGCTCTGTGTCCTACAAGCCCAGGGCCTTGTGGCCTTTTCTCCCATTTTGAATGAGCCTGCCTCCCGTTGTCACCGTAATCCTCAACAAACACATGCACACATGGCAGCTGTGTTTGCTTAGGTGGTCTGAAGCACCCCGTACCACACACCGGGTCTCCCCCTACCCCCCAAATCAAGCTTCCTTCTGTCATGCCTGCTTGCCAAGCAAGCCACTGTTGTATCCACCACTGGCACTTCCTGCCAGAGAAAATACCTTCAGATAATGCAGCACATTGACTCGTAGTCACTGCAAGTGCAGCTGCCTCGGGACAGTGGAACCTCTCCGTGACTGTTTGGTTCATTAAATTCTCTTAAATACTGACTTGCTCTATCCGCAGCGAGCTTCTGATCACAGGGTCAGTCGCAGCAGTTTGCCGTCCCCTGAGATAATTGTCTGCCGCTCTGCGATACGCGAGCCTCGACGCAGACCTCAATCGTACAAGCCCTCGGAAGTTAGTTTCGAGTTCCGGTTGGGTTCCTTCCCGGTCCGCGTGGGCGGCACAACCACCCAGACGGATTCAACAACGACCGCCTTTGACTTTACACATTCCTGGCTTTCCCAGCAAAGGGGATTTATGAGGTCTGTGCGCAGCGGCTCGGGTTCAGGTCAGCACACAGTTATCATTAGAAACCACTAGGTCGGCCCCTCTCCCCTCCCCTCTCGCTTTTCACTCCCAGTCTTCATTTTCATTCTCCAGTATACTTAAAACATGCTTAAAGCCAAGTGTGACATTTCATTTAAAAGGCCGGGCAAAAATGACTCGCTGACTGCATCAAAGCAGTGTCTTGTGCAAGAGCCACAAACTCGTATCTAAAAGGGATTTTCAAGCTTTGTGTTAAAGCTTAGCAAATTGATATGCTTTGATAGGAGCTTTGGCGCGAATAAGGAAGCAGTGTGCGGATCACTCCGGGAGGGAGGGGGGAGACTGCAGTCGTCACAATAAACCAACTCCAATTACAAGAAAAATATATTTCAAATGTTCAATAGGCTCAAATGTAAAGTAGACCTTTGAATTCCTTTCTAGGTCGTCTTTACAAAACAATTTTCCTTCTTCCCGCAGAGGGTGGTGGGTGACTTTGCTGTTAGTAGCGTCCATCGTAATGAGGCAGACTGAGGCTACTCGGAATCAAACCACACTCCGCATCCTTTGTCTCTCTACGCTCAGACACTTGAGCAAATACTTTTCCTCTAACTTAGTTTGCTGACTCGGAATTTTACTTTGAGAAACTGAAAAGACTGCAGAAGCAGCAAAGAGGCCAGTGAGCAAGTTTGGGGGGGCAGATGACATAGAAATGTCTCGCTGCATGTGTGCGACCGCGACGACGGGGCTTTTAAAGCCCATTCCCTAGTGAGGCTTGAGCGCTCGCTGTGGGCTACCAGACTGGATTCGAGACTTCAAATTGCCCCCGAAATGCCAGAAGGGGCTCGCTGCACATCCTCCGTATGCAAAAGGTGAATAAGAAATGTCACCCCTCCCGCCCCCCGACTGGCTTCAGAGGAACATCTGACTCCGCCTAAGAGATGAGTCCCTGTTCTAAAGCATCTTGAGTCATAGCCGGAAGAAACTTCTGTTGTTGTGTCTGACACGAACACGTCTGCCCTCCACACTTAGCATTTGATCTTCGGGACTGGCCTCCAGAGTCCTGTCCTGACTTGCTTTTCGTAAAACGCCGGGGTTTAGTCGAGGACAGAAAATGCAGAGAATTTCAACCGCACCCTTAACTACTGCTGTGGCTAGCTACTAATTTCCTCTAAGTAGCCATCGTTGCTAAGCCCAAGCCTTTTCGTTATATATACACACAAAGCTTTCATGTATAAATGCAGCTCTGCGCCACAGCGTTTACTCACTGGCGTTTGATTGGCCAAGTGTTCTTGCGGGGTAGCCAAGGCGATATCTTGGGAGCAGCTGATGTTTACTCGGCCCCTGAAAAGAGGTTGTTATCAGCCCCGGTCACGTTGCATTTTCTCATTCATATGCGGCGGGATACAGTTTTGGGTTGACGCTCAAAGAGCCTCTTTGCCCGTGCCCTCCCCCAAGTTGTCCCGTAGAAGGGCACGTCTTTGTCAGCGGATGTCAGGACGCAGGTGTGTGTTCCCTGCACCGCTCGCTCCATTCGTTTCATCCTCCTTCTCCCGAGGCTGCCTATTTGTCTGTGGCCCCGTTTCATTTCAGCCCACTCTGACGCCCTCCCTCCCCCACCACCCCCCGGGAGGACGCCAGCTCGTCTGTTGTATTAAAGGGAGGGGAGCGGAAAGCACACACGTCCCCCCGCTCAATGCCGCTGTTGTGCACCGGCTCTACCTTTTACATTAGATTAGCCAGAGCTGCCCTTAGAAGTCACTGCGAGGTCACCTGCAATAAGAACAAGCTTGCTTGTGTGTGTGTGTGTGTGTGTGTGTGTGTGTGTGTGTGTTTGCCAGTCTTGTTTATTACATTTCTTCGTATTAGATCGTATTTACTGGATGACGACGACATTTTCCGAATTCGGAACAGAGGTCCATCGTGAATCGACGACTGCATGTCACGACTCGCATCCTGTGTTCTTGCTCAATTGCCACTTTGGAGGCGTGACAGTAAAACAGCAATTTACTTGCCTATGCATTTCAAACAGAGCTTTGGACTAGACATTGTGCTGGTTGCCCCATTAAGCTCATTAAATGCGGGGTGTTGACAGTGAGCCGCTTTTACGTACGACTCAGATGCTAGATGACGCTAGCTTAAGTCGTTAGCGTTTACTTTCCAGCACCCGTGCAGTGCCACGTGCCACAATTTGAACAATATACGGCGTATGTCCAACTTTAGCAGATTGTCATCAATTGGCAGGGATAGAATTTGGCATCACAAAAAGTCGTAACCAGAATTGCATTTTCAGCGCATTTAAAATGCACGCCGTCTCCGGGGGACACAAATAGTAAAATTTACCACCTGTGCGCTCGTACGCCTCTTGCAGGAAACTTCTCAGATCTGCTCAGAGATGGCAGAGAAGTGTATCCAACTCATTTCGTCCGTCCCCGCCCACCGACCCCCCCTCCTCAACGCCTCATTGCAGACGGTAATGGCTTCTGCCGAGTAACCGTTTAAAGAGCGCTGAGGGAGAGCGATCGGCGGGACATGCGCCGTATTTATCAAGCTCGGTGATAGGAAGTCGTCGAGTCTTTCAAGTACGCCGCTCGCTAGTCCTGGCCTTCAGTTGGCCCGTTTGCTTTTCACACGTAAATACGGGCCCCTCATTGAAAATGGCACCCGAGTATGCAGAGACCGTCGAATGAGAGTTAAGAGCAGGAGACGGCGACATGAAGGCCTTCTCGTAACACACGCTGACAGGAAGTCTGAAAGTTGCCTCGGGGTAATCATCCGTTGCCCCCCCCCCCCCCCTTCCCCCAAGCTTCTGGCGCTCCGCTTTTGTATCCTTTCAGGCTGCAACCTGACAACCAAAGAGCGGAGAGAGGCTTTCGTAAGGCAGCATACGTACACCGCTTTACTCTCCTCCCAGCTTTGGCTTTCTCCATTCTCGTCTCATCCGCCAAACCTGGCTGCAGGGGCTTCAATTTGGGAGGATTTTTTTTTGAACGGTAAAGCCGCTTCAGCCATTCCGTTGGACGGGCCGAGTTTTGTCAACATGGCCAAGAGCTGCTTAGAGTTGCATCAACACGGCGCAATCCAAGGTTTGCATTTGGGTCAGAGGAAACGGGCCTAATAGGGATATACCAGCAAATTATCCAGCTTCAATCTAATCTTTCACTTTCTATGTTTAAAAAGCCATTTTAGATACTTAGGCCCTCTAATCCCAAATTCCTCTGGAATCTCCAAATTGTCACCAAAGGATATCTGCTCCCCTTTGCTGTCACTTTTACAAAACTTGTCGAGGAAGGCTGTCAACCCCAAAGTAAGGGCAGAATTCAGAAGGAGTCCTTGCCAAAACAGGGTGACTGGGCCCCAAGAGGAGTGACGGCCCGGTGGAAGCCCATTGTGCTTCATGTGTGGTCTTGGATCTATTTTTGTGGCACTAATCAGAACCAAATTATTTTGGACCTATTTTGGCTTGTGTTCTCGAGCTCAGTCAATACTGGTTAGCGCCGCTGCCCTTTTCGATTCCCATTTGAAACACACAAAAACTTTCCCGGCCTCACTTTACTCCATTCCTATACAGGCGATGTAATCCGCATTTGTGATAAACCGTCAGGGAGAATAACGTTTAAATAATTTGTATTTCATCAATATTTAAGGTGAGCTCGCCATGCATATGTAAAAGCCTCCTCGCAGGCACCAAAAGGCGGCAGAGCGTCGACTTTCCTCCGGCGACACGGCGGTCAGGAGTAGTTCACACCTTGCCAACAGTAACGTTCCGTGTTCCCTGACATTTCGCTATCGGGTTTCAGGATTTGGAAACACGAGTCCCCCCCCCCCCTCCCCTCCCCTTTCCTCGACCGCCTTGCCAGGAACAGCAGCCTTTGTGGGATTCGTTACATAGGAAGCTCCCATCCGGTACACTTTATCGTAAAAGGACAGTTTGACAGAAAATTGAGAGAAGCCCCAACACATTGGTGCAATCTGGATTTTCTCTTTCAAGCCTTGCTTAAACTCTGAACCGCTTTGAAATGGTAATAGTCTTTTAATGACAAGGCCGTGTTTTCAGCACAGCGTGTGTTGTAGCTAATGGAGAAGAGTGGCAACAAAGCAGCTATTTGTAACATTTCCTTGTAAATACATTTGCATAAACAACTTGTTTGTTGTTGTTAGAGGCTTCGGTTCGGAGGAACTTTTTTTTGCTGAATCACTAAAACGCATTTTCACTGCTAAACGGGCACGGTGACGACTTAAACTTTCGGCGGACGCAAATAACCGTTAGGTTTACCGTAATGGCAGGTGGCAGATATCGGCTTGGGGCTTCGAACGCAAGACGGCTTTTTTTCTATTAGATTTAATCCGCTGTAGCCATCGCTGGCTCCGTTTCATGCGCTCCTTTTGGCAGATTCTCAAATCTTGTGCTTACACCGGCGTATCAAATGTTACCCAAGGCTGCACGGCAAACTTTGCGTTTGATGTCTGGGATTATTCTCTTTCTCTCTTTATGCGAGGAAAACCAGTTCCCGTTGCAAATTCAACAAGCGCTTTTCCGATAATGACCACGGCCGCTCTTTAAACTTTTCAAATTTGCGCTTCAACTGGAGTTTGTTTTCCCTTCAGAGTTTCCCGTCGGACGAAGGCTGGCCTTTCGCCAAGTACCTCGGGGCGTGCGGGCGCGTGGTGGCCGTCAACTACGTGGGCGAAGAGCTGTGGAGCTACTACAACGCGCCCTGGGAGAAGCGGGCGGACCTGGCCCGGCAGCTGATGGACATCGCCGAGCAGCTGACCAACAACGACTTTGAGTTCGCCCTCTACCTGCTCGACGTCAGCTTCGACAACTTTGCCGTCGGCCCCCGCGACGGAAAGGTCATCGTGGTCGACGCCGAGAACGTCCTAGTGGCCGACAAGCGACTGATCAAGCAGAGTGAGTTTCCTCAAAATCGACGTCTTTAACCGTCATTGGTAGCGAATGAGTTAAATAGCCGGAGCTGTTCTGGGGCATTGCTTCTACCAAGCCGCCAAGAATATCCTCATCCAGCTTCTTCTGCCCTCAACACGCTCGCCTCCATCAAAGCAAAGATGGTCTCGATAACGAGCTGTCTCCCCCCACCCCTCCCTCACCTTCTTGAAATAAACCTCATAACAAGGACGGAGCTATACATCACACGTAGCGCGTGACAGATCCCTACCCCTTGGTCCTCCTTCCCGCTGCTGCTTCACAGAAAGGGAGGACCACCCAGTCACTCCTTTTTGATTTGTCCCGTTTTCTCCAGAAATCCTATTAAGGTGATGGAATGTTGTGTCGCCAGATGCAAAGGCCCCACCAGTGCTCCCCATGACAGATATCAAGTGTTGTCTAGCTTTCGTGTAGTACGTGTGGACTCGTATATATAAAAAAAGGGATTCTTGTGATGAAGTCATTCCGATGATCAAATGGAGTTGCGTTGAAGCACCGTGAAGGGCTACTTGTTACTTTTTATAGCTGCTAGCTGAAGGTTCCCCGCGTTGCCACGCTGTCTTTTCGACTCGCCTTAAAACGCAATCCGGCCCGTTGACGTTCTCCGTCTGACAGCCGCTGAGAGCTTGTCAAGTCCGACTGCGTACCCGGGCCGACGCGTCAAGAACGTTTATGGTGGAAGTGGCGGCGATGGTGATAATCAGTCTCACAATGTCGCAGGCGCGCGTACCGGCTGGACCTGAACAGACGGCCCAATGTCGAAACAATTGGAGCATTTCCCAGGTCCGTTCAGGTTCCCAAATGTCAAGTAGCTTTTTGAGCTTGACGAGACGGTCTCGTAGAGGTTCAATCGTTATGTTGTTTTTTTCACAAGACGCTCCCCGGGAAATAACGAGACGACGTGACCTCGCACGTTTGTACCGCTTGTTCCACCGATCCATTGGGACTGAAAATGATATTCTCCGCTTTTGACAGCGTACGTTTCGTCACGCCCGCGATATCAGCCCAACAAAAGAAAGTGATGAGCTTCTTTTGGTTTCTGTTATGAGGTGCTCCCCCCTCCCCTCCCTGCCACACACTCAGCTTCATCCTTGGGAAGAATCTCCTCGCTGTCGTGCGTTAGTGTGGCCAAGAGGAGTGCTTCATTTTCTTGATGCCGTCTGTCAATCAAGTGCGGGAACATTAATTGCTGTCACCTCACCTCGGTGCTTGAGTGCACACCTTTGCTTCAATGCGCGTGCGAGGAGATCTGTCTTAATCAACCTCACTGATTGATGTTGATGCGCCCCTCCTATTTTGGGGAACGTTGGTGGGACTCATTTCCTTGCAGGGCAGCACTTGATGGTTTAATTGAGTTGCTGTGATAAGCCGAGTGAGTTTTTGCATCCTGTGGTGGCAAGAAAACGTAAAAAAAACAATGTATACTGGTATTGCGATGTGCCGGTAACGTGCCTCCGCCCTCCCCAAACAGACAAACCCGAGAGCTACGACGTGTGGTACGAGAGCCGCTTTGAGGAGTGCGACCGAGAGGCCTGCCTGTCCTTCTCCAAGGACTCTCTATGCTCCCGGGTCATGGTGGACCACAACTACTATGCCGTGTGCCAGAATCTGCTGTCGCGCTATGCCACCTGGCGCGGCACCACTGGGGGCCTCCTCCACGATCCGCCCGCCCACATAGCCAAAGACGGCCAGCTGGAGGCGCTGCTGGACGAGTGCACCAAGCCCAAGAAGCGATACGGACGCTTCCAGGCGGCCAAGGAACTGCGCGAGTACCTCACGCGGCTCTCGGCCGCCTCCTCGCCCGCCAGGTAATGGACGGAGTCGGCGTCGGTCCGACGCGCCCGCAGACTGGATCCCGGGCGCCTCTGAACTCTTTGAGATCCTTGATGTCATGAGCTCCCCTTTGCGCAGGAGCAGGACGGCGTCTACGGAAGAGCCTTCGGTTTCATGGACTGATTTACTGACTGGCTTTGCCGCCTGAAAAGAGGAGTCGGCCGCTAACGAGATTCTGCTGGGGAGCGCAATGCAGAATGCGGGATAGAAATCGGGAGCAACCTTCTCGGATGGTTGCACCATTTGAAAAGGAAGGGGGCGGGCTCTGAGCGACACTTTGCTCGCAGGCTAATGCAACATGTGCGATCAAGCGACGCTGACCTCACCCCCCCGGCCCCACCCACCACACGCTTCCGCCGTCTTGCCGCCTCATTTCATCATCACGTTTCATGACAACATTGAATCGAACACCTATGAAAGTTTGCCCGGGGGGGATCTTTCCTTTTTTATCCCCGCTTTCTTTCATGGCTGCATTTAAAATGCTGCATTAACATTTTTGCTGCACCACCAATCTTATTTTTATTTTTTTCCTCTCTGTAGCGTGCCACAGGGAAGGCAGAGGTAGCTTGAATCTCCTGTCGTCAGGTGGAACCGAGAAGGCAGCTCAGATAAGTCCGAATAGCCTGCAGCTCCAATCAATCGCGTCGCTCGCAGGGTCTGTCCCCGTCGTGGTGGTGGCGGCAATCATCGTCGTTTTCTCCCCCCCCCCTACCACCTTTTGTGAATAGGAACTGGTGAGAACAACAGATACTCTTATAGGAAAAAGAAAGGAGAGAACTGCACAGTCCCGTGACGATAAAACCAAAGAGGCTGAAGGTAAAATAGAAAACTTGTCCCTCCACCGCAACCATTTTTTTTTTTGTGGATTATTTTTAGTTTGGCAAAACGTGGCCACAAATGCCCATTTAAACCTGGCTGCTAACCAAAACAGCAGCATCTCCTTCGCCCTTCACTGAAAACCTCTGGGAAAGAATACTTTTCAAATGTCTCGTTTCGCACCCCTCTCTATGTTGTGAATCGGACGTGGCTGGCAGGGTGTTTTGGAAAAGCAATACGAATAGGAAAGAATAAGAATCGTTTGGCTCCGGGGTTTTTTTTTTTTTTTTTTTTTTTTTGAACATGCCTCTTCGTTGTGTCCGATCCGTTTTCCTTGGTCCCGGAAAAGTGACGTCAACGCCCCCCGCTTGGAGGAGTTTGTACATGCGTGACTTAACTGTCCACTTTTGTACTGTCCGTTTCCTTTGGAGTATTATTATATCAGCGTTGTCTGATTGTTCCTGTGCCTTTCATTCAAAAGTTGTACTTGCAACTTTCAGTGGGTTTAATTATTGAAATAAAAGATATATATATCTATATATCTATATATAGAAATATACACTTGTGTTTGCACTCTTATTCATTCTAACTTGACTGTTATTTTATTATTTCCACATTCCAGTAGGACCATTTTGGCCGCACTTCACACTAAAATTGGATCCACCGAGTCTGATGTTGGCCGCTTTCCTTCTTCCTCCTCCTCCTCCCGTTTTGATCTTTCACGACTTTTGGCCGAGATCCGCACGTTGTCTACGCTTAAATCTGTCCTAACGCCAGACCTCCTGGAATGTTCTAAAAAACAAAAAAAAAAAAAGCTTTTTTTTTTTTTCCTCAGTGAAAACCCATAAGGTATGCAGTGGGTTTCAATCTTTGTGATATTACAAAATTCGCCCGAAGGCATCCATTTCACAGATTTTTCCACTAGTGGGAACAAATATTTATTTAAGTTAAGTTGCACAAGTGTGCACACCCTCTAATAACGTCTGTGTTCACAATGAACACATTTAGAGTTTTTGAGTATTCTTAAAATCAACCCTATCCCATTGTGTTGAGTGTAATCTTTGCTGTTTCAGCGCATTTGTTAAACACAGAGAAAAGCACTTTTTTTTTTTTTTTTCCATCCTGTAATTTCCTCTATTGAACACACCCTTTGGTTTGCGGTTTTTGCACGACGTCACAGCCGCGTGTGGTGTGCGCCGCCGGTCTAACCAAAGTCCCACCACCTCCCCTAAAGTCTCTTGAATGTTCAGCCTAGCCTGACGAGTGGCTCCAGGGTCGGCCTGCTGGCTGGCTGGCTGGATGGAGGAAAACACCACAGGCGTGCACCCCCGCCCGCCGCTGCCCTTGAAGTTTAAATAAACATGAGGCCATTTTCAGACGCGGTAGTTTGAAACATTAAGACTCACGAGGCGAGAATGCTTGGAAAGGCGAAAAAAATATATATATTTCAGAGTTTGCTGAGTGCGTGGAAAGCAAATAAAGCTGCAAAAATGTCTCCTTTGAGATGCTTTTAGCTTTGCTCTTAGTTTAGTCTATATTAGCACAAGGGGTGGGACGCAATATTGATATGGTGATATATAAACGTTACGCTGAGCATTTACACTAGAAAGCAAAAAAATGTTCAAATTGTGGGGCTTGTGAAAGGATGCTGGAAATAATTAGGCCGTGCATTTTGAAATCCATCCGTTCGTGCTTATCAGCGCAGGACAAGAGTGAAAGGCAGAGGTGGATATCATTGTCGCAAATGTATTACTCTGGATGTGCATGTCTCGCCTGCTGATATCTTATTCAGGAGGCAGGCCGGTCTTGTGGGGGTGGATGTGCACGCCATATGCCCGATTACAGTGATGCGGCGGGATGAAAAATGGGCAACAACAAAAAGCAAAGTTTCCTGCTGGACGTGCTGTAAAGTCTATTTCATGCTCTGGCAAGCCTCAGGCTCAGAGCCATTTTTAGTCCCGAAATGACCTATATTTATTTTTTTTGGGGGGGAGACCGAAAAGGAGGAGGGCTTTGTGAGCGAAAGGTTATGCACAACAGGGCTTGTGTTTGTGTAATAGTGCGCACCCTGGCCTGATGTTTTTTTTTTTAAGGGGGTCGGGTTTTTCCGAGCTTGGCCGCGGCTCAGGAGAAGCAATCCGCGGGCCAGAGGAGCCTTCCTGCTAAATCATCACTAATGCAATACACGGGAGTTGCTCGCAGCAATGTTCCTGGCAGCCTGCGTGCATCCCTTCAACGTGATTATGTCACGCTTCTACTATGCCTCATTTAGATAAGCTGTCGCGCAACCCAGTCTCGACACGAGAACACTAAGGCTCTCGAAGTTTGGAAAGCGTGGCTCTGGCAAGCGGCTTTGTGGGGGTGGAAAGTAAATTTGAGATGTACAAACAAGAAGATTTGGGGAAAATGAAAGTAAGTACAGGAGTACCTAGAAAAAGGTGGCTCTGAATGTCATGACAGTTCAAATTGTTGAGACATTCTTGAAAACGGTCTTGGAACCTTTATTTATACATTTTGTTCTAATCAACTCTGACATCTTTCTCCTTCATTTTAATACATGGTGGTTTGATAGTTAACATCAAACCTTTGGACCGAAAACACCGACCTTGATGTGGTGAATCCATCCCTAGTGCTTCTAGAATCTTCAATTTTTACTTTGACCTTTTGAGGAAAAGCAGTTCAGAATGATGCGCGCGTCTCTTCGGCCGCTAATTAGCTGCGGGCAGTGGCAATTGAAGAATCCTTGGAAGTTGTCCGCTTGCTGTGCGAGGTTTTTTTTTTTCTCTGAAGGATTGCCATTTTCAAGGCTATCTGGTGTGAGGAGAGAGGACTTCGCTGCTTTAGTTGCTCGATGTGTCCGGAGGCCGTGTCGGGGAAATGATTACAAGCTTTGCCAGTGGAGAACAGGTTGGAGTTAACGGCTCTGACGAATAGGTCGGCCTTTAGTCCCCCCCCACCCCCTCCTTACTTGTAGCTCTACCTGTCTGTTTTTTACAATGGCGCTGTTAGTCTACAAATAGAGAGAAATATAACATGACGTAAAAAATATTCTAATTGCTTGTCTACATATTTTGCATCCCACCCATGAAGTGTGAAATTAAACAACCGAGTGAATTTTCTGTTATTTGTAATTTTGTACCTAATTTACATAACGCCACCCTCACACTTGACAGCTGGACAAGCTTGTGGATTTAGAGCGTGCCTTGCACCAGACTCGGGCTGCTCACAAACGTAACGGGCAAATACTTTGAATGCTGATGCATTTGTACATTCTCACAATCAATGCAAATATTTTACATAATGACGTCCCGCTTTTTGTTTGTACATTTACATTTTTAGCTCCTGTAAATCCCCAGCACACCCCGACCCCCTTTTGACTCAGTTCCCTTGGCAAATTTTAAATTGGTCAGTGATTTTTAATTGGATTGGACAGGTTTGCCAGGTTCGGTTTCAATTGATTTTTGTTTTTGTTAATTGTGGCTATACTGTGTGGTCTCTTCCACTTTTAAACGAGAATAGCTCAAATGCTAGCTAGGTTATTTTTGACAAAATTAGTGGCAGCTTGCTGTTAGCCGACAAAGAACATTTTCAAACGTCCCCTTCGTGCTTATGTATTGTTTTCCCTCCTCCCCTTGCCCTTGTGTTTTCCTCCATGACGCACAGCTAATGGAGCCGTGCTGTGTCTCCCGTATCCCAGCTCTAAACGGGGAACAGGTCATTGGCGCCATCAGACTAGCGCCATCCGGCAAGAGCCCAGAGCGCCTCGCCATGTCATTATCCCGGGACGTGCGGCCGTTTACAAGGCACATTATCGTCTGCCACAGACAGGACTCGCTTGGCCTGACGATTGGAAGCTCATCATTGCTTCACCTCCCCTACCAACACGACTATCATCATCACCACTCGCCATCCTGTTGTCCCTGGGTACATTAGCCGAGAACTCAGGCCTGTGATTTTAAATATGACAAATTCAAAAGAATCAATTATCCACCCCTGCTGAAAACAAAGTATTATCCAGAAATAACGTCATCAAGTTGCAGGAGGGGACGCTTAATCTCCTGATCTATTTTATATATATATTTTTGGATAATGCAGCTCTCACCATATGGCGCACTGTGACTCAAGCGAGATGTAATGAGGAGTCAGCATGCTGGAGATGGTGACATTTACGCTGATTGTAATATTTTGTCCCTCCCGTTGTCGTCAGGATGTCGGCACGAATGTTTGTCGCATATTCCCTGTCACACTATTGTGAAATGAAATATTTTTTTAATAAAACATTGAAAACAAGAGAATCTAAGAATTTTCCAATTCATTCTAAATTTTCCACTTAGATGTTTTTCTTGGTCACGCCATTGCCTTGTTTAATGTAGAAAAAAGGCTTTGTCACCATCCTGTGGCAATTATAGGCAATTACAAACGTTTTTCAGACAGAATTTGTGCAGGCTGATTTTGGCCGCTAACAAGTAGGGGTGTAACGATTCATCGATACACATCGATTAATCGATATAATGCTCTACAATTTGTTGGCATCGATGCTAAACGTAAACATCGATCTATATCGCCCGTTTTTGACCTCGGACATTAGACGCGACTTTATTTTGAAATCCAGTTCATTGTTGCTTGCTTCCTCTTTCCGGGAGCAGTGCGCGGCGTGTTGTGTTGTGAGCAGAGCAGGCACGTGAAAGGGGAGCCGACAACTACGCGGCTCCTGGGCTGGTGCTATGGCTAGTGTCCAAGAAGACGAGGAAATTCGCTCCCCTTTGGGCTTCAAGTCATTCGTTTGGAAGCACTTTGGATTCCAAAGAAAAGATGGCTCAACGGACAAGACACGTGCAGTTTGTAAATCCTGCCATGCGGTGATCAGATATTCAGGGAACACCACAAATCTCGCCGCACATTTAAAGAAAAAACACGACATCTCTCCCTCAAGCAGCGGCAGCGAAAACAACACGGACACGACGCCCTCCGTGAGCACATTTTCCCCCCAAATGCTAAGTAAAAACTCTAAACTTCTCTGGTATTGCAAGAGAATGTTTTTTTTTTTGCATTTGGATTAGAACATATGGTCAAGGTGTAATGTTTACTACATTCATTATAAAGAACTTATTTTTGTTTTGTAATTAAATAGTTCAGTAATGCACTTTAAAGTTAATGGTATTACAAAAAAAGAAAGAATATTCATTTTTCTTTACTTACTTATATGAGAAAAAATATAGGAATTTGATAAAGTTCAGTGTTAAAATAAGCACTTTGTATACTAAAATACTCTTGTAATTTCCTAAATAAAGAGTTTGCAGTACCTTGTTGATTTTGCGTATGAATTGTTATAAATCAGGATATTGTTCTATATCGATCGTAGAGCACTATATCGTGATGTATCGTGAATGAATCACAGCAGGCTTTAAGATATCGGCAAATATCGTATCGTGGTTCTTTGTACCGATATGATATCGTATTGTGACAAAACCCGCGATTTACACCCCTACTAACAAGCAAATTAATGCTTACTGACGCTTATTACCAAATCTTTGGGTCACATAAACCCGATCAATTGAATATTAAAACAAAGTCAGTCCTATGACTTTTTTTTTTTTAATTTTCTTTTTTATTTATTTTTATTTTTTTTAAATTGAGATTTGGTCTTATGAGCCAATTGAGAGCTCCATGATGAATGGACCTTGGACCAATTAAAATGATTTGATACATGGGTTTTGATACGATTCAAGGGTGACTTATTTCAAAGTGGAACGATTCCAGTCCCATTCTGATTCAGTGCGGTATGCTTCTTCATTTGATTGGTTAATTTTGGGCCAAATATTATCAATCATATCATACAGGGATTACGGTTCTACCCACAATGAACGTTTCCGTCACTTTCGGCAACAGTTCAGCTAGCTCCGTCCCGTTTGACTGAGGCTTGACAGTTTGTAATTTTTGATGTTTAATAACGTGTTAAAAAGGAAGACGTCGTATTTATTACAGAAAAACACAAAATGACAATAAAGAGGGGAAAAAATGCGATTAGAATCCGTATGGGCGGAGTCAAGCGCTGCGCCACGCCTTGGACTGCGCCGCACGACAACTTGATTGACGACGAAATATGCATTCAATGAAGACTTTTTTTCAGGTAATTTTCAAGTTGGTTTCTGAATGAATTATAACAGTAAAAGACTGGCGTAAGAGGAGGAGAGCGTTTCCCCTCAATAGTGAAACAGTAAGTGTCGTCTAACGTTGATTAAATGTACAAATTGCTAACAAATTGCTAACCCCCCCGGATTTCCACAATTCGAACAACCTCGTAATCGTGCGTTTTTGTATATTAACCCAGTTTCCAACGAATTATATGCTACGTTTGTTGTTTTAAGGTTGAAATAATCAGTTAGCCATACACACAATACAAATATAAATAACCTGCATCATGTTAAAGAGGAATAAATAATCAAAGATTCACTCTAACTGAGGTCTAACCAGACCTTTATTTTCTATAGCGACTGAAAATAGGGCAAATGATGCGAGATATTGATGTCTTTTTGGCACAATTAATGCCCTGATGGACTCCAGCAACCCAAACAGTACCCCAGGCATCCCCCAACCTTGAGACGGCCAGGTAAGTGAATGTGAGCAAGAGACAAATAAGGATCCGATCAACCACCACCAGGTCAGAGCATATGTACACACACAATAAATTGCACTGTTTTTTTTTTTTTTTTTTTTTTTTTTAAAAGTGAAGCTTCACAGTGTTACAAAAAGTGCTTTTGAAAGATTGTGCCTCAATTTGAACATAAATGTTGATTTAGCTCGTAACTGATGAATTTCTATGTAATATTTTATTGCTGTTCTATTTATTTTGTATGTATCCATGTTTTTGTTACATAACAAATGTCTCATGTTTAATGCTGACATTTTGCACAATCTTGAGCAAGCATGAACCAAATAAGAGTAATGGAAACGCAAAAAATACAAAGCAAAATGTATCTCTTATGCTAAATGTGGGTTAACTGTATCTCGGCTAATTTTCTCAAACGCCTCTCGCCGCGTTGTGGCATTCGGCCCCTCAAGGCAACAGCAGCAGCCGGCCTCTGTCTGGAGGCATCCGTCACTTTGCGGCACATCGAGCTGGGGCCAAAGCGGAACATTTGCTCCGACGACCGTCCACTCTCTATCGGGTGACGGCTGACTAAAAGCAACAGCACGGAAACCTTCAACCCGCATGGCCCCAACCTGTTCCAAGCTTTCCTGTGAGAGTGAGAACGTAGATTTTCTCTGACATAGCTTGTTCCTTGTAAACACTTCATGATTGTGAAAGCCCGTGAAAGCACAAAACGTCCCTTACATGACAAACTAAATGAAAAGATGCTCTGGATGCGGCAACCCCTGATGCCCACCATCCATATTGAGGTGGTGACCTCACATTCTAATTTTTGCTTTTTTTTTTTTAACTCACTAAGACCAAGAAATGTCATGTTTGTGTCACGTCTCATCCCCAGCCTTGTTACTATGTGTCTCTGTTGTCTTGGTTTCTGTCTGTGTGCTCGCCCCTCCCCTCCTGTGTGCCCATGATTAGTTTGATTATTCTCACCTGCCTCTTGTTACCTGTCGTGTATATAAGTCCTGTCTGCCCCTCATACCCCGTCGGATCATTGTGTGTTGTTGTCTTGATGCCGTTTGGTTCCTGGTGTCTTAATGTCTTCATGTCCTTTGTTTCGCGTCCCTGTCGGTTAGTCCTTTTGTTATTTCGTTAAGTCATGTCAGTTTGCCGAGTATTAGTTTGTTTTGCTGAATAAACCCTGGTCCAAGCTGCATTTGGTCGCCCTGCTCCATCCGATCCGTGACAGTTTGTGTTTAAAACAGAAAGTGAAGTTTATTTATATAGCCCTTAATCACAGACAAGTCTCAAATGCCTTCACATGGGAAAGAAGAGCAGCGTGATCACCTTGCCAAGGCTATTTCATTGTAACTTTATTACATATTTTATTTTAGGCCAAATACCTTTATCCCTTAAGGAAAGTTATTTTTGAGTTAAAAAAAAAAAAATCAATATCCTTTAAAATACCAGTACTAGGACTTTACACCCCTTGTGGTACTTGCCCCACAGTTTGCACATCTACTTACGATACTAATTGTCCAAGTTGGACTTAAAAAAAAGTGTTCCAAATTAAATCACATTACTCATTGTCTCCTTACAAAGACAATGTTAGCAAATAATCGCATTCTAATTACTCACAAGGTGGTATTTCTAGGGTCACCAAGACCAAATAAATCGGAGTTTTTTCAGCACCGAGTGGAGAGCCAAGTCAATGCAGTATTGATGTTTTTCGTCATACCTGCTGTTTTTGTTGGAGACCTGCCGGGGGTTTGTATTTTCTGCTCTTTCCGGCGAGTTTTGTGTCGACAAAAGGACAAACAGCGGGCTCATAATTGGGGCCCGACAGGTGGAAGGTTTTTGGAAGCCTTGTGTTCATTTCATTGTGATTTATGGAGCTGGTTACATTACCTCGAGGGGAAATTCAACTTCAACTCAAGCCGCATGCAGATGGAAAAACAATTAGTTCATCCCCCGCTGAATTGGTAAGTTTGTTCACTTATGATGCAGAAAATGCAGTGGTGCAATGTCGTGTATATAAAACAGTCAGCTAGGTTTCTAGTATGTACCATGTAATGGAAAATGCTACAGATAGGCTACTAGAATTAGCAATGGATTTCTAAACACAAACGGTGCAGTAACACATGCAGATAGACAATATAACATTATTTATGGGCATATAATTTTGATCCTCTGCTAAAAACGCTAATGTTACATTCTATTTAATTTTGTTTTGACTATGTTAGAAAGTACTAAATTGTAGAATGTAAAATATATATATACCGTATATCAGGGGTGTCAAAATCATTTTTTTCGCAGGCCGCATTGTAGTCATAGCTTCTTTCGGAGGGCTATTATGACTGTCATCCCAAATAAATGTATGAGCATCTCATATTATATACAGTAAAAGCGACAAAACAAACTGACAAATAACCCGTTTTCAAATCAGATGAGTAAAAACTGGTCAAATATTTAAAAAAAAAGATATTAAAAGTGAAGACAATTTGCAATTCTAGTAATGACACACGAATTTGATGCACAATTTGTCTTCCCGGGCCACATAAAATGATCTGGCGGGCCATATCTGGCCCCCGGGCCTTGAGTTTGACACCTGTGCCATATATGGTTGTTGATTATGCTATCAATCAGAAATGCCTAAAAACACCCAGTATAAAATTTGCGCGTTTTTTTTGGAAGAATAAAATAAATATTTGATCCCATCTAACTCAGCGAGCATGCTGGCTCCCACAGCTTGGCTGCTTGGTGCTCAGCTGCATTCAAAATCAACTCTTGAATACCAAAACTCCCCATCTCAACTGGTCATGCATAGTAAGTGCACACCTGTTTTTGAAATAACATTTTTAGCTTTCAATCTTTTCCCATTGTGGTCAACACTAAGAACTGTCTCTTGCCCTCCATTAGAATTTTGGCCTGTTTTACTGCCGCTTCCCCTGCATCACACGCCATCAAATCTAAAATCTTTCCACCTGGATTGTGGACGACCACGAGAACTTTTGACGATCAACCCCCCCAAAAAAAAAAGGTAAGTAACACACACTGTGTCCTTTGTATGGATTCTTTTATTTTGAAAAGCTCTTCACTTCCTGCCACCTGTCAGTCACGTACACGTAAGTCTCCTTCACTTGTTTCTTTAATTAAATGTCAAAGTGTTTTTTTTTCCTGGCCTGAGGGGAATTATTCAATCTTTTGAGCTCAAAAAACACCTCTTGGACAAGTCATGCAGGAAATATAAGGCCCAGGTGCATACGGGGAACGCTAAGAAAGAGCTTGAACTCCGCTTGCGTCAAGCTGTGGGCGGAAGTAGCCGCATGCAAAAGAACAAAAAGTTGGAGAATTAACTTTAGAACATTAACTTTTCAATCATATGAGCAGTCGCAGGATGACTAATGTATACGGTAGCTGCGTGTCGGCATTTGCAGATCCAGGTAAGTTTTTGTTTTTGTCGAGCCAATAGAGCCGCCATTTTGATTCAACTGCACCAAGCAACCAAGTCAAAGCTGCTTATCAAATAATAATCTGCATACAGCAAAACTCCACGCAAGTCAAGATTTATTTTGTTGTGTAATTCTATACTTTATAGGTGGTCTTCTGTTAGCTATTGTCCCAATGTCCCAAAATATGTTCCTTTTCAATACGGCGCTTGGATATTGCCGCAAAGGCATCAACCCTCGCATTACATGAAAGCGGCATGAGAGACGAGAAGCGATTAATGAGAAGGAAAACCAGGCGATCACCGGGAAAGACGCTTGAACGAGATGAAATCGAATGCTGGAATAAAGCCGCCGCCGCCACGGATTAGATACGGTTAGGTGCTCGCAGGCCATGAGGGGAAACAAAAGGATTAGCCTGAGATGAATGTGGGTCACAGCAGGAGAGAGAGAGAGAGAGAGAGAGAGAGAGAGAGAGAGAGAGAGAGAGAGAGAGAGAGAGAGAGAGAGAGAGAGAGAGAGAGAGAGAGAGAGAGAGAGAGAGAGAGAGAGAGAGAGAGAGAGAGAGAGAGAGAGAGAGAGAGAGAGAGAGAGAGAGAGAGAGAGAGAGAGAGAGAGAGAGAGAGAGAGAGAGAGAGAGAGAGAGAGAGAGAGAGAGGGAAATTTGGCCTGCTTTTCTTAACTATTACTAACATTTTGGGGTCATTTTCAGAGTTTTTCTGACCTTTGACCTCCGTCTCAACAGTCAAGTCACGGATAGGACAATGTGTGTGTGCCAGACGGGATTCGGATTACACAATTAAGCTCCTTGTTAACCCCTTTGCATTAACGCACCAAAGCTCCGAGCCGAGATGTTTCGGAAAAAAAAATGGCTAAAGAGCTTTGTCACATCAGATTGTCTGTTAATCGCCTTGCTTATTTTTCAGTTGGTAAAACGACAGTTAATTTTCGTTCCAAAAGAATCCCCAAAACTTTTTAATGAGCAGCCGCCCAAAAAACTTTAGCTAAATGTAACTTTTTTCCTTTCTGACTAGTAATTTTTTAATTTAATAATAAATTACATTTATTATTAAATAAATTATAAATAAATGAATTGATTTAATAATTTAATTAAAAAAAAAAATTCAAGTACTTTTTGTCGTAACTCCCTCCAAGCAATTGTGTAAAAAGACAAAAGGTAAGCAGAGCTGCAGGGTTACAGCGTTTTTAGCATTAGGCTCGAAAAAGTGGCCCATACTCAAAAGTTGATCGATTTTCACCGGATGCAACAGGACTTCATCACGTCGCCCCTGATTTATACTAAGCGATTCATGTAGCTCAAAGACTTAAACAGAGATGCTATCACGCTATGGTAATTACTCCGACATGGGCGACTCCAAAGGAACACGGGAAGTTCAGAAAAGGGCCACCAGGTCCGATAACGAGTCAATTGGTGCAGGCGTCCTTTATCGCCACGGGATCGGCCACGAGCGCAACACTGCGCTCGGTAGCGCTCGGTGACCTACATCTCCATCTGCTGCCTTACCATTCTACCGAAAAGACCGTCAATAAACCGCTCAAGGCGGACCCGGCCGCCCTCCTCAAAAAAAGCGATTTCAATCAAACGTCGCCATCTGCGCGCAGGAGGATAATTACAGGATGCGCGATGGCGTGTTGGCCGCACAAGGAGATGGATATGATTATTGCCGTCGCGGCATCGAAATAAGACTGCTTTGTGTTCTCTGTAGAGGGAAAAAGAGGATTACTGGCGTTTGAGTCTAGAGTAGATTAAAAGCGGGCCGCCTTGACCGTCGCCTCCACCTGGAAACTTCCGTCATGTCGGCCCCGCCCGACTGCACATTGAAGAGTTCTAATCAGTCGACCTGTAATTGTTTGTAATGCCCGCCGAAGATTGTGCGTTGCTAGTCACGCAATCGGCAGCTATTAATAGACATTTGTCATGTTGGAAAGCGATTCCAAAAATAGGTGCAAATAGCATCATTGCGTCTGTAAGAAGTAAGAAATAGTGGCTCTAAAAAGTCTGCACACCCCTACTCGAATGTCTTTGTGATACTTAAAGGAGACCGAGATGAATCATTTCGTATCTTTTGAATCATATGGATGGGAGCTATCAACAGAAAAAAAACTGAAGTGGGGAAGTAATAATAAACTGCGATCGTGTGGTTGCATAAGTGTGCACACCCTCAGTCCGTGTCACGAATTGTGTTAAATCTGGAACATCCACTCTTTTATTTTATTTTTTTTTAAATTCGATGAGAAAGCCAAGAGTTTGACATCCCCTCAAGGACTGACCACTAAAACTCCTCAAGTTGCCCGCCTAAGCAGTGACTGCCACCAGAATCAAATCTCTTCCATTAGGTAGACGACTTGCCGCTGTGAAAACGGAAAAAAAAAGAGTGAAAAGTTGAATGCTTTGTAAGACAAATGAAGAAGAGAATCACTTAAGACGGTTAGCATTTGTGTGCATGTGTGTGTGTGTGTGTGCGTGCGTGTGTGTGTGTGTGTGCGTGTGTGTGCGCACGCGTTGAGCACACAGCCGAGCGACTCCTTATCTTAGCGCGTCGAGTGTGAGGGTTCATCTTATTAGACGTTCAGAAATAGCGATTCTCTCGTACGGGGAGATTGGCGGCGCAGGGAAGTGATTTCTGCACGCGGTCCAATTGAATTGCACTCTGTGTGTGTGTGTGTGTGTGTGTGTGTGTGTGTGTGTGTGTGTGTGTGTGTGTGTGTGTGTGTGCGTGCGTGCGTGCGTGCGTGCGTGTGTGCGTGTGTGTGTGTGTGTGCGTGTGTGTGTGTGTGTGTGTGTGTGTGTGTGTGTGCGTGTATTAAGTAAGAGGCTTTAATTTGCTCTGGAGTATGTTTTCTGCTGCTGATAAGCCTAAATGTAATTGGAGTCGGCGACAGGAGCGGCTGCTTTTCATTTGAGATTTGAGAGTTTATTTTTTACGCTATGAATCGTTTCAGCTGAACTTTTTTTCCGAGCGGAGGGCGCCCTATAAAAGTCAGCTGTGACGTAACGAGCACCGTTTGTGATTGTTCGCTGATAAAATCAAAAGGCAACTAATTATTCTTATTTGGAAAAATAATAATTTAACGTAGTATAAACAACTACTTGTTACTAGTTTAAAAAAGCCTTTCTTAGACTTAAGATACTTTTTTTTTTTTCAAGTGGGACCTCATGTTTGCGAGCAACTGCTATGATCCTCGGATGGATGGACGGATGGATGGATAGATGAAACGTGGAAAATCAGCTCGAGCGACTCCTTTCACATAGCGTGAATCTGTGTTCATGCGGAGAGAGAAAGAAGAGTTTAGAATAAGAAGCTTATTGTGAATATTGACCTATCTGTGGAGAAAAAGGAAGGGGGGGGGGGAAACAGGAGGGGATAAAGAAGTCAGGTTGAAAGCAGGCTCCGAGAAAGAATCCAAAACCTCGAGGGCTGTATAATCCAAAATATAAGAGAATCGGGCCTCGGGAAGTCCGATAAGAGCTTTGCCTCCGCTAAAAGAGAGATATGATGACGATGAGACAAAAGGAGATTGCGTTGGAAAGCGTCCATCGACACATGGAGGAAAACAGCCACGTCGTCGCAGGGGCCACAGTCACAGCCGGGATAATGCCGCCGATCCGAGCCAGAACACAACTCCATCAAAGAGCAAATCTAAAGAAAGTTCCACTCGGATCTAACGGCGGCTTCCCTCCGATTTGGATTGTGCTACTTAAACATAAAGAGTTTATCGTAAAGAGCTTAAAGCCAAGAGTGGCAGGCAAGGGGGCGGCTGTCGGAGGGGGGGGACTTTTCAACTTCGACAAGCTTTATTTTAAGCGAACCTTCTTTTGGCAGTAAAATATATATATATATGTATTTTTGTGATGACTTTGACCTTCACTTGTGAGATTGTTCAAAGGCCTTTAAAAATTTGGACTAACTGCAGTAAAGAGACTGTAAATCCCTTTTCGCACTGCACTTAGGAGTCACAGCTCCCCCCGGTCAGCCTCAATCGTACCTCTTGTGGAACTGTTGCTCACGAAGGAGATTAAATTCTCCAAGTTCCCGCTGAGTCGTTAGGAAAGGATGCACACGTTGCCTTTTCCGCTGCTCATCTCTTTCTCCTCCTCCTTAAAATGAACAACAAAGAACTCTGCTTCGCCTTTAATGCTAATTTAGCAGCCGACAGGCCGAACCTACGCTAAGGTCGCAGCCAGACGCAAACAAGCAAGGCGGGCTTCCGATTTGCAGACTTTTGGATTTTTTTTTTTTCTTCATCCACGTGGGAAGACTTCTTTCATGCGTGAATCTAGAGAGGGTTCATTCGCGCTGAAAGAAGAGAGCCGAGACTATCGCTCCCGGATAAATCTTAGCCTCCCTCGCATATCATGTTGCGCTAATTGAAGAGGTGGAATTTAATGGATCTCCATGTTCCAACAATTTATTGTGATAATACTTAAGGAACTGTTTGGTGTTGGGCAAACAGGACTTTTTTTGTGTTGGTCATGTTATAAGGGATTTTTTTGTATATTAAGTAGTTGTTTTTGTTCACTAATTAACATTACAGAAATTAAGCCATTAACATTATGTTAATTAGTTCCATGGAACAGAATGATGAATCAATGTGCAATTATTTGGGAGTGAAAGTAGGAAATTAGTACAATACATTTTAATTATTTTTTTTGTAGTATTCTGATAAAATTGTAATGAGGGAAGACTAAATAAAAATGCAACAAAAATATTTATTAAAAAAAATCTGAAAGATAAGTCATAATATTACAAAGAAATGTTACATAGCTACATTATTATTATTATTATTATTATTATTATTATATAATATTTAGAAGTAATAATTACTCAACAGACTTCACTTTTTTTTTCTTGATAAATTACCGTATTTTCCACCCTAAAAGGCGCACCTAAAAACCTAAAATTTTCTCAAAAGCCGACAGTGCGCCTTATAGTCCAGTGCGCCTTATATATGGATCAATTGATGAATTTGTTGATCCATACTGGTTGTACACAGTGCTCTGCCAAAATGTTTCAGTACGTTTTAGTACGACGAGTAAATTACAAGGTCTCATCGCTTCCCAACATTACGGTAACTGTAGTCAGGGGGCGTCACCGAATAGCTGTTGTACCCGCGAGGCTATTTCATTTCAAAATAGGCTGCTCCGTTAATGTTTCGAGTAAATTTACGGATTGATATGGAAGGGAAACATAGGTAAGCAGTATCTAATGCGTTAGATCGAACTTTAGTCAGTTCCGATCATTTTATAGGAGATCGTGTGAGAAACGCGATTGTTTACACTTTGCTGAGGCTCATGGGAGATTGCGAGCTGAGGCTCGTGGGACTTTGCGGATGGCTAATGCTATGACGATAGCTACTATACGTACCAGGCTATTTCATGTGAAAATAGGCTGCTCTGTTAATGTTTCGAGTAAATCTACGGATCGATATGGAAGGGAAACATAGGTAAGTAGTACCAATGCGTTAGATCGAACTTTAGGCAGTTCCGATCATTTTATAGGAGATCGTTTGAGAAACGCGATTGTTTACACTTTGCTGAGGCTCATGGGAGATTGCGAGCTGAGGCTCGTGGGACTTTGCGGATGGCTAATGCTATGACGATAGCTGCTATACGTACCAGGCTATTTCATGTCAAAATAGGCTGCTCTGTTAATGTTTCGAGTAAATCTACGGATCGATATGGAAGGGAAACATAGGTAAGTAGTACCAATGCGTTAGATCGAACTTTAGTCAGTTTCCGATCATTTTATAGGAGATCGTTTGAGAAACGCGATTGTTTACACTTTGCTGAGGCTCATGGGAGATTGCGAGCTGAGGCTCGTGGGACTTTGCGGATGGCTAATGCTATGGCGATAGCTGCTATACGTACCAGGCTATTTCATGTGAAAATAGGCTGCTCTGTTAATGTTTCGAGTAAATCTACCGATCGATATGGAAGGGAAACATAGGTAAAGTAGTACCAATGCGTTAGATCGAACTTTAGTCAGTTCCGATCATTTTATAGGAGATCGTTTGAGAAACGCGATTGTTTACAGAGGGCTCGTTGGTTATTGGCTAGTGGATGCATACCGCAACCCTAGTCAACCTCAGTTTGTTGCAGTATAGCTTCTATTTTATGCGCCTTATAATCCGGTGCGCCTTATATATGGACAAAGTTTTAAAATGGGCCGTTCATTGAAGGTGCGCCTTATAATCCGGTGCGCCTTTTAGGGCGGAAAATACGGTACAACAGTTCTCATAAATTGGGCAGGTGAGACAAATTCCAAATAATTAAAAAAGGAATATTAAAAAAAATCATTGGACCGTCTGTCCAGATGATTTGGCAGGGTGCAAATAAATGTCTAAAGTGTTCTCTGGCGACAGCAAGCCTACTATCACCTGCCCGGGTCTTAATAGCCGCGCTATTAAAAAGAAAGCAATACATTTCTTGGGAAGTCGCGCCTGCCGCACTGATGGCGGCGCGTATTTGATTTCATTGAGCGCCGTGCTTTCGCCGCTTTTTTACGACTCTGCTGGGAAGTGTCATTAATATTTCCGAGTTATTCCTAACACGTGTGTGCCTTGTTCGAAAATGCCATGCGGAGCCAATTCAAACATCCCTCTGATAATTTTTTTTTGAAATAACATGCTTGCATTTTAATGGCATCCATCAGCCTAATTAGCGTGCGAAGCGTCTTACAATGTTTGCAGTATTATAAATACATAAAGCACCATCTGCTCCACATAGGCGAGACGTCGCAGCTCCTTAGGCCTGACTTATCATTGTTTGGACTTGCAGTTTTTAAAAAAAAAATAAAATAAAAAAAAAATAAAAAATAACTGTGGCAAACTGAGCCAAGTGGAAGCGGCCGTCTGCTACTCAATCGCACATATTTATATGGCTCTTTTTTATTTGGACCGAGGTTGGGAAAGGAACCTTCTGAGGGAATGCAATATTCTGGGAATCCCTCCAGAAAACCGAAAGCAGGTCCCTTCTTTTTGGTGATGAATCCTCAAAAGGCTCATAAAAATTTGACATCATGCTGCATCATGTTTAGGCTAAAAAATTTGTCGAGAATACCTAAGCTTGTTTGGAAGAATTTTTTACTAGGAGCCAGTGGAACTCCACAAAACTGCTGACTTTATTTTTAGAATCCACCCAAAAAGTTCTTAAGTTTTTAATAAATTGGCAGAAACAGAATGGCCTTTAAATGAATGTGAACAATGGATTCATTCATCATCCAAAATCTGCAAATTCGAAGAGGAAGACCATAAAATAAATGTGAGCGCTTGACGCCTCCAAAATGTTTATAATTACCAATATTAATCATTTGAATCATTATCATAGCATTGTTTGATCTCCTCTAAAATCTGTTCAATCCATTTTTTAGATTTCACTGCCTGAAATACGAGTCATTGCTTTTGGCAGCCATTTCTTGCCTGGGCTGTTTGTTTGTGAAACAATTGTGCTAAAAATGACTAACTGGAACTGGAAGCGTGCTCCAGGCTGGGCTCCATCCGATATCTATTTTTCGGAAGCTGTGTTGGCCGTGCCAAAACATTGAGGGTGGGCTGCGTATAAACAGAAAGCGGCCAATGCAGTGGGATTGTTGTATCTCGATAAGGTGGTGTGAACAAAAACACACACACGCATACGTTTGTCGTGGTGTGAGAATGCGGACATATGGTCCGTGTGAGACAAAAAGCGTTGGTCCTTGGAAGTGCTTGGGAAGTGTAAGAAATGCAGCTCAAATGAAATTTGAATGGTACATAAAACTCCCAAATGACTTGACTGCTACAAATTTTTTACTTTTTGTGCACTGAGGGAACAAATATACCGCAACAAGACTTAAAGTAACTTTTTAAGTTCAGCGTGTGAATTTTGCCGTTTTGCCAGCGCTCGGTTTAACGCACTTTGATTTAACCTCTCCTTCGGGGAAGGCCTCTCCGAACCGCAAACAGGGCCTCATGCATTTAGAATTCCAATCACGAAACAAACGTTTCCAAAAGTGTCAGGCTAAATCACAGCCAGGATAATGCACACGAGCGGAGCGGGTCTTGAACCCTCACGAGACCCGCCGACGGATATTTCCATGCCTTTTGTTCAAAAGGTGTGCGAGAAAACAAGGTTTTTAAAGTGCTTGTGGCAAACAAAAAATCACATTAGTGAATTGCTGTAAAACGGAAGTTATCGTCAGAGTTGATGTGCATTGCGTATACAAAACAGTCACAGAAAATTGGATCATTCTGATTAGCATAATGCTAACAAACAATGCGAAATGGCATAGACTGGCTAACAGACAGCAAATGGTAGAGCAACACACGTAGACTGATAAGCTAATGCAAATATAAAATGCTAACTTTTTATGTACCGTAATTTTTGGACTAAAAGTCGCTCCGGAATATAGGTCGCATTAGCCATAAAATGCACAATAACGTGAAAAAAAACATATATAAGTCGCTCCGGAGCATAAGTCGCATTTTGGGGGGAAATTTATTCGACAAAATCCAACACCAAGAACAGACATGAACGAGCAACGACAGGCTAAACGATAGGTATGCTAACGTGACATAAACACAAACAAAGAGCTGAGAACGGGCCTGACGTAACATTCAGAGTTATTAAAAAAAAAAATTACATAAATAACACGTTTATAATACCATCTGTGTCACTCCAATTCATTAAATCCATCGATCGTCCTTTGTCAACAATGGGTGCGCGCCGCTGACGGCGCTTGCACTTCAAAATATTCCACAGGCCCATATAACGATATATAAATTAGATATCAAATAACTATTATATAAGCAATAATATTATCAAACCATCTGTGTCACTCCAAATCATTAAATCCATCGATCAAATTCCTCGTCCTTTGTCAACAACGCCGCGCGTGCGCCCTGACGTCAGCCTCGTCGTTATTCCACAGATTTACTATAGAACTATATTGTAGCGTTAACAAAGTACAAGGAAAGACGTGGGTTTGGTAAACGGCTCTTTATTGAACAAAACAAACTGCTAGGCGTGTGGCGGCGTGGACTTTCAGCCACGGAGGTGGAAGAGAGCTCCATAGAATAGGACCGGGCGTGCGTAAAAGCCATGACCGAGCCCCATCCACCGTCCCCGGACAGCCACCCGGCCGAGCGCCGGCCCCCGACTTCTATCCACGGAGGTGAAAGAGAGCTCCGTAGAGTAGGACCGGGCGTGCGTAAAAGCCATAATAGTTTTTCAAACCTTCTGTGTCACTCCAAATCCTTAAATCCTTCAAACTCTTCGTCCTCCGTGTCACTTAGAAACAAAGCCGCTAATGATGCCGGTAGTACGTGGGGCCCTTCGTCATCTTCGTCATCCCGTGATCAATCTTTGTCCTTTTTGTAAACAACCACCGCGCCACGCCGCGCTGCTGACGTCACTTGAGATTCAAATTACAGTAATCCCTTGCTACATCGCGGTTCGTTTATCGCGGTTTCACTTTTTTTTTTTTTTTGAAAATTTTTGGAAAAAAACACAAGTCGCTCCTTGTTATAAGTCGCCCCCACACCCAAACTCTGAAAAAAAACGCGACTTATAGTCCGAAAATTACGGTACGTATTTTGCTTGTTCAAGGGTTAAGATCCAATATGTAACTTGTACTGTAATGCTGCCGTATTTTTTGCATGGCACCACTTGAACTCGTTTTAGTGACAAAACAGCTGGCAGGATCTGCCCGCGACAAATTCCCCCTGTGCCCTCGGGGGACACCATGACCCAGCTCAGAGCCACAGCGGATGCTGGAGGGCTCAGGCGGTCTCCGACGAGTCCGATTTGGCTCCGCTCCCTTCCTGGAGAAACTTCTGCGTAATTAGTTTTTGTGTGGAAATCCACGGGTGTGCAACTGACTTCAAGATGACGACTGCTTGTCTCTCTCCCTCCAAGCTTGCTGCATTATTAAGTGGCAACAGGCCCGGTTGTGGTGCACGCCTCTCTGCCATTCTCTTTGTACCGTGTTCCCCGACCCGGCCCGCCATTCCACCGCCACGTGTGTCCTTTGTGAAGTGGAAATGATGCCACCCATTAAAACGCGTCAACCACAAGTAGATCACTGCGGCACTTATGCTAATGTGGACACAAGGAAGTAGTCTTGGAAGAATGCTTGAATCAGACAAAAATGATTTCTAGCAAATGCCATTGCAATTATTGACTAATGTGTGGTTTGGAAAACCCTTTCAAGTGCAAAGCCACGTATCCCCTTTAGGACCTTGACATAGTTCTTGTTAGCCTCCCTGCAAACAAACCCCAAAATATATCATCCATGTAAGCCAGGGGCGGCCGATGTTTTTCAACCCAACAACCTGGACAGCTTTCCAAATATTTGAAGACACACACCTCCTTCAACATTTCCTACCCCCCCTAAAAAATAATTAAAAAAACTCCATGGAGGGAGCATAGCCACGTCGATTTTTACATTGAGTTCCGGCACGACAAAGAAACCCTGGTCCAGAAAATCCACTTACATCCTACTCTGCTCCGTTTAGAGAAAAGATAATAAAGTCTCTGACTATGAAGCATAAAAAGGAAGAATTGTTTTATCCTCCAGGCAGGTGCGGCGGGTGTCTCTTTTTAATTTTCTACACGCTCGCGACTCAGCCGCACGGATCAAAAGGGACACTTAATTTTCCTGCAGCGAGGAACGAGGCGGGTCCTCACGGGAGCACATTTGATTATTGCGCTTTATCGTTGGCATCCCGTTCGGTGACACGAGGGCCCGACGCCATCGCAAGCGGGCAAACACATCGGCAAAGAGGACTGTTATTTTCCACCTGACTTGTGCTCCCGCGTTTTATTAGATTCTAATTGCTGATTATAGAACGAGGTCCCTCACCAGTTGCAATGTAAAATGTTTTGAGCGAATAAAATTCTTTTGTTTTTGTGCGTGCGCTACAGCATGAACTCAACCAATTTTGATTGGCTAATGTCAGAAAGCAATCTTACTGTAACAGTGCGGTTGTTATTAGACTGTTACCACCGTACAATAACACCGTAATTACCAATAGTGAATAATAAGTGATCCTAATGAAAGGAACAGCATGGCTCTTAAGGTAGAACAATTAGATGATTGTTTACCAACCATGCAAAGCATGACTATGAATTTAAAATTATCCACAGCCTCATGATGGACTAGGAGGGAAAAAAATAAAAACAACACGAATGGCCTAATGTATTCAGCGCCCTTAATTAGTATAAACATCTGCGCACCTCTTTTGCAAATGCAAAACATCTTGAAAGCAAGCATGCCACATTATGAGCGTTACCATGGCGACAAGTACGCCGTTAATAGGATGAAGCGTTTTTTCCCCCTCGATTCCAGACTGCCTTGGGAAAGAATACAGTGACGTTAGGTCAGCTTGTTCGCTTTAAAAAAAAAAAAACGTGGGCCACCTATGCAACCCTTTGCCGATCCCCCCCTTTTCAGGTGATCGCGCGGCGAGGCTGATTGCCTGCTGTACACACAATGACACGCTGACAATGATAATGACGATCGCGGCGGTAAAAGATAATCATGCGGCAACAGATGTCGCTCGCCCCCTCCCACCCCCCGCCTGACTACCACCCCCCGCCTGACTACCACCCACCAACCCAGATGTTTAACGCCAGCGACTGGAGAAGAAAATTAATTCCAAGCACTTCGGAACGAGTCGTTAGTTTTTCTGGCCGCTCGTTCCGAGAAGATGCCGGCTTGCGCTTTTTGTTCAATGTTTAAATGCTCCTGTTGGTTTTTCTCTCCCTGCTGCGTGCAGTCGGTACGCCGTGAGACAAGATGTTGCCGGAGAACGACAGCATCCGCTAAACTAAGTTTAAAATGATGTTGCCATGAATAATGAAGTGGCTCGCTGCGATCGGGTCTCGAGTTTAAAAGCCCCTAAAGTGGGGCTACGTCATTTGTTTTTAACTGATTGTTCCAAAGCGATCTTGAAATATTATCGGGCACAATAATAGCATTATGTTACCCAGTTGACGCTGATCTTGTGTGTTCGGGGTGCATTGCATCGGTTTTGCAACGAATGTTAAAGTTGAGCTTGTCCGACTGTTGTAGCGATTGACCTGTCTACCGGATGTGAGTGAACGCTGGCGCGACTTGCTGCCGCTGCTCTCCGGTCATTTTTTAACGTTTTTGTTTTCTTTTTGTTTTAATTGTTTATGCTATTTTATGTTTGTACGGCGACCTTGAGTGCCTTGAAAGGAGCCTTATAAATAAAATTTATTATTATTATTATTATTATTATTGCCTATGGTGGCATCAGAGTGCCAAGGAACTATGTTGCTGTGAAATGAGGTTCTTTATTTAGACAAAAGTGGCTCACACTGCAATTATGATCCCTTCGAGGCAGGTTATCAATCACTGGCAAATCTTTGCCATTATTGGCATGGTTCGGTGTCTATGAAACCGTGTGGTTATAATGACTTGATTGTACATTATATTACATTGTCATAAGACTGTTATAGGTGCACTGGGAAAAGTTTTTGTCGAGTGGGCTGAATTAGAACTTTTAACAGCTCCAAAGTTGCAAGAGTTGCTAACAAGAATTGCAAGACGTTGGGGGTGGTTAAGTGCAATGGCCTTGTGTTTTCAAGTGGTCAAATCCCTCAAGGGAAGCGAATTACTCCTGTAGGAATGTGTGCGGCTTGTGAGCTTATGCGAGTGCGTGAGTTCGTGCGCGTGGCGGACCGTACGAAAACAAATGCACGTCGGCGAGGCAGAGCTTTAATTATTGTCAGTGTGAGCCTTGGCCGCATGCAGCCTGCGCTGCTGTTAGTGGGGGGAAAAAATATATAGAAAGGGGAATTAGGCGGCAGCTTTCACGAGCCCTGACAGCTAATTACATTTAAAACCAGCTAGCGCGGCGGAACAAAAAAAAAAAAAAAAGCAGCCCAATCGGCACTCGCCAGCCCAGCTTTACGTATGCGACGTGTTGTCTTTCTTCTTTCCCGCTTATTGGAAGCGCATTGATGTCAAACGTCCAACGCTAAAGATACGATCATATACGTCGTCTTAATTGGCCCGTCTCCAAAAAGTGACATGGATGGCGAGGAAGCCGCGAGGAAGGCCGTGAATTTCTTTTGTGTGGCGTTTCTTAATTAAACTAATCTTGGGGGGTCAATTATGTAGCGCTCTGCCTCTGCTCTCCTGACAGGCTGCATCGCAAAGCCGGCAGCGGGGCCGTTAGAGAACGCAGATCGTGGATAGCACCGATAGCGTTAGCTTTAGCCTTTATAAACTAGATTATGATTGTTTCGTTTAGGGGCTCAAATGAATCAACCCACAAGAAATGCTTTTGTCTTATTGCAAAGTGTGAAAAAGCTGTTGTTGGTTTTTCCACCCGCTCTGTGCCGAGAGAACGGAAGCAGCTGTATTTGTGTACGCTCAGCACTCGTTTTGGAAAAAACGAGTCCTCGTCTGATGCCCCCGCACAACAACAAAGCGCAAGCCGACCTTGACGACACGTCCCGAAAAAATAGAGACTCCTCGTCTACAGCAGAATATGCTTTATGCAAGTGGTGAATTCAATGCAGACAGATGGATGCAAAGCAGCAAATTTGGATTGATCATAAATGTGCTCAGCTGATAGAGGGTTAAGGTGCCATTAATTTGAAAAGTAATCGTCGTGGAGGTGGCAAAACGAATCAGACTAAAAGCCCTTTAAAGTGCAGCTGTAACCCAAGAAGAGATGAATGTCAACAGCCCCCGCCATTTTATCACTTGAGGACGTCGGTTAGCAGTCAGCAGGGACGTTTTTCTCCAATCCAATTAATATGGAAATACTTTATACACAGTACATTATAATTTTGTTTTAATGTGCAAAAAAAAAAGTCAAACAAACAATTCACTTGGGGCGTTGTATGAACATTTTCGAGACGATGCTACCTCCCAACAGCCATGAATTACTCACTAAAAGGCTCAGCCAAGGAGAAAAAAATGTCTGGCTTTCATTGAGAAAATCCCCTCAAGAGTTTCCAAGTTCAACATGACTTGTCAGCCTGAACTGCTGCTGGGTCACATGACTGTTGCAAGTGTGTAAGTCTAAAAATAGGTTCAAGTGTGGCCGCCACAGGCAGGAACATATCTGTTTGCTTTGCTCCCTCAGCCCACTCCCCCCGCCTCTCCCCACCCACACATACCTTTCACATCACAAATGGTCTCCGTGCATCATGACGGCATCTCCAGTCAACCCAGACTTGTTTTTGCATATTCCGCCGAGCCGGGACGTTTTATCGTATTTTATCGTAAGCTCTATTTATTCACCACAGGACTTTTTTCATTATATATATTTTTTTACAGTATAGCTAATATCTTTCTTTCTTTTGTTTTTTGCCACGTCATTCCCTCTGCACCGGGAACAGGAATAAAGTAGTATTTTATCTTAACATGATAATTATAAGAGAATGAAACCACTAAAATGTTACTTGATCATTTGGCGGGAGACACACATCATTGAATTCAGCAAATAAAGTCGCTCGGTATAAATTTTGCATGGGTCGTATAATTTGATCCAAAAGTAGTGTTGGCCAGCTTCGTCGCTTCCAACACAGCCCATGTGATACTTCACGGGCAGAATGGAGATCCTCTTGACAATTGCATGGAAGCAGTGAGTGAGGGCGGCGTGCCACGAGTTGGCAGTTCAAAAGAACAATTAAATCTGTAATGGCTTGGCTACAGAGAGAAGCAGGCGCGAGTTATAAAGCATACAGAGACGACGGAGGATGGGAAAAATGGAGCGTCAAAAAATAAAGCCCCCCATATGTCACAAAACACTTCGATATTCGCGCAGGCCAAAATGTGTTGTGAAGTAGCCAGGAGGTGCGCGACGTGGAAATGAAGTTCGGTGACAACGCCGCTGAGTCAATTAATGGCGAGGCCCAGAGTTCAGGTGGAATGATGAGGTGGGGTGAAGTCCGCTGGGCCGCTAATTGAAAATTAAAAAAAAGGGACCTCATCTCTCTGAATCTATGAGACACATACTAAAGTAGAAACTCTGATTTGGACAGTACTACTTCAGGTCCGAATTTCGGAGCCAAACCGCGATCCAAAGATCTGATTGAGAGCCGCGCCGACGCCAGCTAATCAGCTCCCTGAATGCCCGACGCTAATTCAAAGCGCACCTCCACGACATTGAGAAAAGCAATTATCAGCGACGGCCTAATTTGCCTCATAAAGATCCCGTTCGCCATCTTTGCTGATGTGTGTGTTTTTTTTTTTTTTTTTTAACATCTCTAAGGCAAGCGGCGGCCGTGAAGGAAGCATGCCCTATCTGCTGACAAAGACCTTGTTCCATTCCTTTTATTGGAGACTATTACTGATAGCCGCGCTGTCTTTTGTAATATATTGCTTTGGGCCCTTGCTAATAAGCCAACCGCAAGAATGACTCACCTCAATTTACCTCAGCACGCTCTCATTTGGCAGATAATGAAAAGTGCATATATTAGTCAAGGTCTCCCCATTGGGTTTGGGTGCAATAATCAAAATATTTTAGATTATTTTTTATTTTGTTTTTTCAAACATGGTGTTGCTAAAACGGTGAAACTGGAGCTTCCAACAAAAGCACGACGAGTGACCCAAAAGGCCTTGCGCACCTTTCCGAGCACAACTTGCAGGACAAGGATGGTTGATGTGAAAACAAAGATGTTTGACAAACATTCAGCCCCGCTAGCGAGGCGCCTCGTTCCGCTTTCCACGACCCCCTCCCTCGGGAACCTGCAGCGACCCGGTTGGCTTTCAAAGCAGTCTTGACATTTCTGGCATACTTTTTTTATTCTTTACTCCAGCATGTAGGGCAAACAGTTTGGGGATTAGAGCACTGCATAGATGCGAATGAGCGTGGGCGGCTCCAATACGGAGCTGCCATTTTATCTGCTCGCTCCCCAAGCCATCGACAGTATGATCACGCATCAGAGTGGTGGCGGCATCTGACAGAATAATCACCGGAGCAAATCTCACACTCCCGTTCGGCGTTGAAGTTATCACCGCGGATATAGTTTTAACCCCTTGTAACATGGCGCTCCCTCCGAGGGATGCGTAGCTTTTGTTCCTCAACATGCTGCTCTATTGTACGCTTGATGCATTCAAGTAGCGCAGAACAGGAAAGCTGCATTCAGGGGTGCCAAAAATGCTATAATTAGGACCGAGCACCAGGCAACCCACAGGCCCTCTCGGAATCCATTATTTCTTCATTAAACGTTTTTTTTTATTAAAGACTCGTGCCCGAAAGTGAACAGTAAGGTGGCCATATTGGTTTGTAGCAACCGAAATTAAACTTTTAAGACTAGACGCAACCTCATCTTCAGTAGAGCGTACTGGGTTGAGGTTGCAAAGACAAAGAACATTTCTGCTATTTTGTGTTGAATACAAAATCCCTCACTGCTTACTAAAAAAATCCCACTGCTTACTTAGGTGTTTACTGACGGCCCCCCCTTTCGAGTGGTTGATAAATTGCTTGCCTGTGGACCTCATTCACAGCAGTGATTTAGAAACAAAGACCACAAGCAATGAAGCTGCTATTTAGGAGTCAAGTTGTAGCCCGGAGGGTGAGCTAGCTGAACTGCTAGCCGAAGTGGTTAAATCAGGGTTGCATACCCACATAAACCGTACAATGAGAAAAGCCGGATATCTTTCATGTAAACACAACCTTGTAGAACCCCCCCCAAGGTATTTTTTTAAATTTATTTATGGCTTTGTGTCTCTGATGGGTTTCCAGTGGATCAAAGACCAATGCGCTACTATCCCGACACTGGCACCATAAAGCAAGAACTCACTGACGGCAAAAAACAACATGGCAGGGTCTAGGAGCAAGATGGATCGTTTCTTTCCTCAGGCTGAGGAGTTTGTTTGTGTTTGATAGCAATCCGGTCGGCCGGTTGACTGCTTCCTTGATTTTCCTGTGGAGGTTCCTGGCTGCACAGTTGCAGGAATGAAGCTGAAGTTTGTTTTCCTGAGCCTTGTTTGATGCATCGTGCCGTTCAAGTTCACTATTGAGGCTTTTGGCAAGTTCTCCTTGTGGAATGTGTTTTTATCCAATAATGCATTTTTCTTGCATTTGTCAAATTGAGTCAAGTTGGATGTTCATTGAAATGCCACATTGTAGAGTTAGAACATATTTTTCACACATTGTTGAAAGCAAATTTGTCAAACCCAATTCTCCAGAGAATTCACTTGATAGTATTGACTTAGGCTTTCATTATTCGCGCATGAGAAAATGTTCAACATCCCAGAATAAAAGTGTTACTTAATATTTAACACATATTACAACTTATTAAATGCTCAGTGAGCGTTATTGCAGCTTTTCCTCCCCAAGACTGACAGACATATTAGTAATTTCTTTCCAGCAGAAACCTTGCAAGAAGGCTCGAACGAAGCCACTCCGGCATGTGTGGTATTAAACGAAGAGTAAGAAATAGCTACAGGAGCAACTGAGTCTCATGGGGCCATGTCGGGGTGGCAACCCAACCGCCGCTAACGAGCAAGACGCATGCAGGAAAATGCAAATGAATGATGCGTTGAATAATGTGCAGTAGTTAGTGGGGGAGGTGGAAACACCATCCATCCTGGTCTGTAGGTGATCCATCAGGATGCGCCAGGGTCACGCGGTAAAGGGTAACGACACGCATGTATGTTGTATGGAGGCGGACTGCAAAAGCACCTCCGCCAGATGTTAAATGCTATTTCTGGGAAAGCAAATTGTGTGGGAGGAGTTAAAGGCTTTGTGTCAGCGCGAGGTGTATAAAACATGAGCCGAAGCGTTGCCGCAGTAACTGAACACCAAAAGGTAAACTTTGCAGAGTCCAACCTCACTTTGAGTCTTTGGAATTGACGGGTGACTGAGCGGGTCCCACTTCTGATTGCTTTTCAGGACGAATTCCACCCTTTATCTTTTATTCATCCCCTTTTAAGTCTTTATTTATCACCGTCCTGGCTGCCCTTCACCGTCTCTCCAGTGCAGCCGGTTGCGGGAGTAAGCCGTCCTCACGGTGTCGGTCAGTCGTTTCCCGGCCAAACTTCTCGTCCGCTTCTCTCTCGGGGTTTCCACGTGACGGAACTTCACGCTGATTTATGGAGCCGACGCTCCGTATTCCTGCTTGAGGATGTTTTGCATATCATATCCTCCCGACGGACGTCAGGGTTCACCCGAAGGGGGCCTGCATTTGCATTTGCGAAGATCTTTTAGACAAGTTTTCCACTTCAAGATCAGTCCCTCAGCGGTAGGAAGAGGAAATTGGTTAACCTGCTCTATTTTTTTCCACTGTCTGGACTACTGACAGAGCAATCACAAGCAATCAGGACACAATGGATGACCCAATTGAGTTCAGCTCATTCTGTCCTTCATTCAAACTGAAGCTTGTACATATCATCAGTGAGCCACCATTCTAGTTCCTCCTGTTCATTCTGCCTCTCTTTTTACACTTCATCCTATTCAAGCTTGTCCCAACCGAAGGTTGAACCGTATCCCGTATTAAAAGACTTTGGAACCTTGGCTTTTACGAGCAACTCAATGTCCCTGTCAGCATTCATACAAACTTACATTGACCTCAAGTTTTAATCTCAGAAACTTAGTCTTCGTGACAGTCGTTTCAGTAAGTCAGACTGAATGCCCAACCAACTGGGATAACGGGTATTGATTCATTCTTCCTGTTTTTGAGACCAAAAAAAAGCTGTTGAATGTTTCCTCCATTGTTGTTTCCAGTCATGGGGGATCGGTAAAGTGCGATCAAAAGCTTCAAAGAGGAAACGCTAAACGCAGCAATGGCCTCTGTTTCCCAGCGGAAAGCCGTCAGGTGAACAGCCGGAACCTGAGCGCCGGCTTCCTATGTCCCCATCACAGCACCGTGTTGCAATTTTAAAAGCATCACACTGCCACTGTTAGCTGTGACTGAAAGGTGCACTTTGCATCTCTGCAACCTGGGAAGAAAAAGAGATTCCATAAAAATAAGTTGAGTTGAGTGATCGGTGTCTCACGCTCAGAGAGTTGGAGGGCGTTCAACTGATCTACATGATAAATGTCCAGATTCTGTAATGGTGACGTTCTGGACAATTCTCTCCTCTTTCCAAGGATAAGTGGAGCTGGATGAAAATGGCCCTTGACTGCTTCCCGTCATTAATCAGGTCATCCAATTGCCACATTACTCGATAGTGAGCAAAATTTGGAAACACTACTTCAGGCGCTTTTACACTAGCACTCCTTAAATCACAGGTCTGAAACTTTGTAGTTGAACCAGATCAATAGGTACGATCTCAAATCCTTATATGTGTGGTCAACACGGAGTTCAGCCGAGCCACGGACTCTGTAATGGTGACGTCGTAATGGTGGACCTGCACAGCGGCGGTGGGAAAACAGCATTTACAACTAGAATAGCTTTTTCCCACATTTTATTAATTCCCTATTCTTTCCCAAGCAGCTGCTTTGATGGATCATTTTGTCGGTCTAATCGCTGATCGGAATCCCTGGATCTGCTTCCACCAGAGCATCAATGTGAAAAATTGGTGCGGGAGCATCGGGAAAGCATCGGGATCCACTCGGACTTTATTTAGGCTTTACCTGTTCTTGCCTTTTTAATTTTCTTTCTTGCTCTGTCAATATTAACTAACTGTCACTCGCCTCTTGATTTTTGAAGCAGCCCAGTATAAATGATGCAGTCCTTCAAGCTTGCACAAGCCTCTCAATCATGCATGAGTGGTGGATAAGTGATGGAAGCAGCCGTGGCCTGCCACTCTCCCCTCCTTCCCTCCCCCGCAGCTCTCCACAGAAGGTGTGTGGGGGGGTTGGCGTTGCTGATACTCTGGATGGTGGAAGTGGATGAGAGAGATTTCCTATCACACCCACCGCTCAAATATCAAGAGCACAAAAGAGAGTGAGTGATGTAGCGGCAGATGTGCTTTACGGCACAAGTTATAGAAGCTAGAGCAGTAACATCAAGGTGTCAGTCAGCCGTTGTCTTTGTTCGCGCCGCAAAGACGCAGTGTTTGATCACATTCTCTTTGCTTTTATGCAACATTGATTAGACATGGCTTCCGAACACATTTCCAATTAGTGAACCAGAATGGCTGATTTTTAGCTTCTATTGCTGTTCCTACCATGTCCACCAGTGGTATTGCATTTTCACGCAATGCTGGTGACATCAGGCTTGTTGCAGTTTAGATGAGTGTGTTCGTGAACGTCGTCGGTTCCCACATGTGGAATGTTTGTCACATTGTGGGTGACATCAGTTTCTTATCATCTTGAAACGATGCCATCGGGTCCCGATGGAACAAACATTAAAAAGACGAGGAAGCACAGAATTATCAAGAGAATTGATGTACAGGAAACATGTTGTTAGATAACTCACGCACGCGTCAAACTGAAGGTCAATGAGTCTTAAGAAGCATTTTTCACTACCCTAATGTTGTTTGCCTCATTTAGCCAAAGGAGAATCCCACCGTGCAGGTAATGCACTCCAAGCACAATGCAGCTAATAGATTTTTAATTAAAAATGCCTAAATCTGTGAAATATGATGTTCTGCCAAGAGCAACAACATGTGCTTTGAGCGAGAAAAGGCTTGTAGCTATTACGTTCACTTTCTGTCCATTATAGAAGGTTTTTGTTGCCAAGCCAGTGGATTGTTCGCAGTTTTCGGCACCTCGAAGCTTTTGAGTTCTTCCGAATGCGCCCCATGATGCTTCTAGCGCGGCGGGTTCGTCCATATATTTGCTAAGAATACATTTCCAGCATCCCCCCTACGGGCGTGAATCCATTTTACAGTATTTATTTATTTATTTATTTATTTAAGAACAACATTAGTGAAGCAGAGGAACCACGGTGGGAAAAGTGGGAAGTATTAGGACAGTTTTTCTTATTATTATTACTATGTTTATTATTATTATTATTATTATTATTATTATTATTAGTAGTAGTAGTAGTAGTATTATTATCATTAGTATTATTATTATTATCATTATTTTATTTTTGTTAATTTTGAAAACAGAGAAATCCGCAAAGAAAGACACAGGCAACTAAATGGCAGCTCAACCACTAAGACTCTTACGTGCCAATTTAGCAGGAATACCGTGTAAAAGTGCCTTGACATATTTTCAGAATGACCGACTGACTGGACAAAGGTGACAAGGTAACGCTTTCTCATAATCCCGCCTGTAGATTCCACGGCAGTAATGCGGGGAAACACCGAAGGGCACGTCGAAGTGGAGTGATTGAGGTAGATGCAAAAGGTCTTCATTTTCTGAGCAATTTCCTGCTCCCTTTGCAACCAATCAGAGGAACCGCCGAGCCCCTTTGGCGTCCCCCAACGCTACAATCCGCCCATTTCACTCGAAATTTAACCAGCGCGTGAGGACTTGTGATATTGACACACCTGTCATATATCGCCCGACTGGAGAAGAAAAAACACTTCATGGCTTTATTTGAAACTTTAGTAAAAAAAATGAAGACAAAGCAGCCGCCTGTTAGTTTTTAAGTGGCCCCCGGGGATGGCGAGCGCTATATTGGTTGTTGTACTTATTAAACCGCCAGCAAGTGGCATTTAGACGTGATGCTACATTTGGGAGCCAGAATGCGGCTACTTATTACCAGCATGAGTGGAGACCCTTGTGTGACATGAGGAGAAGAAAAAGCTAGTAAATATTTTGTGGCTGTGGAGGTCAACTCGATGTTGATATTTTTTCCGAGGGTGACGTCGCTCTTTAGTAGGGTTCGTCAAGTCAAGTCGAAATCTCAATTTGCTTGGGTTCATTTATAGAAAGCAATGCAGCCGATAGAAATGCAACAAAGTACAGAGAATCGAGTGTTGGGAAAAACAATGTTGAAGAAGAAATATTCTCCATTTCTGCTGAAATGTAGGTCAGTGACTAATAGTGTTTAAGCCAACAGAGAAGGCCTTTGCAGTGCTCTGTCTTCAGTTTAACAATCTGTAGCAGCAGTACATTGAGCCTTTTATCCTTTTGTGTGTCTGGAATGCAAATAGTAAACCTCGTTAGACCTTGCCTTTTGGCCGAAGTCCGCGTTCGCCGCGTCAAAGCAGGTGAACGGAGAACAAGCCCTTCACACAAGGTAACAAGCTTTGACTGTTCCAGCCGAAACCTTTTTAATTTTCCGCATCATTAAGAGCTCCGGTGGCACCCAAGGCCGAGAAGCCCCCCCTTTTAGGCTGAAGCAGACCCTTTAACGACCTGTTTACCGGGGCGAAGGAACGACGGGACGGCCCGAGCTTGTTAACGCTTTAACGACCGCACTGATTGATTTAGGGATTTGCATAAAGGTCACACTTGTTTTAAGGTTGCATCCGAGGTTTATGATGCGCACGGACCAATTGCAGGGATGGGTGGCTGTGATGAAGCATAATTGGAAACTACCTTTCTCTTTTGTGGCCCCTTGATGGCTTACAAATTAGTGTCGAGCATAGCAAAGACGAGAAATAAATTACCTTCACCCTAAATGGAGCGGCTCTACAGCGCCACCTGTGTGTGTTTACGAATATTCAAATACGAGAATATTTGAACTGAAGTAATGTCGTGATAGAATTCAACATATAGTAATATTTTGACATCTGCGGTATTAAAGTGTGACTTTATGTTTTCTCGTGGCCTCGCAGAACCACAACGGAGCAGCTCTTTGAATAATTCAACAGGCAAAGCCGAGCTGATAGCGGAAAGAAAAGCCCGTAGACTTGGAATAATGAATGTGAATGTTGTCAGTTAGGTTTAATTTAAAAGGACAAACCTGACATAAAAAAAAAAATGGAATGGTGAAAAGATTTTTTTCCTTGTTTTGGCAACTTGAGGCGGGGAATGTGGCAGACGGCAGGTGTCCACATTTTTCCTCCAACCCGGCTTCCTTATCTGGCTCGCTCGGGATGCTCTGCTTTTCTTTTCAGCAACAACGGGAATGACGATGGTGACATTATGATTTAAAACTAATCTGTTCTAGCTGCTTTTGACAGCACCCTCTGCCTTCTCTTCACTCGCGTTTATCGTGACGGCTCTGTTGGCGCGGCATAATAAAACATACGAGGTTACAAGTTGTCTGGAGAAGGATTTCGGGAGGTGGTGGGTGTACGCCATCGACCTTGACTGAATTATATCTGAACCAGAGTGTGACTAAATGCTTCTTTGATGAATATCTTATGCGTATGGGCACAGGGGGAGGAGCCGCTTCGTACCAGAATAAGTCTTAGTGGGAATAAGTCTTACACTCTAAATGCAAGTCTCAGTTCTTAACCTTCAAGTTTGAAGCAAGTACCAAGTTACAAAAAGTCACCACGAAAACACATTAAAGTCAAGCCCAGCAAGTCCCAAGTCCAAAAACCGGCAACTGTGAAATCGCTCGAGTCGTCTACCTCTTGCTTGTTACCGACTGGCTGCGACATGGCTAACCCCAGATTTTCTTCCTCATCTCCACGTTGAAGCTACAAAATTCCAAAAATAGTTTTTCCCTGACGCCCTGGACGGAGGGCAGGTCAGTTCCCACCGAACGCTTGTGGCCGTTTCCGTGATGGTCGTCGGTCACGACTGACTGCACTGCCTCGGCGTCAGGCCGAGTCCTTCCGAGTCACTGGTTGTGACACGCTTTCCCAAGGCTCTCTTTGCGGTCGTTGGCCTCATCCCTCGCTCAGTTCCCCGAGACAAATGATTAAATATGCACTCTGACTTTCTTTACGAATTAACTTTAATGCCGATAAAACACTGGCACGGTTGACTAGTGCCTTTCTGGTGGCAGGGAAGCCGGTGCAAAAATGCTGTCAGGTACAAATAGATTTCTGCCACGTTTCATATAAAAGTTAGTCAGAAAACTATTTGTGTGACTGTTTGGCTCCCTTTGAGTGGTCAAATGGCAAGTCGTGTGACACAGGACAGGACAGGGCAGGATAGGACAGATGTAAGGCAGGCAGTGCTTACTGGTGTGTTTTTGGAGTAAGTCATGTGACAAGCTTAAAATCTGTTTTTATTTGCTCAAAGGAGATACATTTTTATCCCGGCTCAGATGTAAACAGTCTTTTTTTTACGGATCAAGTGACATTCGGTTGCTATCGCCGTCTCTTCTCGTAGGGCATTGTCACTGCACACGTTTGCATTCGCATACTAAAGGTCACCGTCGATACTTTTCATAATGTTGGCGCACGCCGGCGGTGACTCATCGGCGTTAAGTACATTTGGACACGCGTCTGTGTGCCGCTCGCATTTGCATTCTGTCCGAAGTGAGCCGGGCGTCTTTGTCGCATTTTGACATTCAATTTAGCTTGCCGGATTTTTACATTATGCTAACATTTTGCTGATAATGTGATATCGCCGCCGCCCCGGAGAAGGAATCAATGCATAATACCTTTTATCAGCTGTGAAAGCGCTGTCTAATCCAGTTGTTCTTCCATATCGGCTGCTTGCTTCATCATAAATTGAGCGCATGATTGGAATATCAATATGAGGAAAAGCCCCCCTCGGTGTTTGATTCGGTGTTCCAACGGGGGAACGATCACCGACGAAGGCGACGCGTGAAGCGCGGCGGCTTTTGTTTAGCAAGATTCTATCAGAATTCAATACACGGTACCACGGTGACTGATGTCGGGATGCGACGGGAGGGAACAAGTGGCGGAGAGGATAATTACAAGGACTGTTTCCCGCGCGAGTCATTCACGCGCCAACGGTTATGACAGCCACAGGTCTCTGCCGTCTCATTGTTTTGATGGCATGACAAATGACCGCCCGCTAGCTGTGTTGACGGGACGTTGGGTGTATTTACCTGCGTCCTATTGGATTGGAGCGGACACTTCACAGATGGAGGCGATGCTTTTCCCATGGAGTAGCCAAAATGTAAATAGAATGTCTTGCCTCTATAGAATAGAATGCGTCCCTATACAAAACACGAAATACAGTTAAATGTTGCTCGTCCATTAATGTGACCCTAGCCCAGGGGTGGGCAAACTTTTTGACTGGCGGGCCGAATTTGGTTCTCAATTTAGACCGGGGGGGCCGAACCAGGAGCAGATGGATGTAGTGTTTGTGTGAAGTAATAGAAATGACATGTAAAGGTCATTGCATAAAAGGTTTGTACTTATAGTAGGTACTGTAGTAAAGCATGGATATTCAAAAAAAGCTTTTTGAAAACAAATGCATTTATTAACAGCATTAAAAAAATATTTCACCAAAAAACTACTATCAGTAATTCTCATTATATACGACACTGTTATTATGAATAATAGTTTCCATCACTTCAGCGCCTGCAGGTCAGATTTATGAAATATGTTTATCTAATGAGGCAAAATCACATCAAACATTCTGACCAAATACATCATCTTGAAGAATCAGTGAAAGAATACATCTAAATAAAGTAATAAAAAAAAAAAATAGTATTGTTGGTCTCCCTTTTTTGCAAGTGCATCATGGTCTGGAGTAAAATTTGTTGTGGTATAGGATAGAGCCAAGGTGTCGGTCCGTTAACCTAGATCTGTGACGGGCTTTGTTGACGTTCATGCGGCTGAACGTCTGCTCACACACGTAGGTCGAGCAAAATTGTCCACTCTTTTTTTTTTAAACACTCGGCACTCAGTGTCCACCTTTCTTTTCCTCGGGCCACTCATTTTAATGAAGGATTCCAGGGGAAGGTTTGTGGGTGACATTAGCGTAAAACTATCTGAAAGCTCAGTGCGCGAATTACAAGAATGCTGACGTCACAGCCCACACTCGAAATTCGGCACTGATGGAAATAGAGCGCGGAGTGCGCTGGGTCCGTACTACTCAGTATGTACACGCACTTCCGGGAGTAAATTCGCGGGCGGGCGCTTCCCCATCTATTGGGGAAACATAGCAGGGAAAATGACCAAAAAAAAAGTTTAATAATACAATTAATTCAGGTTTGGCGGGCCAGATTAAACGGCCCCGTGGACGGGATGTGGCCCGCGGGCCGTAGTTTGCCCACGTCTGCCCTAGCTGGTAGTTGACGTAGTTTGTATTCACTCGTCAGGCTTTCATTAAAAACTTAACACCTGACGCCGATGGCAATGAACCGGGTGGGAGTTGGAACAGTGCGAGTCCTTGGTCTGACTCATACTTAAGTGTGCCTACTCGTTGCGATCCCCCGCCGCGCGCTACTTCATGGATTCCTGGAATCGATTTTCTTATTTTAAAAGCTAATGATCTGTATAGAACAGGGAGAGAAAAACAATTGCCCTTATCGAGTGTATAGCTTGTCCTCTGTGGCCGACATGAATAAGTTTGTTTGCCACGCGCGTAATTGAAAGCCGTATGAATTCATCAACGGATGAAAGACGAAGCTCGGGATCCCATTAACGGCTTGACGGATGTTCGCTCGGACCAACGTGTTGCTCGCTCAGATTAATAGACAACAAAGACGTCTATTGATTTTGATCCTTGTCTGACACAATGCATGGCCCAAGTAACTCGAGTCGATGAGAGCCTGTTGTTTCAAGAAGGCTTCCCGTTTCTTTGGAAGGTTAAAGGGAACAAAATTCAGGAATAATCTTAATGCTTTGTGATTCGGTCAAGGTCGTAGTCTTGGCTTTGACCCGTGTGTAGCATTGAAATTGGGCCGCAGTTTGCTTCCCAGGCTAGTTCCCTGTACTTGATGTAAAGCCAGGGCATTAATGAAGATGCCTCCAGGGTGAGTAAGGGAGGGGCTGGCAATCGGGGGCTGGCAGGTAATGTACTGCAGCAGAGGAAGATGGAGCGACAGTGTTATTATAGACTCGGATCTTTTCTCTTGGCAGGCCGGGCCGGTTTAGTCATTGATCCGCTGGGCGGGGCTGTGGAGAAAAACTCTTTGAAACCGGATGTTAGAATAGACACAATAAACCATCTTGGGCACAAGACATAAAAAAATCCATGGCACATACAACAAATTAGATGTTGTTTGTATTTGTCTAATTCCGCTTAATTTGGACTGTTTATCGCGTGTAGATTGCTTTCAAAGGACAATCATATAAAACTGAAATTGTGTTTAAAGGCCACAAACAACCAATATGCATGCGTATGCTCGGGTCTGTGCTGAGCAAGGTGAGGAAAATGTAGCAAATTATTATTATTTATCTCGGGGAAATGTAAGATGAGTAGAAAAAAAAAACACCCACTCCATCCTTCCATGCGGAGGGGTAATTTATCTTAAACAACGTGGCACGCATGAATACAAACCTGGAGGCTTTTCTACATTTAAATTGCACACCCAGACTCTGTGTGTGCGCGCGAACCACTTGGGTGGATTTTTTTTCTTAAGAGGCGGCAAACTAATCCTCCTTGTGCATTTACTAAAATACTGTCTATCATATTTATTGGAGAAGGCGGACCGCTGAGAGGCTGGGGGTGATCGCAAACAACAAGCCTCTCTACAATATTGATCGACTGAGCGAGACACACAGAAAGACAATCTGCACTCCTCAGTGATTTGACGTCAGGGAGACGGAGGGGTGCTGCTGAACAGCTCCATTTCGGAACCCTTTGAAATGGGATGAAACCGGAGCAAATCGTGCTCGACTTTGAAGTGTGCACGCTCGACCAGCGCCACGCTGCGATGTGGAACACTTCCAGCGTGAATCGCGGCGCTCGGCGGCGCTCGGCGGCGGTGGCGGCGATGTCGCTTTGCGTTATGTCTCGTGTCAGCACGTTTGAGAATGTTTGCGGGAATAAATAGAGATGTCTTTTCACATCAGGCGCCGCATCGGCCCCCTAAATTTAATCCGCCGCTGCCACGACGCTTACGCTTCGGCGGCCTTGCTGAATGTCGGAGGAGGGAGGGTGCGGGGTGGGACACGGGGAAAGGTGACATGTGGGTCAGCGCCACTGAATCACAGCTCACGGCGGGTAGGGTTGTGAAAAATTGTGTCCGAACAGCGGGCGATAATACATGCGGCCTTCATTACGCTTTTATCGCGCAAATGTTTTCCTGGCCTCAGAAATTGGCGGAGGGAGGACGTTTCCTGTCTATTCTACAAATGTGGCCTTGTGTGATTTGCAGACAGTAGATAAAACAAATATATTCCCCACTCGTCATCCACAAATGAGCTTTTTCTCTCCATGAAAAGAAAAAGTTCAGTGTTAGTCAAGTTCTGCGATTTGATTCTAAATTGCTAAAATGAGAATGGGGGTTTCACAAACAAAGTAACACACAGTAACAAAAAAAAAAATATCTATTGCGGTCTGGAACTATACAAGAATGCAGCAGGAATTGTCTCATATTGGTATGAGCCCAGTCGTTATAAATCTCCCTTTTTGCCAGTATGTCCACAAGAATGAACACCTCAGAAGCATCTGACGAGGATAATGAAATATTTCAGATGACACTGTTAGGAATAAGTCATGGTTTGATGTCATAAAATAAAAATAATACACACAGGAGCTTTGCTTGAACGTCGAGAAAAAGCTGTGACCGAGCCATGACCTTGCCAGGAACCAATACTTTTTCCCCCCCCATTTTCCATTGACGCTAAAGGCTTCATGAATAAAACATACAAGCAGGAGGAACCATAAGAAATACGTTTGGCCTTCCAAACGTGAACCCTTTCCGACTTGTTATTCGAGAATCCGCAGCGGTACCCACATAACGATAATTTAGCCGAATATGGACCGCATCAACCTCCGCACAACTCAAATGCTAAATGATTTCTATTGGCCCGTACATCAGCTAATAGCCAAATAACGGCCAGGTACAAAAAGCAGCATGGTTGTCATGTTAATTGAGCAAAACGATGAAGCTGTCACACTCCTACGTGTCAGCCCCTTTCCGCCAAGTGGGCTCGAGAGCTCTGCTCGCCGTTTGATTGCCTCTCCGTTATGGATTTGTTCACTGGAGTGGGTGGTTCTCGCTGCTACTGTGATTAATGTGTTCACGCTGCGTGAGAAAGTTGTGTTGGAAATGTCATTAGTTGGGTAGCAGGTCATACTTGTTATACACTTTTGCTATAGGCCCGTAAAATCAGCCAGAATTATGGAGCAATTTGCGTTAGCAGATAGCAGTTTATAAAAATAAATACCAGGATTAAATCATCACATTATGTTTGCTGTCCTTTAGCTCCGCACACATCAATATTTTATGCTACTTTTTCCATTTTGATAGACCTTTGTTTCTTTTCTTGCTGCTCTCAGCTAGCTAAGCTCATTTGCATACAATGTTGGTGTGCTTTAGCTCTACACTCTGCAATACATATTTTTTAATACTACATTCAGTTTCAATGCTGTGTTATTTTCACAGATACAAGTGGGAAAACAATCTCATACCTCAAAAAAAAAAATCCTGTCCGCCGCTTCATAAATGAGATATTTAAAAGTCCACGAGCACAACTTGGCTTTAATGAAAGCTGAAAGGTTCATAATATCTTGGAATATTAGCGCCGATAAAAAGTCAAAAGATGAGATCCTCGAGTTGGCAGACTGATATTCACTGTTGATATTTCCAATCCACTTTAACCGGCGGACCGCCTCGTGGAAGATGAATGGACCGCCATATATTAATCATTCAACGCATCCATTTGGCGAAAACTCCTCATTTTCATTTTCCCCAAACGTCCATAAGAGTTAAGCTGATGACTGTTGTTTATGGCTGAGCGCTGAGACATATGGGATGTAATCACTGTAATAATAATGAGGCAGAAAAAGCATTGGTTATGCGAACATATTCTCCTAAAACAAAATGGCCCAACTAATAAACTCCTGTTTAGCATCATGAGATTCCCATGTCATTTTTTGCATATCAATAGATTCCTGCCGCAGCCGCATCCCTTTTCACGTTGCGAGGCTCACACTCTTCATCGAAATGGCTCTTTCATAGCACGGAAACACAATTAGTTTAAGTACTCGCAAGCGTCGGATATCGGTGACAAGCCTATTTGTTACGGCCGCTTTTAATAGTGCATTAAAAGATTTGCCCGACAGAACACTAATCAAAAATGTATAGTCCCTGCACGAGCATTTATGGGCGTTAACTGAAATGGTGTTTGTGCAATTTGCCTGAGGGGAGCTGGGGACTATATATCATCAAATGCGTCTTGGGTGTACGTTGGCTCTCCTACGGTGGCCATATTGACGGTCAAGTAACACGAGGACTTTTGAGTCGCGATAACAAACATCTCTGCCGTCTCTGCTGTCACGCTTGTCCTATTCGTATCACAATGTCAATATGAACCTCAACTGCCCCTTTTCTTCTGTGGCTGACTGCCATTTACACTGAGGAAATTCAATTCAAAAAGTTATTTGTTTTTGATTGCAAGCGAGGAGTTTTTCTGTTTTTATATCTGTGTTAGTATGAACATTTAATTCAGTCATTCTTACACTTACCACAAGAGGGAGCCTGTGTACTGGAACCCTTATTACCCTTTGGGAATTACTGCGTCAGAATGTTGGTTCTCAAACGTTCAATACCAAGTAGTCCCTCACAAATACCACGCCACATCACGAGTCCCAGGTCTCACTATCGTGGAATGATCTCTTATATTCTCCCCCTTGTGGTTCGGAGTGCAAAACAATACTTGTCTATAATGGCAAACTGCTTGAATCCTAAACCAGCGCGTTCTCCCAAAATATCGCCGACTCCTCCCGCCCATGGTGTCCCGCACTTGGCAAGGGACCTCTCGTAAAAAGACCTCCAGCGCCTGCACGAATGCACAAACATGATTCAGCTAATAGGCCTAAAGCAACATCCATCAGCACTTATTATTACCGGCGAATACAAGACGCCTGCCAGCCTTGGTGATATATTCACATGGCTCAAGAGTGTTGTGGTGCATTGCATCTATCACGTGATTATTACAGTAACCCCCCCCGCTATTTGGAGGGGGAGAGTCCCGCCGCTGCTTTGGCTTCCATGCAGGCTCCTGGTCTTTATTAGTGATTATATAGTTAAGCAAAAAAAAAAACCTCAATAATGTATAATATGTATAATTGCAGCTGCAATGTTTTCACAGTACTCTCACACAGTGAGATGGGAGCTGTTGTGGCAGAACCAGAGGTGTGACTTTTGCATTTCCTCTATAACGCACCAGGCTCACGGCGCAATGCACAAACGACGCCCGTAATGTTGTTTCAATGATTCCGAGCCTCATTGTGATTTTTAAGAGGAAGAAAACACCGCAAAGAGCTCGAGTGAAGCGTGGCTATAATGTAAGTGCAACGACGGCGCATACATCCTTATTGTTGTCCCTTAAAAGGCTTTAAACTGGGAAATAATCAAGGCAGGGGAAACAAGTTGCCTCATGTACTTGCACTCCTTTAATTGCATTCCCCCTGGTTGTTGTCTTTTAAATATTCATACAAAAACATAAGCGTCGAGCCGAGTCTTTATCATCTCGCCCTTTGAATTCAGCCTTCTTTTATTCGCCAGTGGTAATGAGCGTCCGTTGACTCGGTACACCGCTAATCTATCACACTATTGCAGAATGAGAAGGAAAAGGATTGCAGGCGCGGAGTCAATATTTCTCGTATTGACACGGGGCACTTTTAAAGCCTGTTTCAGAATGGATGTTTTGCACTTAAACAAAATGAATCCGGTCGTTCGTCATTAGCCACGTCGTTGACATGGGAGAGCGCTCGGGCTACGTTCGACACGTGACTAGCTGGTGATGTAACCCCCTCGCTTTTCTGATTGCAAGCCCCATTCCAGTGTTATTGTTGGGCCGCCGTAATGGCGGCTAATGGTGCTTTAATGCGGAGCGGCGTAGTATAATCAATCTAAAGGGGATGGGGGGTCATGAATGAACAATGCAGTATATCATATTGTTTTTACAGTAACCTCGCCAGCAACATTTAGTGCTTTGGAGTCATAAGTTTCTGATTTATAGCTATGTCCAAGAGCAATGTTTTGCAATAGCGAAAGTTCTCATATTCCACTTGAGTAGAAGAACAGATGCCTGCGTCAAATTAAAAGTGGAAGTACTGATTCAAGTTGGTGCACCCAAAGGGAAGTTTACAGCGTTAAAACTAGCAAGATTTCATTTAGGCCTGACGTCATACTCTTTGTTCCCATCCATCTTTAACAAATAGCAGTGCTAGCAAAACCCGCTAGCATTAGCACTGTGCACAAGCTGCCATTTTTTGCAAACTGTCATCAACATTCCAAAAGACACACTCCATCTTGTCTCCTCATATTTTTGTTCCACTGTCACTTTAGATGTTCCGCTTTCCAAATGGCTGTAAAAACAGGTTAGGCTGTGGGATTTTGCCGAATATTGCCTGGTAATGAGGAATCTCCGGTTTTCCAGTGTGGACAAATGGCCAATCCCTCGGGCAATAGTCTGTCCACGTACTAACACGAAGAAAATTCCGGGTCAACACCGCAATGTTTATTTATTTATTATTTTCTTTTCTGGGGTTTCACAGAGGCTTGTAGCAGCTGCTCTCACAAACACTCACTCCTTGGAAAAATGCCACAGTGCCAAAACAATGAACCGGAGCCGCTGTACCGCACAATCCATAGCTAATTAGAGCAGATGGCTTTCAAAGCAGACAGTTTGACGAGGGGCATCAAGGCAGCATATCCGCCGCGTGTCTATTGCCTCTACGGCTCCCTTTTGCAACCCCTTGTGCCCGTGCTCAGCAGTATCCTACAGTTTTTATTGTTATTGTTATTACGTCTGCGCGTAATAAACGGAAGGGTTTTGCACTTCGCACTGTAATCCTTTTGGGAGGCAAATAAGGCAAAGCAGATACATACTACATTGTTTACCTTGCGGCAGACAATGTTGTTTATCTTGTTTATCCTTTTCTTTCTTTTAACCAATTAACGTACTATTGGTTAGCTTTACTTAGAGCCAGTTACATAATCGTGGCCAATAGACTGGCTGAGGTCAATCGACTGGCTGCGTGTGCCAGTTTGAGCACTGAGATCGATCAGGAAGCATTATTGTTTCCAATATCAACTGATTAATTCTTATCCTTATCAATAGCATAGTAATGCACACCGTGTGCTGAAAATGGCTCGGATCTGCCTTGACATTTTCCCTTTGATTAGCCTGTGGAGACATGCTTCATAAAGCAAACGTTTATGGCGCGTTCGAATTGACTGCTACAGCGTGTTCCCAGCGATATGACTTTTTTTTTTTTGACAGTTCTCTGAAATGGGTTGCTCGTTGCATTGCCTGGAGTCTAACGCAGAGGTTGTAAAAGCCGCTCTGTCGCACTTTTCACATATATCTCCCATTTTGAGAGTAAACACTTGTATTGTGACGTTCCAGATGATTTATCGTTATTAAACCGATGCTGAACTTAAAACAAACACCCCCTCCCCCCACCAGGTTTGACATTGGACACAATGTGCCTTGGACTCATGAGACAGGCGCTAATGTGCCTAACAGATGCTAGCTAGCTCATTAGCTGCTAAAAGAGCTAATGACTAAAATGACAGCTGTTCCTCTCCATGATGGACAAAATGTGCTCGTCAACCTACAGTATGTTGGGCAAAGTAATCTGATAATAAGGTGGCTGTGGTTTTAAGTTACATTTTTCAAACCAGCTGTTTTCATGTAACATTTTAGGCTGTCAAAAACAAGCCCCATTTAGCTGTTTTAGCAACAAATGGCAAAACATGCCTTTAAGTTAAAACAAATATCCCAAAACATACAATTCTCCAAAGATTAAAACTTCAATCTCAGTGTATTTTTGTTTTTTAATCTTTATAGTGTGGTTCCAAACATGCCTTCGGTGTTTTAAAAAAATAAGGTAGTTGTTGGACTCATATGCAATTCAAATCATGCTAGTTATGCTGCTAACTTAACCAAAACAATTTCTCTTTCCTGTAATTTTTCAAACACTCATTTAACTCAGTGCCAACTTGAATGTTGTCTCTAGCAGGGGCTTGTGAAGAGATTTTAAATGCAGACGGCAAGATGTAAGTGCGCTAACCTTGAGCTAATCATGCTTTTTTATTGGTGCATACCTGACCCGAATTCCTCGTCACATAAAAAAAGTTAATTCGAGCCTGTCAGACAAATCTTTGAAGAACCGTTCTTTCCATCGAAAAGTATTTTTAATTTTTCTTTCACTGCCAGACTCTCGACGCTGGTTAGATACGTCGCTATCGATCCCTGGCGTAATAGAAAATCCTACGCGGAAGATGGTAATAGTGCTCAAAGCCGGGCTGCGCGTGCCATCTTCAGCCGTAATGAGATTTCAGTGGAAAGCTTGCGAGGCATCCCGGGAATCGATCGCTTTCTCTTTCTCTCTCGCTTTCTCTCTCCTCAAATGCTTTTGATAATCTTCTCTAAGGCCCCCCTGATCAATTCGGAGTGATTCGTCTCATTAATAAAACTTGGACGGGCCAACCTGGACTGTGTTTGAGTCTTGGACAAACAGTGTTGTAAAGGGAGCCAAATGTCACTTGTCGCTCTCGGGTTCAATCGAAGCCACTGTAGCACTACCTCGACTGGGCCGTAGCGTCGAGCACTATTCCGGCCAAATAAGCGTTTAAACCAGGAGTCAACAACCTTTTTGAAACTACCAAACAAATGCGGCCTTCGAGCACAAAAATATGCCCACCTCTGATCTAACATTTTGCCGTATGACTGATTTGAGTGTGGGCGTTATCTCATTATAGCTTCGTCCTTTATTAACATCTAATCTAGCTCTCTTATTTTCTGTCGGCAGCGGTCGATAAACCATTTTCTCGTCTTTATACTGTGTAGGGGATTACGTTGCATGGCTGCATTCCAAGCATACGCTCACATTAAGAAAGATGCGTTGGTGCAATCCATGCCAACGAATAGAAAGTGTGCCAATTTTCTCCAAATGTTTCTTTCAGCCTAACCACTTGAGCGCTGTTTGGAATTTACTTGCAACTGGCATTATGATTAATAGCCCAAATAGTAAACACTGACTTTGCGGACTATTTAAAAAAAAAAAAAAAAAAAAAAGAATCGGGTTATGTTAATTCCTGGTAAACTGACTACACAAGCGGAATTATTTTTAATTCTTTCTTTTCTTACAATAGGTGCTTTTTTTTGTAAAATGGAATCAGGGATGTTTACCTAAATGTTGTATCAGATTGATAAAAGATTTCAGAGTGTTGGCAAAAGTCTCCGGGCGAACGCGACATCGCTTGTATTCCTCGAGAGTGAATCAATCCGATCGGTGCGCCAGCCCGCCTCATCACCCTGTTTACTCAGGTAAAGGAAACCGTAACAGCCAACCCTTCCAATCTTGAATCCACTCACTCTAATTGCTGGAGTGTGGGTGCCTGCACAATGTCAAGCTTGGCTCTCACAGAAAGAGAGGGTCCTGTAAACACCAAATCCTGTGAATGTGCACGTAATGGACTCATGCATAATTCTGACAAAGACTCAAATGATGTGATTCCCACTTAGTGACAGTGTGTTGACAAACGAGAAGCCAGCAAGAGCAGAGGGCACTGCTGCTTTTTTTTTTTTGCCGTCGTCTCCATCCTTAGGGGTGACCCGTGTTGTCGTTTGTGATTTTATACGACAAAGAGAACAGGTCTACTTTTTTAACAACTGGCTGAATTTAGAGTAGGACAAGAATAGCCCTCGGTGGAGGGCAGACCTCTACTGGGTTAATGTTTTTCGAAAAATAATTATGGGGCACTACTTTAGTGTTTTTGTTTATCCACTCCTGCTGCTTGGTGAAGATTTGGTCTGGGATTTCAATACAAGTCAGGAAATACAGACTTAGTTTGAATGTAGAATATATCCTTGCTTTTGAAGGACATGCAATTGTCTGCCATCTAGTGGAGAATACTGAGAATTACAACTCAAAGCGGCTCCTCCACAGTTATTTTCAAAAAGTGGACAAGGATGCTAGTTGCCTGCTTTAAACTATTAGGTACTTATAAAAATGATTTTGCAGAGGACTAAGTTTTTTTTTCGGCATGCGCGGCATTGCTCAGTTGCTGTGCCTCAATGAATAATGGTGATTTACAGTACACGTATTCAAACCGCAATTTGCTTGATGGAATTTTCACCATTAGGGATGCAGCGGGAAAAGTGGATGGTGACATTGAGAAAAGTGAGATTAATATAAATGGCGAGGTCAGTTTAATGGCTACAGTATGTTCCCTGAAAGGGAGAACATGTCAAAGTCAAGCAGGTGACATATGAAGACCAATTACAGGCCTAGCGTTCGCCAGGCCTCACTCTCGGAGGGCTTCCCTCACCTCGGCTATTAATATTGCACTTCCTGCTTCAGAGCAAAGGACACACGGCCGCCTAGAACCGACAAAGACGCACATAGGGCACCACTGCGAAAAAAAAACTTGCTATTTAATGAGGCAGAAATATTAAACAGGACATTCTTGTCTTTGATCCACGCTACCACCTTTGGGTATGATAATAAGCCGCATGCTAATGTGCACCGCGCTACCAATCGAGAGGAACCGTGTGGGACGATGGGACCTGAATGCTCATGAATTTTCAGATTGGCTCGTATAAATTTGTCGAGCATTCAGTGGGACGCCTCGCAAGTTGGGCCCTTGTAGAGGAAAGGGAGAGCTCAACCCAAACCCATCAATTGGTTTTTAACTGCAAATGAACCAAACCAGAAGTTCTGGAGACATGCTAATATCAAAAATGGCTTATTTGCCAAACCCCATCATGGTTTCAGTGACAACTATAAAGTGACAAAACACCCCTCAAGAAAAAAAAAAAAAAAAGCTGAGAATCTTTGTGTGAAGTTGATGAGCTGCTCTCGGGCTTTTAATGTAACGAGCGATACGGCACAACAAAGACGTCCTTCTTCGCTGAGATATTTGTGGTGAGATGAAAACCGAAATCGACTGCCGGGGCACGCAAGCGTAATTTTGCTCTGACCTTCAGGTTTTTGCTGGAATGTAGCCTGCTGCACAAAACATACGCACAAGCGTTTTTATATTTTGGAATCATTACACTCCAAGCTGCCTTTTATCTCCGTATACAGTCTATTTTTATGATACACTATAGTCATGTTTCATCGAGCGCAGTATGGAGCCTTAAAGGAGACGTGCAATTATTATTATTTATTTATTTATTTATTTATTTATTTATTTTTTACAATTGACAGACACATCTGTGACATGAAAATATCCTACAGGACATTGGGGGGGAATCTAAATATTAGAAACAGCTTTTCATATGAGCGCAATTGTGTTGCAGCTTATTAAATTAGCTCATTGTATCCTGAGTTTTTTCGGTATGATAATACCAATACCAATCTTTTTTTACTAGCTCTGAGCCATTTGTGCCAACTATGCGCCCAACTCGCTGACCCTGTAATAAACGCGAACGGCCCGTATGCACACTGGGGAATGGTAATAATTGTAATTCTCAGCCCCGCCGCATCTTTTAGAGCTATTAGAAGCACTACTTTGATGCTGTTATGTGACCGTTGTTTGCAGGCCTTTGTGAGCTAATGGGGAGATAATCGGCATCGTTTGATCTCGCTCAAGTTGAGGCAAGCCGGTGTTGGGCTTTGACAGCCGTTCGGCCTCTCGCTATTGGAAACAAAAAAAAAACATTTGATGAAAGTTTAATGTCCTTGCTGTAATGTTTTATAAATTCAACACTACAAACTCTTTAGAGCAGTGCTTCTCAAACATGGGAGTAAAATAAATTGCAATAAATTATGTCATAGAACGTTGAATGTCTCCAGTAAATATTGCTACTCCTACTTTAGCTTCGGGCCAATTGAAAGCTCCGCTGTGATTGTAATGTGACATAAATCTGACATCCCTGAAGCATTTCTCACTTTCCATGTACGTACACTGGAGGCAAATCCAACTCCGGAAACTATTTGTGACTTGAAAGCACATGCCTCGAGGTCAAAAGTTTCTAACATGTTGAATCACAAATAAATGTATTTAAAATAACTCTTAAAAAAAAAAAAGTTCTTAAATGGTTTATCATGGTATTTCTTTAGCATGAAAAAAAAAAAAAACGGGCATTCCGGGGTGTGTAGACATTTGCTATCGCGATATATGTGTAGATGGGCCTCTTCCCGTGCTATGTTTTCCATCAGAAGTCTCGGCAGGCTTCAAAGTCGGTACCCTGCATTGCCTCACCTTGCCGGTGTATTAATTTATTTATTAGTTTATTCTCAAAATGTGCACAACTGCACGCAGCCGCTATTTCTTCTGGGAAAATAGCTCAATAAATCAGTCTGCGGAGGACGACATATTAACTAACCTTCGGACCTCTAATGCGCCTGCCTCATTACAAACTTTCAGTGTTAACGATAAATAGGTCTGAAAAATGTGTCACCATATTTTCTCACATTTGCTATATACTATTTAAATGAGTCTCACCTCCAAATATAGGATATTTCATTTTGTTATCTTACCCTACGGGGGTTATTTCAGGTTGTTGCGTCGAAAACACCACCTGTGTCCGTATCATCCTCCAATCCCCCCTTATCTTTATTACCGCGTCTTCAATCTACACTTTGTATGGGCCGCTACACACTTCCAATTAAACCGCGAGCGTGACATTCTCAGGAGGGTGATCTGGGCAAAGAATTAGGTGACTCGTGAAAAAAAGAAAAAAAAAAGGCAACCCGAGCGGACCAGTAAAAGTGTAAGGGGAGAATAAAACAAGAGCCGGCGAGGTTTGACGGGGGATTATAACGTTCCGGGTCGTGAAAACCAACCGAAGCGGCTCATGCTGCACTGCGTGTCTCATCGACGCACTCGTTTCCCATTGTGGCAAATATACGGCACTCTTTGCTTTTAATGACTCTCTGTGCCTCGATGTTGGCATGAAATATTAATCTTAAAAGAATGTCTGCAAGCATTTAGCACGTTGTAAAATTTTACATTTAGAGAAGGCAATGCTGTGCCACTGTGAACAACTACAACAGTCGTAAAGCAAGAAAGAAAGGTGTCTGTATCATCATTAGCATCATTTGAATACACAAAACTAAAATATATTTGTTTTCACTGTCAAGGGAAATCGTGGAGTTGTTTCGTAATACATGTGTGAAGCTAAACTAGTTTTTAGTTTTTTTTATTATTACGGCCTGTATCTACCACCACGAAAAAATGCAGTTAGCTAGCCAGCCCACACTCCCTACCTAGTTAAAATGCACATTGCTCCCATCTAGAGGACTGGAGTAGAAGATCTTAAAAATTGGTATATGTGTAAGCCTCGCAAACCCCGCTGTGATTCCAACTTTTGAAAGGAATTAAAAAGTTCCAATACGCTGTTGGAAGTACTTTATTTTTTGTTGTAGCCCTTTTACAAGTTTCTTGGACCATTTGTGCCGGAAGCGAGTCTTGAGACGGCGAAGAGCTCCATACATCATTGTGCCGCCGCATTACCGCGGGTAATGAAGTGTGAACCAGGAGCGGCACTTGCTTGTGTCATAAAGAGTGCGATGGAGATTGTGGGCAGTCTTCAGGCGATCACAGCCAAGCGCCTCAAATTACACTTGTCAAAAAAAAAATGGAGTCGGCATTGCTCGCCATTGCTTTTTTACATATCACCTGGGAGTGAATGGTAATGTATGTGTGGAAAAGCGCTTCGGATGAGAGATGAAGAGCGTCTTAAGAATGAGCGGATGTATTGTTTTCCGGCTCCCGTGAACATTTATCATTTATGTCGGAAACTCGAGCTACTCTTCACGGAACGCATTACACTAAAGGCACAACCCGAGGAAATGGGTGCTTGCAATCGATAGACTACCTTGACTCTAAGGAGGCGATTTAAAAACAACTGAAACAAAGTCCTTGCATGCTCTGTTACAGTTGAATGTGAGGTCATTCCAACTGCAATGATCAGATGTTATGTCATAGAAACATGTAGCATTGGGTTAAGGTGTCACGGGGCTTAGTTGTAGTGATCAAACACAAGATTTTGTTGACCAAGCAGAAATAGAAAAGCAAGCAAAGCATGTTGCGTGACGTTTTGCACATACTGAAGGCGATTAACCCCATGACAGGACCGCCTCCCTGCATTGTACATTTACATACAATGTTGGGAGTCAGAAGTTGGGCAGGCTCTCATGAGGTGTCAAATTATTATTTAGAAAGTCTTGGTTCTCTCTTTAGGTCAGGGGTCTCAAACTCCAGTCCTCGGGGGCCGCATTCCTACATGTTTTCCAAGTTTCCCTCGTTAAACACACCTGATTCAAATGATCAGTTCATCCTCACGTTCTGCAGGAGCCTGATAATTGAATCAGGTGTGTTTAACGAGGGAAACTTGGAAAACATGTAGGAATGCGGCCCCCGAGGACCGGAGTTTGAGACCCCTGCTTTAGGTGAAGCTCTCTCGTCAAGTGATGTTTATGTTCTCAAGTACAGTCAACTGTTGTTACTGTAGAAGGTGTCCAGGCACACTATGTCCTCGTAAGGCTGACAAACAAGGATTTACAACTACAAGTCGTGACTTTATAAAAGCCATCAATTTTTTTATTTGCCACATCTTTAAAAGGGACAGTGCAGCTTTGATTGGGTTCCCTCTCCTCAAATCATGGACTGAAACAAGCTCCCTGGTGGAAACATTTATAGGCCTACAATTCCTTCAAAGGCGACACCTATGATCTTACCGCATGATTTATTGTCCACGAAGACAACATCGCCCCAGGATATTTCGAAACGAGTGCGCTGCATTAAAAAAAATAAAGCATCAGTCTGAAGCGGCTACGCATTCCCTTGTCATGCTGCACGTTAGACAGGCGGGAGTAGAAAATGGAGATAACTCACGAAACAATCTTAATCCTATCAAACAATGATAGTTGAGGAATACTCTCAGATTCTGATTGCTGAGTCTTTTGACTTCCTTTTGCTGAAACATGCTCCTTTTGGTGATAATTCAGCAAATAATTCTTCTCTGAATGAGTCTAATGATCTTCACTGATTGAGGAAAGGCAAGCAAACAGTGGTAAAAGGTTGCATTTCACCTTCTTGTCTCACCTCATATTTCAAGGCGGGCACCGATGACAGAACCGTTAAGATCTCGCTGCCTCATTACCTCTGCCAAGCACAAAAACACGACGGCGAAATGTATTGAACCTACACAGAAATGTCAAGCTCAATTTTATTTTCCCAAATCGTCAAACATGATGTGTTTAGAAGCAATTTTCAGAATTCACTTCACAGGGTAGTTATGCTAGCACAATGCAACACTGTTGTATGTGTCGATATGATCACAATAAGTGGTGACACAGCAGCCGGCAGCCGGAGTGATTTACAGGACCAAAGCTTTGTGATAACGGGCGGTGACAAATAGCTTGTCGCAATGACAAATAGCTTGACGCTATTGTGAATGAAACGCGGCCCTATGGACGTTGAGCGTCGAGTGGACGCCATAGTGGACGCTTGCTGCGATAGCAGATGTGACCTACGGCTGTTCCATTAGCATTTTAGCTGTTACGGAACAACACGTTTTGTAAAGATGGATTGTATACAAAATCATTTATTATTCATATACTTTTTGACAAAATGTTTCCTTATCCAGTCCTCCCTAAAAACGAATAGAATGAAATTGATTAGTTTTCTGACATTAGACCTGACATTCAAGATAGAACAAAAGCCGATTGTAACGGTGCCGTGTTAATTTATTGTCCGTGTGCTATTATCGAATTAGAGGTTGCGAGCGCCAGCCGGCTTTATCCGCGATTACCTGCCGTTTGCTGTTGAAAGATCTGTGTGAGAAAAATACAAATATTGAATTCCAGTTAAGTCTTGATATCAAATGCGCTTCCCTTCTGCATTGAGAGCAGCCTTCTTATTTAACTTGGAAATGTCAATGTTTTATTCCACCGGATCAAAACAACAAGCACTTACAACAAAGACGTACGTCTTGAGATGTTTAAATCATACATTGCAAAGCGATGTAATTTGAATGATTCCAAACGGGAGGAGGGGTGTGGCTTCTGACAGGAGCATGAGAAAATAATGATATCTTGCTGCTGTTGCGTTGTTTTTGTCTCGGCGGACCTAATTACAATAGCTGGAGTGCGAGGCTGTCAATTGCCAGGAAGCCTCTTCATCCTTTTTGATTCTTGACCTCTTCCTTCTGAAGAATCTTATCACAGCAGGCTTCATTTGCTTAAAGCAATAAATATACAGGGAGCTGCCAGCTTTTTGTTTATTCATGCGTCCATCGCATGGTATATTCGGGATCTGTATTCCACAAGCATGAGCGGCGGAGTCAGATTTATAATGGATGACGAGGTTGATATCAAAACAGACGTCCTCAGTAAAATGTGACACCGCTCAGCCAATCACGTTCAGATGAGCTTTGTGGGCAGAAACAGCAATCAAATTCAGAGCAGCGGTTATGTGAAAACGGGTGATGACGGAAGACCAAGGACAACAGAATATTTCCCCGTCGCCATTATGTCTTCTTAAAGGATTACTTTGCCTTCAGCGTGACAGCTAGCGTGCAAACCGACTCCAAACATCACTTTCTGAGTGTCTTCAAAATGTCACTCCTAAAAGAAGACATCAAAATCGGCCACCCCGAAGATAAACAGTCTTCTCGGAAAAAAAGTGCAATCCAATAATGGTGGCGTTTAGCCCCCTGTGGAATGTTCGTCGTTACTCCTTCAGAAAAGACGCGGGACGGGATGATTTTTGTCTCGGAGTGCAAACATTTCGGCCAATCTTAACCTGCCGACCTTGTATCAATAAAAAAGTGGGGAGCAGAGACGCCCCAACCCCGGCAGCTTCGGGAGGACATTCTGTTTACCCCGCACCACCCGACTGCTAGTCAATAAAAAACCTATTAGCCTGGCTGAACTCTTTAACAGCAGCCAATGATGTTTGTCGCCTTAATGGGATGGGCTGCCGTTTTCTGTTAAACCTTTCCTGTGGCTTTCCTTGTCGTCATTTTGGTCTTTTGTTCCAGGTCTTCCTGTATCTTGGAAGTCCAAACGTACCAAATGTTAGACGATTTGCTGGCGGAGTTTTACAACACTTCAATCGAGAGTTCGGGAATGACACGACTTGTTCTCAAGCTATTTTCAATATTTTCAACCACAAGTATCATTTTATGTAAAATATTCAATTGACCGTGTTTGAATGATTTTAACAAGACGAGAACGTGAAACGGGAAAAAGTTTCCCAAATGCTTTACCCAAATGAATAATAATAATAATAAAAGTACAATTGAGGACAACTTCCCAATTGGATGACAGCGACAAAGGTGAAAAATGGAAGCGCAAACCCGTCTGGGTTCATGCACGGGTCGAGCGCTGTAGCGTTTCATTAGCTTGACTGACATTTCATTAACTGGGAAAAACATCTTCATGTGTGACGGCGCACGTCCGAGTGCCTTCGCGCAGCTTTGAATGATAAGTGGCTTGATTGGTATGCCGCGCCGTCACATCCCCCTGTGCCTGCGCCTGCGCCTGCGCTCGAGGTTAGAGGTTGCTTGTTTCCAGTGTAAGCCCAAATGTGGAAAAGTTTTTTATCATATATTCGGAAAATGTTCCTCTCCCACTGCACACAGCATATATTCTTAATCCTCTGCAAAAACTAGCTCATATTCTAAATGGTCTTCTGTGTTGTCTCATCAAAGTTTTGCATCCAATTTTATCGTATTTGGATTATACTGTGCCCTTGGTGGAAATGAATCGTCTTCTTTTCTTCCCCTGCGTAACAGTCATACAGATTACGGGGAAACTGTGGGAAGCTGGCATGATTATGATTTATGCCGGTGGGGGGAAAAAGAATAGCGACCCTCGGCTGAATACACTTTTTGCTGTTGGCGCACTCAAACGCTCCCTTTGTGGCTTCATGATAAGATGTTAAATATAGGCAAAGCGTTTTATTCATGACCCCGGTGAGTCACAGCGAGTGGCAACACTAATCTGAATGTTTTAAAGACCCACACTGGAGCCGTATTTCACTCCAACGCCCACTGGAAATGTACGTGTACTTTATAACATAACGTCGGGATTTTACCACCGCTGCAAATTCCCAGCGATCCATTTGTTCTTACAGATTATAGATTCTTTTTTTTCTTCCCAATCTGTCGCCTGGAGAACACCATTAACCACTTTTTTGTTCGTCTCTTATTAGAAGCCAAAGGCCGCAATGTGCGCTTGTCACATTTCAGTGACTATAGATTCATATTCCGAGCACGCAGGGAGGTGCTCGGTGTCCTGAACGCTTATGGAACAGTAATGCTTGGCCAAAGTACATTTCTCTTCTCTTCTTCACACTGGTTGGAAGTAACGAAGCACAAATATTTTTAAGGCTAGGACTGCGAGGATATATCTGAAAGCTGATTGGTTAAAGAATCAATCCTAATATCAATCACTACTGCTGATTCTGAAGGCCCTAGGCAGATTAGTGACATCACGGCAGGCTGGAATTTGATTGGACAAAAAATAAATAAATCCAACTACCACATACACAGTGGAAGAAGAATACAATATGAGAATCTTCTACTCCTGGCCTCACCAACTGGGTTAGCTTCAGCACCAGGCGCCATTCCATTCGACCAGAAACGCTGTGGGTGCTCACGGCATTTTGTGCCCGCATGTAATCATGTGAAATATTTTGTTTTCCTCGGGCGGAAATGAGAAAAAAATAATTTGACAGTAACCCGCCGTGGCGCGTCGCGGCGCTTCACTCCGAGTAATTGGCAGTGTAATTTGGGCCGTGCGGTGGGAGCGAAATGAGTTTTCCCTGGAGAGTTTGGCCACGGATCGTGCTTCATGTCGCTCCGAGGAAAAGTGCTGCCGAACGGATGCTTAAAAGCAAATATTGTCACATCATTGCAAGTTAAATCAACAACATTTAAACTGCTCTTAGAGAACGGAAGAAACTTGACTTAATGGTCCATACATGCTTTCTTGACATGAATTGCTACTTTTCTATTGGTCAGGACTCTCCTGCCATTTTGTGGCATCTTAGAGTGTCATAGAAAAAAAAGTTTTGCCAGCAGCACAGATCAAAGTTGTGAAAGTCTTAGTCGTCATGACGTCAAAGTTTGACAATCATTCCTCGGGTTCGACTTGAAAAGAGGGGCTGTAGCTTGCATCTTTAATTTCAACTCGTATCTATTTTTGTGCTGATAGTCCCTATCTGGGATGGTCTGGCAGTGCACCTTCATTTTTTTTCCATTGATTTTCTCCGAAGGGTCCGCGGGCTTGCTTTGCCCCGCCATTCAGGACGAAACAGGATGCACGAGGCTCTTTACTGGAGCACTTAATGAGATTTGCATTGGGATCGATCCGTGAGCCGGGACAAAGGGAATTGAGTTCAAGGCCCTTCGGTAATCCAAAAGAAAGGAAAGCATACACTCAGCTGTTGTGATTAGCTTCTCGTCGTCATTATGTTTTGATGTGTTGACAAACGCTTCATTTAGATGTTCGACACTGTTTGTTCTGGCACAGCTTAGTCATTGTTTGCGTTCAGCCAACGAAGCTCTGTGTTGTCGCTAAAGTGCTCAACGCCGACAGCTGCCGAGTAAACACAGGTGGTAGCTTTCTGACGCTCTCAATGCCTAACCATTGTACGCCCGAGCTGTAATTTTCTCGGTATTATCTCCGGCGCATGAACGCTAAATGGCCCATTAAAAGTGGACACTTAGATCAGCGGGGGAGTGCGCTTCGTCGCTTTCGTCTAGTCTTTCTACTCGGCACGACTTCTCCACGCAATTCTACATGAAAGTTTGACAAAAGAGCCGCAGTTTGAAGTCCATACAGGTTTCACGTCAGACCGACTCTCCAATTGAGCCCCCGCGGACTTATTGCAAATCATACGTTGATTGCTCCTACTGTGCTCAATTCTACGGTGCGGTGGGGGGACTCGAAGCCTATGAACCATATACGGAATTACACATACACTCGCCATTGGTTTTCTTTTCTTCGGGGTGTAATGATTAGACATTATTAAAGGCAAACTCAAAAAGCAATGACACTAATTTTATAGTGTATAAATTCACTGTTTAAAATGTTAGTCACGCTTGTTTGCATCGTTACTTTTCGATCTGCACTTTTTTCCCTTGCAATACCAAACATGAGCCAAAGTATGGGCTAACAGTAAACAGCAGCTATTAAGTAGCGAATACTGAAAACCTGTCACTATCTTTTTAGAATCGTTTGTCTTATCCGATTTGATCAGGTAATCGATTAATCGGATGGATTACCGCTCCTACTGTGCCCATCTGCCCTCAGATGAATATACTAATCGGGTTCACTGTCCAGGAACAAACTACCGACCACGCTTTGGAAAGGAGCAAATTGGAAAATTTAGGAACATGTTGTGGTCCCACTGTATTTAAATGTGAATTAGTTTCCCTGAGGCATAATCACACGCGGTGAAATAATCCCATTAACGGTGCTGCTAAGCGGCGCAGTTCTAATAGCGTTTTATTACCACGCCACCTACGACGTCAAAGCGCTCGGTGGCAGACTCGCATGGAACTGATGGAACCTGCGGTTCTCAGCTTTTAATGGCAGCCCACTCAGATCCTCGGGGGCGGGCCGCTGTCACTCAACCATTGAATGGACTTTATTGGGAAAGGGGGGGGAAGGTAATTGGCAGCCGGGCTCCTTTCTTTTCCTTGCACTTTCCTGATCTGTCAGTGGACCGGGGGCCTCTGCTGGGATTATAGGAAGGAGGTTTTGGAGCGGCGTGGGTTACCTCGCCTTCACACATGACAGAAAAATATCCTTATTCAATCATAACGCCCACCCGGCAGCGTTACAGTTAACACTTCCTGCATTTTCAGCCATGTCGCATTTAATTAAATGGGGACATTTGAGAAGGGGCCATTTTAATATTTTATGGATTGGAACATTTTTACTCTGACACAAAGCAATAGATAGACACAGAGTAGAATATCCTGGAAACCGGCATTGGTCCAATACGAAGAGTTGATAAAACAATGTCTCCTTACATTATGGAGCGGCAAATTTCATACAATTAGAATTCGTATTGCGCTGCTGTTTAACGTTTCAGACAGGGACCTCTCTAAATGGCTCCTGGAGTGATGATGTGATTATTTTTTTCTGACAAGGATGATGGATATTCTGACAGATCTCATTCCAGATGCCATCGCTGATGCATTTTCAAAACCTAGATTTAGTTCTTTATTCCCGGCATCTCTTTTGCCCTGTTTGTCCCGGTGAGTGATCGTGCGATGCGGTCCAAGGTGACATTCCGGAGATGGAATAAAATCGTCACTCCCCCACACACAAAAAAATAATAATACAGTCGCAGTAAATCATCTAAATAGGATTTGCGATAGTGTTTGCCTCACTAGATGAGATCAAGCTGTCGTTATTCCAAATTACACAAGCATGACAACGCGGAGCCGTGTGGTTCGGCGCACGATGACTCAAGACGATGAAAATATCTGCTTCTTGAACCCTTTGCAATACTTTATTAGAATCCAACCACTGTTAAAGCATTTTTGACAAACTAGTTTATGCTTTTGTAGAACTCTATTGGCTGGATTAGTCCATGCGTTCTTTAAAGCTGCGTATTTCAGTGCTTTGGGAGGAATCAGATTTCAGATATCAACATATGGCACAACATATTTTCACCTTTTTTTTAAAATTTAACTTGCAAAGTGGCGGAGAGGTTCTCGTTTAGTGCCTTCTCTTGTGCGCCCGTCCTGTTGAGTGACTGCTCATAATATACATAACCCCGCTGAGACCTCGCTATAGTGCAGCTCAACAAAATGTGCTAATTGAGTGCGCTAACAGTTAAATCCCTGCGTTGCTTTTGTCACGCCACCCGGAGAAAAAATAGTTTCAGTGACATCCAATGTGTTGCTGGTTGCTCTCGTGGAATGTGTTGACAGATGAGAAGCTATGTTTTTGTGAAATAATTCAAAGATGTTTTGATCAATAAATAACTCTGTATTTGCTGTTCCATTTTAGGCCTATATACCGTATTTTTCGGACTAAAGTCGCTCCGGAATATAGGTCGGATCAGCCACAAAATGCACAATGAAGTGAAAAAAAACCATATAAGTCGCTCCCGGAGTATTAGTCGCATTTTGGGGGAAATTTATTCGACAAAATCCAACACCAAGAACAGACATGAACGAATAACAACAGGCTAAACGATACGGTATGCCAACGTGACAAACACAAACGAGAAGCTGAGAACCGGCCTGATGTAACAATAACAGTTATTCAAATAACTATAACATAAATAACACCTTTATCAAACCATCTATGTCACTCCAAATCATTAAAGCCATCGATCGAGTTGGTCCTCCTTCATGGAAACAAGTCCGACGTCAGCGGCGCGTTGCAGTTCAAACTTTCTACAGGCCCATATAACAATATATAAACTATGTATGAAATAACAATAATATAAACAACAATTTATCGAACCATGCGTGTCACTCCAAATCAATAAATCCATCAGAATCTGTCACGATTCGGTGTAGGAATGGAGCAGGGCGACCAAGTGCAGCTTGGACCAGGGTTTATTGCAGCAAACTCAAAAGACAGACTCGGCAACCCGACGTGACTTAACATCAAACTAACAGGGACTGACCGACAAAAACGTGATACACAACAGTGGTCCCCAACCAATATTTCTGACATGTAACCGGTCCGTGGCGCAAAAAAGGTTGGGGACCACTGATACACAAGACAGGAACCAAACAACCTCGTGGCAGTGACACATGCATTGTCCACAATGCTCCGACATCGAGTGGCACACAAACAGAACTTAAATACAACACAGGCAACAAGAGGCAGGTGAGTGTGATTACACTAATCAAGGGCACACAGGAAGGGAGGGGCGAGCACACAGACACACAGAGACTATGACAATCTACACACATAACAAAACTGGGGACGAGACATGACAGAACCCCCCCCCCACAAGGGACGGCTCTCGACGTCCCAAAACCCCAACCCCCCACGGCGGCACGCGGGGGGGCGGGGGGTCAGCGCACTAGTCCAGACAACCCTACTGGTTTTCGAAATAGCTTGAACCGCGCACGGCGGTGACTGGGGAAACAACCGCACTCGACGGCGACTTGGGGCACAGAACCGCACTCGGGCGGAGACTTGGGGCACAGCACCGCACTCGGGCGGAGACTTGGGGCACAGCACCGCACTCGGGCGGAGACTTGGGGCACAGCACCGCACTCGGGCGGCGACTTGGGGCACAGCACCGCACTCGGGCGGCGACTTGGGGCACAGCACCGCACTCGGGCGGCGACTTGGGGGACAGAACTGCACTCTGCGGCATCCAGGGGCCCAGGGCCACACTCGCGGCACACACTGGGGACCTGAACCGAAATCGGCAGCAACTTGGGGGACAGAACTGCACGCAGCGGCGGTCAGGGGCCCAGGGCCACAATCGCGGCACACACTGGGGGCCTGACGCGCAATCGGCAGCGACCTGGGGGACAGAACTGCACGCAGCGGCGGTCAGGGGCCCCAGGGCCACAATCGCGGCACACACTGGGGCCTGACGCGCAATTGGCAGCAACTTGGGGAACAGAACCGCACTCGGCGGCGACTCGGGGACAGAACCGCAATCGGCGGCAACCCGGGTAAACAGAACCGCAAACGGCGGCAACTCAGGGACAGAACCGCAAACGGCGGCAACTCAGGGACAGAACCGCGCTCGGGCGGCTACTCACACAAAACTGCATTCGGACGGCTACACACACAAACCCGCACTCGGGCTGCTACTCATACAAACCCGCACTCGGGCGGTCACTCACACAAACCCGCACTCGGGCGGCTAAAAAAAAAGTCCTCGCCGCAATCAGCGGCACTCGAAAGTCCGGACCGCGATCAGCGGCATTCGTAAGGTGGAGCCGTGGCAGCAGCAAGAGCCACCACGCGCCGCATCAGTGGGAGTGGGGCCAGGGACGATCGCGCGTCCGGCGCAGCTGGCTTGGAGTCGGGCGACGTCAAAGGGCCCTGCGACGCTGGGGTGGAGCCCGATGGCGACTGCGAGTCTGATGACACCGGGAGGCACTCCGATGGCGGCCGCGTGTCCGGCGTCGCGGCAGCGAAGTCCGATGACTCTCGCAGCCGATGGCGCCGGGAGGCACTCCGATGGCGGCCGCGTGTCCAGCGTCGCGGCAGCGGAGTCCGATGGCGACAGCGGAGCCGATCGCGCTGGAATCTGCTCGGACGATGGGCGTGGATCGGGCGTCGCAGTGGGAGCTGATGGTAGAGGGAGGTCCAAGCGCTGGTCGCTGTAGTGGTCGGAGCATTCTGTCACGAACGGAGAGGAATGGAGCAGGGCGACCAAGTGCAGCTTGGACCAGGGTTTATTGTAGCAAACTCAAAAGACAGACTCGGCAACCCGACGTGACTTAACATCAAAACTAACAGGACTGACCGACAAAAACGTGATACACAAGACAGGAACCAAACAACCTCGTGGCAGTGACACATGCATTGTCCACAATGCTCCGACATCGAGTGGCACACAAACAGAACTTAAATACAACACAGGCAACAAGAGGCAGGTGAGTGTGATTACACTAATCAAGGGCACACAGGAAGGGAGGGGCGAGCACACAGACACACAGAGACTATGACAATCTACACACATAACAAAACTGGGGACGAGACATAACAGAATCTTCGTCTTCCGTGTCACTTGAAAAAAAAAAGAAAACACAGCTGTTGACGCCGGAAAGACTACGTGCGCCGTGGACGTCAGACTAGATATATCAAATAAATGTAATATAAACAACAATTTTATCGAACCATCCGTGTCACTCCAAATCAATAAATTCATCAGAATCTTTGTCTTCCGTGTCACTTAAAAAAACAAGCAAAACAAAAAAACACAGCTGTTGACACCGGAACTATGTGTGCCGCTGACGTCAGACTAGATATATCAAATAAATGTAATATAAACAACAATTTTAACAAACCATTCGTGTCACTCCAAATCATTAAATCCACCGGAATATTCATCCTCTGTGTCAACCCCCCCCCAAAAAAAAAAAAAGCTGTCGATTCCGGACCTACGTGCGCCGCTGAAGTCAGCCTCGTTGTCAGTTGGCGTCTCCAATTATTCCACAGATCTACGTATATAACTACACTGCTCAAAAAAATTAAAAGAACACTTTGAAAACTCATCAGATTTCAATGGTGAAAAAAAAAAGTTGGATATCTATACTGATATGGACAGTTTATGTCTCAGGAACAAAAGGATGCCACATTTTTGATGGAAATAAAAGTTTTCATCCTACAGAGGGCTCAGTATATAGACACCCCAAAAATCAAAGTGAAAAAATGATGTGGCAGGCTCGTCCATTTTGCCTAAATTCAATTTCTGCAACTCAGAATTCTTTACAATATCATGTGTGGCCCCCACGAGCTTGTATGCATGCTTGACAACGTCACGGCATGCTCCTAATGAGACAACGGATGGTGTCTTGTGGGATGTCCTCCCAGATCTGTCTAAGGGCATCAGCAAGCTCCTGTAAAGTTTGAGGAGCAACCTGGCAGCGTCTGATGGACCGAAACATTATGACCCAGAGGTGTTCTATCGGGTTTAGATCAGGTGATAGTGAGGGCCATTCAATTGTGTAAATTCCTTCATCCTCCAGATACTGTATGCATACTCTTGCCACATGAGGCCGGGCATTGTTGTGGATCAGGAGTAACCCAGGACCTACTGCACCAGCGTAGGGTCTGACCATGGGTGCAAGGATTTCATCCCAATACCTAATGGTAGTCAGACTGCCGTTCTCTAGCCTGTCGAGGTCTGTTCGTCCCTCCATGGAAATGCCTCCCCAGACCATCACTGACCCACCACCGAACCGGTCATGCTGAATGATGTTGCAGGCAGCATAGCGCTCTCCTTGGCTTCTCCAGACCCTTTCACGTCTATCACAGGTGCTCAGGGTAAACCTTCTCTCACCTGTGAAAAGCACAGGGCGCCAGTGGCGGACTTGCCAATTCTGCTGTTCTATGGCAAATGCCAATCGAGCTCCACGGTGCTGAGCAATGAGCACAGGGCACACTACAGGACGTTGTGCCCTGAGGCCACCCTCGTGAAGTCTGTTTCTGACTGTTTGGGCAGAGACATTCACACCAGTAGCCTGCTGGAGGTCATTCTGTAGGGCTCGGGCAGTGCTCAACCTGTTCCTCCTGCACGAAAGTAGCAGATATCGGTTCTGCTGATGGAATGAGGACTGTCTACGTCCTTGTCCAGCTCCCCTAGCCTGTCTCCTGGAATCTCCTCCATGCTCTGGAGATTGTACTGGGAGACACATCAAATCTTCTTGCAACAGCACGCATGGATGTGCCATCCTGGAGGAGCTGGACAATCTGCGCAACTTCAGGAGGGTTAAGAAATCGCCTCATGCTCCCAGTCGTGATAATGACTCTAGCTAAAGCCAACACTTGTGGGAAAACAGTTAAAAAAGATCAAGAGGGAGGAACTTGAAATGGCCTCCACCTGCAAAACCAGTCCTGTTTTGGGGACCATCTCGTTGTTGCCCCTCTAGTGCACCTGTTGCTAATTCCATCAACACCAATGCAGCTGAAACTGATTAACAACCCCTTCTGCCACCTACCTGACCAAAACCTTATCAGAAAAGTCTAATTGAATTCATGCCATACCCTGATCAAAAACTGTTCCTTTAATTCTTTTGAGCAGTGTATATTGTCGCGTTACCAAAGTACCAGGCAAGACGTGGGTTTCGTAACCGGCTCTTTATTTCACAAATCAAGAGCTCAACATGTGAGCCAACACACGCAAGCGCCCTGGATCGCTCTGTGTACTCCAAATCACTAAATCTCCCGACTTCGGAAGTCAGTGAACCGAACTCATTGTCAGTGAGGCTCCAATTATTCCACAGCAATAGTGCGCCCTCATGCGGTTTAAAGTGAAAATAACATGTGAAGTGAATCAACTATACTAGTAAGTAAGTAAAGTGTTTATGATCATGTAAAAATCTGTGAAAAAATTCACATATAAGTCACTCCTGAGTATAAGTCAACCCCCCCACCCAAATTATGAAAAAAAAACCCGCGACTTATAGTCCGGAAAATACGGTATGTCAGTATTGTGACCTCCATATTTCTTTTTTATTATTGTTAGTCATTTGGCATGACTGATTTGTCTCTAAGATACCGTAAGAACGCCTCACATGTGAATAAAATCCAGTAATATTCATCTTTCTTTGCAGAGGATGAAGAATATATGTCTGGTGCTCTGTTTGGACTATAAATGTCTGTTGCTAGTTTTGTTAGCCAGTCCGTAGCGTTTTACGTTGTGCGTTAGCATTGAGCTAGGTGACTGTCATAGGCAACATGTTGTCTTTGTTTTACGTTTAGTCTGACAGGCGAGCCTTTAATCGCTATTTGATTTGTACGCACTAGTGCGGCTGCAAAGTAAAGTTCAAAGCGTAGTCCCGCTTTTAAACTGTTGCCGACTGTCAAAACGCATCAGCACGACGTTGGAGAATGCCGAAGTTAAAAAGAAAATAAACACTTGAACAAAGATTGTTATAAATAATCACGACACAATAATTCAGCTGTACTTGGCACCGACTATCGATATTTGCTGTTTTGTGGGCAGCAGGATCTCTGTTTAGCATTCTCTAGCTGCGCGGCTCCTCATCAGCTTTGGGTGCATGAGCGCTAACAAGAACAATGCAGCGGGCACAACGCCAAAAGATAAAGTAATATCTCAATAGTTCCTGCAAATATATATATATATTTTTTACAGGAGTCGGCCCTTGCCGCTTCAAAAGTAGTGCGCTGAGTACGAGCGCACGTCTTGCCGTAATGACACACTGTGGCAAATCAGAGCATATAGAGACCAACTGAGCCCAGCCTCAAGGATTCCAATTTCATCAGGTTTTTACACTGCGGGAAAGATGGAAGTGTAGCTCCTGCAGATCGCATACACTGATTTAGTGTTGCGCTATTGCAGTGCATGTTGCCCACCTCCTGTTTTTCATAGACTGGACTTTTGGAAATAGTTTTGCAGTTCCTCCATACTAACGCTTTCTCCCGATTGTTCTTTGATTCGGTGACGTTATCACTCAAAACGTTTAAGCTCCTAATGCACTGGGTTCAAATAGTCCAAAGCTTCTAAAGAGCATTTCTTAGGAAAAAAAAAAAACCCAAAACAAAAAAAAAACAAAGCTGAGTGCTTTCACTCAGCTGGAGCAGCGAGGATACCATGGTGATGATTATTAAGTGGCCATTTGTCGGCTTGTTCCGCAAATTGAGCCCCACGAACGGACACATTTTCTTTCTTTGTGGTGTCAGGAATGAGAGAAGCTGTTCAAAAAATAGCGACAGTGTAATTACATCCTATCGGGAAGCCCAGATGGACTATAATTCAATAATATCCATTTGGAAAGTCGATCAAATCTCGAAAAAGAAGACAGCTGATTGAAAGAACTTTGACCCTAATTGTCTGAAATGAAAGATTTTTTCAAAGCCGCCTCAGGTCAGTTTGACGTATTATGCGCGGCGGCTGGCTTTTTAACTAGCATGAACCTTTAACGCCTTTCAAAAAGACATGAATAGCTTTAGCGCTGCGCTTTTTAATTGATCGCAGCAGTACCAAATAAAAAAAGCAAATTATCCTAAAGACGCCACTTGCAAAAAAAAAATAATAATAATATTGGCATTTCGGGTGAAGTTAATTCCACCCTCTGTATACTTTTGAGAGTAGATGTTTCAATGGTTTTTGATGGATTGATGAGATGGTGGCACACTTATGAAAGAATGAAAGCAGGAAGTATTTTTTTAACCAAAGATTGTCAAATCCTTTTCAGTTGTGCCTACAGAAAGAAATAGCTGTAGTTGACATCCTTTGTACTTCACACCTCGGTGTGCTGGTGCCTCCATTGCGTGCCTCCCGCCGCACACATACTCTGCCACCTTGTCATCAACATGGCTTGTGTTGCCCGCAAGAAAGCGCTCCCACCCTGACCCAGCACAGCATTCACATAAATGACACAATGAAATGGGATTAAATGTTGGGAAGATGGAGGTGTTTTCCTATGCGTGTGTGTGTGAGAGCAAAGCAGGAACAGAAGTTTGTGTTTCGAGCCAATTTGGAAGTGGAGTAAAGGTGCTGGGCCCCAGTCGCTGCGTTGACACTTTGGCAGCTGCAAACAACAAGACGAGAGAGATTTGAAATAAGCGATTCATCACAATCTGCCACAATAAGATCTCGGTCTTAATAAAGCCTGTTGGCGTTTAAGCTTATGACCAGCCAGTCAAATGCCAAAGGACATTTTCCCGTTCTAGCTGAGAGACCTCATCGCTCTTCATCCCCCATATGTTTTACATTTTGTCCGGGACTTTACAGTAAAGATAGTGCAAATTGCCAAATTAAGTCCAAAGAAGCATTTTCATTTCCAGAGTCTGTGCGGACGGTAGATGGTACGCCTACTCTGCCGGGATGCGATAAAATTGCGAGCCAGTGTTCTAACAGAATTTTCAATTTTCAGCAGTGCAAATCCAATCCGAGTGGCAATGCCTGTCAGGGCCTTTAAATAGTCCATCTGTCAATGCTCTGTCACAACTGTGCTACACTCGACTATGTTATATTTCAACTGATTCAAATAGTTGAGTTGTGTGTAAATTGAGCCCAAAAGAAGAGCTGCAGACTGCAGTTGCTTCATTACCTGGCTCGCGTCTCAGACAAGGGAAAGCGACTTCCTGATGGTCCACACAGTCTAGAACCTCTCCCGAGCTAAAAATAGCACAATCGTATTGTGGCCATCTTAACCTCCACCCCGAGTGTAACAAAGAGCCAGATTGGGGCGAAAAAAAAAGCGAATGAGGTCTTTGACTTTTATTCCTCGTTTTTACCACCATCTCGTTACGGGGTGTGATGGGTTTTCTGGCTCTATCAGATTGCACCGGGCTGACAAATATAAGCATCTCATCCAACCCTCCGGAGAATGGGGTGCCCCGAGTGAGCGCCGACTTTCCCACCTGCTTTTCTGTCCATTTGCCACTGAACACAAATTGATTTGATGAGCGTCCCGGCTGCACTCTGCTGTCACTCAGTGACAACACTAATTTGGAAAGGTAAACCAGCCCCCTAAATAAAAAAATAAAAAAATAAATAAATAGATGAATGAATATATAAATAAATGAATAAATAAATACATAAACAAATGAATGAATGAATGAATGAATGAATGAATAAATAAATAAATAAATAAATAAATAAATAAATAGATAAATAGATAAATAGATAAATAGATAAATAAATAAATAAATAAATAAATAAATAAATAAATAAATTTACACTGGGTAGCACGTCCGCCTCACAGGAGGGTGCGGGTTCGATTCCACCTCCAGCCCTCCCTGTGTCCCATGTTCTCCCCGGGCCCGCGTGGGTTTTCTCCGGGCACTCCGGTTTCCCCCCAGATCCCAAAAACATGCTTGGTAGGCCGATTGAGCACTCCAAATTGTCCCTCGGTGTGAGTGCGAGTGCGAATGGTTGTTTGTCTCTGTGTAATATATGAATAAATAAATAAAATAACATTAGTTTTTAACTTGCGATCCAAATATTTGTTGTAAAAGTGCCCCCCTTTCAAAACTTTCTCGGTATTGTTTACTATCCATTTGGATCCTGACAGCACGTCATCTCTGACTGAGGCAGATTGCAATTTTTGACACCAGATTCACGTTTAACTAGGAGGAAAAGGGAATAAGTTGTATTTTAGGAATGATTGACTGTTTGGGGCTACCGCTTCTCAACTGTACACCGCTGACAGTTCAGCGGGGTTTCAACTAGGTCAGCAAAATCTACCTTCATTCCCAGAAGCATATATAGTGGAACCCTAACCCCCCCCCCACCCCACACACACACAGCTTAGACGATCTTGTCATGGATGGACAAATTTGCTGCCGGGGCACTGATGTAAATATGCCATCCTTTTACCTAACAGTTCCACGATACCAAAGTTATTTGTGAAGAATCATCACTTCTTTGAGGAGGATAGAAATGTGAATGTCGGTACTGCGCATGATATAAGAGGGCTATTTGGAAGGCGGGAAATGAGAAGAACAAGCGGCAGCCGGTGTAATCGATGGTGTTTTGGCGCCTGTTTCTCATTTAGCATCATGAGTCAGGCGGAGAGTATCGACCCACAACAAGAACGGGAGGGCGTCCTTAAATCTATTTCATATTTGGCATTTCCACCTCATTTGCAGCTTGCGGCGTAAAATAGATACTTCTTCATTAGCTCCCGAAAGAAAAAGTTTACTTCTGCGTTGGGGGCTTGTCGTGGGGATGAAGAAGTCAACCTGACATATTGTCATCTTAACTCATCACAGCATATTTTTGCTAATATACATTTTTAATTTCTACATAGAAAATGAATTCTCACTTTCAATTTCCCGACGTATGCCTCGGCTGTCAACCCGGCACATTGTTGTAATTACCTTTCAATAACCATATATTGACTACATTAGTTGAGCTCATCTGGAAATAATCACACTAATTGCACTGTTAGTGTGAGCAGAATCAGCGCCCCCCCCCCCCCCTGCTGTGACATACTATTTGGAATCATTTTAGAAAGCAATATTTGCAAATTAGATTTTTTGTTTTGTCTATGCAAATGTATGCCTGCTGGTGTTACTGTACTTACAATCACAAACATTCCTTCTAGTGTTAGTGTTGCGACAGTTTCAAGACGGAATCAAACACCTGGATAATCAAAAAAACAAAAAAAACTTGTCATGGATTTCAGTTTCCCGTCTTACGAGAGTAATAATTAACGGGCCGGTTTGATTCATTAGTCTGTGGAAAGTAGCGAGCAAGCGCACTCTTCAAAAGCTTCGTTTGATCCGCAACTGAGGTGAGCGGGAGATGGGTGGCGCAGTGGTGCCGCCGCCGTGTGATTACACCCTACGGACATCAGCTCGGAAAGATGGATGGCGGCTGTCAGCCACCTTGGAAAGATCGTTTGATTTGATGCTGCTGAGGAAAAAGAGAAGTTGCCCCCTTAATTTGCTTGGGCTGCCCCCCAACTCTGGCCCCTCCCCTCTCCGCCCCAACTTGTCGACTTCAGCGTTGCATCCTGGGATGGGTTGAGGAAAATAATTAGGTTCAAAATGATTTTTACAGTTTAATGCCACTCCCAGTTGAAGTTTCCTGTCCAACTAAACATAATTACACTTTGTGTGTATTTTAAGCAAGCACATAGCTTAGCCTTTAGTTAATGCTAACATTAACACAATGGGAAAACATTTAAACAGATGATGTGTGATAGTTATGAAATAAAACAGTAAAATAACCCAGTCATATATTATTTATCTTCTATGAAGAGCTGAGACATCTACATTGTATGTACAGTCTAGCCATCGCTTTGTCTTATACTGCCCCCATGTGGCTGAGGTGAGCAGCAGCACTTGCAAAAAGGCTAATTTCAGTAACACAAAAAGGGTGTCCTATAATTCCTTGGGCTATCTTGACAAAAACATGTCACAGACATGTTAAAACACATTTGTACCGCTTTAAATCCATAATACGTCTCTTTTAAATGCGTTTGTCGCAGATAGATGGAGAATCTCGTTTGTTTGGCTCTCTCCTCGCCGGATCAATTTTGTGCAAGGAGGGAAACGGAAAATCATTACACAGCTTAAAAAAGAAACTTAAGTGAATTACAGTAATTATTTAATGCTTGTTCTTGGTCAGGCTAAGTGTCTTTACAGGCTATTATTTATTTCCTTAATAGGGCCGTTCATCTCCCAAGGTCCCTCAGTGGATACGAGAAACATCCATAAACGGGCAATGTATGTATCGAGTTGCGGGGGTAAAAATTTTTTTTTTTTTAAATGGTAGATTGCTTTTACTTTAAGTTTTTCTTGCGGGCTAACTTTAGGTAGTCCACAATGTGTACTGCTCATTTGTGGAATTACGTAATGGAAGCTCACTGACTTTTTTATGATGTCGTTGAGCAGATCTCATTTGAGCACTTAAAGTGAGAGTATTGCATAAGGCAAATCATTCTGAATGTGCAAAATAAGCTCAAATAAATTCCCTTGGCCCTGTTGCTTGCAACAAGTGGCTTTGGAACATGCAGCGGGGGTGAACTAACATGTTGCATGAGTCGAAGTAGTCGTTTGTCGTTTGCCCGATGCTGTGCCCGACTCTGATGGAAATAATGAGTAATAGCTTAATAGCGGCAGTATTGATTGTTGTGAACATTGACTGCACAAAGCAACACCCGTGAAGGTCAATTGAAAACATTTAATGGAATTGTTAGTCTCTTGTCCTCGGGGCCCGCAAACATTACCTTTAAGTGCGACTGCAGGTGTAATTTGTCAAATGGGTCGGCTCGCGCTGAATCGTTGTCCGAGGTCTGCGTTTTGGCTTGTTCTTAAAAGAAAAAAAAATAGACAAGAAAAAAAAGCATGTGATTAAATGGGAAGTGTGACATAACTCATGTTTAATGGTAGAAAAACAGCGGCCGGCGTGTTGGCACGAGGCCCACGCGGGCGAGCATAAATCCCAACTCCCCACAGATGTTGCTTGTAAAAGGTCAGCGTGACTTTGAGTCATGGCGTTGTGTTGAAATCAAAAGGCAGAAGGGGCCTAATTTGTCACTTTCATATGACGGCTGCGAAGCATGCCAAAACTCAAGATAAAAAAATATGATTGTCCTTCGCAAGAAGGGTTAATCCCCCCCCCTCCCAACAATTTATTGGAATGATCGAGTTTTCCCTTAGAGGCTATGTTGAATAATTATTTTTGACAGAGTGGAAAAAAATACTGCCCAAGGGTTTTGTTCAAATTGTCTTTTCGCTCGCCATTTAAAAAAGGGGAAAAAAGTCCACGCTCTTATCAGTATTGTGCATTCTTTGTCGTTAGAGCTCGAATAATTGATTATGAGGAAATCGCCCTGTGAGTACGTTGCAACTCAGTGCCGCAAAGATATACAGGACTGTCTCAGAAAATTAGAATATTGTGATAAAGTTCTTTATTTTCTGTAATGCAATTAAAAAACCAAAAATGTCATACATTGTGGATCCATTACAAATCAACTGAAATATTGCAAGCTTTTTATTATTTTAATATTGCTGATTATGGCATACAGCTTACGAAAACTCAAATATCCTATCTCAAAATATTAGAATATCATGGAAAAGTATACTTGTAGGGTATTCAACTAATCATTTGAATCGTTTAATTAGCTCAAAACACCTGCAAGGGTTTCCTGAGCCTTGAAAAACACTCAGCTTGGTTCAGTAAACTAAATGACAAGTATGGGGAAGACTGCTGATCTGACTGCTGTCCAGAGGACCATCATTGACACCCTCCATCAGGAGGGTAAGACACAAAAAGAAATTTCTCAAAGAGCAAGCTGTTCACAGAGTGCAGTTTCAAAGCACATCCACAAAAAGTCTGTTGGAAGGGGGAAATGTGGCAGGAAACGCTGCACAACCAAGAGAGATGAGAGTCCAGGTATCAAAAGCCACTGTTCACAGACGTGTCCGGGAAATGGCCTCCAATAGCCGTATTCCCATAGTCAAGCCACTTCTGAACTCAAGACAACAGAAGAAGCGTCTGACTTGGGCTATGGAAAAGAAGCACTGGACAGTTGCAGAGTGGTCCAAAGTCCTCTTTTCAGACGAAAGCAAGTTTTGTATTTCATTTGGAAGTCAAGGCACCAGAGTCTGGAGAAAGGCTGGAGAGGAGCAAAATCCAAGTTGCTTGAAATCCAGTGTGAAGTTCCCACAGTCAGCGATGGTTTGGGGAGCCATGTCAGCTGCTGGTGTTGGTCCACTGTGTTTCATCAAGTCCAGAGTAAATGCAGATTTTAGAGCACTACAATCTTCCATCTGCTGAAAAGCTCTATGGAGATGATGATTTCATTTTCCAGCATGATCTGGCACCTCGGTGGCGCACTGGGTAGCACGTCCGCTGAGTTAGGAGGGTGCGGGTTCGATTCCACCTCCGGCCCTCCCTGTGTGGAGTTTGCATGTTCTCCCCGGGCCCGCGTGGGTTTTCTCCGGGCACTCCGATTTCCTCCCACATCCCAAAAACATGCTTGGTTGGCTGATTGAGCACTCCAAATTGTCCCTAGGTGTGAGTGCGAGTGCGAATGGTTGTTTGTCTCTGTGTGCCCTGCGATTGGCTGGCAACCGGTTCAGGGTGTCCCCCGCCTACTGCCCGATGACGCTGGGATAGGCTCCAGCACACCTGCGACCCCCGTGGGGACTAAGCGGTACAGAAAATGGATGGATGGATGGATGGATCTGGCACCTGCCCACAGTGCCAAAACTACCAGTAAGTGGTGTACTGACCATGGCATTACTGTCCTCGATTGGCCTGCCAGTTCCCCTGACCTGAACCCCATTAGATAATTTGTGGGGTATTGTGAAGAAGAAGCTGAAAGACACCAGACCCAACAATGCAAATGAGCTAAAGGCCGCTATTGAAGCATCCTGGCCATCCATAACACCTCAGCAATGCCACAGGCTGATTGCCTCCATGCCACGCCGCATTGGTTGCAGTAATCCGTGCAAAAGGATTCCAAACCAAGTGCTGAGTGCATTAATGGACATTTTCAAATGTTTGATTTTGTTTTGCTGTTTTAAATCTTTTTTTTTTACTTGGTCTGAGGAAATATTCTAATATTTTGAGATAGGATATTTACATAATTTATATAATAAAAGGCTTGCAATATTTCAGTTGATTTGTAATGAATCCAGAATGTATGACATTTTTGTTTTTTTAATTGCATTACAGAAAATAAATGCAATTATCACAATGTTCTAATTTTCTGAGACAGTCCTCTATACTGAAGCATGGAAATGAGGTTTACCTTCCCGTGGCACATTTGATGACCTGAAGGGACGTCAGGAAATTGAAATTGCATTACGGCGGCGGAGAGAGGAAAAAAAACCAGGGTCATTGGAAAATATTATCCCAATTGGCTTCACTGCGCGCAAATTTCCTCCTCTAAACGACCGAATCATGATGTGAGCTTTCATTTAATGTGAGAGGCAATTTATACACTTTGCACAAGGCTGGCGTCCAAACGGGAAGGACACTCGGAGAGCGCCAAAATACACCAAGGTGGAAGGATGGGGACGTCGGATTGCGGTGGCAGAAGCTAACGTTGTCGCTAATGCTAATCTGCTAATCTGCTAATCTGCTAATGTTAAGCGGCCTGCGGTGGACGGTCGCTCGAAAGTCAGCTTTTGAATTTGAAATCTTTGAAAGAGTGTTGTTGAAGTTGGAAGTGCAGCAGATAATGACCGGTGTCGGTCTGAAGGCCACATGAGGTGAGACATGAAGTCCGCCTTTGCGGCAGCTTAACGAGAACTAGCCAGCAAAGCTTCCTCCCTGCCAAGTATCATTCCCGAGGCTTTGCTTGAAGATGTGCTTCGACTCTCCTCAGGAAGCCGTTCCTTCGGCGCAGCTTCGCTATTCGCCTCATCCGCGTGTCTTTCTTTTTATTGCTTTATCATTTTAAGCCACACCTGAAGGCGACAGCTTTTGGAATATTTGCAGTAGGGAAGGCCTCAAATGTACAAAGTTTGACTTGGAAGCTCAAACCTTCCCCCTCTCCTTGCAGATTGCTATTCAGGAATGGACCCATTCGGACATATAAGCGCTACCAAAATAGGAAAGTAGTAATTCCTGTCAGCTAAGAATGTTGATTTAAAGACAAGCTTTAGCCTGGGTCGTTAGTAGAAGTTAGGCTGTGTATTATATTTCAAATCAAATTGTCATTTTATTTTCCAAGATGATTTTGAAAATTATTAACCGGCTCAGGGATCCAATTTTAAATTTCTGAGCATGAATAAAAGTCTAAACAGAGAACACCATTTTTAGTCACGAGGGTTAATTGTGTTTTGTTGCTCTGTTGCGCACCGTATCTTGGCGACGCAATTACATGGCTTTAATCCGTGACTGCGATACGGTTTCCATTTCTCCTCAAACTTTAAAGTGGAACTTCGGCGCTATCTACGGGGGTCTCGGTAAGCAACTGCAGCAATTTCATCTTATGTTATTGCGCCACCGGAAAGCGTCGGGGTAAGTAAGAAGCGTTATATTGTTTAATTGAAATGAGCAGTCGCTCGCGGAAGGCAATATCCTCTCGCGTTTGCCGGCGGAATTAAATGTGCGTGTGCATATTCCTCCTCGGGTGCGATTCATTATTCATGGGGCAACATGTTGAGGACAAACCTCTGAATAGCATACCAACTTGGACGGCTGACGAGAGCACAGCTGCTGTCCGGGAGCTTCGATGCAGCCGTGACTTTACATTCCCCATATAAGTTTCATTTTCCAGCTCAGCTTCGACTTCACGGGGCTCCTCTCCGAAGACTCTCGCAGGCCGTCTTCCCGTCTTAAATTACCAGAAGGCTGCGGCGCCCCGACCTGATCTTGACCAAGGACCTTATTAACAATTTGACAAGGGTCTCATGCTGCCTCGAGAGAGCTGATTAGTCTAATAAAGCGGATCCGCCGGCATGTATGGCACGTTGATTTGCCCAATTAGGGATATGACAAACCCCGGACACATCCTCTATGTAAGATACGGCGTAGCTCGTGAGGATAATGACGCAAGGCTGGAATGTTTCAAACCGGACTTGAAAGGAAAAGATGAAATACAACCCAGTTTTCCCAGAGTTAGCGTAGCATCCACAACGTTCTGGCCTTTAGTTGAGACTCGGTAGAGATGCCTCCGACCAGCACAAAAGCACAATTCAAGATGATGTTATGAGTTCCAGTTAATAGACAGTCCCTTGGTAAAGTAATAACTTTTATCAGCATAACACTACTCTGGTGTCACAAAGCTTCTGGACACAAATAGCGCCACGCTGTTGAAACAACGGATTGTAGAAATTATGCTCAGGGTCACATTAAAATGAATTTTTCAGAGCTCAAGAATCAAGCCCCGAGCTGCACCACGTTATTAAAAATGGATCGGCGCTAGGATTTGTATGTGATATTGTACTGTCTTGAACGGTCCAAGTAAGACAAGGTTGAAAAGTGTGTGTGCGTGTGCATATATGTGTGTGTGTGTGGGGGGGATCTTAATCCAGGATTGCAAGCGAAGGTGACATAAATCACTTTCTTGGTGCTCGGTCACATTTCACCTTGAGAGTACCTCGTCCCGTTTTTATCAGTATGGTTGTCGCCCTCCTTAACTTAGCCAGAGCTATTTCACACTTGGTTAACGAAGCGATGAGAACGTCTCCTTGCCTCTCTATATATAGCTGAAAATTATTTTGGAGATCCCAAATCGCTAAGAAAACGTGCACTTTGGTTCATCGTCTCCTACTAAAATGTTCACTACCGCAGAGTGCCTGCTCGCCGAGTACCAGCCAAGTACTATGTGATATTTTCCGAGCACGAGCATGAAAATTGTGTGACGTGGCTAATACCTGCTCATACTTTTGATCCGGGTGCTCTTATTTATCCATGTACGGCTTTTGGCGGGGATTAAGTGTTTATACGTGCCGTGACATGGATGTTTGTGGATGCGAATAATGTACGACAGTAGAGCAGGTGTGTGCTTGTTGCCAAGCGGCTGCGGCCGTTGCTAGGAGGCATCTGCTCGTGGCAGCCAAAGGCAAGCCGTGGCGAGCAAGAGAGGCGAGGGGCGACGGGGATGCGTTGGCCATTCTCAGCCCAGGGCTGCTGGAAGAAGACAACTCGGAGTCCTCTGTGTGTACCAGACGTGGATCTTGGTCCCGGTCTAATCCAGGTGCCCAGATGCCAATGACCAAATCAATCCAGAAGCATTTTTTTTAGCCTTCATTGGTTTGAGAGGATCAATAATAACATCAATTCCCATCGCAGGGTGACTGAAGCAAACCGAAGGACCGACCTGCGAATCACAAGTGGCACAGCGCTGCCGTTTTTCATGAGTACAAAGCCGTAACAGTTCACCTGACGGATGGCTTTCATAAAGAAAACATTTATGCACTTCTTGGACATTTCCGAAAGGACAACGATCGGATCAAAATGTCACCGGTGCCTTCGGTCGCTCATATTTCAACGGCCGGTGAGGGGATCGCTCATTTTCCACTAAAGCTGAGTGACAGCACGTGGGAAGGCAACTTCAATGGGGATAACAAAAAAAACATTTTACATCTGTTACATCCATTAAAAGTATTAAAACTGATTTTTATTTTCTGATGCAAAATAATAGCAATTGGATATAAATCAGAGTTGGAATTGCCCGGATGATCTCCCGATATTCGACATCCTGCAATTCACCGTGACGACGGCATTATAATGCACATTAGCGTCGATCTCCTGCCTCACTCAGCTTGATTCCTTTTTTCGCCGGAGATGTCAAGCCATGTCGTTTGCTGTCAAACGTTGCGCTGACCGTGTGGCTCAATCCGCGCCGACGGTGACTTTTTCCAAGCGTGCTGTCAGCACACAAACAAGAACAAGCCGCATGTGCCGCTGGTAATCAAGCGAGCAGCGGGTCAGGCAGACACCAATCAAGGCGGACCCGGCTCGGCTCAGCGTGGCCTCCGATATCAGACACTGCCCGGCGCCACCCACCGAGTGCCATCTGCTCTGCATTTCGTGTCAAAGTGCCTTAACCGTCTATCTGCTTGCTAGCTGCACTGTGGGGGTGAAGGGCAGAGGGCCGAGTTCTGAGGATATGGCCCACACTTGCCAGAATTCTCTCTTGGCTGTCGGTCTTTCCCTCATTTGAATAACCGCCCATGAAAATCAGGTCACTTATAATGTGACGGTCACACTCCCCTGACTCCTTTTGAAAATGTCATTTCTCTTTATCGTTCATAAATTTGCTCTGTCGCGTATTTTCGTCCACTCGGTTCTACGTCCAACTGTACTTTCGTTTTTCCTTTTTTACACCTATTGCAAATGTGGCCCATTAAAAAAATTGCATTTTCTTGGACCGAAGAGCGGGATATTTACTTGTCTGAAAGTAAAAACAAAAAAAAATCAAAATTCAAGCAAAGCGAAGCTTTGAATGGCATGTTGGATCCACAGCACTTAGCCCCTTTAGCTACTTACTTACCTTTTGAAATCTCAATAGACAACTCTTTTGAATCCCTCCGTCTTTCATACCAGAGTGAATTATCAATTGAGACAGAACTTCAAAGGCTGCGCTTTCCCTTGCCCCCCTCCCCCCAAATAACTAAATGCTAATGTTTGGATTCCAATCCGATCTGCTCTCTTTCATTCAATCCATAATGCACACTCCATCTTATCGCTCCATCTCATTGAGGTGTGCTGTAGCTCTTGAAATGAGTTTTTTTTTTTTTGTATCTGCTTTTTAAGAGCGCTGATATTTTTCTCTCCTTTCAACCCGCCGTATATTCGAGACGCTCGCTCTCATCTTTTGGAGGTTGATTTAACGGAATGCATCGAGCTCGAGCTAGGTTTTCATAAAGCAGAACGGTTTCGTTTGGTATGGGCAGATGACGTCATGTCAATAAAATATTTTGGTGCTCTCAGATTTCTTCAATTCATAATGAAGTATATCTTTTATCTGTCGTCAGGTACTGAAAGAGCACGAAGATAAATCAGATTTGACTTGTTTGATTGATGGCAGCGATGGAGCATGGTGCCACAGGTGAGGAGCAGCCGAGGGAATCCAGAAGAGGCGGGCCGCCGCCTCAATCATCCTACGGAAGCGGGAGAAAGCGAGTGAGTACATTGAAAACCTCATTGTCCGTAACCGGGAAAGAAAAGCACAAGTGGGTCTCAAAGCGAGGCATCCATCCGGGTGCGTCTTTTATCATCGTTACGTTTAGTCATAAAAAAAATAAAATAAAATAATATGGACACGAGTAAAATGATTTTTGCAGAATGGCTGACAGAAGCATCATGATTTTTATTGTCTTCTCGCAGGAAGATTTATTACCTCTTACAAATTTGTCACGACAAATTATTGTTCTATTAAAGTTTTTATGGCAGCAAAATATTGCCCGGTAAAAGTGGAGCCAGTGGCAGAAATACCGTATTTTTCGGACTATAAGTCGCGTTTTATACTCGGGGGGGCGACTTATACTCAGGAGCGACTTATGTGTAATTATTCAAAAAATTTTTACTTGACCATTAACACATTACTGACTTACTTGTATAGTTGATCACTTCACATGTTATTTTCACTTTAAACCACATGAGGGCGCACGATGGCTGTAGAATAATTGGAGCCTCACTGACAATGAGTTCCATTCACTGACTTCCGAAGTCAGGAGATTTTATGATCTGGAGTGACACGGATGGTTATATTTATGTTATAGTTATTTGATATATAGTTTATTTAGAGTAGCAATGTCTATGTTGTTAGACTTCAGTAGTTATCGATTGTCGAGCAAGGCCGTGAAGGCAGCGGGGGGGGGACGGGAAGAGCGATCCAGGGCGCTTGCTTATAGCAGTGTTTCCCAACCTTTTTTCATCCACGGCACACCTTTTCCATCCATCCATCCATCCATCTTCTTCCGCTTATCCGGGGTCGGGTCGCGGGGGCAGCAGCTTCAGGAGGGACTCCCAGACTTCCCTCTCCCCAGCTACTTCATCTAGCTCATCCCGGGGGATCCCAAGGCGTTCCCAGGCCAGCCGAGAGACATAGTCTCTCCAGCGCGTCCTGGGTCGTCCCCGGGGTCTCCTACCGGTGGGACATGCCCGGAACACCTCCCCAGGGAGGCGTCCAGGAGGCATCCTGATGAGATGCCCGAGCCACCTCATCTGGCTCCTCTCAACGCAAGCACACCTTTTCATTGGAAAAAAATCTCGAGGCACACCACCAACAAAAATCTGTTAGGCATTACACCAGCTTCTATAATAAAATTTGTTATATTACAAAAGACGTTGTGAACGTGCTATATAAATATAGTCCTATTCCTATGTATGTATATATAGAGAAAGTAGAGATATACAATAGAGAATACAAATAAATAAATACACTAGATTTTTTAAATTGTATTTTTTTAATAAAAGTGAATTTTTTAAAAAGGTTTTAAACAGTGTAAGGAATAAACTATTGAAAGTGATTGTGATTAAAATCCAAAATAATCAACTTGACTTTAACTGTTTTAGACTAGCCCTATAAATATTGCGACGATAAGAACAAAGTCACGTTTAAAGACACTGCTGTTCTGACATGGCAGCTGAGTGGTGATCACAGTCAGGGTGTCACGACTTGACTGAGTATTTTATGTTGGTGAAAATGAACAATCCAGGTTCTCCGGTTGAACTACATGCTGGGATTTCCATCAGTACGCAAACGCACCACGGTTATCAGAGCGTCACTGTTATCAAATGCTCACAGCAGCAAACTAAATATGTGCCAATGCAGAACAATCAGACCGACACAACATGAAATCTCAAGATTCTTCGATTAGCCATGCATGCGTGATTAGTAAGTGGATGACCAGGCCTTGCGCTAACTGACCAGTGATTTGGCAATCCTTTTTATAATGTGCTCCGTAACTATTATTAGACAATTTCCCACGGCACAGCCGAATATCTCTCACGGCACACCACGCGGCACAGTGGTTGGGAAACACTGGCTTATAGCACTGTGTTGGCTCATATGTTGAGCTCTTGTTTTGTGAAATAAAGAGCCGGTTACCAAACCCACGTCTTGCCTGGTACATTGGTAACGCTACAATATAGTTATATACGTAGATCTGTGGAATAATTGGAGCCGCAACTGACGACGAGGCTGACGTCAGCGGCGCCCGTAGTTCAACAGCTGTTTTTTTTTTTTTTTTTCTTTTTTTTTTTTTTAAGTGACACAAGACGAAGATTCCGATGGATTTAATGATTTGGAGTGACACGGATGGTTCGATAAAATTCTTGTTTATATTATTGTTATTTGATATATAGTTTATATATTGTTATATGGGCCTGTGCAATAATTTGAACTGCAACTGACGACGAGTCCGACGACGAGTCCGACGACGAGTCCGACGTCAGCAGCGCGCCAGACAAGGGCCGTTGTTTACATAAAGGACGAAGAATTCGATCGATGGATTTAATGATTTGGAGTGATACAGATGGTTTGATAAAATTGTTGTTTTTATTATAGTTATTTGATACGTATATAATTTATATATCGTTATATGGGCCTGTGGAATAATTTGAACTGCAACTGACGACGAGTCCAACGTCAGCGGCGGGCCGCACATGCAGCGTTGTTTACAGAAAGGACGAAGAATTCGATCGATGGATTCAATGATTTGGAGTGACACAGAGGGTTTGATAAACATATTATTTTTGTTATAATTATTTGAATAACTGTTAATGTTACGTCAGGCCCGTTCTCAGCTCCTCGTTTGTGTTTATGTTACGTTAGCATACCGTATCGTTTAGCCTGTTTTTGCTGGTTCATATCTGTACTTGGTGTTGGATTTTGTCAAATAGATTTCCCCCAAAATGCGACTTAAACTCCGGTGCGACTTATATATGTTTATTTCCCCTATATTGTGCATTTTATGGCTGATGCGACTTGTACTCCGGAGCGACTTTTAGTCCAAAAAATACGATAATTCAGCATTGCTGGAATTTATCCAACATGATTCTTATGCTGTCTCCATACCAAAAAATTTGAAATTTGAAAAAAATTTGGGGCTGTTGTAACACCTTTTTGTTTTTGACAGTGCTTACAGTAATTTAGATAATGGACCAGTTCTAAGTTCGGCTATATTTGTAGTGGTGATAGAATAAGCAAAATAAATGGCCACAGACCAAGGTTTGAATTGAACTGCCGGCTTATTTTAGTAGAGAAAATAGTTGACATACAATTTACAAACAATAGACATACAATTTACATTTAAACTCAACGTTAGTTGAAGAAAATAATTTCCCTTTCAGTTAAACTTTTTAGTTTAAGGAATTTTAGTTTCAACCCGGGTTGTTTTATTAATTCTAAGGTTCAATCTATTTAGTTACCTCACTTTGTGTTGTTTGTATAACATTCAGTACAGGTAAGTAATTCGAAAGTAATAGTAAATCTAATTTGAGTTCAGTTAAAGCCACTTTTAAATTCCCACCATTTCACTGATTTTGTTCAAACCAATCAATATTTCAATAACACCATTACAGCATCTTCACATATATAGTTCACAAAAATAAAAGTGACAAAATGTACAAAACTCAAAACAATTCAGCAAAAGACTGAACGACTTTCAATATCTAAATGTCTCTATATCCCTTCAGTTGGCTTCTCCTGATTTTTCTGAATAGACAGTCAATCCTTTCCGAATCCACTTCAGTGTAGCAGAGGAAAAAAGTGGATAGATCCTACCAGGTTCGATGAACAACGTCCAGCGAGTGCTCTTTGCTCCTGCGTGAGAGACAATTCAAAGGCCTCTTTGGTGGCTCGCCATCTTGCGACTCGCACAAGAAATCAGCTTCGTTATTAGTTCAGATGTTTCTGAACCAACTCTCGTGAATCAAGTCCCGTTCTGCACTTAGTGCATCACCAAGGTGAAAAGAAAGTTTGAAAACAGAAAAATAAGTCCATCAAATACAAAAAAACTTTATATAATCCTGTTTCACTCTCTCTCTTCCCTTTAGATTAACGTACTTACTCCCGTATTTAGTGCACCTTCGTCGTCATCCGAAAAAGAACGGCGGGAAAAAAAAAGTAGAGTTCGCATTTTTGGTCACATGGGTCTTTTCATTACGTCATCATGTCTCCTTCAAAATAAAAGTGAATGTTCACACTTATCATTTTAACAAATACAAAACATTAATAAAATAATGAATTTGTATTGTTTTAATAATTTACATGCTTTTAATCTGTGTTGGTCTGTTTAGAACAGACATAGGCAAACTATGGCCCGCGGGCCACATCCGGCCCACGGGGCCGTTTAATCCGGCCCGCCAAACCTGAATAAATTGTATTGTTAATTTTTTTTTGGGTCATTTTCCCTGCAATTACTATGTTTCCCCAGTAGATGGGGAAGCGCATTTACTCCCGGGAGCCGTGTCAGAAAGCTCGGTGCACACTCACAAGTGCGTGTGCGTACTCAGTAGTACGTAGTAATTTCATCTATCAGTGCCGAATTTCGAGTGTAGGCTGTGACGTCAGTATTCTCGTAATTCGCGCGCTGAGCTTTCAGATACAGTTTTATGCTAATGCCACCCACAAACCTTCCCCTGGAATCCTTCCATTAAAATGAGGGGCCCGAAGAAAAGAAAGGTGGACACTGAGTGCCGAATGTTAAAAAAGAGTGGACAATTTGGCTTGACCTACGTGTGTGAGAAGACGTTCAGCCACATGAACGTCAACAAAGCCCGTCACATCTAGGTTAACGGACCGACACCTCGGCTCTATCCTAAGAATTACCACAACAAATTTTACTCCAGACTATGATGCACTAGCAAAAAAGGGAAACCAACAATACTATTGATGATGATGTATTTGGTCAGAATGTTTGCCGTTGGATGTGATTTCGCCTCATTAGATAAACATATTTCATAAATCTGACCTGCAGGCGCTGAAGTGATGGAAAATGTTATTCATCATAACAGTGACGTATTTAATAAGAAGCACTGATAGTAGTTTTTTGGTGAAATATTTTTTTAATGCTGTTAATAAATGCATTTGTTTTCAAAAAGCTTTTTTTTAATATCCATGCTTTAGTATCTACTAAAAGTAAAAACCTTTTATGCAATGACCTTTACATGTCATTTATATTACTTCACACAAACACTACATCCATCTGCTCCTGGTTCGGCCCCCCGGTCAAAATTTAGAACCCAATTCGGCCCGCAAGTCAAAAAGTTTGCCCACCCCTGGTTTAGAAGATATTTACAATGTACTTTCTTTCTGACTGTTTTTATTAACAGGCTCTTATTTTACAAGGCTATGTTAACCTGGGTTACACTGTACATTGTTATATAAGATTTTATTCACCATCCTCTATTTTTTTAATAATATTTAATCATTAAGACTAGTCATCGTTTATCTGTCAGCGCCAATATGTTTTTGATCCTGTTTTATCATACCCACCAAAAAATGTGCTTAGAAATTTGTGAAGGTGTCTTGTTTTTGTCGATAAATGATGGATGTCTTGTTATTGCTTGACCATTGGTGATTTGAGCGGTTGAGAAGGTAAGTCAAAAAGGTGAGTAAGCATGTTAATTATCTATTCTCAAGGTCAATGTTACACAACTGTAAAAGAAGTGTTTTGGGATATTTAATGTTTAGTTTAATTTTATGCTCAACCATGAATGGGCACAATAAGGTTTTAAATGATCCTATTAACCTTCTTGATTAATAGTGTTAAAATTTTACATTCAGCATTGATTGTGGTGTTAATAATTTTTTTATATTTTCTTTATCGAATTAAATTTTGGAAGTTCCTCTGTATTCACGGATCATGCGGGACGGGATGTTGTCCATCACTGCCGTCCCATTTCCCTAACACGCCCATGGGCTTCTGCATAATTTGAGCTAAGCCATGCGCAACTGCTGAGCGACACAAACCTCGGATTCAATGCGCATTGACATCTTCTGTGCATTGTTGCAATAATTAGTATGTGTTGTCTAACGGGAAACGAACAGTCTGACCTTTTTCAACGGTGGCGCACAAGAACATCTGCAGCCAGCCACAGTTAATACATGAATTCATGAAATGACGCCTTCGGTTGCGTGACGAACGACTAGTGCACTCAGTGAACTGACAATTTCACAGTATTTGTTTCTTTCTGAGAGCAGTATGGCTTTGGGCTGATTTTTGTTTTGAAATACAAAACGGGTCTGCTGGTTGAATCAATCTCGATTAGGTCTTAAATAGCCGGATGCAAAGGTGCATTCAAAGAAACAACAACAACAAAAGTTGTGTACCGTAATTTTCGGACTATAAGTCGCACCGGAGTATAAGTCGCACCAGCCATAAAATGCCCAAAAATGTGAAAAAAAACATGTATAAGTCGCTCCGGACTATAAGTCGCATTTTGGGGGGCAATTTATTCGACAAAATCCAACACCAAGAACAGACATGAACGAGCAACAACAGGCTAAACGATACGGTATGCTAACGTGACAAACACAAACGAGGAGCTGAGAACGGGCCTGACGTAACATTCAGTTATTTAAAAAAAACTATTACATAAATAACACGTTTATAAAACCATCTGTGTCACTCCAATTCATTAAATCCATCGATCGTCCTTTGTCAACAATGCCGTGTGCCGCGCCGCAGTTCAAATTATTCCACAGGCCCATACAACGATATATAAACTATATTTTAAATAACTATCACATAAACAACAATATTATCAAACCATTTGTGTCACTCCAAATCATTAAATCCATCGATCAAATTTCTCATCTTTTATCGATCGTCCTTTGTCAACAATGCCGTGTGCCGCGCCGCAGTTCAAATTATTCCACAGGCCCATACAACGATATATAAACTATATTTTAAATAACTATCACATAAACAACAATATTATCAAACCATTTGTGTCACTCCAAATCCTTAAATCCATCTATCAAATTTCTCATACTTTGTCATCCTGGTGACAGAGGACATGTCCAGAGGATATGGCGCTTTAAAGTGTTAATTACTTTATTTGATTTTTTCTCTCTATTTTTCATGTTTTGAATATGTTCAAGATAAAGATATCAAAGCATGTGAAGTGATCAACTATACTAAAAATAACATGTGAAGTGGTCAACTATACTTGTAAGTAAGTGATGTGTTAATGATCAAGTAAAGATTTTTGAAAAAAAACATATATAAGTCGCTCCTGAGTATAAGTCGCCCCCCCCCCCCAAACTAGTATGAAAAAACCCGCGACTTATAGTCAGAAAATTACGGTAAGTCTTGCTGCATGTCCAACATGGCAATCAGAATGAAGGCTAGCAATAATCACGTTGTGAGCCCAAGTCAGATCGGTTTCGTGGAAACTGATTGCTGCAAAGCTCCCTGTAAACACTGATTAGTTGCTCTCCAGCCGCCACTGATTGGCTGCAAATCAACTTTGGCCATTCCTACCAGACTATTGAGGCCAGATTATTTTAACGCTGAGTGTGTTCCATCTTATCATGACTATTCTCTTCGCAGATGTTCATTTTTTTTGCCCCGCAAAATTGCAGTTTCACTTGACTGCACTGCTTGCACTACGTGGAGGCGGAGCTTCAATTTCTTGGTCCAATCAGCTTTGAGCTTTTACTTGTTGCTTTGATTTAACTTCTGCAATGCAAATGCCCCGCTTCGCTCATTATCTTACATGATTTAGGAAGCAAGAACAGTTGCGCTCGAGGCTACGTTTGAGTTCATTGGTTTCAGCCGAAAGATCTAACAGTTCGTCCGGTAAATTTGACCGAATTGTAAAACCGTAACGTGTTCCCGCTGCGTGTTCTGGTTTCCAAAAAAGAACCTCACACTGTCTGTGTCTTTTCTAGTAGACATAACAACTTCCAAATTGGTGAGGCATTTTCTTGGCCCTTTCTGACGGAATGTTGATTGGTGGGACTCTGAGCCAGCCGCCTCTGCCTTATTAAGTCAGCTCTGTGTTCAGTATCATTTCACATACAGAAGCAGGAAAAATGAACAAGCCTGAATAGATTGTCTGACTGAATGGAAAATAGCAGGTGAATAATTACATTTCCCTGTCGCAGCTTCTCTCTTTTGTAATGTAAAATGGTTGCATACCTCCGAGAGCGACAGCCGTGTTACTTCCGTAAACAACATTCTTCCCGCGGCGCACATTCCGACTCCCGACTACATTGACATTTTGACGGCATAGGAAACCAAAACCCAACCTTCCTGACAAAAAGAACAATGAACCAGATAATCTCTGCATTTTGAATTCCGTCGATCTCTTGAGGAAAAGCCTCTGAGTGGGAATTACGGAATGATTTTCTATATACTGTATGAATATTATTTGCCTGCCAAGCCAATAATTAAGGTTGTGCCATTTCGGACCATACTTCCTGATTGATGATGATGTCCCTTCAAATGATTCTGTCAGTGTCCCAACCATCAGAGTCTGTTAGATTCTCTGATGTTTTTAAAGAATACACTCTTGGGTGTCACAGGGGTACAACAAGCAACAGTGCATTACGGATGTCCTTTGCATGATTCATCGCTTCTTGCCATCTGTTAGCAACATACCAAGTCAGACACTCTTTGATGTCGTCAAACATGGACCCAAAGTTCTGTTTGACTGGCTGTCAGGGACTAACTTCGCTACCGAAAAGACTGCCAACCTCGTTGCATTCGCGGTGCGATACAGTGCAAACTGCAAGCACAAAGAATCATAATAAATGTCTCGTCAAATGAATTCAGCCGTGGGATTCAATTAAAACTGACCATGATTCTCTTTGTAAAATGAATGATAAAGACTTACATTGGTCACGAAAATAGCGGTCTTAGCATTCGCTTTCCTCATTGAATATAGAACTATGCCAGCCATTAAGGCCGCTTGTGCTGGCCTTGCAAACTTCATCAACTATGAATAAATGCACTCAAATATTTATATTATTTTTTGTTGTTTTTCCTCTCCTCTTAGGACTGCTAAGGTTGAACATGATGTCGTCTTCACTCGCAGCTAAACAGATGCAATTGAACACTGGTGATATTTGCGCTTGAAATTGATATTCTCCGATCTCTCGATGCTCTTGTAATTGATTTTCATTTTGATAACCGACCGTGTGGCGACTCGTCATCATCCCCATCACTGATTGTAACGTTCTTGTTGCCTCCTCTGGCCAAGATAAATCACTCCTGCAGCCAGTGCTGACAATGGGATGGCTGCAGATAGGGCTTCGTCTCTTATTGCTTACTTGTTTGGATCAACCGCAGGAAAATCACACAGGAAGTGTGTTATGGGGATCGAGAAGATAGCGGGAGTCGGTGGTATGTCTCAATCTAGCATCCATCTCGTATATTTCATTTTGGTATCTGGACCGACATCAAGCACGTATAGTCTTTATATGTCTGAGCTTTGTGTCGGAATAACTCATTAAGTGTGATTTGGCACTCACAAGCAGCACTTTTGAAATCTTGCATATACCGTAGCTGTAAAAAATCCTGTCAATGGTCCAGCCAAGCTTTTCGGACTGAATATCTTTGACATTAGATTCTTTTGGTAGTAATAAGAAAATTTATTCTGAAATCGTGACTGACTGAATAAAACCCATTTATTCACATCTGGGTTATTTCTATTTGGATAGTGTGAGGATTGAGGTCAGGGTTAAGTTCAGAAAGGCCGAAATTTCCGAGAGAAGCGGGAAAACGGAGGAAGGAATAGCAAAACATCCCTCAGTTCTTTGTTGAACGGCTGAATAGACATCCACTCCAGTTAACCGAAGCACGATTTAATATTCATACCAAAAACATTTTGAAGACGACCTTTGCGCTGGGAGCCAGATGTCCTGATGCCATTAGACGCAAGAATAACTTTTCCATGGTAACTGGTGATGAAGAGCAGCATTTTAAAACCTTTATTGAGCCAAATATTTGAAATTAGAAAACTCTACGGTCATAGAAAAAGACCCAAGGATAAACCGTTACATATTCATTTTTAAATTTCGATAACAGTATCGTTTGTGCTGGTATCTTCCCCCCTTTGCTCACGTTTGCATGTAACCTCCATGTGAGTCAGTGTGTAACATGGGCCAGCTGCTAAAATAACATGGCAGCAAGGTGCCTGCGGTGCCACCATAAATCAGACCCGAAGAGCGGTGAAGAGCCAATTCCATCCCTTTCCCACCACAAGCTGCCTCTCAAGACCACAATGTTGGTAGATAAGTGTCCTCATCTCTGAGCCATTTGGAAGCCACCTCGAGAAGAATCCCTCACATCCTATTACGCCGCAGACAACCCTTGGCGTCACCTCATGGCTCCTGACGACATCCATCACATCTCCCTGGATGCAAACATCGAAGAGCGCCCGCCACGACGGTTTTATATCTTTATTTTCCAGCTATCTATAATTCCTGAATAGCACCGGTATGTCATTATTTATACAACTTCCCCTCCCCAAGCCCGTATCTTTAGCTTTTTAAAAAAAAGTGTGACACGGATTTGAAAATGATCCACAATATGAGCCCTTTGCATAGTTTACATGCAAGCAAACTTAAAGCGAAATCTCCATCCTCCCATCGATGCCTTTGTATGAGACATCAATGAGTCCCAAATGGATGCTCATGAAAACATTTGTTTACTCTACACTTGAAGCTCAGTTGTGATCACTGATTCACTGAAGGCGCAGAAATCCACCGAGCAACCACGTTAACTGTTTGCTGGCTCCCCAACCCAACTCCCCCGAACCCCCCCCCCCCCTCCCCTCCCTGATGCGCTTTCAAATCCCCACTGGCATTCTCGTACTCAGCTGATGAAAGAGATTGCTTTGGTGTTGCACTAATGAACTGGCATTATTATTAAATGATGTTTATACACCATGACCCAGTTTGCCCTCCATGAATGGAGCAGAAAGTTAAAGCCTCACATCATCAATCATGAGCTCAGTTATTTGTGGCATTTGCAGCAGCTTGGTAGTTTGGAAAGAATCATTTGCAGCTCCATGGCACCTCCTTGTGCGCTGCAGCGGAATCAGCACTCCTGTTTTTTTTGGGTTGAACATTTTGAATGACTGCATCTTTTGAGGAGGTGATTCCAAAATGTTGACTGCGGTGTGGTGACACCTAATTAGCAAAAGTAGAGGCTCCAATTGTTTTAGTGTGTTTGGTTAATTAGTTTGCTAGGCCTCAGTTTTTAATGAAACAGCACCATTATTGCAAGCTAATTTGCGGACCCCGTTGTTACGGCTTGCGGCCCCCTGGGGGTTTACCGAGCCTAGTTTGAAAACCGCTGAGGCAGCTTGAGGCAGAACCTCATTTAAACACAAGGGGGCATACCAGCCGCAAGATGAGCCGTATTTAATTTCCATTTGGAATTCTGCTTTGCTAATTAATGAGGTTGACCACAACTTTACACCAAGTTTTGAAGGCAAACGTTAAGCAGACTTTTGAATCAAAGCTTTTTTTACTCCAATTTTAACACACACTGGATTTCTAACATGCACTGGCTAAATTAGATGGCTGTGAAGTTATTTGTTTGTGCCCTTTGCTCAACTGGTGACCGCTCCGTGCTTTAGCTCGTTTTCCCGTATATCAACCCCCCCTGCGACTCTGAACAGTTGCCTCTCGTCCAAAGTCAACTGGGACAGGCTCCAGTTTCGCCGCAACTCTAATGAGGGCAAGTGGTCTAAAAAAAAAAAACACATGGCGGGATGTATGGCTTCACATGTAGAATAAGCAATCGTCTTGAGTGATTCCGCATAGTCTAAATGATTTTCCTGGATTTCCATAGGACCCGATGTGTAGCAAGCCCAGCATGATTCGCTGCCAAACACTGCTGTTCTTTGCTGACCAGATGTCCATCCCACGCTGCAGACAGCCTGTAGAGATACAGCCGCGATGACGACATTATAGGTTCCACACGTTGTTTGTAGATACCTAGAGAGAGCTCTTTTCCGATTGCTCACGAACTCATGAGTCACACTATGGGCTTCGGATGATGTATATCACTTTAAATCATGTTGTATACTGTTCTCCGTTGCATCTCTGTGGAATGGTACTTCATCACTTCACAGTTGTAACATCAGCATTTTGGCATGAAGCTTCATGTTCCATCCGCACTGGGACATCATAGAGGAAAAACACTCTGCCTGTTTTTGTGGGACCAGAGGAGGAGGGCATTACCCTGCAATTTGAATTCCAGCAAGCACTCAAGCGAATCGTCATCCCAAAGGTTTTTTTTGGCTTATTGTAGTTTTGTGCTACTTCACTGCGCGACAAATTTAACTGAAACGCCTCAGTTGAAGAACCATTAGGCTGACTTTCTTAAGATTATTTTCAAAGCCCCTTCAAAGTTTAAATTTACGTTTGCGATGGGTGACTTTAAGGAGTGGGGGTTACATTCCAGACCTACTGTGCCTGACAGGAAATGACGTCAGCCCTGCACAGACAACCGTGACTCATTGTTATGTTCATGCCTTCTGTTCAGATTGGCCCACATTTGGAAGCATGGCCAATATAGTCCGGGAAAAAGGCGTTAAAAATGATTTCCCTCTTAATAGTCTAGATATGGGTCTCCCATAAAGTTTGAAGAAAAATCGGTTCAAGGGAGTGGTGACTTCTGACACATGTGGTTTAGCCTGGACAGTGACTTTCTCCCCTCATTATCAGTGTAAATAAACACAAAAGAAGATTAATACGCCTGATATGTGATAGTTTACAAAATAGTGTTTGGTAGGACTTAAAAGTAAACTACACAACCTGTGCTAAGTAAACATTTGCTCATAGTTGTTGACCACATGTGCAGGCGTAGCAATCTGCTGTTGCAAACTCACCTCAGTTATTTCAGCCTTGACACTAAATGGAATTAGATTGCAGCAAAATTTTACCTGAAGATGTTTTGGCCCAAGAATCGTATTTGAGCTTTGTGGCCTTACGTTGTATTTTTAAGTGTCTGAATAATCCAAAATTGACATTGTGGATTAATATGGAGTAGTCAAACCTCGGTTTTCGACCACAATCCGCTCCAGAAGGTGGTGCAAGAAGTGAATCGGTCGAATTCCGAATCTACTTTTCCCATTACAAATAATGGGAAAATAAATTAATCCGTTCCAAGACAAAAAAGAAACGCCTTTTTTAAGCATTTTTTCAGTTGCGCATTTTTATCCGATCGCGTAACTGCAGCGCACCGCCGAACGCGCAACCGTAGCGCGCCGCCGACCGCGCAACTGCACCGCGCTGGTCGCATTATTGTGACAGAGCCATCGCTGAAATTTAGAAAATATGTTTAAAGTCCTGATGTACTTTCCAAAATTTAAGTGGACCTCAGTGCGCAGGGAGCTTAATTTGGTCCGATCGCGCAACCGCAGCGCGCCGGGTGCTCACTGTCGCATTGCTTTAAGAACGTCTTTGTGTTTTAGGATGGCTTTACTGCTCCCACTTGCTTTCTTTGGAGGCAGGATTAGGGGTTAACACAATCCTCAAAGTAACAAAAATACAATAACGAATGGAGTCAGTCGGCATCTGGGCCGCGCAGTCGGGTTTTCTCGGTCCTTTCGGCTCATCTTGCGAGGTTTTTCGTTCGAATTCCGATTTGAACCGGGACGTTCGAAAACCGAGCTTTGACTGTATTTACATACAGATGCTTGGGTGACAGTGATTTTGAGCAAATTAAACCAAAGTTCCCAAAGTGAAAGCATGTATGACGGCAGCTCAAATTTCTGAGACTGAATCTAAACAACTGAGACATTGATTTGTAAAAAAAAAGTTCAAGGGCTTCTACCAAAATACTAAACAACACACAGGCCCCCCAAAAATGTGTACATATTAGAATCGTGGGTGGTGTATCTTCGGGAAGAAGCTGCTTGAGAATGTTTGAGTTGCTAGTCTTGTTGGAGCTTAGCATTCTTGGGAGGTTATGTTGCTTGAAAGGCCTTTGGGATTGCTCACATCTTCCCTTCCCTGTTATTAAGTGAAAATGAAGGGAGGGAGTAAGCGAAAGTGTCGGGGTGGTCTTTGGTGCTCCATAATGAGCAGCACTTAACTTTGGTACTGTGCTCTTGACCTTCCAAGACTAAATATGGTCCCAGAGACAGCCAACCTGGTTATTACGCCTTGCAGCACCTTGTCTAACAGGATATTATAATTGCCCCGTGTCTCCTGCCATCTCAAACTTTACTAAAAGGCCCCGTGGAGTGATTTTTGTGATACGAAGTGATTACAATTTCACACAAAGGAAATCTCGTAGTACCCGTGATTAACTTCTACTTTGTCATATGTAATTCTTGCAAGTGGGCTGTGAGACGGTACAGCCAGCCTTCACTAATTGAAATACTCTTCAACGACCTGACTACCTTATAAAAATGAACTGTTAGGCATTGTTGCTCTGGAAATATGTTCCTTAAGCATTATATAGCCATCGACCGTGATCATTAATCATCCTTTCGCGACGACCTGTCAGAGACAAAATAAAGCAGGTCCACGGTCAGACCGGCCTGGGACCGCAATGTCCAGCTTTGTTGACTTTCTTCAGTAGAAGTATCCAAGACAAAAATGCCAAACTTGCGGTCTGTCTTTTTAGCCGGAGCCGGAGTGCCAGCACTGAGGAGGATCAGGGCGGATCATCGCCCATTGGTTTTGTCAAGATTGTTTGTGGTTACTCGATTGCTAGTCTGACACTGCCCTTATGTTTCTCCTCAGAGAGCAAAATGTTCAGAGCCCCAACAAAAAAGAATTGGACTGGCTTGTGGAAGAAGTGCAATCTGGAGCCAAAGAAGCAGAACCCTAAAATTATAATGTAGCAATGAATGAACAGCTACACCAGATCTTAGGCTGTTGCAATCGAGTTACGTGGCACAAGTATCGACATCTGTTCTCGGGTGAACACTGCAAGGACTGTCGCTTGTCACTTACAATTCGGGAAATTTGTTTTTTTGTAAAATATAATATGAGAAACTATACACAAGTCAGCTTCTATTATGCACACAAAGACCCTCAGACCAGAACACCAAACACACCCATTCTTTCATCAGCAGGCACAGGAACCAGACAAAACAGACCGAACGATCATTGAAAGTTTCCCAAAATAGCTCTTGAAAAGCATGCAGTGTAACTTGTATTTTGCTTCAGTGGTTTTGGACAACTCTCACATCCATCCTTCTTTCATCTTGTCGCCATCATAAATCAATATCTATCTAAGCGGGTGGAGTAGCTGATTATTTTGGAGAAAGCCATCGTGTAATTTGACTCAGCAGTACTTTCACCTAGTAAACTGTTTGGCTTGTAAAAACTTGTATAAAAAACAAAAAGAAGTTAACAAATATTTCTGACTTGAAAAAACCTTTATCCTCCCCTGTGAGAATCTGTTAGTTTGGGGAGGGATGTTTTTTTTGTTGGATTTTTTTCCGCTGTCATTGCCTCCTTTCAGAGGGACTGTTTGCAAGGTAGTCCAAGGGGAGTGATGACCACAAAGGGCTCTTTGAGGAAAAGAGCTGACCCCATCCTCCCGCCTCACCCAACTTGTTAAATACCAGCTACTCGTACATTTTGCTTTCACCCGAGGTGGAGAAGAAACTTGTGTATTTCCCTGATATTGGCCTCATTGTGGGAAGCCAGTCAGTGTAGCCCCATTTGTAAGATATAACCATAAGTGATGGGAAGGAGGTCAGATTTTGTGTACTTTTTTTTTTCCCCTCGGTGGGGAAATTATTTGAAAGATATTCAAGAAATTAATTTGCGTCTCTCCAAACATATCACATTCCGACAGATCTCTCATCGCAGTGGTAGACAAAGATAAATAAACCTCCCAACTATTGTGCTTTAACATTCCTTATGTGAACAACTTGCATGTATATACTCGATTTTCCCCAAGGTAAACTGAACCGAACTTGCGAAGCTCATCAGCCGACATCCAAACAGTTCAGAAGCAAACTTGATTGTTTCTGCATGTGACATGTTGAGTAAGGGACAGGTTAAAGGAGTCAGTTGATATTGTGAGAATTTAGCGATGAATCTGATTAGTTGTCAATTAATCGTCGCACCTCAAAATAGAAATCGGAATAATAAAATCTCAAATCTGTTAGATTTTTATTACATTTTGGCAATAAATTAACAAGGCAATTTTCTGAGTTGTAAAATCCATTCACACTTTTTTTTTCCTCAGATTTTGTTTTGAAAATGAAGATGAATGTTCAAGAGGCAGGTGACAGACCTTAAGTCAAACAGTTTAGATAAAACTCACGTCGAGTTCTGTTAATCTGTTTTATATTTCTGCCGTGCAAAATATGAAAATAGATGATTGAACCACAAACACTTTGACTCTCTTTCATCACCAAAAGAATTGTCGGTGTACCCTGCTAGCAAAACGACTTTTGTGTACTTAATGTGACAATTCACCACGTACGCACTTCCCATTTCCAGTCAACACTCTGTCTGACAGAGATTGGCTTCATGCATTCACTCAACTTTTTAAAGCAAATAGCTTTAAAAAAATGCATAGCTACAAAACATAGAGGCACAAAAGAAGGCCGTTTTTTTTAAGGATCGATGAAGGACACAGCGATGTAGCGTGTGCCGTTAGTGGTGGGTAGACCTTCGTGGAGATGAGTCAGTCGTCCTGGGTGCATGAAGCTCCAGCCTTTCCTTGGCGAGTCTACGGAACAGTTGTACCGATGGAAACGGCAGCCGCCACCCTAAGAAGTGTCAAGACGTGCTTTCAAAACAGTCTCATCGTGTTGTCAGATAATTGACACATACACTTACCTGAAAGTCTTTGTCTTTGTTATTGAGGGCAATGTTGATAGTGAAGGTGGAGGAGTCATGGTGGGGCCTCAGGTATGATTGTCTCCCTGGAGTATATTTGACTACAAAGTTCATGAGTGCGTAGCCCTGCAACGGGATGGAAACTACCTCAACTTAGTTGTAAACTCTGTCTTCATGCATCACAAAGTTACAACATGTGCATGTCCAGGCATGTTTTTTGGGGGACTGCCAACTTTTTTATGCTACTGAAGCTGTTGGCCATTGAGAATACAAGGTGTCAGAAATGTTCCGGGACCTATGTCATATAATGCAAGTCTACAAAGAGCATTTGAATTTGAAATATCTTTTGCGACACATCCCCTGGCCACATCTCTGAGGCTTTACACACCTTGGTATAGTATCCGGAGAAAACCTTTAGCGTGACAGGCGCGATAAACTCTCGGATAAAGTGAAGCCACTCCTTGTCAAATCCGATTTGCTTCATGTGGATGTCATCTGTCGGGACTGTCTCATAGCCACCGGCAATCCGTATGTCCTGTTGAACACACACACAAAAGTACACAAATTATAGTTATTATACTTCCTTGAGTCCGATTGACAGATCCGCCTGGTTATTATGTTTAAAAAGTGCTGAGTCGCTAACATATTCCCAGATGGACAATTTCTGAGGACTTCGGTGTGACAGTGAGCCAGCCTCGTCAGTTCACTGCGTTTAATTGCAATTCTCGCGACATAACAACCTTCCTACTATTCCCGGTGGTGGGACTTTAATTACCAATGTCCTAAAAACTTAAAGACATTATAGATGTAATCAACGAAACATCACAATCCCTTTTACGACTGTATTCATGCCGTATGGGCAATCATAAACTCCGGCAGTCCATTTTCTTTTCACATCTGGTCAATATACAACCCTACTGCCCCCAGCAAAAAAAGCTACCTTCAAATTTACGGCCCTCTATCAGACAACAAAGACAAGCACCTCATTAAAAAAATGTTTATAAGTCTTCAAAGGGGATGCCCCTAATTCTTTGCTCTCTTGTTATTGCTGTTTGCTTTTTATTTATTTACTCCTGCAGGCACCATTTCTTTGCAGTGAGGCAAAAACATTATTTTTCTCTCAAATGGGAATTCTGCGGCTAATGGAGGAAACTCTGAGCACATGCATTGGGCATTAGAGTACACAAAAGATGTCATTGAATGAATGAAGAGAAAATATAACGGGTCACAGTTAAAATATGCAGTTCTTTAGTCAACGCTTCATTGGTCATAATGCATCACAATTTCCTCCTTTTCCTTATTTGCCATCCATTAGGAACATCTTTGGAAAGTTCCCGGTAGTTTTGTCACTCTTTAAAAGTCAGAACTCTCCCGAGGCCCGTGTTCCAGGTCATGCGGTTTTCTACAGTATTTAAAAGGTTATTCTTTGGCCAGAGCCTCTGGACTGTTTTTGCAATGTCTAATAGATCCAAGCAAAGATTTATTAGCCTCTTCCTTAGACCATGTCGCATCCCTTCCACCAAATGCAACAAAGAACAAACTAGCCGAAGGTCAAATTGTCCCAAACATTAATGACTTTGGTTTATTTTGCATGCTGCTGGCAGATGCTGGAATGAACAACAGGCTAGTGTGAGTTCAGTGAGGCGACGCTAGCAGGACTGACCTCATGCTTGCCACCGGACCACGAGCCATGGTTCTCCATCTCTTCCACTATTTCATCACAGGCCTTTTCTGTGAAGACCGGGAACCAAAACACATCTGGACAGGGCTGCAGGCCAGACATACAAAGACTTATTTTTAAGTCACACCTTCACCTTGAGTTGTTCATAGTGCAATGTGAATTATTTATATGAAAAACAGATGGAGTCCATGTACGGCATTCAGCCAAACTGTATTCTTGTCAGTAAAAAAACTAAAATTAAAATAAACACAAACCTCTTCCAAATAGTTTTCAGTGAAAATTTTCATGTAGTTTGGATCGATGTACTTCTCCTTCCAGTCCTGCAAAGAGTAATTCATATCAGAGGCCGCTTGTTGGACTATTTGATGACCTGAATACCAGGCAGCACTAATCCTCTAGCAGTCTCCCATGGTGCCACATGGCACGTTAGGAGTCACATCTCATGACTTGATTCTTTTCATTATGCCTGCAAAGCTTCACAGGTGGTTGCGCTTTAGCTCTGCAAATGAAAGGTAGCGGCGGTAGTTACTTACCAGGGGGTTTTCGAATATCTGCCACAAGTCACTGTTATAATGAGAAGTGTTATAATTGGCCACGGAAAGGAGCCTTCCAAAGTCGTGGCGGTTTGTTAAGTACATGAAGACTCCCTGCAGCAGACAGGAAAGAGGTCGTTACCCACCAGGCAGAAAATGCACTCTTTAAAATGTCTCTCATAAAAGTCCAGCTATACATTATTCATGCTTCTACGTAAACACAATGATTGGTTAGCACTCTACTACTTTTTTGTTTGTTTGTCTGACTTAGGTAGAGCAGAAACAGAAGCCATATAAATAATCTAAGATTATTTATGGGTGGTATAAGAGTGGCTCAGGAGGGGGCGTTCATACGGGTGTCGGTGGCATGGGAACAGTTCAGGGTGGGGGTTGGTGAGGTGAAAGGAAGGGCAGGAGAACAGGGGATAGAGGGGGTGCAATCCCAGGAGCAATATTCCCCTTTTGGACTCAAAATCAGACTAGGCTTTGTCAGGATCATAATCGATGTCAGTTGCCAATTGACCATCATCAAAAGTCATTTACAATGGATGAGAAGAGCCTAGTCTGATGTCGAGATGAAGCAGTTTTACAGTCAAGCATCAGGACAGGGGTCTTGAATATGTAACAATTTTCAATATTCTTTCTCCTCCTTGATTCTTGGGACAGCAGATCTGGTTAAATTTCAGAACCTTCAAATCGACAAATTCATGTTCCCGAAGAAATGCACTTGTACAGAATACTTATTATGAAACACTTCAGCATCCACCCAAAGATTAGAACAAGCCGAAGCTTGGAATGGCTTCTGAGTGCTAACCCGTTTGGAAATGGATCTTTCAGATAACAACAGTAATCAAAACAAATGGAAACCTTTGGGGGCCTGAGCATATGGAATGATTCCGGAGAAGGGGACTCTTTTTCTCTCTGACTGGTCTAAAACGAAGGAGAGGCATCATGTAAATAGGATAACATGAGTTATTTTTTCAGATCAAGACAGAGCAACATGAGGAAATGCGCCTGCATGGGAAAAAGAAGCAAGATTCCCTCTGAAGCGGATGCAAAAGTTGGAAATAGATCTGATGTAGTGCAGTGCACAGGTTGCATATCAACAGCTTGAAGCAATGACGACAAACAGTTTGGATGTTAAAAAGTTGAAAAACATGGATCGGGCCGTCGTCAGCTAGCGGTTAAAAACAACATGTGACCAGGAAAGACAACACATAAAGCTGACCGTTAACATGAACACAGTACCATCATGCCGTCACGACACATAAAATGCATTTCAAACGTATACTTGCCATTGATCACATTCCATTGCGCTGTTGACTTTTGATAGGGTAATCATTCATAGCATTGATATTGCTCTCAAATGTCTTTTGGAGAAGCATAAATACATCAAAAGCCATCCTTACCACATCTCTGGTATGTTTACACATTGCCATATCGGGGTCCAGTTTCTCAAGAACAAAGTAGTTTCTTTCTTTCAACTCCTTTCTTAGAACATCACCCTTGACCAGGTAGATATGCGCCATGTAAGGAATGTTCCACACACCCCTGGAAACAAGGCAAAATAAAACTCTTCTCGCTATTGTCACTCAAATGTGACTAGCTGACATTCATGTGGAGATTTTTTTGTTGTAATCCACGAGCCAAGGTGTGTGGTATGGCGGCGTGAAGATTTAATGCTGTTTTCATTTGGTCTCGCAGGCCTTAACCTTCATGGATGGTCGGTTTTAATGTTGTCGGGGGCACTGTTTGTTCCTTTGCCCTCGTCTGGCCGCAGTTATAAAACTATTTTTTAGACACATACAAGTGACTTGAGCCAGTAAAACTTGGTACATTTGCCGGCCGTCGGTCAGGTTGAGATTTAGTGATGGTGTGCCATCTGCTAGCAATATTTTGTAGCTAGCGGTTGGTGAAGCGGCAGATGTTCAAACGCATCATACTTACACTCGTTTTCTCTGCACAATGTCAACGTAATCTTCCGAGCGGGCGTAATAACCATCCAGACTCAACGCGCCCCAGAAGTTGGACCACAGCTTGTTGTGGCGAGTGACGAGGGGACCGATGATCTTCCTGTAGAAGAAGAGTAGTGGTAGAAATGGCATAAGACTTTGTCAAGATGCTTCTCCACTTATGACACTTTTTTCATTCTTTTAATTGGTAACTTGACAAATTCCCACTCTCCCTCCAAATAACCCTGGAAGACTTTTGCTTTGCATGCAGTGCTCAGCTAAGGCTGTCGTGACCTGTCGTTTGTGGGATGCTTTCTTTGCATTTTATGGGTTGCAGAAATGAGACAGGAGTTTGCATGTTTATTTTTTTGCCTAACGCAAAGTGGCACTTCGGGGTTAGCGCTGTAGATGCTTTCGCCGTTTCCATGTGGTCGGGAAAAACAGGAAGCCGCGTGAATTATTTTTAAACTCTCAGTCGCTCCGTTGCGACGCGCCTGTGGTTTTACCACTCGGAGAATAAATTCAAAAGTCTCATGAACTTAACAGCAACATGAGAGTTTTTTCCAGTTACCTGTTCTGCTCGATGAGGAGCTTCAGAGTCTGTGCGTTGGTGAGCATCACGTCCGAGTCGATGCTGAAGTAGAAGTCACATGTGGCATCCTGGCGACAAAGATCCCTAAAGACACCAGGCCAAAGAAAAGAAAAAGTGCATTCCTCAAAGCCAGGGTGCGCTAATATTTTGTCTGACCAACTCAATCATCAAAGGCAGTGAAACGTTTAAAGAGCCATGAACTAATCTGAGGCTTGTTTTACATACATGGCCATGTTTCTGGCCTCTCCTTGGCTGAGATTTTCTTCCGGTCCAACGACCTTTAAGCTGCTGAACACGTTCCGGTGTTCCACCCAAAACTTCTGCATGTGCCTTTCGTGGTAAACCTCCTGACAATCGGGCATCATAAGTTAGAAAGCCATACGTAGGAAAAATGCTTGAAAACATTATACTCATACTCACATGATTGTGGACAAAGACCTTGAGTTTATCTTTGGGATAATCCAACGTCATCAAACGTTGGAAGAACTCAGAGAGAAATGGCGTCGGGTGCTCAATGAAGACTCCGAGGAGGACATTGGGGTACTCCTGTTGAAATTGAACACAACAGAATAGTGACATTTCAAATATCAGGTCCGGCAAATGGCATAAATCATGCAAACGTTTGACATCTCACATTAGCTCTGTTTATACTTTGAAATGGCATTCTCATCAGTCGAGCTTTTTGGTTTACTTTCGTGTCGCTTTGCTGACAAGATTGAGACCATCTGGTTAAAGATGCATTCCAATGAAATCCCGCACAGTTTGTGTCATGAAGTTCCTATTGAAATTTTTCATTTCTGGTCGCGAGTGCCACGTATGACTTTATATTTAGTCAGTTAGAAAAAAGGAATTGAAGAGCAAACATTTTCACAGGAAAATCCCCTTCAGCCACCAAAGTTCACCCCAGTCTGCAATCCGTGACCAGTTCATAGCAAGGCTCTGGGACAGGGATGAAAAGGGATGCAAGCCGAGGCATCTAATTTGAAGGTTTGCAATGTCTGGCTTTAAGGCACACGATGGGAGTCTTAAGAATTCTGCCAATGTGCAAGGAGGGAAGGAAAATAAAAGTAACCCTGAAGCAGACAAGTGTCCACACACTGTTTTTAAACAAAATAAAGCATTGGGATGTGGTTGCAGAGCTTGTTATTGTCTTTGGCAGTAAAACTCAAATTGTATACAACAATTTCTTCGCAAAAGCACACAAAGTTATCTATGTATATACGTATATGTGTATATCCTCAAAATCACCATTAGATTCATTATTGTTTTGAATCAGCTTCAACTATTTAGAGACACTACCGTAATTTTCGGACTATAAGTCGCACCGGAGTATAAGTCGCACCAGCCATAAAATGCCCAAAAAAGTGAAAAAACCCATATATATGTATATAAATCGCTCCTGAGTATAAGTCGCCCCCCCACCCAAACTATGAAAAAAAACCGCGACTTATAGTCCGAAAATTACGGTATTTTTTCATGGGTGTCACAGGGCTCTTAAATAAAATATTGTAAATCACTGTTGAACAGTTCTCTTAATGTGTTAGTAAATAAAAAACTGGATCCGTATGCTCCGCTTCCAAATGCGGTCATCATTAAGCAGACACGTAACTTGAAATGTTTCCAAGTTCCTGCCATTGCATACGTTGGCGCTCTTGGCTGAACTCTGACATATTTTCCACATGAGCACTCTAACTGGAGACAAAAACCTATACTGAGCAGCCCACAAAAAAGGAAGGCCGGTCAGCAGTGACACCCCTTTAAATGAACCCTTCAGAAAACCACACAAGCCATATCCTGCACCACAGCCGTGCTGGGCTTTCTCTTGCCTGAGTAATTTCCCTTGCTCTTATGCTCTTTTAAAATGATCCAAAGGGTCTAGTAGGTAGGTCTATTATTTCTGCAGAGAGTGTGGGTGGCAGCAATAGTCTTGCTTATCTATTGCAATAGGACAATCAGCACCTTACTCAGACTGTCGAGACCACAGGTGTCAAACTCAAGGCCCGGGGACCAGATGCGGCCCGCCACATCATTTTATGTGGCCCGCGAAGACAAATTGTGCATCAAATTCGTGTGTCATTACTAGAATTGCAAATTGTCTTCACTTTTAAGAGTATCTGTTTTTTTAAATATTTGACCAGTTTTTACTCGTCTGATTTGAAAACGAGTTATTTGTCAGTTTGTTTTGTAGCTTTTACTGTATTTAATATGAGGTGCTCATACATTTATTTGGGTTGACAGTCATAATGGCCCTCCGAAAGAAGCTATGACTGCAATGTGGCCCGCGAAAAAAATGAGTTTGACACCCCTGGTCTAGACAGATGGCTGGCAGGCAGTGTTTCACCCTTTCCTTACAGCCTCGAGGAGGTGTGTTGACGATAAATGTTCCGCGTGGCCGATGGGAAGAAAAATGGGACCTACTTTCAACTGAGAAATATCCACGACATCATCGTCACAGTGGCTGCAGCCGTGTTCATAGTTCCATGTGTTGGGCACGTAGTTGGCCAAGTAGTTCAAGTAGATCTGCGTGGGAGGGAACTCATAGCCGGTTACGGATGATTAATGATGCCATAAGCAACAATTTCAGCATTTTTCCTGGGTCAGTAGATTTATTTTAATATGGCCGTAACTTGCTAAAAATATTGCATCTTAAAATTACACAGTAAAGTGCCAGTCGAGGCCATTTATATGGGAGATGCTGAGCACACAATTCTCAGTTTCAGCAAATTATAATATTTTGATTGTGAACTCAGAGAGACTCAGCTATGGCTATCCTGCTTGGGTTGGTGTCAAGTTTTCTACCATTTTAAGTTTATTCTGCAGATGTTTGAAACTGGTTAGAATGACTCAACAGTTTTGGCTCAGGAGCTTCAGCGCTGTCTTTGATCGTCCCTTTCAGTCTACTGCAATCATTTTGAAGCATAACTCGTTGAAGTCATTTGTGACTCACTTTGGTGTTCCCGTTGCCATGGACAACCACTGGCAGAGAATCGTACGCCGTGTTTCTCACTCTCACACGGTTGGTTCCAAATTTGAGAAGCACTTCGTCTGCCAAAAGCGGGAACACGAGATACATCAGAGCAGGTTACGGAAATTGACATAACGTATGGACAAATAGTGCAGTGCTTTATTGCTAGAATAAGAATAAAGAGCCAAAACACCACACATTAGCAAGAAACTGAACTTAATGGAATTTCTCACTGATTGCCCCGTGCAGGTTCTGGAAAATCTGGCACTTGTGGTCTAGCGTCATGTTGAGAGTGTCCTAACAGATAAATTAAGTCTCGTTTGGCTGAGGAAATGTCATTATTTTCATCTAATCATTGGAGTTTTCAATGCTTACTCTTTGTAGTGGATCCACATATATTTTCGTGTAGAAGAGTTGGTCATCATCATTGTCATGAAGGTTCCACTGCGAAACTATTCGGTTGATGTATGGGGCATAGCCAATTATTCCTGCAAGTGATAAACAGCGAGAGAATTAAAAACATATATGTATAACCTGCAACCAGTTGGAGTCAAGTATGTCAGAAAGGACCATAAAGTCCACCAAGTACTTCACCATATGATTTAAAAGTCTGACAGGAGTGCACAGAGGGCATTGTGTGCTATTAAAAAAAGTTAAAGTTAAAGTCCCAATGATCATCACACATCTGGGTGTGGTGAAATTTGTCCTCTGCATTTAACCCATCCCCATGTGATTTAGATCCATCCCCTGGAGGAGAGGGGAGCAGTGAGCAGCAGCGGTGCTCGGGAATCATTTGGTGATCTCACCCCCCAATTCCAACCCTTGATGCTGAGTGCCAAGCTGGGAGGCAATAGGTCCCATTTTTATAGTCTTGGGTATGACCCAGCTGGGGTTTGAACCCACAACCTTCCAGTCTCAGGGCGGACACTCTACCACTAGGCCACTGAGCTGGTTAAAACACATCTAAATGGATGTTGTCATGGCAATCTCTCTTCCCGTCTGTTCTATACTATCCCAAGGACGCTGACCACATGGACTGATTGCAGGGTTGAGACTATCATTTAGAAAAGCCTACGGCAACTGTAAACAAGTCGCCATGTCAGTTGATGGGATGTTGGATCGAATGATTCCCAACTCTGTGACGTTATGGTAAACCCCGTAGATTGGTTCCTAAAGCTTAAACCTTTGTTAGTTTATTTTTCATGACATTGTTGGTCTACTGAAACAAATGCGGATCTTGATTCCAATCCAGCAAAACTCTACTTCAGTCAAGAAAATCAAACGTTGAAATGTTCACTTTGGTAGGAGCCATGAGAATGCTGGCCTACCCAGCAATTTCAGAAAAACAACAGCGCATTAGGGGAGCCAAGACAAAGCCACATGTCATGTCGCTGAAAACTAAGCTAAAAGTAGTCTGTGATCAGAGCAAAGGCGGTCAGGCCACAGTACGGGAGGTCGCAGCATATTGATGCCCACGACAAAAGCAGTCATTATGTCTCCTGGATACATAGCAGGACCCAATCAATATTTTTTAGTGCTTTTTTTTTTTTCTTGCTTTGAGTTACCCAAATCTTGGTGTGCAAAATAACTGTCTTTCACTATATAAGTCCAAGCATTTTCCTATATTATTAAAGTAACGCTTAAAAGTCGTTGGGCAAGTATGTCACGCGAATGAACTTATCTCCGTTCCGAAAAACAGCCATGGCAATCAAAATATACGTTTGTTTTAAAGCAAGCTATAATGACATACATTTTGTGGTTTCATGTTTAAAACACACACGTGTTTGTTGGCATTCCTTGGAGCCGTTCTACCACTTAAATGTTGAACTTGTCTCGAGTAGTTGCAGTGATAAGCGGTCTCCCCACAATAAATTGTCGATTATGCTTCATCTGATTTTATTGTCAGGGAAAGGGTCCATAAAAGGCTTGAGGCTGAAGTGGGTGTGACGGGATTGTAAGGCAAATAAGCACAGCTCGACACTCTCTTGCATCATCCTGTCTGGTCAACATCATCTTGGCAAAAGCATTTCCAAATACAATGCACATTCCGAGCATACTTGGAATGTTTTGCAACCCACCTCCTGAGCTGAGGTAGCGCTTGCCACTGCGGACCGACGGGTACTTGTCAGCCAATCGCTTATCTGGCCATATCACTCCCTCTGCAGCAAAAATGACTTTGTGATTGGCTTGCTGGAACTTCCTGAGAATCTCCTCTGGTCCCCCGGCAAAGATAAGATCGTAGCTAGAATGGAGAAATGGGTATGGTGAAAAGCAGACAGAAGCTTATTTTCTCTGTTTAAGGTCAGCTCGTCACCACTTTGGGCCCTTCTTGCTCCAGGTAGATACAAATCTTTTCTCAAACAAGAGGACATTCTTCACATCAGCAAGCATTCCTTCAATGACCTTTGGTCAAGCCGTGTTGATGTGACAAATGGGAGGAATTGTGCCTAACTGTTTACACAGGACGACTTGGGAACTCCAGAGCTTCCTCAGACTCAAACCTACATTGAGTCCCAATAAATTTAAGTACTGTAGACTTGCAGAACATTAAAGAGGGCTCTGTGGGATTATAATTGTCAGTGTTTCAAACCGCATTGACACGGTTTTGTCAACTCGTAAATCATCTAGCATGCAATGCGAGGTGCTTTGCACCACAATAACACCTTTGATTCATGGGAATCTGCAGAAACGCCTCTCTCGGAAAGCTTTCCAAGTAATTATTGCTGTCAGTGGCGTGATAGAGCCAGACCTGATGTGGGTATTTAAAATAAATTAAAGACGATATCCTCCCTCGAGCTCAAATCTCAAAATGCTACATACCTATCTACAAAGAGGACCACGAGGTCATCCTGGTCAGCTAGACCTTCCATGGCCTCCTTCAGTAGTCTGACTTTTTGTCCTCCACCGATAGAGCGTCCAACATCACCGCCCTTCCATTGTTCTCCCATTCCCAACACCTGCGACAGGAGTCAAGTCAAATAAATAGGGACACATTTTTGAATGGACCAAGTTTAATCACTTGCTTGCATGGTGCCAATGTAGCATTGCTAATTGAACATCTCTCACCTTCACAGTGTAGTTGAAATAGTTTGCAGATTGCATGAAGCGGACAAAGCCATCTGTTTCTTCTGTTGCCACGGTTAGCACAAGCAATTTTTCTGGAGGGGAAAGAAAAACAGCTGATTGATTCGCTTAGAATGTTAAACTGTGCGTGTCAAAAGCAATATAACAGAACGACTCTTGGACTTCTGATGTAGCGCATTGTAGGAAGGGAATCTCCCCATCTGCATCTAGGAAACACGTTATCTGTGCTGTCATGCTGCTCTGTAACAGATTGGAAACAAATGGCTCCAATATCCGTTGTACAGTATTTGCCGACAGGGGATCTGGAATTTTTTCCCGTGAATGTAACTTGCAACTAAATGACAGAAAATGCACGTTACTGCAGATGATGCAATGCTTTCAGTCGACGGCAATTTTGTTGATGTTCACTTACTCTCCTGTGGATCTGTGTTTGCTTGGCCAGCGTGAACTATTTTTCTATGTCTATGTCCACTGTTTGAGATAAACCAACAAGTGGTTGTTTTCTGTACAAACAGCTGCCTGCTGTGGCAGAAAAGAACAGAATGGGCTGCTGAGTAAATTTGAGGACGGGGGCAGATAAATAATGAGCTCCTGAAGGTCCCACGGAGAGTTCAAATTGACACAGGTGCAAGACAGTAAGCTGTCATCTGACCCTTTGACATCCTGGCTCTTGTGAGAAGATGACCCAGGCAGAAAACACTTTCAGCGTGTTCCCAGAAGAGCTTCGGCTCAAGATGTTTGGACAACTCCCTGACATGGTCTGTTCATGTAATTACAGCCAGATAAGTCAGCTGATGCGATTAAAGGTAATTTACTGGCCAGTATCTCTGCTTTGCAGTGGCCATCATGCTTTACTAGCCACTTTAATTGAAAATAAATGGGCCCATCATGTCAATTAGTAAGAGTTAGGCTGACACTTTCCACCGGGTATCTCTCAATTTTCTCCATGTAAACACAAAGGTGAACATCGTCTTGGTTCTAAAAACAGATGTAACAGACACTTTTCCACTACAGAGACAAGACATTTTTGGTGAGTCTCAGATGTTCCATACACAGTTTTTGTTGGAACAAAAGAAGATGTCAGGAAAGAAATAACTTTTGGACAAATAGCTTCTCCGTCAGACTAAACACAAGGTGTCCACGGAAAGGAAGGCATTGGATTTCGAGCTGCTCAACCCCCCCCCCACACACACACACACACAGTCTTTCACTGTACCGCATTTGTCAAAAGTAAACGTTTCACACTTTGATGCATAGACGGTGTGACTCACAGGTTCCCGCGAAAGCCATCTCGACGGGCGGAAGTGCGAAGCATGGGAATGTCTTCATGAGAATAACAGAATATTTCCTGTTTGACAAGATATCTGAGGGTTTTTTTTCACCCCATTTGAATGTTTTGAAGTGATATGCATCCTCTTACATGTGATATAAGTTTGTAACAAATCTGCAACACAAGTCGCATGCAGCTACTGTAAGCCAAGCACTGCATGTGTTTGCAATTATCTTGGCTTAACTGACAACGGGAGACCGAACGAACCAGATTGCCGACTGCCCTGACATTGTTTTGGTTATCCACTGCGCAGGAAACAACGTTTATTTTCAAATTAAAAAGTCATCGCCGTTAACAGAATAGCAGCAAGACCGTAACGAACAACGTGACTGAATTGCTGGAAAATGCTTTCATCGCAATTTGAGAATGTCTTTTGTTGGCTGTGTTCACTGCAAGATTTAATTATCACGTTAGATAGTCATTCAAAAATTTTCTCTCACTTTTTGGAAAGATATTTGATTCAAAAAGTCGAATGGCCCTGACGTTGTGCAATTTGGTATTGGACTGAAACTGTTTTTTGAAAGTCTGTTTAAATGGAGACTTGTAAAAAAAATCAGACAATACAGTACATATTTGTCTGAAAAAGGAGACACTGGACAGACATTTTGGGCGAACTCCTGGCGGTGTTCAGATGTATGATTACAGGCGTGGTCTGCTAAAAGGGTTGTTGCTGTGTTAGAAAAGGACTTGGAGACAATGGAGAACGTGATTATACATTTTCAACAGAACCAAAGGTGGAGTTTCCGTTTCTGTAAATTATAGTTGACAAATTTGCACTGTTCAGGAAAAGTTGTCAATTTAGTAAGCTGAGGGTTTGTCGCAGTCAACCACAAACATCAACATCACTATTCAAAATTTACTTTTTTTAGTTGTCTTTTCATCCAGTTTTTGGTTCGGCTTAGCTATTTATCGCATTATTGTTAGTCGTAGACATTCTGGGTGTTAATTCAAAATGCTGAATCGTGGTTATATGCTCAGAAGTGTTGTCCATAAGGTCAGTTGAAGTCAGTCAAAGGTTTCATTCAGGCAGTCAGTGTGCTGTGGCGGGGCATCACTGTTACTTTCCAAAACGGGCCTAGCCAACAGGTGGCCTGCCTGACCCTGTAGAATCGAGCCCATTGTGCCTCCAAGTCATAGAGGAGCAGTGTGCTGGCGAATACTCGCGCCTAGGTGGCATTTAGCCGACAGCCAAGTGTGCCCTGCAAACTTTGCAGCCAGCATAATAACACACCGTTTGCAAGCGGCTGCCACGCTTCTCATAATTTTGCCCGTGGAGGGTGTATTAACTCAGCTTTTACGGGCTTGCTATGTTGATTTGGCATCACTTTTAAGCATGGGTGGGGAAACCTGCAGTAATTGTACCATAAAACTACTTTTAAGCATTTGATAAGGTCTGCCATGCAATTCTAAATATAAATACAGGGGTACCTTGTGTTCAATGATAAGGTGACATTTCACAATAAACTGTGTGCTTTGTTGACTATTGATCAAGTTTCAGCATGTGACCCACTGTTGGACCCGACCCCTCAGTTTGATTAACCAAAGTGGCCTTAGGCATTGGTAGCCTGTTGCAGGAGCAATAAAAAGTCATAAAAGTTAAGCGCTTCTGTGCTGTGTTGACATATCTCAAACCTGCATCGCATGCACATTGCTAGTAGTAGAAAGAAATTGTTACCGTGGAGCTTCTTACCGTTGGGAATAGGCGCAAGACCCTGTGGTGTGTCAGTAGGCATGACCGCTTTTGCACACCACATCCAGTAGGAAAACACAATGCAAAACTTGAGGTACTCCATCCCTGTTAAAGTGCGTCGTCCCAAATGAGGCGGACTAGAGTTGACCTGACTTAATTGCCTTCAAGCCCGGCACAAGGCGGTCCCAGTCACAAGCAAAACCCCAGAGGATCCTTTTCTTCTTTTGACTACACGCTCTCACAATAAGACATTTAAGAAGTACAGCAGTAATAGTGAGGTGATGGGGAGGGGGGGAGGGGGGTAGCTCCAAGTTTGTGAATTGCTGATGCAGCGTTGCGCGGTCCAGATGGAGCGACAGCGTGTCGTAAGGCTCGGATGACGAGGGAGGGAAGATAGTAGCGGTGCCTAACACGCCGACGTCCAGCGTGAAAGTGTGTCCAAGTGCAGCTGTATTTGAGCCCCCAACAGACCCTGCCTCCCCCCCCTTGCTCTCTCCAGACTCCAATTACACCCTCCCCCTGTCCACACCACTCCCCCTTCATCTACACTACACTCTTTATTCAGTGGTGCTAAAACCAAAATTGTAATCGGTAAGAATGGACTGTGACTGCGAATGTTTTTTTTTTTATGCGCCCTCTGATGTATCGGCAACCAGTCCTGGGTGTGCCCTGTTTTTCACCCAAAGTCAGTTGATTGATAAGATTTCAGCTGAGCAATTTTATAGACTATATCCCCCCCAGCAAAACTGTGTTGGGCACATCGTACAGTATTATGTTTTTGTCAGGTTTGATGCAGCGCTGTTCTGGGGTGTACTGTATGTCAGTGGAAAGAGTTTGTCACTGCAATTACAGGAACCCGACTGTTAAATGGACAGTAATGAGGATAAGTGTGCAGTCAATGGATTTGGAATGCAAACAGGCAGAATTGGAGGGTGCGCTTTTTGCGTCGCGCTTGTTTGATTTTTCTTAAAGAAAATCGCAATCCTAACAGTTCAATTCAACTGTTACACATACCTCAACGCCCCGCTGACCTTGAAACCACAACTTTGGCTCATTTAGCACTCATTCCTCATTACAGATGACTGACTTGTCCCATCTGGTAAATCGTTCCCTCCTATGCTCCGCTCCGCTGAAAGGGTTTTACTTAATGACATCACAAGGCTGCGGTCCGAAGGTGGTGCGGCCTATTTTTTTTAATTAGGATGATTACTTCTACAGGCGGCTCGGTGGCGCACTGGGTAGCACGTCCGCCTCACAGTTGGGAGGGTGCGGGTTCGATTCCACCTCCGGCCCTCCCTGTGTGGAGTTTGCATGTTCTCCCCGGGCCCGCGTGGGTTTTCTCCGGGCACTCCGGTTTCCTCCCACATCCCAAAAACATGCTTGGTAGGCCGATTGAAGACTCCAAATTGTCCCTAGGTGTGAGTGCGAGTGCAAATGGTTGTTTGTCTCCGTGTGCCCTGCGATTGGCTGGCAACCGGTTCAGGGTGTCCCCCGCCTACTGCCCGATGACGGCTGGGATAGGCTCCAGCACTCCCGCGACCCCCGTGGGGACTAAGCAGTTCAGAAAATGGATGGATGGATGGATGGATTACTTCTACAATATACCTTGAAATTGTCCAGAGAGATCATGCCAGACAAATTTACCGGACACTATTGGACTGCGACTCAGTTTTTCAACAGAACGGGATGATGTTTGGAAATTATTTTGTCATGCTATGACAGTTGCAGCTCTGTGCCAATTCTCTTGAGTCGAAACACATTCAGAAGAACCAGTAATCCACACGAGTGTTAAGTGAACGCAAGCCAAGCTGACACAAAGGTTAGCGAACAAACATCACCTTGATTGCACGCATCACAAAGCCCTTTAATGCAGCTGGCTGTAATTGCTGGCTAATCAATTTTTATTCAGTAAGTCACTCTGAAAATAAATGTTTGTTGTGCTGAATCTCTTCTGCATGTTGGCAGCACGTTAAAAGAAAATTTGCAGTCTTACCTCAGTGCACTGGACCCAGTCTTAAAAAAGACCCGATACGAACATTTGGAAAAGCTGGATTTCATTACACTTTGACAAAGTATCCAAAAGTTCTTGGGGCAGATCCAGACAGAGCCATCACTGTGAGACACTACAGAGCTACTATACCTTTTTTTTTTTCAAGCACTACTAAAGATCGAGTAGGCCTGTCACGGTACCTTAAGGCAGGGGTGTCAAACTCTTTTTTTTCGCGGGCCGCATTGTAGTCATAGCTTCTTTCGGAGGGCCATTATGACTGTCAACCCAAATAAATGTATGAGCACCTCATATTATATACAGTATAAGCTACAAAACAAACTGACAAATAACTCCTTTTCAAATCAGACAAGTAAAAACTGGTCAAATATTAAAAAAAAAAAAGATATTAAAAGTGAAGACAATTTGCAATTCTAGTAATAACACACAAATTTGATGCACAATTTGTCTTCGCGGGCCACATCAAATGATGTGGCGGGCCGTATCTGGCCCCCGGGCCTTGAGTTTGACACCTGTGCCTTAAGGTATGCCACCACCACCACCACTATACGGCAATAAAAAAAAAAGCAGATACAAAATACAGAAGCAGGAAAGCTTCTGTGGCAATTGATGTCATGTGAAAAGTCCCGATGCCGAGCAACACCTGCATTTGATTGTTAACGGCCTGTCGACTTGACTAACAGACTTAAGAAGGCAGAAGAGGAATAATTGGTGCTGCGCTTTCATTAAAGCTAATTTTTTTCCCTCGAAGCCCCAAACATTCAAGACTGCAACTGTCCTCGCATTAACAAAATTGTAAACACTGTGGCGGCTTCCTGACTACACGCGACTTTCCTCTGTTCCTGGCACCGCAGTGGAGACAGGCGGAGTTTGTATTTAATCAGCTAAAAGAAGAAACAGATGATGCACCAGACTGCCAATATGTCTACCCGTGACGACGAATGAGAAACCTTCCTTAGGGAAAGTGGAGTGCAGAACAAGAAAAGTGACAAACCAGCCAGTGTTAAGTGCTTCCTTGAAAGGTGGACGCCATCAACAATGTCGGACGTCATTTGAACCATAAAAAAAAAAATCCGCCTGTTCTTGTGAAGGATATGCTTAATGCGATATGTGAGCCACGCAACTGTCTGCGGTTTGGCCACTTTAAGTATCGATGACGTTACTCTTCTTTGGTGGTACGTAGGGCTGCAGTTTCAATTGCAGCGACGAGTCGTACTTCTTGGACACTCGGGTCACGCCTGAAAAGTCATAAATCAACTATAACTGGTAAACAATGACATTGTTTTTTCGACCAAATCCAAGAGATTTCTTTTTAATTGGCATTTCCATTCAGGTTCATTGAATGTAGTTTTTAAGAAATGACCTCAAGGGAGCGCAGCATCCATTATATTATCCACCACACCATACATGCAGCCTGACCTAACAAAGAATGCTTGTCACATTTATTTCAGTGAATTAGTCCACCAACTGTTTCCGACAACTGTAACAGATGGCAAAATTCATCCACAATACCTGCCCAAACAAATCTCAGCAGAGGCATAAAAACATAAATAATGAAACACAGTTTTCATTTAACTGAACACAAAGCAAACAAAAACTTTTGTAGAAAAAATAAATACACAGAATTTCAGTAATTAACATTTGTAACTATTCTTCCAAGAGTTTTTGCTACAATACATGTACTTTAAATACAGTGAATTCATGGTGACTCAACACACCCAAAAAATATTTTGAATAAATTTCAAGTGTACAATCCATAGTCAGTTAAAAGTGAATGAGCAATCACTGACTCTAAATTCAAGTAGCATGCATTTCAAACCCAAGTCTGTCCAAAAATAGATACTCAATGGCATAAATCAGACTTGGCTCTCATCGGGAATGTGATAAGATAGCGACCTCTTGTGGAGGAGGCTGAAACGTACATTTTAAACCCATCATGTTTTGTTAGTTGAAAATAATCGTTTACATTTCACTTCAAAGTTGACTTAAAGCATGAATACACACCCAGTAAGTCCTCTAAAAAGACTCCATATTCTTTACGTAGTCCGCTATTTGAATTTGAGAACCATGTAACATAATGCCATACAGTCTCACTGAAGCATCCAAATGACATTTAAAAAAACAAAAAAGTCCATAGAGGCTGCTAACACAAGCCCAAAAAGCATAAAAAAAACAATCGTTGTAGCTAAAGACTAAAACAAAGTTCGGATCTTTACATCCATGCATCTCCAAGTTTCAATGTTCCTTTGTTGACACGATTGATCGGAGAACATTTGCGACACAGGGACGGCTCACTTTGTGGCCTCGTTCCTTCCAGCAGCGTTGCATGATAACATTTCAACTCCTTAGTTAGTTGTCTCAAAAAACATGAAATCCTGCAAAAAAAAAAAGAACAGACGTCAATGGAGAAAACCTTAAACTGACAATGATGCAAGTGCTGAAATTGAAATGTATGCCACATCGTAAATTAACCGTGAAAATTGTTCAGGGCATTTTCGCGTTGGAGCAAAAAAATGCCTGGAAGAGATAGAAAGAGCTGAAAATCTGTTTTGGTGAAGCTAACTGCTACAGAGTGTGTGTGCACGGTCACTATGGGAACACTTCCGACAGCCAGCAAGGCTCCTGTGAGGGCTTTGTGACTTTAATATTCAAGATGTTCTGTTTGACAAAAATGTCACGAATTTGGCAACATGGAGGAACGAAATCATGCGCAGAGGACCGAACGAGCGTCGATCCTTTTGTATCCCCAGTGGGTTACTTACGATGAGGAAACATGCCCCGATCATGACAGCCTTCATCCTCACGTCCAAGTCCATCGGAAACTTGATTCCAAAGTTGTCGGAATCTGTGAACACTTCCCGAAGGAGGCCCGTCCATTGCTTGCTGATTTTCCCAATCTTGCTTACCTCATCCATGGTCAGGATCTGAACGAAGAGAGCGTATAAGATACAAACTGCTGACATCTGGATCTTTCAGACACAAGTTTAGGTCTTGTTGGTTTCTGAAGCGTGGCGGGATTCCCGCTCAATTCCAGGCTGTCTGCCCGCTGGCCCGCTGCCTTGATCTTTGTGTCTCTTAAAGGCAGCCTTGCTTCAGTTTCCTTCTCTTCATATCAATAACCTTGCTGTGTTTAGCTTCACCCACCTCAAAGTCCACATCTGGAAGGCAGCTCCATCCACAGAAGGGCCCGTGGATCTTGAGGACCGGCTCCATGTGTTCATTGGCCACAATGAATTTCGGGGACAAGGGCTGCCACTGTTGCTTGATGTACCCCACCGTGTTACCTGGAGGGGCCTGCACCTCCAACTGCACAAAGAAAGGCCGCTGTTTGTTTGATTCGGTTCAGACGGCAGAGGTACATGACAGACTACAGGAGTATGGTCGCACCTCCTGAAGACAGCACGGGAAGAAGCAGGACATGCACTTGAGTGGACGGGTGACTGTAATGATCTCCTGTCCAAAGTTGTCCAAGACGTGGATGGAGAAGGGGCGCATGGGACCGCAGCACTGTCGACTCAGGCAGTCATTCTCCTCGACGGCGTAAAACACATTCTGACCCACGGAGTTCAGCACCTCGTACTTGTTGTTGCTCTCAAATCCCACCAGAGCTGCGAGGACCAACGATAACGAGCTCGACTGCGCATGTATGTTTAGTTTCTCGGAAGATCTTGCTGCTTACCTTCAACCACCTCAACTTTTTGTTTGATGAGTAGCTGGTCCACCTGGAAAAGCAAATGCTGAAAATATTACCATAAATACACAGTACAGTGAACCCCCGCTATAAACTTCAAGTGAACTAAATTTCATGATCCATTTGATACAAACTAATAATTTATTTATGTTTCCCATAGTCTGAATGTTCTGAACTTGTGTGTGTTTTGCACAGATATCTGTACGTCTACAAATAGAATGAAGTGTCAGTACTTTTGCAACCTCTGTGTTTCAATCACCTTATTCTGCTGATGAAAATAATATATAAAATAATAAATGAATATAAACCGTTTACCTGAGTGAGGTATTCCAATCCAGGCGGACAGCCTGGTATCTCCGGAACCTCGTACATGTTCATGTCTTCTCGATCTAATGAGGAATGACGGTTAATGTTGACATCTGGCGCCCTCTTCCGTTCTTTTGAGGGATGACACGCAAACAAACGGAGACGGATCCAGGGTGGTCTTTAACACTCCATCTCTGGATTAATAATGATTTTTTCGAAACCCAGCAAGTGACGCAAGGCACACATTTGAACTACAATTAAGGATTAGTTTGTTTATTTGTTTACAGCGACACAAAATAGTGCGCGTTTCTAGGCAACTAAGTGGGTCAAACGCCAACGTCATGTCAGGCGGTGAAATGAGCGAAACTGCGCGCGCCCCACTTGTCACTGTCACGCGCCGCAAGCAGCCGTGGCCACGCGTGTCGGATGACGTCACATGCACGCATCTGTGTCGCCGCAAAAAGTGCGACTACTCACCAATTATCTGGCCGCTACTCGTATCAATAACGATCCGCTCCGGAACTAAACCCCAAGGATAAACGTCTAATTTCATTGGTCTACGTCACAACACTTCCTGTCTGCGGCAGCCAATGAGGAGGAGACAAATTAATAGACTGCTCTGTGTTTACGACTGTCGGAGATTACGTAATCAAGTAACAATAATAAAAAAGCACAAATATTTTATCTATGTATAGAAAGAAACCAACAATTACATTATTGTATTATTACTAAATATTAGTTTAAAATGTACTATTTTGAATAGTTTCTTTGCAAGTAGTCCCAGCATACTTATGTTTAATTATTATAAACGAATCTATAGAATATTTCTATCAATCTTTTATCTTTATACACTATTCTATCTATCCTCTGTGTATTCGCAACAGCCCCATTAAATGTTATTGTCAAATGCCCACAAGAGGACAGTATTGAGCTAATAATGTGCCACCTCGTGGTCACTACTAAGTCTAATGCACAAATGACCTTTTTTCTCCACATATCAAACACAAAATATAAACACACACACACATTTGTGCAGCGTGCCTCTGTGTTACAAATTGTGTGACGCCAGCGGGTCGACTTTCCCTATTTGCACGTAAAAAATCACCGTATCCCCTCAAGCAGTGCTGATTTCTACCCGAGAAACGCTAATGAGAACAAATGACGACTCGGGCACAGATTTGCTGACACTTCAGTAGGTTTGCGGCGGCTAAAACCTTCTTTTAATTAATTTGCGTAACACAAATTACCCAAGTGGACCCGCTGTAGCCCAGAAAACAACATTGGTGGTGTGTTGTCATAAGACTAATGTAAATGTGCTAATACAACCTGCCTTTTTACACTTTAGCCATGTTTTTGATTAAGACTCCATCATCAGAAAGCCTCTGAATTGTAATGAGGTCTAATTCAATGAGGCCCCTCATATTCAATGGGTTATTGGTCTGTTTTTATTCATCGCTCATTTTATTTTATTTATTATTTATGGTTTGTGCCTTCTTGTTTTTGTTTTGTGTCGCCTACTTGTATGTCTCGTCACCGTGGGATGGAGGAAACGGAATTTCGGTTTCTTTGTGTGTCTTGACATATGAAGGGATTGACAATAAAGCTGACTTTGACTTGACTTTGACTTCAAGAACCGTAGGAACAATTCTGTCTTAGCAAAGAGGTATGTGTGTGTTTATTTTTGTGCATTGTGGTATGAAACCAAAGAGGGTCAGGGCCACACTAAATAGAACAAAAATTAGGAGAGTAAGGGGAGTTTCCGGAGCATCAGAAAGATCTCATTGTTTTAGAGGTATCAGTCAGAAAGAAGGGCACAAAAGAATTTCTAAGGAATTAAATGGAACACAATGAAGACAGTTATTATCAAGTGCAGAAAATACAGCTCAACAGTGATATTACCGAGAACTGGATGTCCCTCCAAAATGGATGAAAACGTGAGATGAAAAGCGGTCAGGGAGCCTGCCAAGAGGGCAACTGCAAATTTGAAGGGGCTGGCAAGTACTGGCTGTGTGGTACACTTGACAACAATCAGCCGTTGTCTTCATACGTCTGTACTACGCGTGGGCCAGGGTGGCAAGACTAGACTTAGAGAAAAAAAAAAACATCTCGGCCTGGCTACATTTGAAATCTTCCAAAAAAATATGCAATGCTTCAATGAAACCAAAATTGAACAATTTGGCTAAAAGGTGTCTCTGGTGCAAATGCAACACTGCCCAGAACACCTGAACTTTAGACTTCCAGCAACAACCCGTACTAACCTTAGCTTCTCCCCGACTTACAAAAATCTTGGTAAAGGTGTATTTTAGTGTTTTGTTTTATTTATACACAGATCAGGTATCGCTTTATACTGCATCCAGACTATCAAACATGAAGAGCAATAACACGCACATATATACACACGCACACAAAGTCTGTGCACCACCAAGGGAGCATTTTATCATCTGGAATGGCCGGGAAGAACACTGACACTGATGTTCTTCATCAGTGAGATCAAAACAAAGCAGTACAAGGCCGGCCTTCTCCGTTCCCATCTGAATAAACACGGCAGACAGTCAGGGGGTCTTTGAAAGCCGCTCAGATTGTCTTTCTGACTCCAAGAGCCCAGTTACACCCACCGGGGGTTTCTCGCTCTCTCTCTTTGTGTGTGTGTGTGTGTGTGTGTGTGTGTGTGTGTGTGTGTGTGTGTGTGTGTGTGTGTGTGTGTGTGTGTGTGTGTGTGTGTGTGTGCGTGTGTTTGTGTGTGTGTGCGTGTGTGTGAGTGCGCGTGTGCGCGTGTGTGTGTGTTCGCCGCATTCCTACCTGTTTTACAATCTGTCTGTGTGTCTGTTTGTGTTTGCGCCGTGCTCTTTAGCTGCATGGGTAATCTTTCGTGCACTCCTAACGAGCTTGTCGCGTCGGCCGCATAATGAGGACACCCCGAGATGAATGTTAAAAAAAAAAAAGGCCTCCATTTATGCCGCTTTCGTCTTGGTGTTCATTAGCTTAACGTGGAGGTTACAATATTTCCCAGTGTTCCCAGCTCAAAATTGCACGTGTCACAGAGGAGGCTGGCTTCTTCTCCATCCTGATGTGTGTTTTTGTTTTGTTCACTGCAATGTCAAAATTAGGGCTGCAGTAAGTCCATTTCTATTAACCTAATGTCCTCCTCAGGGTGAATAAAGTCTTTTTGTAGCTAGTCGGCCACTGGTCATTGCATCATCCGTGGATGTCCGAGCTTTTGTCTCCTCACCACAGCCCATCCCTCCCGCTTTTCACCCCCCCCCCTAACTTGTGCTTTTGTGCGTCGTGACTTTTCGACGGGGGTTATCTGAGCGGAGACAGTATGCCTCGCTCTGGCACGGGACCTCAGTTTCCACGGCAACTTTATAATTGTTTTGGACGGGTTCCAAGCGCTGCTGGACGCCTCGGCGTTATTGATGTCAAAAGAAACATGTATGAAATGAGCAGACGTGAAGGGCGTCCATATGGTTCCGTACGCGCTCTCACGCAAAGCCGAGTTTTTTTCTCCTCTTACTCTATTTGCTTTTTCTCCTTTGTTATATTTTCGACAATAGAGTTCATACATCTTTAAAATCAGTATTCCAAATTTGGAGCCTGCGTGCTAGTCCCGTCACGTTTGCAGCCCTCCCTCCTCCCTCATCCGGGCCACGAGGTCATTGTCGTATGTCTGGGGAGAGTATGGCGGCCTTATTGAGGACAATGTGCGCCAATCACGGCGCGATTCAAATGTGAATATGCGCGGCGGCACCCATCAGGAATCTTTTCTTTGCAAGTCACATCATAGTCGTCTGCCTTTTGACAAGGGCAGCCATCTCGGTGCTTGTCGCCACAACCATATTATGACACGCATTATATGCTGCAACAATCATTTCACCAGGCGTAGGGACCATATCAGGCCCACCCCTATTTTTTGTGGCCCACTAAACCAAATCATACGTCGATGTTTTTTGCAAACATGGTTTTTGTTGTTTTTAAGGGCCGGGTTGGAAAAATGTTGAATAGTTTTTCAAACTCACTATGTCAACTTAAACATAAAAAGAAAATAATTAGATGTTTCATCTTTAAAACATCTATATGACTCTCTTAAAGGCTGCTAGATTCATGCCAAGACGAAACAAATGAAGTGTATTTGAACACGGCTGGTGTCGCAACACATGCAGACAGACAAAAACTATTTCCAAATTATGTTTAATTTTCTCATTACTGTATTGTATTATTGAAACTATTTTTACAAGCACATTTACCTCATCTAGATATTAGCTGGCCCAATATTCGATTTAAAAAGAAATTAAATGTGAGCACAAAAGGCCATCCACCCTGCCATAGTGAATAACCCAAAACACAAGGCCTGAATCTGTTGCTTTGTTTTTGCCTTTCATCCACTACGGTGCTGCTGCTTCTCTCTCCTGTCTTTGAAACATCAACCAGCACAGAATTATTTTTCCTTTATCCAAAAGCTCCATCCGCCCACCTCCCCGCCCTTCCCTCACTTTTTCCCCGGCTTAATTTATGACCTGCGAGGCAGAGCCCATGGAGTGAGAAGTGAGTGAGACTGGTGTGAAAGCCCTGAATGGAGCTGTGCCAACAGGCCCTCCGAAACAAGACCAGGAAAGAAAAAGAAAAAAATGAAGGCACCACAGCTGTTTTAGAGGCAAACGTCAAGTCACGCGGCCGCTTCTTTCTCTGACTGGCACTCATGCTGACTTTATTGCGTAAGTGCCATGTTGCATTTACAGGTAGGGAAGCCTTCGGGGACGTGTGAGATAAGCTTTATTTAGCAAGTAGACTAGAATAGAGACAGAGGCGAGCCGAGCGACGTTGTGGGTTTGCTTGGTTCGCAATGCGAGCCCGAAGATATCTTGATGTCAATATCAGTTGACAGCAGGGGGTGATATAGGCCAACATGTCAGTGCCCTGAGATGATTGAAAACGGATGGCTCAATCTGCTTAATTCTATTCCCACAAGCGCAATATTAATCAAAATAGTGTGTTTAGACCCGTGGAGGCACGCTCAAATGGTTGCCTCGAATTTGCTTTTAAGAATGATTTGTAGCTGCGCTTTATTACTTTTGACAGACTACCAAATCGAACTTCACAGATTCCTTCATATTACTCCATCCTGTAGAGTGGTTTATAGACAAAAGTTTCATCGTGTTCCGAGGCTTTATTAGCCAAAGAGCCACAGTGTTCTCAAATAATGATTCTTAACTTATTAGGTATGCCACGCTTACAACGAATATAAAAAAAAGGGTTTCATTTGCAATTTAGAATTTTGCTTTGAAAAGCATTTTGTTTCTAAATGCTTGCAGCAGTTTAGTGTGCTTAATGCACAAAAGAGAGGCCTGTGCTGCCTTCATGCAAGACTTTAAATTGTTCCATCACCATGTGATTAACTTAAAACACTTGTATCTCAAATCAGCTTTTCCCAAAGAAAGGAATAAAAATAATATTATAAAATAATCCAGACATAAATAAAGAAGATGATCACAAGTGCTCAGTATGCTCAGTAAAAAGTAATTTCTCTAGAGAGGAGAAAGAATTTATGCTGGATTTTCAGCCCTTGTTTTTTTTGGGGTCTGGGAGGTAGATCCAAAATGGCGGAAAGAGAACTTAGCCATCTGCAGACCACGATCCGTCTTCAAACTCCGAAAATCTCGAAGGTGTTATTTTTCAAAGCCGGCCTCATGTGCACCTCCTGCTGAGGGCCGGCGGTCGTGGTTCAAGGGAAGGTTCTCGCAAAGGGTGAGGCCGGGGTGGGGTGGGGTGGGGGGGGGGGGGGTGGGGGGGTTGTTCTTCTGAGGCCCACCTCGGTCCACTCCCTTCTCCTACCCCAGTGTCATAATGGCGGCCTGTATAGCATAGCTTACTGCTGATGGCGCTTAGCTCGCATGCATTATGGCTTCCAGAATGTAGAGGGTGCTCCAAGTCCACGTTTGAGAATCTAAGGCCCTTCAACCCCCCCCCCCCCCCCCCACGTCATCACCAGCAAAGTGAAATCTCAGCTTTGTGCTTTCGCTGGATGAAATAATTAGAAAGAAATGCAAAGCTGCAGAACATGCAGCTATTGTTGTGCCATACAGCTGGCTGGAGCTTGCGTATGTATACATGTATGTGTGTGTGCGTGTGTAAAATGGGACAGTGCGGCGGTAACCGAAAACGTGAGCTGGAATGCCACTCAAACTGGGAGGTCGAACAAACGGTTAGCAAACGAGGGAAACTTTTGCACTACTTCGGGTGACCGAATTGTTTTGATAACTGAACTTTATAGAGCCTAACTTTTTCGAACTTTACGCTATGCCGCCCTCCAAAAAAAATGAGGGTTACGATGAACTTAAATCATCCATTGACCTGATACGGCAAGACATTACCACACTTTTAGAGCAGCAAGCCACCCTGCTCCAGCTAACGTCTGAGCTAACGGAGCTTAAGAACTTATCGAAGGAGAAAGACGAGAAAATCCTGTCGCTTGAACGGAGAGTAGATGCACTGGAGCAGTACTCCCGACAAGAAGACCTCATAATCACGGGTCTAAAAACATCTCACCGCTCCTACGCCAGGGCGGCGGGTCCTTCGGATCCCTCGACAGATGACTCTCCATCGGACGAGCTGTCAACGCTCGAAGATCAGGTAGTACAGTTTTTCGAGAGTAAGCACATGGAACTCCAGAAAGGAAACATTGCCGCTTGTCACACACTCCCAAGAAACCGAAAACGACCACTGGATCCTCCGAAAATTATCATTCGGTTCGCAAATAGGAAACATAAAGTGGATCTTTTGAAGCAAGGGAGGAAGCTACAAGGAACGGGTGTTTACCTAAATGAGCACCTCACTAAGAAGAATGCTGAGATAGCCTGGAACGCACGCAAACTGAAGAAGGAAAACAAGATTCTCGCAACGTGGGTCAGGAACTGTAAAATATGGATTAAAACAAACGGAGCAACACCAGAAGATGTCAAAACTCTCGTTGTGAGTGAACTGGAGGAACTGAAGAAATGTGGCCTGGTGGTGGGGGAACCAAACATTTACAATGGCTGAACTAATGACCATTAACTGGTACCTATGGACCCTCCGGACGAAAATAATGGATTACAGCGAAGTACAACAAGGCAAACAGAGACTGGCAGGGAGGACATCCATCTCAGGTAGACAGTTCCCCTACACTTTTCATGCCATCCAGTGACATTCTCACAAATGCAGGAATTTCTGTCCCACCGAATCTTGACTCTTTACTATTTAATTCATTTGACCTAGAGAATGCTAATGCTGGTATCTATGAGTCCTTCCTTAACCCAGATACAAATTACACTCCCTTAAAATCTGTTGAAATGTCATGTGAATATTTTTCTGAAGATATGTTTAACAAACTGTGCAATACTCCTCCTGGCCACTGCCAAACAAATGTATTCTCCACTGTCCACTTCAATGTACGGAGTATCTCTAAAAATTATGATGGTCTAAAAACCTATTTATCAACCTTAACACATTCTTTTTCAGTAATAGCTCTTACTGAAACTTGGATGGTTGATAATACATCTAGCTATCCTCTCTCTCACTACACTCCTATACATTCCTGTAGACCAAACAAGCAAGGTGGAGGAGTCTCACTGTATGTGATTGATAACTTAAATTTCTCTCCCAGAAAGGATTTAAGTGTCAATTTTGACATGACTGTAGTAGAATCTGTGTTTATAGAACTCTCCTCTTGCTCACTTATAAACAACAAAAATGTGATAATTGGATGTATATATAGACCACCAGACTCTGATAAAATCACCTTCAATGAAGCCCTCGACTCTACTCTAGAAATTATAAACAAAGAAAACAAATTATGTGTCTTACTTGGTGACTATAATATTAATTTGCTTGAATCTAAGCAGTCACATACAGCAGACTTCCTTAATACATTATATTCCAGAAACTTTTTCCCTCTTATCAACAAACCCTCCAGGATCACAAGCTCAACGGCCACTCTCATAGACAATATCCTATTTAATTCTCTAGACTACAAGATAACATCTGGCCTTTTGATCTGTGATGTATCCGACCATCTACCTGTCTTCCATCTCATCCACAATGATAGTAGTCCTGAAATCAAAGATCATATTGGAGATCAAATGAAATTCCGCAAATTTACTGAGAAAAACATGGTATCTTTTATATCTATCATCAGCTCTGTGTCATGGGATGAGGTTATCCTGTTGCAAGATGTCAACAAAGCCTATCACTCCCTTCTAACAATACTCACAAATGCATTAGAGTTCTCCTTTCCTTTAACTTCTAGTCGTAAAAATAACTCTAAGGGGAAACCATGGATAACGGATGAACTAAAAAAATCTTCACGTAAAAAAAATAAACTATATAGAAAATCTATTGCAAATCCCATCCCTATAAATATAGAAACATACAAGAAATATAAAAACAGATTTACAGCTTTACTAAGGAAAACCAAACAAACTTACTATGCTGATAAATTTACACAAGCCTCCGGTGACATCAAAACAACGTGGAATCTTATCAACCATTTATTACATCGCAAGAAATCAAAAACATCGACCCCAAATGAGATGCTGGGGAAGAATAGAGCTCATTCAAACCCAATAGATATTTCTAATGGTTTCAATGATTTCTTTGTAAATGTTGGCGCTACCTTGGCATCTAGCTTCTCAACCTCTGATACAAGCCCCTGTTGCCTTATTAAAGGGCAGTTTCCTTCACTCTCCATTCTTGACCCTCCTAGTGTTGAGGAAGTTTACAACATCGTCATGAGCTTGAAAAACTCGGCCCCTGGCCATGATGAGATCAGAAGCATACTTATTAAGAAAATTATTCATTCAATAATAATTCCACTAACACACATTTTCTCCTTATCTTTAAAATTTGGCATTGTACCCCAAGAATTAAAAATTGCTAAAGTCATTCCTATCTTCAAAGCTGGTGAGACTAATGAATATGGTAATTATCGACCTATATCCGTACTTCCTTGCTTCTCCAAGATTCTAGAAAAACTGGTTTACTCAAGATTGGCAAAGCACCTAGAAACAAACAATATTCTCTATAAACATCAATACGGTTTCCGCAAAAAGTTTTCTACTGAGCATGCACTGCTTCAGCTTGCCAACCACATCTCAACGGCTCTTGACAATAAGAAATTCGCTCTTGGTGTCTTTCTAGATTTAAGCAAAGCATTTGATACTGTCGACCATAAGATCCTCATCGCTAAGCTAGAGAGATATGGAGTGAACGATTCTGCCCTGAAATGGTTCACAAACTATCTCGCCAACAGAGAACAATATGTATATATAAATGGTTGTTCTTCCAACAGATCTAAAATACTATTTGGGGTCCCGCAGGGCTCAATATTGGGTCCTCTATTATTTTTGGTGTACATAAATGATTTTTTCCATGTCTTGTTCAAATTTTCTTCCTTTGTTATTTGCGGATGATACCAATCTCATTGCCACCCACGAGGATTTTAATTTCCTCATTGCACGTGTGAATACTGAGTTGCACGCTGTTACAAAATGGTTCAAAATAAATAAGTTGTCACTCAATATAAACAAATGTAACTTCATGATCTTCTGCAATATAAATAAATCTTACCCCAAAGAACAGGCCAAAATTTACATAAATAATAACGAAATCCATCAAGTTACTAGCACTAAATTCCTAGGAGTTATAGTAGATAAACACTTAAACTGGTCTGAACACATTGATTTGGTTTGCAAAAGATCCGTGAAAACGCTAGGTATCTTACGAAAAGTTTGTCCCTTGGTCCATCCGTCTGCTCATCTCACTCTGTATTATAGTTTCCTCTTTCCTTTACTCAATTACTGCAACATAGTCTGGGCAGCTACATATCCAACATACCTCAGCAAATTACTCATCATACAAAAGAAGTTCCTAAAAATGATCTCTTTTTCAAATAGATATGAACCATCGGCACCATTGTTTAGAAACTATTCATTACTGCCAATTGATAAAGTAAATATTCATCAAACCTGTCTACTCACCCATAAATATATATACAGGAAACACTGTCTTCCAGCCACTTTTCATAATTTCTTCGCATTTGTATCGGAATTACATTCTTATCCTACAAGACAGGGGGACAATCTCCACCCACCGTCCTGTCGAACATCACGCCATCAATACAATATCCATTTTAGAGGGCCCTCACTCTGGAATGAGCTACCAATCCATATTCGATCCATATCTTCACAGGTTGCTTTTAGAAAGCACCTGAAACACCACCTTCTCCACTCATGATCCTACCAGTCCAAAATTACTCCACCGCACTCAGCTGATCCATACTAAGAACATCAACTTAAACCACTATTTATACCCTGATTCTTCCTTGTTTTGTTATTTTCTGTTTGCAGTTCTTCTGCTTCCGCTCAGCTATTTTCTTACCTGGTGTTTTTTGATTGTTTCAACATCACTAAAGTGTCAAATTTTGTTTCTCTTGTTTCTCATTTTGTATAGTGTATTTGTTTATGTATGTATACGTTCACTTTCGTATATATGCATATATAAATATGACGATTTAATATTTAGCTAGTTATGCTTGTGTTTATTCATTGATGTTTATTCATTTATATATATATATATATATATTATTATTATTTTTTTTCTTTCTTAAACACTTGAATAATATTTGATGTCACAGCACTTTGTTTGTTGTGCACTTTGATTATACAGGAGTGGAGCTCCTTACAAGCCCTAGGCTTCGTCTCCCTCCCTGCACTGTTATTTGTTATAATAATATGTGCTAAACAATAAACTAAACTAAACTAACAGCACGAGAACAATCCCCCGCACCTGGCACTCACCTCTCGGGCGGACACGACGCCATGCTGGCACGCCGTAAAACTCCTTTGTGGCAAAACACCATCACGCTGAGGCTGATAAAAAAGGGAAAATAGGATTCTTTTTTTCCCCAATGTGTGCATGTGGGCGTGCGTGCGTGTGTTGAATCGGACATTTTTTATTTTTTTTTCTCAATGCAGTGCGGTCTCTTTAGAAACCTTTGATTTTAGCAGTTCTTAAGAAAAAAAAAAATCAAACGCCTAAGGTATATGTAAATAAAAAAAAATCTGATTATTGTCACATTCGATATAGTTAGAACAATTATAAATTATTTTTTAGGGTACGTTTAAAGAAATTCTGAGATATAGCTATAAAAAGTCTGAATAACAAAGTATTTGTAAAGGTAGTTAAAAAAGATCTGACTTTAATTTAGCTTTTTTTTGTCCGGTTTAAAACTATCCAGAAAAAGGTAAATGTATAATTTAAAATCAAATGTTATTTACAATATATATTATTATTATTATATTTTATAATTATAATATTCAGAGTAAAAACTATTTTCACATTTAACACATTGAAAAATCCATTGTCAATTTTATTTACAAATACTTATTTTACAATACATTAGGGATTTGTATCTAGACATTCATTTAAAGCGAGACGTTTTTTTGATGAAATTAAACATATTTGATTTTGTTATGTATATCATCATAGAATATTTCAAATCTGCCTGAGAAGTTGTGATTAATGCAATGTGATTACTGTAAAAAAAGGACATTTCATGTTAAAATGTAATTAAATATAATGAACATAGAAATAAAGTAATACAATTTTTGCTGTTTTGATCCTATCACAATTGTTAATGCGCATGCCCAAAGTTTTTATCGTGTACGTTCAACATGGACCGGCCCGACACATACGCACGCACACACACTTGAATATTTCCCCCCTGCGTGCGTCACTGTCGGCACCGGGTTCAAAGTTCACGGCGCTTTGGGGCTTTGGGCCGCCGTCGGCTAAACGTGAGCCACGGGAGCATGTGGACGGCACGCTTGCGCTGTGTACAATGCTCCTCTGTTCTTGTGGCACTATGTACCTAAAACACACACACACACACTGACCTGAGTTCACACTCACTCAAACTAGGAAAACGGGGTCATTGGCCAACGCAGAAGTCCTTACATATATATATATATATATTTATATGTACATATAAATATTCACTCATGTATAGTTTGCCATTTATATATAAAGCATGCCTGCAAAGTTTGCAGTGCAAACCTGTAAATTCAATTAATTAAACCGAGCTGTCAAATAAGATCAAAATCCGAATACGGTCATTGATCATATACGTCAAAGTCAGTGTGTGTAGAAAATGGCATGCATGAAGAATGTTGAGCTCCGTCCCCTCCGCAGCGTTGACGTCCGGCATCCATCTCGCGCTAATATCCCTTAATCGGATACACTTGGGCGCACAGTTGCCCGTCGGATTGCCTTCGTGGGTGATGGATGCTCTTGTCAGAAACGCCAAGGTCAATATGCTACCCCAAGAAAAAAAAATCTGAAATTGAGAATTACTTCCCATGAATCATCATCCCTGTAATCTGACCTTGCTTTTTCCGAGGGAGGGCCCACTGCAGGCGTTGATCTCTCCGATGGGTCGCCCAGGAGATGCCCGTGTCACTCGCTCTCGGCCACATTGCCGTAGTCACAAGAATTAGCATTTTGCTACATAAGGAAAAGATTGCTAACACAATTTTTTCCCCGGCTGTACTGGGCAGCACTGATTCACCTCATCAACCGCCCATGCAGGCAATTAAATATTCTCGTAGTAAGACACGACATGACATCATCCACTGAAGAGTCCTGCACGGCGCTCTATTTTGAACATGTGTAGATGTTCAATAACATTCCAACATTTCGTCCATCAGTCTTAGGCAGAGGCGGTAAGTAACAAATTTGTTGCTAAGCTGTGAGTTTCTGGTACTGCTTGTTGATTTATTACAAATGATATTGTTTGTGAAAACTGTGGTCAGTTCAGTCCATATAATTCTCTCGGAAAGCACCAAAGCTGTTCCAATTATTTTTTCTTTCCCCTTTAGCAGTCCAAGCACTTGGCAAGTTAACAAAAGACGGAAACTATTTGATTGCGGCCTACCTGTCTGGAGTTTGGGCCACGTCGGCTTCCTCCCAAATAGCAGCACACCCGCAGTCCTAATAAAAACATGTCCTATTGTCTCGTAAATGGATGGATGGACATTAAAAGCTGTAAACGGCCGTTTTATAAGCCACACAATGCAGAGCTCGCCTCCACTGGGTCAAGCTTTCCCCATTCTCCAGAATAAAGGAAATGACTTCAATTAACTATAAAGTTAATCAATACCGCTCCTTACCAAAGTCAAGCTGCGAGAAATCCCTTGATAGACATTGCAATAATTGCTCCTAACGACGGGGACGACTACGTCTCTCCGCTTAATTACATGTGGCTTAATATTTAAATGTCGCATTTATGGGGGTTTTAAAGTACTGTATCATAATCACGGCCTTCAATTTGAAATATGCACCGTTCCGAGTGTGACTGGTTACACGTGGCAGGTAACGCTAGCAGAATGTCAGGTATGTATTATGCACGAGGCGCCACTGACACCAACGGGTAATTGTCCTTTCCCCGATCGGCGGGAGGCCGCCAACCGTCCGTTCACAGCTACTAAAGCCCGACAGTTGCAATGCGACCACCGGGAACAAAAGCCCCCCAGCCCCCACTCCCGTCCATGCTAAAACCTCATTTTCATTTCGACTGCACTTTAAAGACTTATGGAATATTAGCGAATCAATTCGACTATATTAAAAATTTTGTTTTAAAACAGTGCGCCCAATTTATTTTATACTTTCAATTTTTTTGCACACAATGTAATAGCCTGCATGGAGAGTGATTTAACAGTCTTCCAAGCAAAATCTCTTGAAGGGGGCGTGGCCTTCCTTGTGAATGACATCACAAGTAGTTTGACCTTGCGTGTTTTTTGCTGGTTTATTATCCGTAAACAAACACATTTTAGTTGCATTCGGGCTTTGTTGAAGGGGCCAAAATACTGATATGATCTCGAACCTTCTGCTCATCCAATGTTAATTTCCCGCATCGCGCCCTCCCCTCCCCCCCTCCCTCTCTCCGTTCAGGCTGTGGTCATTTAAACTTGGCTCCTGCAGGATCAGGGGTTGCACCCCCGGCGTCCTGGCCCATGGCCAAGCGACGACTCTCCCAATCTGGCCGCCGAAAGCGCCACCTTATCTAATTGGCCCGAATCACCCGCTGCTCGAGGACCCCCCGCCGCCGCCGCCATGGCAAAGGCCTTTGCGAGGAATCAAACAATGTTTGCAAACTGTTAATGTCATGTTTGGTCAAGGCTTGAAGGCTTTTCCAAAAGCTGCGCACACAAAGACTCGCTAATTTTACTTGTACCGGCATTAGGGGAGAGACTGAAACAAAGGCTTTTTTTTTGTTTGTTTGTTTATGACAGAAACCTTGACTATCTGCTAATGCCACTTTCATACAATAGACTTTGAAGCCAGAATCTCCAAACCAGGCTCGGGTCTTTATATTTTTATAGTTATAGGCCGCCATTATGTAAATTAGCCAAACTGTTCATTCACAATCTGGCAAAGTCAAGAACACGTTTTCAAAAAACAGGAAAGAGTAATTTTGGTGCTGCCTTTTTTAAGTTTTCCGTAGTAACAAACAAACAAAGCTTTTTTTTTTTATCTCCGCGACGTTTACTTTGTAGCTTGAGAGCAATGACTGCAATATACGCAAAACAAGCGAGCCCAGCCCGGCTGCACGCCCACCACGCCGCCACTTATTGAGCGCTGACAAAAAGCGGAAATGCTGCGGGCTAACAAACGCTCTCCGACTAGCGTTGAGAAGCGTGCGAGCACACAAGTTAAGCAGACCTTTGGGTCACAGTGTGAGTGAAAAACAGAACGCGGGAGCGAGCCAGCGAGCAGCTGCAGGAGCTGTGGGGTGGGTTTGGCCTTACGGGCGGGCGAGCAGCGAGGGGCAGGGGGGTGGGGGGGCTCTTTTCGGGGATGCTGCGGGGAGACCCGGAGCACGGGGGCCCGCCCGTTTAATTGGAGCTCATTTACACAGCAGTGGAGCAGGAGACACCTGAAGGGCCTTGGCTGCCTTATCAGCTAAATAGCTCCCTCTCTACCACTTGTACCAGTCAGACTCCTCATCTTGTTAATGCATTCGCTTCTCCTCCCCGATCATCCATCGCTTCTCTCGTTTTGCTTATTTACGCCGCACCTCTTCTTGGCTTTGCTGACTTTTGAGTTATACACGTAGTCAAAAAGCACAATGGGCTCCGTCACGTAAAAGGGTAAAATATTTTGATTGTCGACGCCAGTCTCTTCATATTCCCTCTGTGACTTTTGTTTTTTTCCCTTTTTTACCATTTTACGATAAATGAAAGCAATTTTCTGGGTTGCGGGAAGGGCACGTGGGAGTACGAGAAAGAGGAGGAGGAAGAGCAGCGGGAGGAATAGGAGGCAAAAAGAAGAAACAACTTTACTGTAATCATAGTCATGTTCAATCAGACACCCGCTATTAAGTTGATAAATACACTTTTCCCAGTGTGAGTCCAGATACACTGAGTACCCCTCAGGCACACTTGTGCTCTTTAACTACCTCCTCCGCCAGCTTTCTCCACTCAAACGACGACGACTCTCCTCCCATTAACTCACATTTCGCAGACTCCCGCAAGATGTCCCCCGAATTCGTCCTCGCGGGGCAGGCCGCTATATGATGGACTAAATGTAGTCCTCAATAGGACTGATTGGGTGAGTGGCTTCTTTTCCCGCTTTTGGGGATCCAAAGACGGTTTTGGCGCATTAGGAAAGTCCGAGTTCCTTATTTCTTCTTTCTCTCCCCCTTCTCCACCTTTCCGCCCCGGCGGTAATAAGAACAAATGGAAGTGTAGAGCGAGTCGGAGGAAGAAAGGAAAAGCCTTTTCCCAGCTCTCGTCGCCGGCCACATGCTGGCGACGAGGCCGAGACGAGGCCTCCCGTCACGAGTGGTGGTATCATGGCCACCACCCACCTGATAAACATTATGCGCACTTTGGCTAAGTGTGATTGTTGTTCTTGTTGTTTAGTCTTTTGACGCACCCCTTTTGGTTCTGGCGGTCTTCTTATTTGTCTACCACGAAGACAAGCAAACCGTACAGGAATTTTAAATAATGAGCCACATGCTGCTTCACCATGCCAAAAGACCAAAACATTATTAGCAGCCTGTTAAATTTCCATTCCAGATGATATCTCATTGTTGGAGTGATGGGTGTTAAGTCCCAGCACGTGTTTGCTCAGCGGTAACATCGACAACATTTACCTTAAGGAGAACGTAAAACGGGACCAAAACAGACACGCTCAACCGGCGCGTTTATTGAATTCCGCCCTTTGCTTTGAAACATGAATATCCTGTGTACAAAAGTTTCCCATAGGTTTCTTTGAGTCTTAAAAGAAAATTCATAACTCGAGCGGTCAAAGTTCAGAGTGCTTCCCAGCTTGAATGTGCCGAGCTAGGGGGCAGTGGGAAAGCGGCGGAACATGTCGACTTTGAATGGAACGTTATTTATATATATTTTTTTTTTGTGGGGGTTATATGCATGTCTACATCAGTTGCAATTATTAATACTGGACAGTCACCATACACACTGCATTTTTCTGATGATCGTATTATTTGTGCGAGCCTGAGCAACCAATCTTTAAGAGTCTTCCTAGCAACCAGCGACCTGGTTTTGACCCGAACATGGAAGGAAAACATATGTTCTACCGGTCTTGGCTGGCTGGCTACCCGCAGAGAGGGTTGGGAATTCCTCCAGCGGGAGGGAGGCCTGGAAGAGGGGAGGGCCGGCCGTACATTAATGTCCCGTAGCCATACACATGGCGAGAGTCCACCGCGCTTTATATCCGCGCGACGTCGAACAAGCTGCGAGCACGTTAACCTTTGCAGCTACCGTAGACGAACAGAACATTAAATGGTGCGTTATGAAACAGCTCGAGCTCCCTTTTCACGCCGCTAATCCTACGGGCTCAGTCGGCCCTCTGCTTCCCTATTGTTTTTTTATTACGTGTAAAGCGGTTGCCAGCTTGCTATATCGCACTCAAACCGGGAACGCTCGCATCGCTAAGCGCTCAGGGAAGTCTGATTTCTAATGCGTTTGTGAGCATACCTTGGCCTGGGGTCGGTGCTACGAAGGCGTGGTCGCCTCTCGTCAGAGCTTCCTGTTACTTTGGGGGCGAAGGGAGGGATGCTAAGCGGTCGCTAGTGGCGACCCACGTCTCCCCCCTTTATTTACTCTGACCCCTTGTCGGCGGGAGGCCCACGGAGGGCACATGCCAAACTCCCCAGGCGGGTAGAGCGGGCCCTGCCCTCTCACTCACCTCGCTGCCCGCCCCTCCGTCTCCATGCAGATTTATGAGCAGTTCTGCAACCAAGGCGGCGCGAACCACGATACCCTCCTCCTCCTCTTCCTCCGACATGAAAATTGTTCGTACGGGCAACAGCTCATTCACTTTTGCCGTCATGTCTCAGGAATCTTTCGAACATGACTTTGGGTTTGTCGCGAGATGCTTGCTTGGTGGATGTCTCATTGTTCTCCGTTGTTGATCCTATTTCAAGCAAATACGGTCCCGACATGCACTGATTGCATTTTAACGAGCGACTTACCTTTCAAGTGGTGAATGTGATGTGATATGTACAATTGCTAAATGTGTACTCTAATAAATTCACATTAAAAGGAATTACAAGTATGAATAAGTGAGCGGTGCCTTCTAAGATGTTAGTTCTTCAAACAAGGCAAAAGCTACCTGCCTGATGTCAATGTCAGCGCAATTGGATGATTACCATAGTAACACCACCTCAGCGGCCAATCACAGTGTGTTTATTTGCTTAAAGCAATTAGCCGCTGCGATTCGCTGTACAAACATAATTGCGAGCTAATCTTTTGCTTCCAGGGGTTTCTCTATTTATGGCTTTTTTTTTTTTGGTGTGGGTAACCGTAGAAACATCAGTGATAAAAACACAATGCCTACAAGCATAGTTACACTTATCGGCCATGTCGGGACGCATGCCAAGTCTCAAACTCAGTCTCAGACTTGACTTGATCTGCCAGTCACCAAACCACCAAACACGCTGGCCATGTATTTATCCTTTCAAGCAAGAACTTTCCAACACATCCAATCATGGCCAGCAGGTCACGATGATAAAAAAAAAAAATTGGGTCTCTCCACACGGTGAGATTTTTCACTTTTACGGCGAATCGATCGTCAAATCATGTCACAGTGGAGCAGGGTAAGTGAGCTGACTCAGTCGGGCCAAAACACGTCGATGGGAAGCGTGAGGTGTCCTCCCGCCTCGGCCTGGCTGGACGAGTCAGCGGCAGTGCTTTAAAGTGTCGCACCGAGATGACAGTTGTGTTCTATTACAGCGATCAGTCAATATCTTCTAGCGGAGCAAATTACAGCGCTTCAACACACTTGAACGTGACAAAAGGAAGCCAACTATCGATAACCAAATGAAAACATTTGGTGACATCTTCATTTTGCATGAATTTGCTAATTAATCACAATTTTTCAACCTGAACTTACACCATGGAAGGAAAAAAAGAGGATGTTAGCGGGGGATATTCTTGAAAATAGACACGTTTTTGTGTCGCAAGCAACATGCTGTGACATATTGAAGGACCAATTACTCCGCTTTAAAAACACTTTGCCATTGAAAACGGAGGCCGGCGACAAAATCCATCCAATTCCAGCGGTTTGCAAGCGGCCAAGATGTATTGGACCTCTATGGGGGGACGCCGATGGAGCCAGTGGACACGCGAGGGGAACTTTTTGGCTCCATCTCCTTTTCCCCCCGCACCGAGAGCCTCTGGCGCTGGCCCGCGGTTGCCAGGCGCCTCCTGAGGGGACTCTATCAGAGCCAGTCAAGCCTGAAATCAATCACTCACAGCCATCAAAGCTGCCGGCCCCGTACTGCCATTGTGACGCGGCCATCTGGGCCTCGGAAAAAAAAAAAAAAAGTCCGTATTTATTGGTCTTGAAAAGTTTGGCACATTTAAAGGCAACTTTTTGTGCGCACCTTTAGGTGTAGTTTTTTTTTTTTCAAATTTGCTATACAATATTTACGCAACTGAGCTGGCTGTATGTATATGGCAACTGTCATGTTTTAATTGTATGAAAATAAAACTTTATATGAGAGAAAATATTTTCTATACTAAAATCATACATTGAGATTAAAGTTGTATTTTTTGAAAATAGTTGATTGAAGTAAAATTTTATCAAAGGCAAAAAGTAATTAAAAAAACAAAAAATTGGACACATAGATACACAAGAAACTTGTATTTTCCCAAAATGTAACAATAGCACCTTTTTGGCATTATCTGCTCTGCCTGGAACCATTGGAGGGCAGTAGAGCACCAGCACAGCTAGCGCTGATCTACTGTAAGCTCGACAACCTCCACCGGCACTGGTAGGGAAAAATAAACTAGTCAGTTTTCGGCTAGTGGACCAGAATCGCCGAAATTATAAACATTTATTGTAATTGTGACATCATTTATTGACTAATGTAAACGGATAGTGATTCTATTTTAAGGTAATGAGCTTCAACTTTTTTGGTGCATTTTAAAAAAAAATAATTTTAGTGTGTTCTCACTATTCACACAATTTCCACAATTCCATATTCATTAGACTGCCGCTACATCAGTCAGGTGGTTTAATTTGATGGTGTAGTTTAGTTTTAACGATATTTTTGCTATTGTTGAATTGCACATTGTCAGCAAGGAAACTTGCGTTTTACAAAGAGAGCGCATTTGTGTTTTCTTGCGTCTACATTAACTTCCATGTTTCCATTGAAATGGCGGTGAAAGTGGTGGTGGGTTTGGATTGTGGGGGGTTGAAGAAGTGGGATGCCCTGGTTGGTCCCATGCGCAATGTCGTCGAGCTCAGCCTGGCTTTTTTTTATTTCCCTCTTCTCTTTTGCTATGTAAACAAAACATCCTCGCTGTGATGGGCTCCCATAGTTAGGAATTCCACTTAAAGAGCAATATGGCGACATTCGTGTTTTCTTTTGTTCAACGCTTGAAAGCCACTGTTTTTCTTTGTTTTTTTTTGTATATTTATATTTTATTTTTATTTTGTTGCTATGACTCACCAGTCTATTATTAGTTTATCTTTCCCTTTGGCATTTTTTAGACGTTTACAAATATAACTTTAGCAACAAACATGTTCCAATCAGAACTGAGAAATATTTCTTGGTATAGATAGATTACATCCCGCAATTTAAAAGTCCTAGAATTTGATGAAGTGTCCAAAAATTTTCAAATTTTAGGAGATCAATTTAAATTTTCAAGACAAGTCTCAATACATCTCTGCGACATGCTCTTATTAAAAAATACTTTTAAGGATCAAGAATTATAACTCATTTTGATACCATTTAGATATGCTGTTTTGATCGACATTTTATTCTCCAACATGAAGCCTTTCAAATTTCAATTGCTGAGGACATATAGTTACTTCAAAATTCTAAATGATGTGGAATTATTTGCCTTGACTTTTTTTTTTTATTACTTGAGAGCTATGTCACATAAATCACAAACTTTTCAGGACGTTGTTTACTCAGCGTTTAAAAAAAAAAAAAAAAAACGCAACAGTGTTTACAAGTGCCCGAGGGCGAAACGGGACCTTTTATTTCCCTCCCGCTAATTGTTTGATTTCCTGTTGCCGCTGGAGAGTTCAGTGTAGAGAATGGAGGAGGTGTGTGTGTGTGGGGGGGGGTACAAGGCCCCGGCTTCACTTGATTTTGTCGAAAGAGGCGCGATGGCTCCAGGCAAGCTTCTCTCCAGAGCTTTGTACAAATACCAAAGAGTGACATCTGACGTTGTCTGTCTGTTTCTTTTTCTTTCTTTTTTTTTTTTATCATCTCCTAGTTCCCCTCCCAGCCGTCATTCTGCACCGGTGCTTGTTTGAACCCTCATCCTTTCTATCTAAATTGTTTTTCACCCAAGTGTCTTGTCATTGCCAGTTTGCTAGTTTAAAATTAAAACACACGATAAGAACGCACATGACTTGTCATGTTGGGTCTCCCATTAAAAACAAAAAAGACGTTAAGATGTTAAAAAATGGTGTTTGTACCCCACTTTACTCCAGCAGGCGGTAACATTTCTCGTTCGTAAGCTGCCATCGAGCGAGATGACATTTTTACGACGAGCGGCGGTGCCGGTCAACGAGCCAGAACGCGGCCAAGCGTGGACGATGCCCCACCTCCCCTCCTTTCCCCACTTGCGGCCTGAGCGATGCGTTAGCATGGAAGGTTCTGGAGGACAGCATATCGTGCGGCGGCTTCCACCTACCACCATTTGATCACGCAGGGCTATTCTTATTCAGATTTATGTTAATCAGAACTCGGGGAGATTGTTTTAATCAGATTGCTGCTCATTGTTTTGTTTTCCTCCCCAAACAGAAAGTGGCACTGTCAGGTGGCAATAAGCCAGTAATTCTTCACAGATCTTTTTTTTTTTTTTTTTTTTTGACGATTGCACAATCCCGCAAGGCAAGCAGACAAACTCTCCGCGGTGACCGTTTCATTTGTGAACTTGAGGTAATGAGTATAGAGGCTGCCCCGTTACCATAGTTACCTTAAAACTGGGCCCGTGACACACGTATAAACATTCCTACCACCAAAATTAGACCGTGTTCCATGCATCAAATAAAGTGGCGTTCAAGTATCCTTCAGCCATATTTTGCTCCCACTGCGTCTTATAGTAGCTACTCACTCCATTATTGTCAAGCAAATAATCCACATTTTGAAATGTGGCGTGAGGGTCATTGTTCATATGTCAACGGGAGAATTCTTACCTAACATCCCAGCTCAACTGTGACCTTAATGAGCACAAGCGCTGTCGGAAAAAAAATGGTTGCTTGTTAGGGATGCGGGGACCTACCTGAGGGTTTACCTCAGCAACGATTCGTTAACGATTCACTTCATGTTTCAATATGATCAATTTGAACCCCGTAGTGCCCCACAAGAACCTGTACATCAAGTGCCGTTGAGATAAGGCAAATGACAACAGTGACTGACTTGTGCCCCACCAACCCTCGCGCCCCCCAAGCCGTCAGTTGCAGTGCATTTCTGCCTGCCAGCAGGCCTCTAATCCCTCCTAATGGGGGTTGTCATCTCGGCGCTAATTTAAATGCTCCAACCACGAGGCTCCCCCACCTGGCCCAGGATAATCCCAGCGCAAAAGGGCCTCCTTCCCCACAGCTAGCCGCCTGGTTTTTCGGGGGGCCCGGGGGCCCTCGCCACCCTCCTGCATGACAACAGCATCTTTCAATCATCTCTCCCTGATTGTATTAATCTTATCTGTGTTTAATTACATTTTTTAAGATTATTGCGGCATGCCATCTTTGCACGCTGTGGGGGCCACAGAGGGCTGCTCATTTCGCATGCATTTCCATTTGAGCGTAAATCCCCATCAAAGAGCGGCAGAAATTATAGGGGAGCAATTCTTCACGCTCGGGGGACTTTGTAAACTCAAACGTATAGCCTCAAGTTATGGCGCTAAGCGTTACGTTGTTGTTGGACGCTTCTAAAATGCTAAATCCAATTTCACAGACAGCACATTTAATACCTAATAAGACAGTTCTTCTCAACTGACTTCACCCTGGGAACTACATTTTCCCATAGTCATTAAGTTTAATAGAAGTCAAAAGCAAGGAAATGTCTTTCTTCCAAAGCAGATGCACGTGTAATTGTGCAAAGTGCCTTTGCAGCCATCTTTTTTTTTTGTCCCGCTCAGGGTCAAGGACTTTGAGCAATAAAATACATTTCCGTGACTGTATTTAGAAATCGAGGCGGGATATGGCAACACCATTTTCCGTCAGTGCGACATTTTATAATTACCATGACGGCTATTTCTGTTAGCCTGTCTATGACATTTTCCAAAATACCTTAGCATTAAGCTAGAAGACTTCTCATGACCTTATACGGTTTGGTTGAACATTTTGAATTTTCTGTTTTACAGTTTGACAGTAAACATCATACATAGCCTGGTGCAGTCAAACCTCAGTTTTCGAACGTCCCGGTTCTCGAACAAATCGGAATTCGAACGAAAAATTCGAGATTTCTTTGCTTCGGTTGTCGAACAAAATTCGGAGGTCGAACCTCGCGAGATGAGCCGAAAGGACCCGAGAAAACCCGACCGCACGGCCCAGATGCCAACTGACTCCGTTCGTTATTGTATTTTCGTTACTTTGAGGATTGTATTAACCCCTAATCATGCCTCCAAAAAAAGCAAGTGAGAGCAGTAAAGCCATCCTAAAACACAAAGACGCTCTTAAAGCAATGCGACAGTGAGCGCCTGGCGCGCTGCGGTCGTGCGATCGGACCAAATTAAGCTCCCTGCGCACTGAGGTCCACTTAAATTTTGGAAAGTACATCAGGACTTTAAACATATTTTCTAAATTTCAGCGACGGCTCTGTGACAATAATGCGACCACGCGGTGCAGTTGCACGGTCGGCGGCGCGCTACGGTTGCGCATTCGGCGGTGCCCGATCGGACAAAAATGTGCAAATGAAAAAATGCTTAAAAAAGGCTTTTTTTTTCTTGGAACGGATTAAATTTTTTTCCATTATTTGTAATGAGAAAAATAGATTCAGAATTCGACCGATTCACTTCTCGAACCGCCTTCTGGAACGGATTGTGGTCGAAAACTGAGGTTTGACTGTATTTGGAGAACCGTGCAACCGAGAGGCTGCTTTTAGTTTCCTCAAGACACCAAGTTGTAATGTAAAAGCATTTTTTTTTTCTGTGGTGTCTCGAGATTGCAGATTTTCATGTAGCGCAGGTGGGCGCGGAATGCTCCCCCCGTGCTAAACGACGGTTAGCTCGAAATGCAGTCGTGCCACTCCAGCCACTCTTCATCTTTATTTTTACATTGACTGAGCTGCTTGTCGCTTTAATTTGATTTGATTCATTCTTCTTTCTTTTGTTGCCACAATTGCCGAGGATGTTGGGGATGGCGTTTAATTAACCCCGGCTAATTCTCCGCCTTTACATCAGCGTTCAAAGCGTAACGAGCACAAGGCGCTTCCACATCTGCATCATCACCAGCTCGCCGGGCCGAACGAAGCGGCGGATGCTCGAGAGTGATTGCAATCAGAGACGCGCTTTCGTCACGCAAGTAAACAAATCAAGAGCCCCTGGCTCCAGTCGAGCGGAGTGTTTGTTTGATTGCAAACTCCTCCTTTCTCTCGGGCGTGGACCCGCCGAGCTGCGCAACGACTCGGATCAATCACGGCGTGCCTCGATACGGAAAATCTTGACAAACCGAGGAATGGGACTGCTGGCTTCTGGTGAACTGGACTGTAAATGCTCGAATATTTTCCCTTGAGTAGGACCTCCAGGACAACTTTACATCCCACTTGTACACGTTGGTACAAAAAACCAAAGGCTTTTTCTCCAACTATCCAGCAGCTCTGACTTGCCTGACAGGAGGCCGTAATGATGACTATCAAAATATATATATATTGTTTTTAGAGAACGAAAAAAAAAAGATTTGATTTTCAAAGGTTGCCGCACCTGAAAAGGGTCTACGCTGCGTGAGGCGACATCACACGGGATTACACGCGTGTTATTGTTAAGACTTCAAGTCACGTTGTAAAATAAATGTGACGGGGAGCTGGCCTCATTTAAATAATGTCTGGAGTATGAGACAGATAAGGGGTGGGGGGGTGTCCAGTAGGGACAAAGGAAACAGTCTTGGCAGCACATGAAAATACTCGTTTGAATTCAAACGTGGCCGTTTGATCAGAAAACAGAATCCGTCTCAAATGCTCCCGTGGTATTTGTTCCATACACGTTTTTTCTTGTCGAGTGGATATCCAATCAAAAGTAAAACGGGGTCGTCCTTCCAGGAGGTCAAGTCGCCGTGGCGCGGTTGAGTTTTACCGGGTTAATGAGTAGAAATCGCTACGCCGGTGTCATTTCGCCGCATTGGAGTGTTTGGCTAGGACACATTAGCATGTCCCCATTAGCAGTCCGTGTTCGACACTGGCAGAAGACTCCCCCTCAACAAAGCATTACTGATCAAAGGATTAACTAATTTAATTAACAGACTAAAGTACTTTATAACTGTTAATCACGTGCTTCCCTTCGCCGCTCCAGGCCTCTAGCACCCTTTGTTTGAATGCTCCTTGTCTGGCCTAATTGACCTCTGGGGAGCTTTTGGTGTGTGCATTTGGGGGCGGGGCATACCACCATCCAGTGGCATGCATAAACAAATATATCTTGGCTGAAGTGGGACTAGATTGAGCTGTGGTGACCTTTGGTGTGCCCCCACTCTGCTTTTTCCAATCCTTTTTAGATGCTTAAGCGTATTTCCATCGAAAGATGAAACGTGATGCTAGCTACGATTCTCAAAGATAGTAAATACGATTGCTATGGTAACCTGAATTTTATTTGGTAATTATTACTATTTTTGTCCTCTTATTCTTTAGAAAGACATCTGGATTACCTGTATATCCCTGAAAAAAAAATCCTCATACTTTTTGTGTTCCTCCTATTTCACACGGTAAAACTTTTCAATTTGGTTAAAAGTTTGCCATCATTTTGGAATGTTCCAATTTGATATTGTGAAGGTCTGTGGGAACATGTGCATGTGTACACCATTCATCAAGCACGTCAGTGGGCAGTATAGGCCTTTGAAGTAAACCGTCTGGTTTTTTTTTTTCTCAGAGACTTCTTCATGCCAGCACACTGAGGCCGAGGACGGCGACTCTTTTATCCCGGACGGTGTCTCCTCTGACGCGTGGCCAATCACATTATTGACCTCCCAAGGCCGCAGTCAAAAGACTTGATATATGCGACCCCGTCTTCCATCCATTCCCCCACCCGAGCCCGCTCCGTCTTTACCCCGTCGTTCTTTTAACCCCTTCTCTCCTCTCCAATGGGTCGGTGGGGGCCAACCAAGTCCTAATGATGTCCCGGACAAGCGATCCATCAGTTAGCAATTACAACATCTGTCGCCACGACAAAGATGGCTCTCTTTCGGGGGTGACCCGTCCTTCGCCACAATTACGCCTTAGTTTGGTTTGGGGTTGATGGCAGGGGATGGGCGGGGTGCATCCGGGGAGGGGGGTGGTAAAAAGGGGCCGCCTCGCAACACAGACAGACATGTTGACAGCAAACACAAACATAGCAAAACAAATGGTTCACGCCTACCTCTTTAGATTGCCATTCAAACGCACTCCACAACTCTGTGAACACTTCTCTATCTTCTATAGAGGGAAGAACCTACCAGCTGCCATCGTCTCTCTTTGCCTATAAATAGGACCTTTCACTTGAGAACAATGAGAGGGCTCCTCTTTTCTACAGCCCGCCACGTTTTGATTTCAATAGCCATAGATCAATGGCGAACAACGCTCCTGAAAAAGTGATACGGGGCTTACGCTGCAAAAACAGGAGAGGACAAAAGAAAACAATAGCTTAATTTAATTTAAACAAATAAATAAAAAAACATTCACTGATGTTTAAGCATTAAATTAATTAATATTTATTTATTTATTAAGACCAATTTTTTGCAAAATTAGCTCCTATCTAAAATTATACATTTTACAAACATTGTTACAGTTGTCTTTCTGCATTACTGTCATTTATTGTTGTCAGAAATAGTGTAGGTGGTACTTGGTGTAAAAAGTTAGTGCGGTCCACTTCACAAACCCTCAAAATAGTCAATCAGCAATAAGGTACAACGTGGTCATGAAGCATCCTTCTCTCGGCCAAGTTTAAAGTCCCGTTTCAGGTGGAAACATTTTCAGCCTTTCATGCCGTCCTTTTTGTTGCCCGGTGGGAGGAAGGTATGGGACTTTTCTTTTTCTTTCGCCCCCTCCCTTTAAGTGGAGCACTGGATAGATGGCATGACATCACGGGGCAAGCTGGCAGCACAATGCAAAGGTCATGCGGCCCATTGATCTACGGGGGGGGGGGGCGCCCCGGCCCGGATAGAAACTCCCCTGTATTATGGTTGCAACGCGCGCCATAGAAACGGACCACAAATGGAGCCTTGTCGTCTACCCATTCACGGGCCCGCAATCAGCGGATTTACACTTTGATGTGAAGCCGGGGAATAAAGCCCTTTTCGAGCGCTGACCTTTATTGACTGACGGATTAAAATCCATAGCCTTCTCTCTCTCTCTCTCTCAAACTCTTTCTCTCCAAAACTGCATATCTAAGTTATAGTTCTCCTCGTCACTGAGAAATTTCTAGAGCCAGTCTGTTTTTTTTCACCTCACATTCTCTGATCTCACCCCAACGTTTTTGTCTGGCTGGAGCATTTTTCTCGACAGGAAATATAATGCCACATCTTGGCACACCTATCTTAGGGCAGTTTCGCCCTTTCCTCCATCAAACTGGATTGTTGCAAAGACATGCAATTCTTTAAGCTTGAAAACATGTACTCGAGAAGAAGTCATGTTTGCGTGCTCTTTAAGGACCGCCTTGCCTGCAAGAATCTATTATTCCCATATTGTTTTACACCGTCCCCAATGCCTATTTGAACATGTCTCTTCCGTCTGCTGTTCTCCCGGAGGTGCCAGCTTGAAGCATATAAACAGGATCCATCGCTTCTCAAGCTGACTGGATTTGATAGACCATCACCCCACCGCCCCATTCTGCTTTGTCAGAGACACACAGCGACGTACAAAAACACTCGGCAACCCGAGTAGTGTCACGCCAGAAGCGGCAGCCTGTATGCAGTGGTGCATTTTAAAAATCTCACATCCACTTACTGCAGCTGGTGCTTTTGGAAGGCCCACCTGAGAATTGCCAGGCCGCCCGCTGAGAGTCAACCATCAGCATTAGCGAACATTACCACTGTGCAAGCAAAAAAAAAAAAAAAAACACTCAGGCTTTTTCCCCGTAGAAAATACCACGACTACAAGCCTTTCCCAGAGCTCTTCTAAGTGCAATGAGACTTGGAGTCTCGGTTTACAGCCGCTGCCATCGGCCCAAAAGACCTATTTGACCCGCTGGTACGCCTGGTTCCATTCGAGCAATTACTCCCCTGTTACCGCCAGCCTCTGTTAAAGAGTCGTTAATTTGTTCACTAAGCAATCAGGCTTTTAAGCGCTCTAACTGTGAGTCCAAACAGCTTCGGTGCCATATAGATGGCGAGACCTTTTGTTTTGCAAAACAATTACATCACAGCGAAACAAGCAAACAAGGCCCCGTGTGTGCAACAATGACAAGAGAATTGTGCCTTCAGGCAGAAAACATTTTACACACTGGAGATTGAAGTGGGGGATTTTCTAGTTGATGAGCATAAAGTACATGGTCCATTCTGACAAATGGGGAGAAAACAACAAGGTGCACTGAGAGAGAAAAAAAAACAGTTCAATAAAATATTAATGGGATATATTTACAGACAAGCTTCTATAACCAACAGCGCTCTTCGGGGAATTTTGAGTTGAGAGCGCGAGAGCTCGACTGACAACCCCTTGGAGCAGTGCTACATGGGCACACCATACATAGAAACACACTCATGAGCTCCCTTGTTTAATTTATGCAGCAAAAACAGTTTGTTCTGAAAATCCAAACAAGAAAGAGTCTAAGAGCAGCTAGGCTAGGCTAACTGTGATCTTATTTGTTGAGCTCCCTTGTTTAATTTATGCAGCAAAAACAGTTTGTTCTGAAAATCCAAACACGAAGAGTATAAGAGCGGCTAGGCTAACTGCTAGCTTATTTATTTTCTACTGACAAGATAATTGTTGGATTGTGTTCATTATGTCTCCACCAGTACTAATAGCCTTTTTGTTTTCTTTTGTTCAGACAAATTATGTAGGTCTTACCTTAAAACCTTTTTCCAACAGTTTCGGCGGCAACTTCCACCTTCGTCAGGGAGTGTCACATGATGGTGTGTGACACGTCTTTTTCAGCTGTTACTAACGACTAACTGCGTACCGAGAGGGCCGAAACTGTCGGAAAAAAGATTTCAGGTAAGACCTACATAATTTGTCTGAACAAAAGAAAACAAAAAGGGGGCAAGATAATTGTTTGGGAGTAATCTTTCCAAGATATCCGGCAGTTGAGTAGTAATTGTCTTTGATCGGAAGGGTGGAAATTAGGCCAAAATGTCCGTATGAGTCGTCGGACTGTCTTTGTACATCGGTCAGTCCAATATTGAGCAAGGTTGCTGGTTCGGCGGGGATAACATCAGCAGAAACCCACAAACACCCTTCCCCTGCGTCCCATTCCTGTCCCTTTTGGCAATTGCTTTCAGTGGCTCAGAAAACTTTGTTTACTTAATTCTCAAAGCATATTTCTTTACCACAGGAGGTTGGTTATGACAAATTAGAAGTCTACAAATGTTCTGATGGTGTAAAGGCTCCAGCTGTCACCGGGGAGATGGTGATCGGGTTTCCGAGCCGCATGGTCTCTTGGCGCCACAAAGAGTTCCATATGGTCATCCAAATGCTTGTGCCTAAATCTGCTCCCAATCTTCACTTTGGAGCTGAGCCTCTTCCACCAAATAAGTCACAAGGCTTCTGGAGCATGTGAGGGACGGGGCAACACAATATATACGTATTTCACTTTATTTTTGTGATACATGCTAATAAAGCATCGCAAAGCTCTGGCCAAGATGGGCTTTTGTTTTATTTTTATATCTACATTCAGATCATAATGATCACAATAAAATTCATCATTCTGTGACTCACAAAAAAAAATCAATAAAGATGTACAGGTTAGAATATCAACATAGCAGTTGCAGCAGATTTGCACCTTTGTCTTAGGAACTAAAAAAACAAAAAACATGCCTCACATTTGATTAGCAAGGAGAAAAAGAACGAGTGAGCTATAATTAACCGGCAGGTCGGCGCTGATGTCATTGACACAGCGAGGAGGTAGAAGGTGGCATTGCCAAGGCACCTGTTGTTGTGTAGCGCAGTATCTGATATCATTACCTACCCGGCCGGAGCGCCGATAGTCCCCGCTGGGTCGCGAACTGTCCAAGCGACCGACCTTTCACACACAAACACGCTCACACCAGCACTGTCATCTACTGTCATGATGTCCTTTACGTAACTCATTTTGACAGCCTTTAACACCTAGAGGGCAGCCAGACACACAGAGTTCCAATTACCGGTAATGGTATTTTGATGAGGTCTGCTTAACTTATGCCACTGTCAAAATGCAGCTGTACAAATATGAATGAATGATGACATGGTAGAAATCGTAAAACAAAAATATCAATGAATCACAGTGATAAGAGTTTTGGTTTAGTAAGCATGCGCTCCAAATAGGCTCTCGGTTTTAATGTTTACATTTAGCCAGAGAGAACACTGTGAATGTCACCGGCAAAGATGTATGAGGAAAAGAAATCCTGCCTTGGGTCTCTCAGCCATTATCTGGTGCAGTTGTGATATTTTTGCAGGTTGCCTTTTCACTAATGTCCCTCTGAGTTAAAACCCGGCGTCCACTGGGACCGCATGCCATTGGCTGACAAGGTTGAGGGATTCCAGTGAATTTTCCCTTCCGATAATGGAAATATCCTGAGGCCCGTGAGACAAACAGACAGGAAACTAGCGGGAAATGTCTTCATCTGTATCGAGCCTTTGTCAGCGCAAAGAACGGGCTCACCGAGCGTCCCCGTACGCACAGCGGCGGAAATACATCTGGATTGCATTGTGAGCGTCGGGCGCCCACGGGCTTGGCCCGAATGGCCGCGTACGCGAGCGAGGGTTGGGGTCCGGCGCGGCGCGGCGAGGGCTCTCCATCATGCCGCCTCTCGGCTTTGACAAGACCCTGGCTACGGGAGCACACCAGGGTCATGCTGGGCTCACTCAAACTGTGCTCTGCTGAGCAAGGGTTCCACTATCCTTCTAATGGATTACTCACCCGCATCACCTGTCCATGTGCATTGTCTTGACCGACAGGCAAAATCCTACATTTCTTTTAAAAGCAGCTCTCGGTCTGCGGAGGCCACGGAGGTTAAGCTATTATTGACGTGGACCAAAATAGTTACTCCGTATTATAAACATACATTATATCTCTTTACCATATTGACCGTATAACCGTATATTAAAAGTTTTCTCAAAATTTCAAACTCCATGCTATTCATACTCACAGCCAGTTGCGTGCTCACCAGACCTCACTATTCCTTTGCCCGCTTGACACGTAAAGTAATTTTTTTCCTTTGACTAAAAAGGTCACATGGCCAGTCATCTGCTCATAATTCGAGAGAGGAGAAAGAGGGAGTTGAGAAGCGAGTCCGATGTCATGCTGCTGGACACCTGCGGACCTTGGTTAGGCCACCGCCCTAATCAGACCAATACATATGTGTCACACTCAATGACCCACTGGCTTGCCTCGTAATAAAGGTCACTCATTGAGGGATACTCTGTCCCTCCAGTTCCTCTGTAATGGGGTAACCCCACCCCCACTCGGCTGTACCTCCGGTGCACGCACACACACACAAATCTGGTTGTTTGAGCATGGATTGCCACCAACACACCTGCACGATCTAATGAGATCCAACAATACAGTTGAACTCAATTATTTACCAAAAGACTAAGAAAAACAAACATGCAGTGATGGACTAAAATAGTGAATTTAAAAAATCACGGATAATAATGTTAAATGTTATTTTGGGACATTGGCAATGTTATCTTTGTGCACTCCAGAATTTCCAGAACAGCTTTTGTATTGGATTGTAGTTTGTGTTCCAAATGCTTTGGCCGAGACACTGTAATCGTCTTGCCTACCATAATTCAAGTGCGTAAAGGCCATCGGTTCAAGGTTAAGGGCAAAATAGCCCTTTGACTGCCAGACAGATACTGTACATCAATGTTCCAAATGGGCATTTCAATGCTATTGCCACTAAATAATAGCAGTGGAGGTCACATATTGATCGGTCTTTGAAGGGGACCTCGGGGGCACGTTAAGACGGGTCATTGCCGCTTGTCAATGATCTCTCTATGGCCTTGGACTTGACAGATCCGCCGCTATCAATCTGGGTTAAACCAGTCCTCTAATAGCAAATCCATGGCGGTCAATAGATATTATCACGTGATTATAAGTCAGTCACTGAAGCCGTTAGTCAAAGGTTTCATTGTTTTACAGAGCAAAACAATTCACATATATTTACATATATATTTATACATATATATATGTATATATTTTTTTTTCATATATACATATATCAATATTTTCATATTTTCATATTTCATATTTATTTTTACAACTGAAAATAAATCACTAAGTATATCAAATGAGGCTTCCAAGTTGTGACGAGAGGCGCTAGCATCAGCTAGCTCACAAGCTAACGGCTTGAGCCTGGTAATAACTACGACTCTGATTCACCTTCCCCTACAGCTGCCTGTTTTTTACATCTTAAAAGGGCGCGCAAGTTATATTGCGATAACCTTTACGCAACAGCAGATATTTCACCTGCTTAGCCGACTTGTTATTTGGCGCTAAGCCTCGTCCATCAAGGCGCCCGCGCGACGGTGAAGAGCCGCATCAGTCAGCAGTGTTGCCCCGCGACCAATCGGGGCGCGGCGGCATGGGTATCCGTCAAACACGTAACCTTTGCCGCACTCGCATTTGCCATCACAACACCATTAAGCATGCGTCGGCTTGCTTGCGCAAGGGCTTTAAGGCTAACAATGCTCGTGAAGCGAGCCGCGACGCCGACGCCGGTGTCATCCGTCTACAGCGTAGATATTCATGACGTTGTCTTGAGACATGTATGGGGAAGCAGGATAAGTATCATAATAGAAGATGGATGGATGAATGGATGGATGGAGTTTAGCTAGTGAGTGTAGCTACTTGACATTTACGTAAGTGAACGGATTTCCATAGAATTCAAGCGTATGATTAATTCTCAGATAACAATGACAAATCTGCTCACTTGTGTTGCAGCTTCTTGTTGCTAATATGTAAACATGTCAACGGGCGAGCAAATCAAATTCAAAAAGTCTACTGTCAGTTGCCAAGGCGCAGCAGCGGCAGGCCCTTTTTTTTATTTTTATTTTTTAACTTTGCCTATTAATATCATCCCGGATTCCACCCATAAAGAACAAATGCTTTGATTTGATTTAATTCCCGCGTGATGTAAAGAACAGCCTCGTCTTATTTCGCTCACTTTGAGACACACTGATTTGGGAAAATGTAATTCTAATTTATCATTTTTCACCCAGAGGCAAAACTCTCTCAAGCCTGGGGCTGTTTGAAAAGCAGTCGGACACAAAGACGGACCCTGGGAACTTTGCCCATGCAGTCAATCAGTCAGACACCCCAGAGTGCCCGAAGCAGAGCAGCTTGTTGTTTTTCTTGTCGGCGGATATCAAACAACTTTTTCCCTTTCCTTTCAGAAAAGAAAATACATGTAAATAAATAGGAGTGAGTTTTTTTTGCAAATTTAACTGAAGATAGTCTGCGGATGTGCAGTGCGGAGGTGGCCAGGGGGGTGGGCCGGACTTCAAAAGGCCCGCTAGAGGTTTGTGACGATGAATGCAGCTGGTGTCTGAGCTTCGGCGCTGGGGCGAGTTGCAGTCCAGGGCCTCAGCTGCTCCAATATGAAGACGCACGGGGCAAGGCACCGGCTTCAAAGCCTCCACCCGCACACCCGCAAATACAAACACCCACCCCCTCCCCAAAATGAGCTTCCCCAACCCCAAAAAAGAAACATCACTTTGTTTTTTGCTGTTTTTTTTGTTGTGCACCAAACTACTGCTGGTTACTTTTTAGTCTTATCCCTCCCCCCCTTAAAATATAATGTATTTGCTCTGATGGCGAGACTGCCTCTTTGCATTTGTTTAATTCCGCTCAATAAAAAAGCTAGCTTCGATCCCTCGGGGAGTCATTTGCAAACACCAAAACGCACATAAAGTTGAATTTGCACACTGAGACAGAGAGCACAAATAGAAGTTGAAATACTGAACAATTAAGAGGCAGCTGCTAACTGCTAGTGTGATGAAAGCTAAAGTTCACATCAGGTCAAAGAGGACATAAGGGGGAATATGTTTTATCAATTGACACATTAACTGACATTTCTGCACTGAATTTGGGAATAAATTGATTTTTATTGCTCATTTGAGGTCAAGAATAATTGTAAATAATCTAACGAGAGAGCAGACCTGCTCTAAGGCTGAGCAACCCTAATTTGGATGCGCACCAAATTCATAGAGAGATGATAAATTCATTTTGTCATTAAGATCCATGAATTATTCAGGAATTGAATAATTTAGTGGGCAAAAAAATAGTATACTATTGCTATTGAGATCGCCTATTTGAAGCAGTTATTATTATTATTATTATTATTATTATAGAACTTTTAAATTATTCAAAGTTTTTATGGTCAAGGTTATTTTTTAATTAATTATTAGATCCATGTTCATTTTGTCAGTAAAACCCACACATTTTTCAATGTGGTAATCATAAAAATGTTTCCATAACAGTTTGGCAAAAATTGTTCTTGTCGTTTTAGCCAGCTGAAAAACCAAATGGCTTTGAGGTACAAAATGCTGAGGGGGATTTTTTTTTATAATTTTCTCACTCATAATAGGTCACATGTTTTCAAAATGTGTCATTGCTGTTAGCCTTTTCATAATTGTATCATGACTAGCTGGCAGAAATCAACTGGCAATAAATGACGGACTATTTTATTTTTTGCGGGAGACTGTGAAGTGGTCCTCGAAGGAAAATCTCATGAGCTTGATGGAAAATGGCAGACATCATTTTTATCTATTTGCTGCACTAGTGCAACCAGCCTGCTTTTCTAAAAAGCTCTCAAAGGGTACTTTTCGCCCCCCCTGTCCCAACTGTCACTTCCAGTGTTGGCCTGCAGAGGGCGTGCCAAAGCAGCAATCTGCTCTCGCCCAGCAGGAGATCCCACAGACACACAATAGCCCCACGGGGGACGCACACAGGGCCACTTTCATGTGTCTTTAAAGGGAGGAAATGGCTTTGTTAGATAGAGGAGCACTAATATACTAACACCGAATATAAAGATAGCCGGCGTATTAAAAGATTTCTGAGGAAATAAGCACGCTTTCTTTGCGGTCGAGGGGGCCCTGAATAAAACATGACGTATCTATTGCCGTCGAGTCGACCGGGGCCATCATTCATTTAACCATTTATTTATGACTCCATTCGTCTACATAAATATTTAAGCATGTCTTGGCATCTTTACGGCAAGCATTACAAGGCGCCGTGTCCTAGCACGGCCATATGGCCGCGATCTGGCGACACTACGTCTCCGCAATTTACGGACGCCGGCTTAAGAGTGGTGGCACTCTGGCGTTTATTTTTTTCTTCTTTTTGCGGGGCTCCCATGTATAGTAGCCATACAAGGATAAATCGGTGGCTAACGACCGGCGACAACAGCCTGCCGAGTCCAACAGGATTACTGTATACATATCATATGGCATCAAATAAATTGGGCGTCCACCATATGGAGCCTCCACAGAGAGACACTCACTGGACACCTCATTAAGTGCACATCTAACAACAGTATTTAACTTTCCGCATGTTAAAAAAAATCCATCCCAAAATAAAAGGGAAAAATTGTGATTTAAAAAAAAAACTTGGTTGAAACTACAGCAAAAGAAGGCAATTGGGCAACTTTGATTGTAATGGAGCAAAAAGAGGCAATTTGTGTGTGAGAAGGGGGTAGATATTTGATTTTCAATATCCTCCAATCTAAATCAACTCTAAATAGCATCTGGAGGTAAATTCCAACCAAGTCATTTTTTTTTCCTGTCCATCCATATCACTGAACTGATTACGGGGATGTAGTATGTGGTCTGATCTCAGTCCAGCATGCTTCGTTTTCCTCCTCCATGAGTCTGGAGGCCATGGTGGTATCAAACGGTGATCTTGACCCGGTGGCCACAAAAGGAGGAGGAGGCTCACAAAGCTCAGTGTGACACGGGGATGGGGTCCATCCAACCTGCCATGTATGTTGTGTGTACGTTGCAGTGGTGGGGGGGCGGGGGATGGACGATGGTCGCGCTTGAGTGGCGCAATGAGAAAATGATGTACAAGCAGGTGGTCAAATGTTCTTTTTCTGGTTGCCGTTGTCATCTAGCAGCAGACAACCGGCGCTGCTTTTCTTTTTGCCGTTCATCACTTTGAAGCAGAAGTCCTGGTGGGTGTTTACGGTTCCTCACATACCCCCCCACCAGGTTGTGCATGCCTCCACACGCCCTCCCGTCCCTCCAATCCCCCTCAGACATGGTTTTGTCATCAGAAGGGAAGAGAAAAAGGATTCACGACATATGTTGTGTGTCCGACATAAACCGTACACTTACACGGTACACTTAGAGTACCTCAGATTGCAAAAAAAGCACGTTGGTACTTATTTGTCAGCCTGCCGGCTCAGTGTGTCTGCGGATGGTTTTCCGGGGCTGTGAAACTGCCGTCACTCTGAGACCATGTTTTCCACGTAGCTCCCTTTAGCCGAGAGAAAGGGTCAAGTTTGGATCATCAGTCACTGGGCCAGAGGGTCCGGCTTAACAGCTGGAGACCAGCGATGGCTGTTAAGATGTTCAGCGACTCCACTCTCCTTTGAACTAGTCTTTAAAATTTCCAAAAAGGATAAAACTATAAATGGTTGGGAAAACAATACACTCGTTTTCAAGACATTTTGGCCTCACACGAAGATCATCTGAGAGCGAGCGGCGTGATTTCAAAGAGCCAAAAAAGCAACCAGGCGCTAATTTGTGTGTTTACTCAACTTGGGGTCAGCGTCATCAGGTGCATCCGACACCTCGACTTGAAAACGTGGCGCGCACTTTGGCTTGGTGTTTTTTTAGCCCAGGGAGAGCAGCAACAGTGTGGAACAGGCCTGCTTTTAAGTGCGGGTCAAACTTTGACCAGGCCTGTTGGCAGCAGTCATCCGATCGTTCTCGAGGTGCCTTCCGAGGTGCCTCCCGAGGTGCCTTCCGAGGTGCCTCCCGAGGTGCCTCTGGTCTGGAACCTGTTTGAACCTGCTGGGAGAGCTTCACCTTGGCTACATTGTTCTGGACACTGCAAAAGGGGATGGCGGGACAGGATGCTCAAGTGAACAGGGGGCGAGGCATATCTAGCAACGGTTACTGTACGGTCACAAAGATACGTTCCATATGTCTATAAAATCATTTTAATACAAATCAAGGAAGACTAGATTCATCCTAGCTTCCTTCTTTAGCAGCTGTGAATCACGACTACAAATTTAATGTTACGCATTGAGTCACTTGTTGAAAATAGTCGACTTCTTGAGAAACCAACAACTTTGATGTTGTCTACCCAACAAAGAGTGAACAATGACAGGGATTATTTTTATTGAGTGCTAACTGTTTTTAAGGTTTGGTATTTGTGCCTCGAATAGGTTCAAAACATTTTTGAAATGACTTTGTTGGAGCACAGACCAACAGTGTTTCCCAATGTTTTTGTTTTTCATCAATTCAAATAACATTTAAAAATGCCCCGCCTCAAAAATGCATGCCGAAAATGTCAACAGATAGCACTGTATTTTTTATTTTTGTTTGAATTTTTTATTTCCGTGTTTGAGCGTTTGTCCCACGGCAGAAATGATGTCGATGACTGTTTTTTCCCACCAACCTCGGCTGCACATGCAAACTTTCATGGAAGCAATTTCTTTTGTTAGTGAGTCCAAGCAGCTGTTGTGTGGCGCCCGCCGTCCATTAACCAACATGTCAGTTCAGCCCAGATTCCGATCATACTTTTTATTTTATTTTTTGGTGGGATTTGACGTCATTGTTCCGTCTGGCCCGGCGTGTTCCCTTCCCTTCCCTCCTGGTTCCATGTTGTGGTTTTCCGTGTTGTTTGTGCCTGTGGAAGACATGTTGGCTCAGAGCGGGATGAGTGCTCATCCATCTCCAGCTAACAGCCACCAGTCCGGGCCCCACACTGGAGCCCCGGAGAGCGGAAGCGATCGCTCACAGCACAGGAGCACCGGGGGGTCGTAGCCATTTAACCCATCCAGGCCCAGTCTACTTTTCTTTGCGAGCTCACGCAATCGTGGTGCTCTTTGTGTGTCAGTCGTATGCTTCTGTCATTATCTGCACATCTGCGTGTATTCAATCATTAGCGTGACTTTCCGTAGATATATCCGTCACTTTCTTTCTGCCCCCCATGCTTTTATGCTATGTTTTGATAGCATAAAAGCAGAAAGCCGTTTTTAGCAAAATGGCTGTTATTACAAATTCATGTTTTACTTTTGTATTTAAGTACCTTTCCGAGTCTGCAGTTTTTTTTACGCAAGTATCTATACTTATTCTCAAATACAGAGTGTGACGACTTGCGCCACCTCTGAGGGATGCCAGAACTCACGCCACCTGTATAAACTTCGGCCAGCATGTAGAATATTTATGCAGAGGTTTAGCGTTAGCAACAGTTCTGAGGATTGGGATTCTAGGTATAGGTTCAGTCCAGGTGACGCCAAGGTGAAAAGATCCATCAAGGAGGTAATGGTTGACCATGCACCATTACAGAGAAAAGAACAGGCGGCGGGGAAATGAGCGGTCTTGAATACATATGAAAGCTGAATGGGTAGTTAGGTCAAGAAATGAACGAAAATGGAGTCAATCGCAGCGCGGGTACGATGACTTTTAAACAATCAAATTGACGACCCTTGTCTGTTTGGGGTAAAGTGTGGACGTCGTGAGCCATGACCAAAAAGCTATTGGTGACTAATGTCAAGCGAGCGCTTCGTCTTTGACCCCCGCGGCTGGGAATGGAAAAGCGGAGCAAATGGAGGAAACATTTGAGAATATGAATTACAGTGGGGAGACGACATGCGGGACCTTTTTCCAAATAAGTCTCAAAATGACACGCAAATAGCATCTGCTAATGTATTTGGATTCAAAGTGAGATGTTGCTTACTTTTTCTTTGTGGCTGCTTTTTTCACAAATACCGGCAAATGACTTTTCTGGAGAAGACAGATAACCACAGTTACAAATGTAGCTTCAATTAAGGTACAAACGTACCGGCACTTTAAACCTTTGCAATATTTACCATCGTAAATCCTTACATGTGGTCAACACCGAGTTGAGCTGAGTGGCAAAATGGAAAAAAAGGCTTTTTGCAACCACAATATTTACCATGTAGGCTAATGGTTAGCCTAGCTTCTTTTAATGACTTGACTTAACAGATGGATGCGGCCTGAGTCGACATTTTTCAATTTGGCGTAAATAAAAGCACAAACAAACGGAGGGCTGGAGAAAATAAAAATGCACACAAACACATAAACACAAGCCGGAGAAATGAAAATGACCTTGAGGAGCGGATAGCTCATTAAAAGTGATGCTGGAAGGCTGCAAACAGGCTAATTAGAGAGAGCTCCTGCTCACACTTAGCAGTAGTGCACGAGGTGGGGGGCCGTGTTTGTGTGTGGGTTAAGTGTTGTACGAAAGCTTGTTTTTAGCCCTGTCTCCGCACCAAAGTCTTAAGTCAATTAGCTCACTGGAACAGGCAGGCAAACGCATCCAGTGCAAACACGTGCGTTAAAGCATATGGCCGTCATTTGTCTTGGCTACGGATGGATGGTGACTTAAGTCCATTGAAATGATAGCAATTATGACCCCCGAATGATGTGAGAAGCAACACTGATGACAAGGATATGCAACTGTAAAAAGTGTCTGCCATTTTGGCGACCTTTTACCAACTCAGACAAAAAGCCCAAATTCGCTGTGTTCGCAAACATTGGCCGCTCAGTGAGACATCATCTTAAAACAAAAAATTGAGAGGACTACTCGCTTCTCGTCGCAGGATTGTCCAGATCAGTCACGGCAGTTTCTCTAATTGGCAGCCGACTCCTGGCAAACGTTGTCTTCTAAAGATCTCTAACATGCGAAGTGACTTAGCCAGAATGGGCTAAGCATCAGAGAGTGCTTTGTGATCTCCGAGAACACGTTGTCCTCAGTCAACTCTAATGCTAATTCAAACATGCCAAACACAGATGCCCCCTTCCCTCCTCTCATTGGGCGTCTTCGTCTTTTTGGGCTAACAGAAGGAGACACAATGTGCTGTAGCGGATTGAACAATTTCATGTCTGGCATGTCGTCACGGTAGGGGGAAAAAAACACACACATAAATATGCGCCGGATGCCAAAAGAATGAAGTCACTGCGGCAGAGGAGAAAGCCAAAATGGCTTTTTTCGGGATGTGTGTGTGTCACATACTTGAGCGGCCATATTACCTTCAGAGAGACTTTCCCTCTGCTCCCACAGCGGATCCCAAACTGTGATTTTCTTTTTTGACACGCCATCTCCCACTGCTAATCTGACAATCTCGTTATCATCCCCAGCTCAGTGTCCGTCAATGGACTCTGTCATCTTTTTTCCCCTGGACCTCTTCCTGTGCCCGTTTTTTTTTTTCCTTCTTCTCCACCCTCCCCCTGGCACGGAGTCTGAATGTTGTTTAGGGGAATGGAATGGGAAGTGAGGGAGCGGGGGTTCGCCGATATGAACCTGTGAACATCTGCCCGGGATGGACGGACATTAGAGATCAAGATGAGCTACCGCGGGTTGGGGGCCGGACCACTTGGACCGTTGCAAAGCTTCGCGCTTGTTTCTCTGTGACTGGTTTCCTTTTTTTTTTTTTTTTTTTAAAAAAGAATCCCATAAGCGGATGGGAGAGACATTTTTTTTTTAGAATGAGGAGTGAAGGAAGATCAGGAGGAAGTGGTGGAGTGGGGGGGTGGTAGCGCAGGAGAACAGCATTAGTAGTTCCTGCCAGCTGCCAAATGATGCCCTTGATTGCCTCTCTTCTTGTGCAGAAACAGAAGGTGTGAGGGGTGATTAGGCCTGAGCCTGATCCCTGATGAACAGATGTTAATAACAAAAGCCCGCGTTCATTGTGGTTAATAGCCGAGCGCGCCAGGGCTCGAAAGCTGAGGCTGGAGAAAAAAAAAAAAAAGAATCTGCCTCCATTGCTCTTCTCCTCTCTTCACAGGAGAGAGATAGGCTCGCTCTGCTAATGTTTAGGCTGTACGCTAACGTAATGAGCGTGGTATTTGCAAGAAAAGGTAATGATAATCCGTCACGGGGGCAAGATGGGAAAAAAAAGAAGGGAAGGGGGGGGACAACACCGCAAATGATGGCGGTGCGTTGTGTCGGGGAGATCGAGGAGCTTAGGCTTTGTGCTGTTAACTTTTAGTTGATGATCGGCCGCTGATGATATCAGAGATAAAGGGATGCAAATAAAACGGAGCTGCATGGCTGCTTCGTTTCTGATTAGGCTTTTGTCTGCGGGCTTTAATGACAACAAGTATAATGTGCACTTGAGTCGCCATTCTTTGATGTCGTGTTGCCCAAAATCACTCAATTCTGAGCAAGGTGGCACGGAGAGCTCAGCTAAATCACTCTGCGCTAACAAGCTAAAAATAAAGTTCTACGCTAGCTAACAGAAACCATAAGTGATCCATCTTTCCCATGCTCATTGAGTCTAAATCTGCCTTGACCTTGCTCATATTGTCTCAGTCTGTACCTTGCATCATCGTCATCCTAACTTTGTGAGGCTGCTGAATGTACTACCTGATACTGACACCATTACTTGACAAAACAGGAAGTGGGACGGACTCCTAACTTGCAATCGATTCCCCATTTCTGATCAAGGGAAATTCGTCTCATGCCCATCCCTGGTTAATTTTGGAGCCATTCTTCTAAGCCGATCCATCAGAGAAGCAGAAAATAACACACCCATGCAACTTCCCCTTTAAAATTGAAAGCAGACAATGCTAGTTAAGAGTTGTATTCCCAGCAGTACGCTTGCTCTCCCAGGCATCAAACGCTGCTGTTTAATGTACACTCATGCCTCATCTACCATGTCCTCCATTATATTCCTCTCTCCAGACCTCCGTCTCATGCACACTTTCCCCAGGCCCCATGCTGGCCCCTGCTATTTATTGAATACATCTTTTACTCAGCTACATTTTTCCACCTGAGCTGGCAGCTGCAACTTTTATGGGGATCGGTGCAGAGAGGCACCGGGGCCCCGGTAGTTTTCGAAGCACGCATCATGCTCCAGCGCACGACGGCCATCCAAGGCTCAAATGGAAGACGCGTTCCATTTTTGGGTTGTTGACGTTTGTATTATTTAAGAAGGAGTGATAGCAGCCTCACTTCCCCCTCATGAAAAAATAACAAGTCAATAGAACGCCACCAGCTGTGTGCAACCGGAACAGGGTGGGATCCAAAAGGGGACGTAATCAACCAAGGATAAGCAAAACAATCTATTATTTAAAGACATTTTTGGTGTGATCGAATTTTACATGGTCATAATCTATCAGGAGATAGAAGACATGGGTAATTGTGTCACCTTGGGTGCTCTTGATCTAGCTTGGTCTTGGTCTTGACTCGCACATCACCTTGCTCTTGGTCTCTGTCGCCTTGGTCTTGATCTGCTCCGATTGTCTCAATATTGTTGATTTAGTCTGTATTTGACTCGGTCTCGACTAGTTTAAAGATATTATTCCCGATTTAATCTTGTCTAAATCTACAAACCGGATTCGGTTGAAGTTGGGAAATTGTGTAAAATGTAAATAAAAACAAAATACAATGATTTGAAAATCCTTTTCAACCTATATTCAATTGAATACACTACAAAGACAACATGTTTAATGCTCAAACTCATAAAGTCAATTTATTTTTCAAATAATAATTAACTTAGAATTTCATGGCTGCAACACGTGCAGTCGAAGTTGGGAAAGGGCATGTTTACCCCGCCGTTCCATCACCTTTCCTTTTAATAACACTCAATAAACGTTTTGGAAGGGAGGAGACTAATTCTCTTAGCTTCTCACGTGGAATTCTTTCCCATTCTTGCTTGATGAACCGCTTCAGTTGTTCAACAGTCCGGGGTCTTCCCTGTCGTATTTTACGTTTCATAATGCGCCACACGTTTTCAATGGGAGACAAGTCTGGACTGCAAGCGGGCCAGGGAAGAACCTGGACTCTTTTACTTTGAAGCCACGCTGTTGTAACGTGCAGAATGTGGCTTGGCATTATCTTGCTGAAATAAGCAGTGGCGTCCATGCAAAAGACGTCGCTTGGATGGCAGCATATGTTGCTCCAAAATCTTAATGTACTTTTCAGCATTTATGTTGCCTTCACAGAAATGTAAGTCACCCACGCCATGGGAACTAATGCACCCCCATACCGGATGCTAACTTTTGAACTTTGCGTTGATAACAGTCCGGATGGTCCGCTTCCGCTTTGGTCCGGAGGACACAACGTCCAGTGTTTCCAAAAACAATTTGAAAAGTGGACTCATCAGACCACAAAACACTTTTCCATTTTACATGAGCTCGGGCCCAGAGAACCCGGCGGCGTTTCTGGATGTTGTTCATAAACGGCTTTTGCTTTGCATGGTAGAGTTTTAACCCACACTTACTGATGTAGTGACGAACTGTATTTACTGACAGTGGTTTTCTGAAGTTTTCCTGAGCCCATTTGGTGTTATCCTTTACACACTCATGTTGGTTTTTAAGGCAGTGCCGTCCGAGGGATCGAAGGTCATGGTCATTCAGTGTTGGTTTCCGGCCGTGGCGCTTACGTGCAGTGATTTCACCAGATTTTCTGAACCTTTTGATGATATTATGGACCGTAGATGTTGAAATCCCTAAATTCCTTGCAATTTTGCTTTGAGAAATGTTGTTCTTAAACTGTTCAAGTATTTTCTCACGCAGTTGTGGACAAAGTGGTGAACCTCGCCCCATCCTTGCTTGTGAATGACTGAGTATGTTTGGGGAGGCTCCTTTTATACCCAATCATGGTACCCACCTCTTCCCAATTAGCCTGATCACATGTGGGATGTTCCAAATAGGTGTTTGATGAGCTTTTCTCAGCTTTCTCAGTATTTTTTGCCACCTTTCCCAACTTTTACTGGACGTGTTGCAGCCATGAAATTCTAATCTAATTATTATTTGGCAAAAAACAATTAAGTTTATCAGTTTGAACATTAAATATGTTGTCTTTGTAGTGTATTCAATTGAATATGGGTTGAGAAGGATTTTCAAATCGTTGTATTTTGGTTTTATTTACATTTTACACAATTTCCCAACTTCAACTGAATCCCGTTTGTACTTTGACCTTGACTAAGTGCCTCAATGTGACTTAGCAGTTTTATCAAACATAGTTTTTATAGCATAGATGTAAAAAACACCCTTTGACATTTTACTGTAAATGTATCATCTGAGGTCAAGGCTCTTCTAGTTTAACAAGCTCTACTTTGATGTACAAATCAAAGTGACCAGTGTGTTTTTGTGTCTGTGAGGTGTAACCATGTAATATCAGCCTCGAGGGTCAGAGAGCTACGAGTGTTGACATGCCGTGCAATTCACTCCATTCAAGTGAAGGCCATCTTTGTAGTGATGGCAAAGGCAAAAAAAAAAAAAAAAAAAAAAGGTTTCCAGTCGAACGACACTGAGATTTGTGTAAATAATCAAGGGCTGACCTGTGGGGTTAAACCCTGTAATTGAAGTGATGCTTCAAAGAGACGACTGCCACCTTCTGCAGGCTGCACCATGCCGCGTGGAGCGAGCAATACAGGCGTTGGGGGTGGGGGGGGGGGCTGTTTAGGGGGTCCACTCACATGCAAAAAAAAAAAAAAAAAGATGATGGAGGTAATGGAGTGCCCAGATTGGATGACACTGTTAGAGTGCCCATCTTGGTATACAAGTGCCCCCCCTCATCCCCATCAAAAGCAAATTGACACTCCAAATGAATGAAATGTGAGCATTTTTAAAAATGTTCAACAATACAAAAAAATTAATCAGCAAGGCTCTACAATTCAATTATTTATTGACAGCGACGATCAGCATGTGGCGCATTGTGCTTGACGGACGGCGGTGCAGCCCACCATGAGCAACCTCCCACCCACCCATCCCGCTCGCCCTCTCTCCCCAAACCGGGCCCACTTCCTGCAGCAGGCAGTCGAGAGAAAGGCAGATTGAAGCCCGGCTCACGTGTCGCTACGGGCCTCTTTCCCTCATTAATTTTGCTGATTCCACCAGATGGGAAACAAAATATTAATTTTATTCCGCCCGAGGCGTGCCGTGCCGTCTCTCTGTTTAGGTGTTCTCTCAATCACGATGCTCCCGCACTCGAGAGTGCGGCTGAGGCGAAAAAAGAGCCGCGCCGATCGCGGGGATACGGCGTTTTAAAATTGCCATAAGTGTAATTAATTGTGTGGCAAAATGATGAATTTAGCACAAGTCGGTGCGAGGAGGACAGGACGCCTCTCCGTTTCTTCCCAATGCACGCTCGCTTGGAATTATGCAAATTAATTGACTCCGTCAATGTGGCATAAAATGCTACACTGCATGCTACATTAGTCTGTTCATCCAATAAAACTGCTTTGTACACGCGCCGATCCCGAAGACGAGAGCTCGGGGATGCAATTGGCTCTGGGCTGGGCGCAGATGTGCGAGGCTGCCAAAAGCTTTCGGCCGCCACTCGGCCGCGAGTGTTACATTGGGCGTGATTGCATGAATGATTGCTGTTTGTCAGTTGACCTCGCTGCATTGTTTGGGAATTCTCATCTTTGGTTGCATCAAAGAAGCTTTTGTTATTAAATTCAGGAACCTCCTGCGCTAGCTTGCTTCAGACATCCTGTTGGGATCTTGCTAGTTTATTTTAAGCTAGACAATGAGTAAAGCCTTAATTCCCATCGCATTTCCGGCGGAACCTAATATTGTTGTCCACGTTCCTTTTTTTTTTTCCATTTGAGAGCATCAGCATTCACTGAATTGAAATAAATGCAGACGTGATAAAAAACTGCACGAGAAGCTTTAGAAAAAGTGCCACACCTGCACAGTCGCTAAGCAGCGAGCAGACCGTTTTACCTCTTCTGCCATCCTCCCCCCTCCCCTTTTACCCAAACCACTGCCTCCCCCACCCGTGTGTTCCCCCCCACCCCCACTTTGAAATACATGTGTCAAGGCAAAGTGACAAATAGCACATATTAATTAGGCAGCGGGCCCTGGCGAGAATGCTGTTATTAACGGTGAAAAAAGGGGGTAAGGTTGGATTTAATTGCCTGTGACATCAAAGTCAAGCGAGTGGTATTTCAAGCATCATTTAAAATGTTTGATATGGACGCCATTGTGCTCACATCTAAAAATATAAAAGGAGACAGATGAGAGGGCGCGAGCGGGCGGGAGGAATACCTGAACGCTCGTATCATCTCAGAAAGTAGGCGGTCAATCTCCCCTGACGGACTGCCGTCTTATCTCCAATATATATCCTACAAAACGCCATCGCCTCACCAATGAGACTTTATGCCCCCCCCCTCCTAAAAATATGTATTTTGAAAAAAAGCATATCGAGTGCAGTGGTACATGTTTGTTCCCTACTGGTTGCAGAAACGGCGTGTGCCACAGGACCACTTATTATTCGAGGGCCCCTATCGAGACTGCGGACAGTGCTTTTTTAGCTGGTTGCCATGGCAATGCTATCCTCCTGTCGGGCGTTTTCCTGCTAACCCTGAAATTAGCAGCAAGGTGCGGCGCCACCCCAAACTGTGCTTGCCCCCACCCCGCTCGCGCAAGTGGCTGTCCACAGCAACCCCCACCTAAAAAAAAAAACACGGTTAGAAAGATAAGTGCCTGATGGCAGTCACTATTCCAAACCAGAAGCTTAGCACACAACAAAAAATTGCCGCTCACCCTCTTTTACCCAGCAACCAAACTTCATCCATTTCTGTTTTAATAGCCGCGTTAATGCTAACATTGTCGGCAGTGACGCCCCGCGCGGAAATAAGCAAAGAATGAATCGAATCTGAGAATCGAGCCATTTTCCGAGCACCCGCGCACGCCGTATCACGCACCAGGTGCACTTGCTTGCAAATTAGCAGATCAACAGGGAGGCAAAAATGGCGTCCTGATGACGCCGGGCGCCAGCGTGGCACATCGTTTGGAAAATAGCCTATTATTTTTGTGTGGGCATTAAAAATAATTTACTGTCTTTAAATTCAAAATCCCCTAAAGACACGACAAAGCCCCGGAGTGTGTGTGTTTTGTGTGTCTTTTTTTTTTCTTTTCTTTTCAAAACAAAGACATTGAACTGTACTTGTCATGGGCTTTCCAAATGAGCGCAACCATCCGTGGAGCCAAATAATTAATTATATATAATATTACCAAGGGCAGGGCGGTTCGGTGGCGCACTGGTTAGCACGTCCGCCTCACAGTTAGGAGGGTGCCGGATCGATTCCACCCTCCCTGTGTGGAGTTTGCATGTTCTCCCCGAGCCCGCGTGGGTTTCCTCCGGGCACACTGGTTTCCTCCCACATCCCAAAAACATGCTTGATACACCGATTGAGCACTCTAAATTGCCGCTAGGTGTGAGTGCGAGTGCGGATGGTTGTTCGTCTCTGTGTGCCCTGCGATTGGCTGGCAACCGGTTCAGGGTGTCCCCCACCTACTGCCCGATGACCGCTGGGATAGGCTCCAGCACCCCGTGACCCCCGTGGGGACAAAGCGGTACAGAAAATGGATGGATGGATTACCAAGGGCTGAACAATACGGTCTGAAAACACAAAAAATACGGTTTTAGGCAATTATTGTCCTGCTTTGTTGGAATTTTTTTTTTTTAGCATCTTATCAAAACATCACATGCATACTCTGCTTACACTAACAACATGGCGGCAACAAAGAGGCGCTAGTTTATAATGGCATCGTCGCTATTGTCATCTTAGCCACTTTTCGCAAAGCAGAAATGTTTTTTTCCAGTTTTTAGTTCTGAAAGAGATTTTATTCCCACATCCCGAGCGTTCTGGTTTACGTACAGATTCCGGTTGATGCTGTGGGGTCATGGTCCCTCTTTGGCAAAACTGGAATTGTAATGAGTTGGATTAAGGCCCCCTGTCGGGAGGATGCGGCCCTCATCCTGACCACCTCCTCACTGGGAATCTATCCCGTGCGAAGGACAGGAAGCCAAGTGTCAGGCAGGAACATACTGACGTTAATTAACAACATCTGACACAGATGCTGGGCTTGTAGGCACTCCGAAGGTGGTCCCGTCACTTTCTTTTTTTGGGGCGTAGTTTTTTTTTTCGTTTTTAATAATTTTTTCCTAGCTCCTTGGCGTGTCTGCTTTGCTAGTTCCTGAGGGAAGTGCCGCGGTAATAGAGATTGACATTAACACCTCATGTCTGCCTTAAATATTGTGACAGCGCACATCGACAAAAAGGCACTTTGGCGTCGTCGCCCCCCGAAGAAGAAGTTGACCCGGAAGCCCTCGACTGTGCGACACCTTGGCGAGGGCGCCAATCAGGCCTCTGCCGCCTAAAATAAACATGGCAATTCCTGACGCGTCTGCAAACGTGCTGACATGCGGCCCGCCGTGTGCGAAGCCATTATCGTGCGACGCGAGCAGACAGAAAGAGGGTGATTGCCCGCTGTGGCGAGTGAGCACGTTCTAAGTACGTTCTGAACAAAGTGTAAGGTAAACGGGCTCACTCCACGACACGCTGCCCCATGTGGTGGTTTCCGAAGCAGACTTTTGGCGGCAGAGGGTGCCCAGGATGCCCCACCTGCACCGGCCGCTCCCTCCCCCTCCCTCTCCTAATGACCCTCGTAAATCACATCTTTAAGTGACCACCACGGACTCCCGACCTGTCCGCCGTCCAATTCCAAGGCGACCCGTACCGGCTTCTGGAGCGAGGCCAACGCGTGGAAATTAAAAATTGGATCGTGTGATTCATCTTCTAAATGACCACCTGGCCGGCCCCTCCCCCTCACATTTGTAATGAGCTGCTCATATTGGCACACAGTTGAAGATTTTATTATCAATAACCAACGATTGGCTGATGTTGACATTTTGTTGGGCAGCTGAGCACCTTGCTGCCAAAGGGAAATTGTCCACAATTTGAACAAATCTTGTTTGTGTACGTTTGACTGACTCCTGCCAACTCCCATTTATTCTTCTTCTTCAGACATTGCCAAGGTGTCAGATCAGACTCAGTATCATCCAATATTCAAAATCTAGTAACTCCACTTGGCAGCCGAGCACCTTTTCCCTCGAAATTTAAAAAACGAAACAATTATGGATGCCCACTTTTTAAGTCCCACTCTCCTCCTCATCTCTGATATTGAAGTACAACATTTGAAAGATAAGCTGAATAAGAAGCAACTTCAAGTAGGACGCCGGCTGACATGTTGACAGCCGTAAGTCCGCCGCCATGAAACACCTGCCAATAACGCCTGGAAAGTCCACAGGCAGGAGGAAAGAGGGGAGGGGGTGGGGTGAGGGTGGGGGGCTCTCCAATGCAATGCTGCCGCCCCCTGCTGGTAAGCAGCTTTTGAAGCCTTCCCTCCTCCCCGGCCCTGCCCTGCCATTCAAACACCCCCCAGCTTCCCTACCATCCAATCCCCAACAGTAAAAATCTTTCACCATTTATTTATTTATTATTTATTTATTCATTTTACAAATCCCACTGCTAAATATTCAAATATTTCCTTTCACCTTTAAAAACTTTTTTTTTTAATTCGGAGTTATCTCGATATGAGGGAGGGGGAGTTAATTGCGCACTCACGTTCATCTTAAAAAAAAAAAAAAAAAATTGCCAGAAGGTACATGACTCTAAACTCTATGTCCTCCTCATCAAATTGAATCCAAATAAATTCCATAGTGCTCTCACTAATGGCCGCACTGACCGCAGGAGGCAAGTCTAACAAAATTAGTATGCAAAAGAGATGGCCTATCATGATATCTGAGGATGAATTTGGGGGGAAGGAAGAAAAAAAGAAGACAATGGAATTTGGAGCGTGCAGACGTGTGCAGCCTCCCAATGGAAGCTGCATTGAAAACAACTTAACTCGCGACAGCAGGTGGGATGGGATGCGAGAAGGGAGAAAATGCACCACTCGTGGAAACATCTTTGATATTTAGTTGATTCCGTGGAGCAGCGGAGGACAAAAACAAGTGCTCCTCTCTGTCTCTGTCTCACACGAACACACGCGCGCACACACAACAGCATTATGAATGTGCAGCATACTGAGACAACCTTTTCTCCACTAAAACCAAATTAAGCATATGCGCCTGCGTTACTTTGCACAAGGATCCCTCAAATAATGATCATTCAATGTTTTGTTAGAATTACTAGCTGTAAAGTAATGTATTGGTTCTTTATAAGACTCATTCAAATAATTATATTGCTAAGATTATTTAGACTAAAAGGGCGGAATAAAAATATATAAACATGATCAAGTTTTATTATGTTTTGTTGTTTAAGTTTGGATGAAAAATAATGGAACAATTTACATTAAATCTAAAAACACCTAAGTATGGAATTGAAAAATAAAATTACAATAAAATCTTTCATTTAAATTGCATCTGATTATTTTGACTTTATTTTTACAAATTCGTGATTAACTTCACGATTCAAAAACAAACACGAAGCTGAATTATAAACACGTCATAAATTGTGTGTTGTCCGTTTTGCGGAGTGCGCAATACACAACTTGCGCAAAACGTTTTGCTTTGTAGTTTTTATTGAGTATCAATAATAATAATAATAATAATAATAATACTTTCCATCTAACAGAACGTCATTTATTATTATCATTAATAATGTTAGATGGAAAGTAGTCCCATGCAGCACGACCCGAAGCCTCGCGGGCCTCCGGAGTTCTTCGTCGTCTTCCTCCTCCTCCTCCTGAATGTTAATCGCAGCGTTTCCGTATCATAAACGCTGACATAAATCAACGGCGTACAATATTACGCTCCACTCTTTTAATGTCCCCCTACGTGGTGCGCAGGAGCTGCGGAATAAATCACCTTAGCCGCCCTGCGTGCGCGCTGCGTGTTCACGCTCGTAAGCTTCAGCCTGCAATTTGCACGCCCCCCCCCCCCCCAACTTTTCTGTGCGTGAAAGATGAAGGCCTCATTTAGTCATCAATGGACATTCCATTGACCCCCCCCTCGCTCTTCTTTTATTTTAATTGTTGTTATTATTCAAATGTACTCCGTTTCATCCGTCAACGATGGCACGCGGAGCTTCGTTAGAAATGTCATCAAATGGAAAAGATGCTCGTGGTTATTAAAAAAATATGCTAACGTTCCCACGCGTTAAATTTTTAAAATGACAATCAATAATAAATAATTGTTGTAAACCGTTGTGTGTGTGTGTGTGTGTGTGTGTGTGTGTGTGTGTGTGTGTGTGTGTGCGCGTGTGTGTGTGTGTGTGTGTGTGTGTGCGTGTGTGTGTGTGTGTGTGTGTGTGTGTGTGCGTGTGTGTGTGTGTGTGTGTGTGTGTGTGTGTGTGTGTGTGTGTGTGTGTGTGTGTGTGTGTGTGTGTGACGGTGGTGGTATTTCCACTTAAACATTAAACACTGTGAATGTATTGAATCAAAATCTAATTTTCCGTTTGAGGTTCTATTAGTTGCATGAAAACATATACTTCATTATTTTGTCGTTATAATATAAAAAACAAGATTTGTTTTATCAAATCAAATTAAAGTATTAACAAATCATCTGAATAATACAAATAAATTATTAAATGTTTTGACATCACTGTTTGTCTTTAATATAGACTAACTTGATGTACTCTATTGTACCATGTTGTAATACACACTGTTTCAAACGTGGGCAATCATTTTCCCATACGAGTAATAAATTAATGTAATATTTAAAAATGAATTATTAAATGGTCTGAATGTTTAAGTCAGACCTCTGTAATAAAGAAATATTTTTCCCAATTGGGGGATCATTCCCCTTATAAATTGTTTTAATAAAGAAAACTATTGCAGGTTTTGCCTGAACTGATGAGATTTGCAAACAAAAGTGCCTTTTTAAAAACTTCTATTTAATAAATACCTCTACACCTTTGAGGTAAAATAATTATATTTATTTTATTTGAATATGCCCCATTTCAATTGTGGGCACCCTTTTCCCTATTAGGGCTACAATTTCATTTGTGATAATGAATAGAAATATATGAAAAATATTATTAGTATTTTTATGATTATTAGCATTGGTGTATTTTTTGTCTTTACCTTTCGGCCCAAAGTGGCCCACTGCTTCCTTAAGCCCTACATTATTTCCAATGTTTCTATATTTGTCATTTTGGAGAAAATCTGCCACTCGTGCTTTGGCGTGAAGTAAAGTTCTGAGTGTCCATGCATGCACCTCAGCTTCAGCCTCCTTAAGCCTCCACGAGGGCTTTCATATTTCCCCCGTCCCTCTTGCCAGCCCAGCATGGAGGCCCTGTAATGTGCACGTCTCCGCACGGCCACGCTTCCACTAAATGGGCCACATTTGCACATCTTCCCTCACGTACAATCCCGTTGCTCCGTCGTCCTCATTTTTTTATTTTATTTTAATGCGACTTCATTTCAAGATAATACCTTTCCCCCCACACCGTCCTTCATCATTTATTGCGTGTGTGTGTGTGTGTGTGTGTGTGTGTGTGTGTGCGTGCGTGCGTGCGTGCGTGCGTGCGTGTGTGTGTGTGTGTGTGTGTGTGTATGTGTCTGTGAAAAATTAATGCCTTTAATTTTGCTTGATGGCAACATCAGTGCGGCTCTGTAAATTGCGCTTTAATGAGATTTTGCTACAGGGGATAATCTAAGAGTGGGTGGGGGGGTGAATTAAAAAAAAAACATCTTGCAAACATCTGTAGACCTTCTACGTCGGAGACCCCCGTAAAATCTGCAGGGGTCTCTCCGGGATGAGCGCACAAAATACGTCCGCTTGATCAACACAACTGAATCGTCCCCGCAGTGTTTGAACATCCGCTCGACTAAATCAGGGCGACTTCAATCCGAAACCTAAATGTCGTAAATGTCAGAAGTCAACAAAGATCAAACGCTTGAGAACCAAGGGGCACGCAAGTTGTTGTTGAAAACAAAAACGATGTGGGTGCGCACAGACCCGACAACAACTCTAAAAAACATCCAGAATCAAAGTGAAAGCCCTTCAATATGGCGTCCACCCTTGCTGGGCATCTTTAGTACCACTGCTGTCTCCACAGCTCATCAGAAGACTTTTTAAGCTAGCTAGCTAGCCGTCACCAACCTTTCTTTCTTCAAAGAGTAAGCCAACAATTGGAATCAACTTTAATATTGGACCCTCCAAAAAAACCAAATGAAATAAGCATCATCACACAAGTCAGCGCAACCAAAATTCAAATTGCATTTTCCACTACATCCATGACATTGTGCAGTCCCTGAGCAGCTCCTTCAGCAGCAGACTATCACATCCACAGTGTAGGAAGGAGAGGTTCCGCAGGCCCTTCATTCCCACTGCTGTCAGACTCTACAACACGTGCGGCACCTGATCATGTGTTGGTTTCCTTCCGTGTCGTCTCTACCACTACTCGTGGCACTTGTCTTTGTCCTTGTTTGTCTGTAATTTATAAATTTTTACATTTGGCACTTGTTTCTTGTATTCTTGCACCCTTGTATGCTGCTGTGACAAGAAAACTTCCCCACTGTGGGATAAATAAAGTTCTCTCTCTCTCTCTCTCTCTCTCTCTCTCTCTCTCTCTCTCTCTCTCTCTCTCTCTCTCTCTCTCTCTCTCTCTCTCTCTCTCTCTCTCTCTCTCTCTCTCTCTCTATCTCTATCTGTATCACTGCCTGTCCTGAGCCAATCCTAAGGTCAAGCGCAAACTCCTCATTAGTTTTTTTTTTTTTTTTTACAGCTCCGTCCACATCCTCCACCTAGTTTGTATATTCCCTTATTATCGCTGCATTACCCTGTCCCGGTCGTCGTGGAAACCGTGCTAATTACAGAGCAGACGGCAACCTGCAAGGTGGGATGCTGTGAAAGTGAGAGGGGGGGGACTTGACATCCACTCGCAGGAGAGTGTCCTGCTTTTAAGACAAGGTGCTTCTCGGTGAGCGCTGTCAAGGACTAGTGATGTTTTCAGCGCGGATTCTTTGTACATTTAAATGTAATCAAGGCCCAAAATGGCTGACTAATGGGAATTTGTCAATACTGTAAGGTTGGAAGAATCACGCAGCCACCAAAAGTCACAAGATGAAAAACTTAGCCTTCCCTCGCATGATGCCATCTCCTCTGGGGGTCTCTCATCAAACCCGCTTGCAGGTCAATTGGAGCAGCAAGTGGTCCAAAAAAAAAAAAGATGACGAGATCCATGTCATAAAACGAGCTGGAAAGATTTGTGTTATATTCGCTCACAATATAAACGCATCAGCTGGTTTGGCCCATGTGATTCCCACTGGGGGGGGAGCAAGTCCTACCGAGCCAAATTGAGTGGGGAGCCTTAGCACGCAAGCCTGCCGGACTAATGAAGAGGCCCAGAGGATATTTGCAGGGTCACGGCAAGGATGTAGCGCAAGAAAATTGGACATTAAGCAGGAATGCCCCAGCTAACTTGAAACTAGCGCCGGCGTCGCTAGCAGGCAGAGTGCCGCTCTTATTTATTCAACTCCTTTCTGGAAATGAGATGATTATTCATTGAGTATCTGCATGGGTCGTGATCTTGCCGTCAGCCCGCAGAGCCACAATATGTGGGAAAATTTATTCAGGGCCTTTTATCAGCTTTAACGTGCAGACAAGGTAAAAATCACGCGGAAAAAGTCAGTAGGAATGAATTTTCCATGTCACTTGTTGGCTCCAATTTGTGTCTTGATGACATCACGCTGAAAGGTTTCACCGGCAAGCAACAAACATCAGTCAGTTTTAGCGGCCAAGACAACTCTCAGCTCTTTATCATCATCTGAACGTTTTCCTGAGACAAAAGCCGACGCAATTACATTGGCTTGATGAATTCCGTTCTTCTGCGTTGTTTGGTAAATAAGGGAATTCGTCAAAGGCGCGCTCAACGTATGGTAATTAAAGTGAAAAATTCTGTCACAATGTAAATCCTTAATTGGACCCCCGGAGAGACGGTAGAAACGTGTCTGGAATAAACTGTGGATGAGCGCGGACGGGAAAACAAAGCACGCTGAAATGTAGCCCGGCAAGTTCAATTAATCAGCGAGTGGAGAAATGGAGCGATTTAGCATCACTCATTCAGGGAATCGCCCGGCTCAGGTAATGCACTTTTAATCTTGCCTCGCCGGGAGCTCGGCCTAACAGTAACACGGAGAGAAGTTAAACATTCTGCGGGGATACTTTTGGGGCTCAAATTTGAAACGAGACTCAATGAATGGAGTGGCGGCGACTGTAAACACCGTCTGCTGACACGGCTGGCCGGGAGCTTATTAGCAGGGTCATCCGTGGACCTTAGAGTCGTCTCTCCGGTCGGTTGTAATGATCGGAACACATGCATCCAATTTCTGTTGGATCCCGGCAGATTTGAATCTTGAATCCTTGGCAGGAATGGTCTGACTTTATTTCTTCTCTTATGTCATTAAGAGCACCCCACCACCACCTAGCTTCTCCACCAACCGTCTGGGAAGTAGACACCTGCTTGGCCCGATGCTTGTAATGGATTCCCTCCTTTGCGCAGCAGCCTGTCATAGGGAGCTGTCATTCGGGGGATCATCAAGCGGAAGGCGCCGCCGCGTCTTCCGAGTACCTGGCATGCATAATTATGGATATTGCCGGACTTTGGAAATTATCCATTCAAATGACTGCGTCGCCAGAGGAGCTATTATGCCACTTTTGTTTCGATTTTGAATGTTCACGCCGTGGTGCACTTGAATTGCAACCGATGGTGGGTATTTCGAATCGGGGGGTGAAAACGTTTTTAACACACCCCACAGCACAATATCATTGCTCAGGATAAGCTTTCAGACATCGCATAATCAGGTCTTTGCTCACTCTGATCAGAAGCAGGTGAAAGTTTTGCCAGCTCATCGTTGTCTTGTATGTCCTGTTTGGCCATTGTTGTGGAAAGTGATTGAGTCAAGTAGTAGAAGGTGATTGGGCGGGGTAAAGCACATTGAGACACTTTTGAAGTGTCTTCAGTGAAGAGACAAATGAAATGCTGCAAATGAGAGCAGCAAACCCTTTGAACTTGCTATAAGGTCCGCTTGTTGGGGGCATTGGGAGTGCGACGTCCTGGTCACTCTGTGCTGCGGACGTTCGGGTTCCCGTCCGTCCTCTCGGCCGATGTATCTGTTTCCAAATGGGCCTGACGCAGGCCACAGACGTTCCCCGCTGGGGTCCTCTGAAATCAGAGACCCTTGAAGTGTCCGGTCTGCTGCCAGTCATATGCAAGCCTCCAAATGTGGCCCCTGCTGCACGGGAGGGAGGGAGGCCTTATGGTCAGCCCCAGTTTTCTGCCGGAGAGTCCCTCCCCCTGCCCCCGACGGCAGGGACTTGGTTCTGGCGCGCTAACCAGGGAGCAGACCACCCTGGGCTGGTCAGCAACCCCTGCTTACACCTGCCATAAAACTTAAAAGCTACAGTCCCATCCCGCAGCTTTGAAGTGTTCAAAGAGCGGCTCGCCTGCCCCGACCTTTGCTGCCACTCTGGCCGCAACACATGTTCTGCAGCCATGTAGAAAGGCCGGGGCCCCGGCCGCAGACAAGGCGGAATTGTTTACCTACATGTGAGAAGCGTAAGGGCCAGTGCACGGCGGCCATGTGTGGAGCCCCGTTGTTCCCACGCAGCGGCGGACATGTGTTTCTCACGTCCGCCGAGACCGCTCTCAACGTTAGCATAATCGCTTTGCGTCCACATTGTCGGATTTTGAAAAACAAGTTAATTCTGGTTCCTCTTCATTTCCATCAAATGATCAGCTGTTTTGCACTTCTCCAAGAATTATAATGGCTTCTCAAATGTGTCACTGCTGATATCGTGTCAACACTTATGTATTATATTCCTTTCACTCCACTACATTACAGTAAAAGGGCACTATGTCATAGGCTCCGGCTGTTTTACAGGGCATTAAATATGTACCAGTATAGTAGGCCGATAATGACACAAATCCGGGGGGCACTGTGTAAATGTCAAACAAAGGAGAGACTAATCTACAGCCACCCATAGCCTTGCATGCTCATAGTAGTCTTAGTCATAGTACAAAGCTATCCCGATACATAAGAGTTGCTGCAACAAAAAAGCTGCTTTGTCTTTAACTAGGTTTAGAGGCGCCACATGTACTACTTTTATTGAGTCACAAACACGGCCCAATTGTCCTTGCTGCTGTAGGTATGTATTAATAATTAAGCGACTGCACCCACAGACTCTCCACGCTTCGCTTTTTCATATACTGGCACATAAGAAAAGATAACCATAGTGAATATTTTATTGCAAAACTCAATATGCAGGCCTTGCCTAAGTATGGACACCATCATCTCTTGCGGCAGGACTCTTTTTGGCCCGAGGGGCGTCCGGGCTGCCTACACAAATGTTGATGAGATGAAACATGGCAACCGCGTGGTGTTTGCACTGTGACCTGCGGAATGTGCCTTCAAAAGAGGACTCCCGGGTCGGTGACTCCACCACCACCACCTTCTACTTTGCATGAAGTGAAACGTCACGCTATCGGTGTAAAAGGGCTGGAAAGTAGCAGCCGGGTTGTTAAAAAGAATAAAATAAAAGCACGGGGGGCTTTACGCATGGCATCCGAGCCAGCGCGGCGGGGGCGGCACATAAGCTCCTCCGCGTGATGGCGGCCCTGCGCGCCGCGCACGCCGCCATTAAAAACAGTGCGAACGGGAAGCCGTCAAGTGGAGCTGTCAACACCGCCCGGGCCTTTACAAGTGTGATGGGCGTAAATCACGGAATTTTGAAACAGCGTTGGGGTCCGCGTGTCCGCACATCTCTTGTCCCCCCCCACCTGCCATCTTTGTCATACCCCGTCTGCGTTTTATACACTGAATTAGTTTCATTCTCTCGCTGTCGGTCAATCCAGCGATGCGCCGAGGTATTCACTTAACGATATTAGTGATTGCAGCGCCGCGGAATTGTGAGAAGCAAAGAGAAAGACTTCGATGAAGCGAACTCCAAATTGCCTGATCTTTACAGGTGGTGTTCTCAGTGGAGTCCAAGCACAAGGCGTCAGCGGTTGTTGTTTCCGTGAATCTTGACGAAGAGAATGCACTCCACGGCTAGTTAGGAGGACAAATCAAGCACAACACTACTTCCGCTACCCGCCCCCCTAGATGCCCGGCAGCCCCTTCATGTCTTTCACCCTGCCGGGAGTCGGCATGCCGAGAGGCCTTTGTGCTCCCGCCGCTCGGGCTGCATCCACTGCAACTCCCACTCCTTTCAGCCGGGAAGCGGCAGGAATGCCCGGAGAGGCCCGGGCCAGGTCCGAGCGAGCACAACAGCCCTCGCCTCTTTTTTTGTGGAAGGGAAGGCGGCAGGGGTCTTAAGGACGGATGCGGTCAGTCTGCCTGGTGAATAATAGAGGGCCGGCCAGCTGTCTGAGTGGCAACAAAGGGACCAGTCTCCTGTTAGGCTTGCTTTATTTTGGCCTTGTTTCCGTGCAGACGCGCTACCTGGACGATGCGTTGACGTGAGGGGAGTGGCTCGCGATTGAGACGTCACATCACGACGACTTGATTTGCAAGCCTGATTTTCTCGCAAACCACCATAAATGTTTAGTGATTTTTGTGAATGCGTTCCAGCAACTGTTGTTATTTCCACTTTAATGGTGCATCACATTTCGATACATTCATGTAGAATACACTTATTTATGAACAGTTCAGTTGTATTTAACGTTTTAACGACATCACATTTGCATTTATTAGTCTTGCTTTTGTTGTGTTTTTTTTTTTAAGTGAAATATGTTTTTAATTTCTTAAAAACCCTCCATTTAAATGTTAATGTTCCAGTGGCAACACAAAACAAAATAATTGTTGGTAGCCGCTTTATTTTAATGATCGTTATTCTCATGCTTGGTGGGCAAAAAAACGTTTTCAAAAATTTGCAGAGCACTGTTGAATAGCCCAGACAAAAATTTGTAGCCGCTGGAATCGGAGTGTCACGGTGGCCCTATTGGGAAAGTTTTTTTTTTTTCTTTTTAAGGGGGGGGCAGTCGTCTATCTTTTGCCCCCCTTCCTCGGGTAGACTCTCTTTGATCCCTTTCACTTGCCCCCACTTTTCTTTCTCCCCGCCATGCTGGAGAATTCTTGAGTTTGTCCATAGAAACGTGTCTTTTCCACAGGAATATTGATGTTTTTTGCCTCGCGGGGGTTTTGATATGGCGGATCACAATTAGAAAGCCCAAGACAATGCTGGCATTCATGCGTTTGTGGGGTTAGAGTTGGGGGGGGGTTAATGTTCATATCCTCATTTCTCCGATGAATACAAATATTTATCCAGGCGTTCCAGACCTCTGAAGCTTTTGTTGGAGCAACAACAGTCCATTCTTTTCTTTCATGTTTTATTATTTAATTGTATGGTTTTTGTTATGATTATTGTTTGTCATCCATTTTGTTTTCCCCCAATTTTGATTTATGCTTGAAATAATTATAATATCTCAAAAGCTGATGTGATGTTTTTAAAATCAGCTTGGGAGTGGGTTTTTTTCACGATTGTCTGTTTGTTTGTTTTTTATTGTTTGTATGTGTTGTTATTTATATATTCAACTCTGGTGAATTTATTCTTGTTTTGTTTGTATTACTGTTTGTTTTAGTTCTGTTATCAATTAATTTGATTAATATTTTTATATATAAATTGCTTATGTAGTCTGTTTTTGTTTTGTTGTTTATTTTTGTTCTGTTATTCAATGAATTTATTTTCTTATTTCAATCCTTCGTCTTGTCTAAACATCCTGCATCACTTTGACCTCTTGTCCCTCGTACCCGAGCCACGGGAGCCCGGCACGGTATTAAAATGACACCTATCGACCTTTTCTCAGCCTTTTCGCGGCTTAACTTGTCTGACGGAGCCGCGCAAAAAAGCCTCAATGGTCACCGAAATAGCTTGAAACTGATATGAGCCAAATTTTCAAATGCACACTGACAAGCATGCCAAGCAAAATATTTTTGGGATGGATGAGGCAAAACTGAAGCTTTTGGACCAGCTGCATCAGCTGGAGGTTTACATATGCAAAAAAAAATGTAGAACTACAAAAAAAAACCATCTAAGAATGAAACGCTGGGCTTTGTTCATCATTGTTCTTAGTCACCTTTTGGAAGGAGTCTCAACACGCCAGAAAAAATCACACGTCCCTCTCACCTTCGCCAGGCTTCAGACAGGATGTTCTCAGACAAGCCAGTGTCATCGGCACCTTGAAACACAGCCACAAAAAAAATAAGTAATGTCTGCGTTTGCTAGACCAATTAGAATACAGACAACCCCAAAAATGTTCATTCAAGCTTTTTTGTTCACCAGCACCTTTAATCAGATTTACAAGAGAAAAAGTTTACTCGCACGCGTCCCAGAGACTCAAAAGGACGCGTGACGGCGACGCGCGTCCCCTCACAAAAGACACAGTTGTCATTGGCGGACAAAAAAAAGATTGTCTTCTATGGGGTGGGGACACAAAGGCAAAGGTCAAGTCCCCTTTCGCTTCAAGTGTCCTGCTTTTCTATTCACCTCAACGTGACAACTTGCTGCAGCTCCTTGTTCTTGGGGGGGGCTTAAACCCTGAATGTGCCCCCCCCAGCCTTTAAACCCTGAAAGTGCCCCCCCATCTCCCCCACACTCACTCCTTCCTCCTTCCTGCCCAGACAAACCTCCACAATAACGACAAAGAAAGTAAAGCATTTGTATGATTAGCGCAGTCGGTTGATTATTTGTTAGGGAGAATAAGTTGCGTTAATTGCGCGGCAGGTATAACGAGGGGGTCTGATCCCCCCCAGCCCCCCACCCCCTGCTCGCTATTGACTCCTGGCAGCTTTAATGAGTGGCAGGTAGGCACTGCTTCCTGCTCGCCGGCACACTCAAATGGGCCTCTCGCCGCTTGCAGCCGCCGACTCTGGCTGTGTGCAGGAAACAATTGATTTGGGGCATCAACTTAATGACGCGGGCCAGGAATTAGACAAGACCCGGACCAGAGGTTGTTTTTTTTTTCCCCCTTGGCACGCACACACATTTAAAACCTCAGTCTGCTGCAGGTTTGTGTGTAAAATCTCTCAAGTATTTATATTTAATATATATATATTTTTTTAATATGAGACGATTGAAAGACTTTTTTTCAGTGCGTTTCCTCCGCCGTCAAAAGTAGACCCTTGGGTGTCGGACATGATTCTGATCATGTTTGTGATTATGCGTGTGTTGCGGGGGGCATGATTAAGATGCAGTGACCCTTCCACCGGGGGACGTCCATATGCTTTGGCCGTCAAAGTGACACTTGCTGTCTGCTCAAATGCTCCCCCCTACTCCCCTTTCACATCGCCTTCCTTCTATTAGCTAGCTTTTGTTTCAACGTGATAGACACGCCGTGAAGCTCAGCGCCCCGCTGCTGATTATGCTGCGCCATTTACATCGGACTGAGAGCAGGCAGGAACGTGAATAGGAAATATGAAGATGACAACCTTGACACGCTTTGTCAGATAAACACACACGAACCTAAACTAACCCGAACCCAATTTTTGTTTTTGGGGTTAGGGTTAAACTACTATAACTATAAATACACATGCACACACACACACACACACACACACACACACACACACACACACACACACACACACACACAGTATATATATATATATATATATATACGTATATATATTTCAATAATAGCCCAGCTCCATTGGGTTTCCTCTGGCATAAGAGACTTAAAAAAAATTTTTTTGCATGCATGCATGCATGCATTCATGCGACATTATGGATGGCCCCCATTTGCAATCCACGGCGGGCCCACCTCCGAGCAGGTGATCGGCGTGTGGTAACGGGCAGCCAGCGGTGTCCTGACACCACTATAATAATAGTTAATAGAGCGTATTAAAAGAAGCCGTCACGCGCGTCTTCATTAGGCCGCCACGGCCTTCCATTTCATTTGCGTGCCAATTTATGGCCAATATTGAGGGGGAGAAAAGCGCATGTTCATCGTGTGTAATGTTTTTTTCCTGCGGGAGGTAACGAAATGACCCCGAAAGTCGATGCATACATGTAAAGTGTTTTTCTTGGTCTTCCAATGTGACGTGTGAAATAGTGCACATAAAGCAGTGATTCATATCCCATAATGCTCAGGGCTTATGTTGATATATGGTGATACGCTGTCTCTTTTTATCGAGTGCACTTATGCCTTTATGGCTTTGGCTTCATCCCTCGGACTCTTCTTCTCCTCCTTGACAATCTTTTTCGTCTTTCTTTTTTTTCTTTTCTTTCTTCTCTGTAGGACGCTTCATTAGCTTGCACGTCAACCACTTGCAGGTCACTCAATGTGGACAGAAGGATTCCAACTGTGGCCAGAGAGGAGCCTCTGTCAAAAGTTGGTGTCAAGACATTATTTTTCCCCTTCTCATTTCCACTTAAAGTGCTATGCTATAAAAAAAGGGGGGGTGGGGGGGTCAATGAAGCACTGATTCTGTTAAGTGCCTTCAGGAGACAGTAATAATTCATGTTTTAAAAAGTCAAGTTTTGCATGTTCTAAAAAGTTACTAAATTCCATTTCAAAGAATCAAGTGTGCAGCATACTCAGGCCAAATAGTTTATAGGTGAAGGAATATAAGATTTCAAAAGTTTAATTTCGTGTAGCATGCATCAGTTTTTTTTTTTAAATAAAAGCAAATATCTACCGTATTTTTCGGACTATAACTCGCATTTTTCTTCATAGTTTGGGTGGGGGGGGCGACTTATACTGAGGAGCGACTTATATGTGAATTTTTTCACAGAAGGTTTGAAAAACTATTATGGCTTTTACGCACGCCCGGTCCTACTCTACGGAGCTCTCTTTCACCTCCGTGGATGGAAGTCGGGGGCCGGCGCTCGGCCGGGTGGCTGTCCGGGGACGGTGGATGGGGCTCGGACATGGCTTTTACGCACGCCCGGTCCTATTCTATGGAGCTCTCTTCCACCTCCGTGGCTGGAAGTGCCACCTCTGGGGATGGAAGTCCACGCCGCCACACGCCTGGAAGTCCACGCCGGTGCTTGGGGCCGTGTGGCGGTGAACTATTTATGTTATAGTTATTTGATATATTTTATTTCGTGTCGCAACTTGTATATGTTTTTATCGTTACAGTTCAGTAGTTGTTGGCTCGTTGAACTCTTTTGTTAAATAAAGAGCCGTTTACCAAACCCACGTCTTTCCTTGTACTTTGTTAACGCTACAATATAGTTATATACTAGATCTGTGGAATAACGGCGAGGCTGACGTCAGGGCGCACGCGCGGCGTTGTTGACAAAGGACGAGGAATTTGATCGATGGATTTAATAATTTGGAGTGACACAGATGGTTTGATAATATTATTGCTTATATAATAGTTATTTAATATATAAATTATATATCGTTATACGGGCCTGTGGAATATTTTGAAGTGCAAGCGCCGTCAGCTGCGCGCACCCGGCCGGCATTGTTGACATAAAGGACGATCGATGGATTTAATGATTTGGAGTGACAGAGATGGTTTGATAATATTATTGCTTATATAATAGTTATTTGATATATAATTTATATATCGTTATATGGGCCTGTGGAATATTTTGAAGTGCAACCGCCGTCAGCGGCGCGCACCCGGCCGGCATTGTTGACATAAAGGACGATCGATGGATTTAATGAATAGGAGTGACACAGATGGTTTTATAAACGTGTTATTTATGTAATAGTTATTTGAATAACTCTGAATGTTACGTCAAGCCCGTTCTCAGCTCTTCGTTTGTGTTTATGTCACGTTAGCATACCGTATCGTTTAGCCTGTTGTTGCTCGTTCATGTCTGTTATTGGTGTTGGATTTTGTCGAATAAATTTCCCCCAAAATGCGATTTATACTCCGGAGCGACTTATATATGTTTTTTTTTCACGTTATTGTGCATTTTATGGCTAATGCGACCTATATTCCGGAGCGACTTTCAGTCCGAAAAATACGGTAATTCATATCTATTCTTCAAACTGCACAAGTTACAACAAAACATCAAATTCTGCTTGGGCTACAAGTAAATTAAAGCAAAAATAATCAAATCAATAGGCTACAGTAAGTATAATTGGAAAGCATTTCTAAACCATTGTAATTCTCTCACTTATTCTCAGTCTAATTAGGTATTGTTTTAGGGGGGGTGCTAAGTGAATGCAATCAATAATGTCACTGCGAGCTGCATGTGCTGTTCCAACTTACAGAATGTTCCAACCGTTCAGAACCGTACAGTCTTTCTCGCTTGGCAGCATGCATGGGAATCCTCAAGCCCTACTTCTCCACTTTGGTGTGGTGTCGTGTTGCACACAAGCAGTCCACTGATTGGATAGCCGCTTCCCCCTTTCTACGTGCATGAAGTCCAGTTAATCTTGCTATAAAAGGCTCCCATAAATCTTTATGGCCAAGGCTGCTGCTTACCGATATCATGGCGAGCATGCCATCCTGCCAAGCCCTTTGGAAATATACCAGCACACGTGCCTTTACTGTATATTTATATTATATTTTATTTTTACTAAATAAATAAATACAAATTATATATGTTTTAACGCTTTAGTGCTGCAGCACAAGCACTTTGGTGCGTGCTTTTCCTTTCCTTTCCTTGCATTGCACCTGTCTTCTCCTTTCTTCTCTTCATCCTGATAATTACTGACCTGCTCGAGGTGCTGATGGAGGAGCCTCGGTGGTGATGGTGGGGGTGAGGGTGGAGGGAGGGAATGGAGGGGGTGGGGCTTTTTTTTAACTCCTTGCCTGCTAATCCCCCCCATTAGATAGGGCTTTTGTTCAATAATGCCGGACAGTTTCCGGAAGTGGGATTAGTGCCTCTATTATTTTGCAAAAGAAATGATAGTTCACACCCAAATGAGCCTCAGGATCTATTGAAGGACGGACACTTCATTAGGTACACCTGCACACAGTAGCGGTTTTTGACACGGGTGACATTTTATTTATGTCATGTGTGGGGGGCCACAAAAATACGTGGTGGGTTTAATCAGATTCCTAGCCATCAACGGTGATTCCTAGCCAACCAAATACTCTTTCACAGTGTGGCTCACTTGTAGAGCGATAGCCTTCAACTTTGAAGGTGGTGGGTTCAATCGTCAAGCCTGGTGATCATGTCCAAGCGTCCTTGGCAAGACACTGAGGTTTATTTTTCTCTCGGCAGCATCAATTTACTTTTTCTGTATTTTTCTAGTTGGAAACCCTAGCCCTAGTTGCAAACCCTAGCCCTAGAAGGAAACGAGTTTCCAACTTGGCTTTCAAACTGGGGCCAAGGTTAGGGTTAGGGTCTTCAACGTGGCTTTCAAACTGAAGCCAGGGTTTCCAACTTGGCTTTCAAACTGGGGCCAGGGTTACGGTTTCCAAGTAGGCTTTCAAAATGAGGTCAGGGTTTTCAACCAGGCTGTTTACTTTTTCTGTATCGTCTTGGGGTGTTTTCACCAAGTGTAGCAAATTTGAACAGGTTCCCCCCTCCCCAAGCAAAGTTACAAGGGGGACACTAATTCTAACAGCAGCCCTATTAGAATTCAACTTTTTTTTTGTCACATGCCCAAAACAAAAACAAAAAAAATTAACTACAAAATTGTTTTCTATTATTTGTCATATCACTGTGTGGGGAATTGGCAATTTAGCGTCCCCTTCAGCTGCAGGCGGGGCAGACCAGCCTGAGGGAGTGAGGACTTAACTAACAAGTCAGTGAACGATTGGCCTAGGCAGCGTTATGGTAGCCAATCAAAGCCAATGTTTTAACATGTGTAGATTCGTCAATAGTCACACGCAACACAAACAGAAGAGGCACAAATGGTGAGTAAGGAGCAAGTGGATGAAAAATTTGCATTTTCAAGGTGGTGATACTAACATTATTTTAAATCCATTGAGATTATTATTATTTATTAAATTATTTCATTTATTATTATCTTTGCATTACTGACATTTAGCACGTAAAGGCATTTATATTCAAATTTATAATTCATGGATGGATGTTTTGTAAAAAAGTTAAATTGTGGCATATCAAGCTCAATTGCAATAGCAATTAGAGCGGCTCTTCTAAAATTTTGGCGCATATACTGTTCTAAAAAAACGTCTATGCAAAATAGAATGTGTTTTATTTGGGGGGGGGGTTACAAGGGGGGGGGGGGGCGCTCAGGGATAATCTCACCCAGGGAGTAATTCAGTGTAGAACCGCCACTGCCTGCACACCAGATTAGCATTTATTATTGAGGCTGTGATTTGGAATCATTTCGCAAGGCAGATGTTTAAACAGTCTATTTTAGAAACCGTCTAAAAATAAATTAAAAATATCAACTGTTTTTTAAATCCCCCATAGATAGCTAATAATACACAATAAAATTTGCTGCATCATATTTTGTCATAAATCCATTACGACCCTTTGGGGGACCTGTAATACAGAAGAATAAAAAGGCCCCTTGAAAGGGAAAAAGGTCCCCTACACCTGCTGTTTATATTATAAGCGTAAAGGCAGCTGCAAAGAGCGCCTGACTCAAAATAATGACAACAAATACATTTACACACACCTTCCATATAGGTGTCGTTTTAACGAGTTTAACTGTAGTTCTGAACATTTTAGTAGCATTTAGGGTTAGTTTATAAAATTTGTTCGGGCGTCACATACATGTCGTTTATACGAACGTCATTCCAACTGCGACGTGAGTGCTTAACCATGGACTCCTTTGACTTACGAACCACGTCGTAAGAACGCGTCGGAGATCGCGGTGGTGCATTCAAGGCCATCATTCTTCCGCACATTTAGAATTAAGAGACGTTTTCAAAGGGGGCAAAGATTGCCGTGTCTAATTGACAAGGCGTGTTCTCAACTCCCCACTCGTCACTGCGGGCGCGCGCGCGTGCACGTGTGTTTTAACTCAGTGCACCAAGTTGACAAGTGGAACTAAAAGGGTTTTTGGTTAAATAATAGAGAGGAGCCAGCACAAAAGCCTTTTTCCCCTCCTCAGCCTCTCATATGAAGTCGCACTTCAAAGGAGACTTTCAATTGAGATCCAACTATCTCATAGTGTGTGTGGGAAGAAAAGCATCGTCCGTGTTGTTTGCTCGCTCCACAAAGCGCGCATAGTTACGCACTTGAAGGCCAAGACGGTGTTTCCACCCACTTCCACAAAGTCCTTTTTCATGCATTTTAAGTCGGCCCAAAAGTTCACTTTGAACACTGAAGCTAAAATATGAGCAGAGGTGCACAGTGTGACGGGGGGAAAGTATTTCTCCTCTTTTCGAGTCCGACATAAAGCATGTAGATTAGCGTTTCCGACCCCATGGGGGAAGCGAATATTACATTCTTTGCAGGCGACGCCTTTGAGTCGGCGGACTTGACACCCCCCTACCCGCTTTCCTCTTAGCCCTAGTCTTATCATTGCACTTTGTCTCGGCCATTGCCAGAGAAATTTTAATGCAGCGTCACAACAAAACAAGGGAGGCAAAAAAAACGAAAAAGGATGGAAAAAAAGTGCTCCTTTTGTGTCTTGATGCACTTTGAAGTTCGAATCAGCGGTTAGTGTTGCTTGGCACGCACCACCGCCACGACAAGTTAACACTTAACACACGCGCGCACATTTGCTGCATCAAATAGATGCGTAAAAATTTTTGTAAAATAAAGAAAGACAGCTCCTGTTTCAAAGCTGAACCGTTGACAAAAACAAAACTTCGACAAGGACAATACAAGTGAAATGAAAGAATTAACTCTGCTAGATGGAAAAATATATCTAAAATGATAATACGCAGAATAAACATGTTTGAGACGTGGGTCTGGTTCTGTCCCCCCACCACCACACCAAAAAATAAAAAATTCTAACTTGAATAGAAAGTTCGGCAAATAAAAAAATTGAGCTACAGAAAATACAGACTTTTCGATGCAAAAATAAACTAGACAAAAATATCTCACCCTGAACTTTTTTTTTAACTATAAAAATGTGTGTGTATATATATATATATATATAAAGTAAAAACTCACTATTTAGACTCCACACTAATTTGAAGCAAGTTGTGGCAAAATAAAGTAAAGTCAAGAGACACTTTTTTTTGGCAATAAATACATTTATGAAAAATTACATTTGAAAAAATAAGACTAAAAAGGTCCCTTTTGCAAAAACGATACAAGCAACCATGAAAAAACACTTTCTGCATTAAAAAAAAAATACGAAAATGTTTTTTATAAATAAGACAACATTCCCCATTCTTAAAAAAAACTTAATTTATAAAAATCAGTGCGAGTCACAAGAGTGGAAAAACAATTCAGCCGAACGACAGAAGAGATTGACAAGAGCACAAGTTTGCAAAAAAATGCACCTGAAGAAGCACTTCGCATGAATTTGTCAAAATCTGTTGAAAATACTCACAAAGTGACAAGGCAGTTCGGTACGTAATTATAGAGTGCTGCTCGAAGCTGGGGGGGACCAAGGCGAAAGAAAAAAAAGGACCCGACTTGGTACAAAAACCACAAAAACGTGTTGAAACGTTTACATTTCCACGCTCAGTATTTCAAAAGCAAAAAAACAACAACCAAAAAGCCTGCATACAAAACTACCAAACAGGGACAACATTTACAAAATGTACAAAATTTACATTTTGGCCTCGAGGAGTTTCGGAAACGTGCACTTTGGCTCTTAGATACAAAACCAGATTGAAAAATAAATAATAAAGGAGAACATTTTATATACAATTACAAATTTAAAAAAAAAAAAAAATCATTGCACAAAAAGCATGCCCGAAAAGTCTACGTCGGGGTGGGCAAACGTTGGTGAGTTTTTTTTTCTTTAATAAAATCGGTTCGTTAAAACGAAAATTGTAAATTATTATCATCATCAAGGTTTGCCCATTTGGTATTCATTAGTAGGCCAAACGAATTACTGTAAATGCAATTGAATCTTGACCTTGAAATCAAGAATTATTATATATACACATTAATATGAATTATAATATTGATTATTAAATGATGAGGATTACTTACATGTAAATTAATGTTTGTTTTATTTCGTTTTTAACAGACAAATGGCCCATGTCATAAAATATATGAAAAATGCTTATTTAAAATTGTATATATTTAAAAATGTTAATTTGGAAAATATTTTGAAATAAAATCCAACATATAGGAAATTACTTTAGCCCCACCCCCCAAAAAATTATATTTAAAAGTGATTATGAAAAAACTAATGTAATTTTTAATGCATGTTAATGTTAAATGAATTGTTTTTTTTTAATATATTTTACTCCCCTCCACTTCATCACGTCCAAAAACATTCCAGATCCAACGTGGCCCAAATTGACAACAGTTTGCCCACCCCTGCACTCTAATGTAGCCTACCACAAAGTCCACAGATGATTTGAACACGACTCGGTCCATAAAATGAAGTCTTTTTTTTTTTATTGTGTGTTAAAAAGGGGGGGAAAGTCGCTTCTGTTTTTTTGGCAGCGAGTCTAGAAGTTGTCCCTCAAGTCCCGGTCCCTGTATGAGGGCTCGTCCTCCTCGGTGGCCGATTCAGGCGTGGAGGGTCCACTGTGGACCCCGCTGGCCCCGGAGCTGTGGCACACGTACCACTCGCTCAGGTTGGCCGGGTGCGAGGAGGGGGCGGAGGCGGTGCCAGGGCCAGGCGCGCCTCCCGGCGGCGGCGCCGGCGGCTCGCGGCCCTGGTCGGAGGAGGGAGACACGAGGGACGTCGTGGACGACTCGTAGCCGGAGCTGGGCGGCGGAGGGGACTTGCAGTGCACCTTCATGTGTTTGCGCAGCGAGCTCGGGTGAGTGTAGGATTTGTCGCAGCCACGCACTTTGCAGTTGTACGGCTTGTCGGACGTGTGCACGTGCGAGTGCTTTTTGCGGTCGCTGCTGTTCGCGAAGCGCCGGTCGCAGCCAGCGAATTCGCACTTGAACGGCTTCTCACCTGCAATCCCACACACGTGCAAAAGACACACACACACACACACACACACACACACACACACACACACACACACACACAAACAAACAAACAAAAAGTGCCATTAACGGGCTTGTTTATACGAGAAGCGTGACGTCATCCTCCATAGTCCGGAGAGCGAAAAAATAAAAATAAAATACTCCAACATTAAAATACAGTAGCATAAAAAACCCAAGAGATGACAAACTTGGCAAATATTTACTCCTAAAAAGTTATGCAGTACTTAATATTTTTGTAAAACCCTGTAGCATAAAAAAACCAAGAGATGACAAACTTGGCAAAGATTTACTCCTAAAATGTTATGCAGTATTTAATATTTTTGTAAAACCCTGTAGCATAAATTGCAGATTAAAATATGCTTGAATATGATTCGAGAAAATGACAATTGAAAAGAAATTAAACTAAATGCAAATCTATTTAAAATTAAATACAACAGAACCGTAACTAATTTAAAAATATCTAAGCGCTACTGTAACATGATGTAGTTCAACCTTAAATTTATTTTTTGTGTACCACTAGAGGGAGCCACACTTGGGGATTGTAATCGTGGGGGGGGGGGGGGGGGTGAACGATGCAACAAAGTTTGTAATATGTTCTTTGCATTTTGGGTTGAAAAGTGCTTCTGTGGCTTTGGAGAAACTAAATGTCCAGTTGTTTGGTGGAACAGTTTAAAGCTTAACATGGACTTTATACAGCCCATGTACCACAGGTTGAACACAACATTCTCTATATGGGGAAAAAATTGAGGGGGGGGTTGCAAAAATATATGAAGACATTAAGCACTATGTTGGGGAGTGGATTTAGATAGTTTTTAATATTTACGCAATATTAGCATCGAAAACAGTACTAAAAAATACCAGACCACCACAGTTTTTGCATGCACAATACTGTTATTTAAAAAAAAACGAATATATGGTGGATGCTTTTCAAACCAAACAAAAATATGAAACAAAAAAATTATACATAAAAATGTCAATATATTTAGATATTAAATGTGTGGAGGTAGCACAGATATTGGAACAGTTAACCAAAACGTCATTAAAAACTAAGATTTGTAAAATAAATTTCAAATATTATATAAACATCTATATTTGCACAATATTTGTCGATTGACACTTGATGTAAGCTATCCCTGAATCACACTGCTGTGTGTGTGTGCGCATGTGTGTGTATTATATACACAGTTCAAGGTTTGTTTGCATTGTGAAGCCCAGCTCGAATACTTCTCTCTTCTTTTCGATACGGTTTTACACATGACGCACACGCACGCACTTACGCACACACGGGACAGTGTGAATAAATTAGGCAGAAATCAACTCCTGCTCCAGCACGAAGGCTTTCTGAGCACATGTAATTGGGCCTGTCTAATTACACTTGCGCTTTTTTGAATATCAATTTGACCTTCAGCTGTTGGGTTGAGAGAGCCAATCAAGGATATTAGTGTAGTACAAGAAAGCATGGAGGAGCAAGCAAGACCCCAGGGGCGGACAACCGCCCCCCCCCCCCCCCCACACACACACACACCACCACTAACACCACCCCCTTCCCCCACTCCAGTCAGCCACCCCCCACCCTCACTACCTCAATCATAACCACACTTTATAGCTTTAAACATGATACACTAAAAATAAAGGAGCATGAGGACCCTCGGGAGTCAAAATTATTTAGCAGATTTGTACTTAGGTACTGTGAGCAAATTATATGAATAATACATAAGCCGTGTGTGTGTGCGTGTGTGCGTGTATGTGTGCGAGTGTGTGTGTGTGCGTGCGTGCGTGCGTGTGTGTGTGTGTGTATGTGTGTAGCCTGTCTAACTCAACACTGAGGCCACACCAAAAGAAAAAAAAACAAGGACAATCCTTTTTAAGTCAGGCAATGTTTGCTACTGCCTATGCTTGTACGATCATATAAACAGGGGTGGTGGTGAACGTTTTCCCACGTTAAGCCATTTCAGTTCCCCCCCCCCCCCCCCAAGTCCTGTGAGGGCCACTTTTATGAAAACAAAAACAAACGTGACGAAGAATGTTTTTATGGGTTCAGTGTTTTCAACTCTTATAACAATTGGTTTTACTCGAGGGTCCAGATTAAAGACAAGGGCAGGGCCCATACGTGGCCCACGAGCCACAGGTTGCACACACACTGCAAGTTGCGAGAGGGCATGTGGGTTGCTACTTTTATTACTATTATTAATTTAGGTTAGATGATATTTTCAGTCACCTATGATTTTAGTATAGCGTATAAATGGTAGTGGAAGACCTTTTCATAAGAAATCCTTTATTGATCCCTGGAACAAAAATTCAAGTGTTACAAGACTTTTAAAGATAAACAATAATAGTAAATATTATAAACCATTAGTTTTGGAAAAGATTGACAGTAATAAAACTCTTGTTTTAATTTTAGTCAGGCATACTTGTCATTTGACTGTTTTAGGTCTGTATTTAGCACTTTGGCAAAAAAGTACTTTAGTAAAAAATAAAAGTGATTGGGGTCAGTGTTGACAAGTTATGCTTGCAATTTAATATCAAGATCATGCGTTTCAAATGTTTTTTTCCCCATCGGAGATCATTCGAATTTTATAGTCCTCCGAGGATTAATTTAATGACAAAATGTGATTGGGGACTTGATGATGAGACCTTTGCACTTTGACCGCTCAAACGCAGACTTGATTCTTGTTTATTATTTTGTTTTTGTGTTGCATTTTATCTGTATTTTATACTGTTTTATATATATGTATGTGCATAACCTGCCATGTGGAGCTGCCAAACTAATTTTCACAGTTAACACTGCGTTAACGTGACAATAAAGGAATTCAATTCAATATTGTAATTTTTTGTTTATTTTTTTATTTTTTAGGCAAGCAACATATTCAGCTGCCAGCATGAGTGATGGAGTATCAACAGCAGGGTTTGTTGTTTTTTTTCCATTGGGAGCCATTTGAGTTTAACCTAGTCCTTTGAGGATTAGTTTTTTGACAAAATATTTAAAATGATGATAAACAAATTAAAGAAAATCTTGTGTGAATTATTGAATGTTGTACAACGGAATGTTTATAAGTATATAGATATATTTTACAGTAGTTTACGATTTTGTTTGCTGTAGCCGGACCTTTAATAACACATGTGCCACATGTTGCACACCAATGGTACGACCCAGTTATATCCGAAGTTTTGTTAGGGATATTTTCAGCTGTGTTCCTTAAATAAGAAATAATGTGTGTATGAGCCCCTTTCCCCCACCAATTGAGTTCTCAGTCCTCGGTCCTCAGAGGCTACATTTTAATATTTTATGGGTTTGGGGTTAAGACTTTATAAGAGTGGTTTCGTCCAAATCAAATGTGCTCGGCCGTCATATGTGGCCCACGTACTACAGGTTGCACACCAACATGTTGATGGGACATTTTAGCCAAAGTTAAGTATTTTTTTCTGTATATATTTGCAGCCATTTAACACTGTAAAAAAGATTGTGAACTCAAAATTTGAACCCCAATTATTAGATATGTTAAAAAAGCTCGCTTTGTAGTGTTGTTAAATATACCTCAGATGTTCATTAATATATATTTTGTATGTAAATTGTTTAGTTTATACCTTTACAAAAAAAGGGGGGGGGGTGCATAAATAGCACACACACACACCACAGGTTGCACACCTGGGATACTCAATAGTAACAGTGTTGATGTCGTTGCAATAAACAGGCAACAAGTGTCTGGACATGACAGCGGCAAACTTAAGGTAGTGTGTGTGTGTGTGTGGGGGGGGGGGGGTATATGGGTGGCACGTGGGGGGGGGGGGGTCACTAATAAGACATGCACGTCTCTTTTGTGCTGTGGTGTAAACAAGCGGTCCAAGCGTCAAACGCATGAGTGAGCTGCCATAATCCTACCCATGCACCCCCCCCCCCCCGAGACACACACCTCCAAACCACAACACTCAAAATGACTTAGTGCCCGAAAAACGCGTAATTCCTAAGAAAAACTCACCTGTGTGCGTCCTTTTGTGGATTTTGAGGTTTTCCGAGCGCGCAAAGACTTTCCCGCAGCCGGGAAAGGGGCACGGGAAGGGCTTCTCGCCCGTGTGGACGCGGATGTGGTTGACCAGCTTGTACTTGGCCTTGAAGGGTTTGCCCTCGCGCGGACACTCTTCCCAGAAGCAGATATGGTTGGCCTGTTCGGGCCCGCCGACGTGCTCCACGGTGACGTGCGTGACCAGCTCGTGCATAGTGCCGTAAGTGCGTGCGCAGCGCTTTTCTCCCGGCTCCAGCCACTTGCAGATCAGCTCCTGCTTGATGGGTTGCCGCATGTAGCGGAAAAATGCGCCGCTTCCGTGAGGAGAGTGCTGGTGCGCGTGCGGGTGGTGGTGCGCGCCCAGATTCAGATTAAGCCCCCCGTAAAATGCATCGGCTCGGGTGCCCGCCGCCAAGTGCTCCGAGCGCACGTACACGTCCCCCGGTAGTCCCAAGCGGAGTTGGCCGCCCGGAGGCTGCTCTTGGTGCAGCCCGGAAAAGAGCGCATGGTTGCCGGCGTCGTGGCCGTAGTGCGCGGGGTAGCTACCTGTTGTCGAGACAAACATTCCGTGGTGAGAAGCGGCGGCGGCAGTGTGCTGCTGCTGCTGCTGCTGCTGGTGGTGGTGGTGATGATGGTCGGCCAGCCCCGGCATGGCGCGGAGGAAGTCCCTACCTGCGGTCAGCGCCTCAGCCGGGTGCGTCATACCCGCGTAGGGCACCGGCGTCGCCCCGAAAGCTCCCGTTTGACTGGAGACCACTTGACTGTGGCCTGCCATGTGATGATTGTGCTGAGGCTGGTGCTGCTGGTGATAATGATGGGCTGGGCTGATTTTGAGGGCCGCCGAGTGCCCCATGTGTTCTGGCCCGAATGGACTCGGCCCCAGGCAGGGTTCCGCAGTCATCTCCCCGGGGTGCGCGTGAGCCATTGAGTGCGGATGGCTGCCGAACCCCGGGAAGCCTGTCACGCTCGGAGGGGCAGGGTGGCGGTGATGATGATGGTGGTGGCGGCGGTGGTGGTGAGCCCCCGCCAAATCAACTAATCTCAGCGCCACATTCCGTTTGGGGAAGGCAGGGTCCATCGCGGGGCTTCTCAGCGCATCGGTGCTCATTCCTCCTTTAATCTTTTTATTATTGTTATTATTATTATTGCACTTGACAGCGGGCAAAACAATAATGATGACAAACGTGTTTTAATCGCAATTCCGAAATACTAAAAAAAACTTTCTAAAGTTGTATGTAGCGGCGGGGCTACATTCGCTGGGCAGCAGGACGCATTTGATAGAGAATAGCGGCTCGCGGTGGGCGCTCGCAGCCCGCGGAGCCAAACAATCGGGCCGCGCTCTAATTGGTCAGAGGCGGCTGATTGACGTCACCGGTGACACATTCCCAACCAGAAGAAAAATGGTGACAAGCGAGCGAGAGGAGGGGCGCGCATGCGCGCTGCCGTCAGGCAACACTCGAGAAGGGAGAAAAAGTTATGCAAAACGTTATTGTATCATTAAAAAAAAAAGGGAAGGGGGGGGAGGGCTAATCCGGATACAAGGCGGCTTCTCTTTTGTGCCCGGAGGTCCCACTACTTTCTTTCACCGGATTAAAAAACAAATCATGGTCAGGGCATATTTGGTCAAATTATGCCGTGTGATATCTTCTTATTAGTATCCTTGTTCTTTATTCGTTTTTCCTTTTTTTTCCTATACTTGCCAACGGGGAAGTCGCCTTTAAAAAGGAGGAGGATAAAAGCCGGCAAAGCATAAATCCTCTTACTTTGGGGTCCGCACGCGCAGCTTTCAAAATAATCATCAGCTCTCCCTCTCGCCGTCGTCGTAGTTGTCATCCAAAAATGAAATAAAGGGAAACAAACGTAACAACGACGAGGACCTGTTGTCACGATCCGGGCTAATTTGGTTTGTCGGTGACAGAGCCGAAGCGACGGTAAGCAGCAGATGGTTGCCAGAGGAGGTGGCGCTTGCATGCATATGCAGACTATATGCATGCACGGGGGGGGAAAGTTCAAAAAGAGAAACGGCGTGCGAGTACGAAAGAAGTCAGCCGATGGAAAAGCTGAGCTTGTTCGCCGCGTTCTGCGTTGGAATTAGACGCAACGAGTCACTTTTGAGCACACGAGCGCGCGGCAAAGGGTAAAAAGTGTATTTTTCTTGACGGAAATTTCCACGAATTTGCACGAGCCTTTACGTTCAGTGTGCTATTTTAACGCTTAAAAAAACAGTCAGGGATGTCAAGTAAAAATAGTTTGTGTATATCAAATGCATGGGGAAATGGTTCCATTGTAGGATGCATTCTGAATGTACACCGCAAATAGCCCCTCCGCAGTTTTGAATTACACACATATGCACGCTTCGAAACAGCTTGATAAACAATTTTGCGAGCCATCCCCTCTATAAATATTGACTCACCTTTTTAAGTGTAGCTGGACGCTGTCAGCCAAGAGTTTGACATGTTCATTTTTAAAAAGGAAACAGGTGAAAACAGGAAGAAGGAAAAGTTTCCTGTTTTTTCCTTTTAAGGGGATATAATATTAGCAAAGCGAACGGGGAGTTTATTCGTGCGGATGTTCATTAGTTTGGCTTTAAAAACAAACAACTTAGAGTGGCAACTATTTACTTTAAAATTCAAACAGAGTCGTAAAAAATACGTTTCAGAAAATTCTAACTTGTTTTTGACACTTGTGTGTAACTTTTACACTCATTAAACACAAAATGCAACAGAACGTTTCCCGATTGTACATAAAAAAAAAGTATCTATTTCGTTTAAAACGGAAATTTGTAAAAACCAAAAAAAAAAGAAAAACAATGCTGCACACTATAGAGCACATTCATTCAAATGATCACGTGTGTGTGTACGCGTGCGTGCGCACGCTTGTGTGTGGGGAGAGTCGATTCTTTTTTAATGGCTCGTATGGCAAAAAAAAAGTCTGCATGTGGATTTTTGAACTCGGGGGCAGCCGCAGGTTCCTGCCGCAAATCCCACTTGATAAATTCGACAACCCACAAGGTCTTAAGACACACACACACACACACACACACACACACACACACACACACACACACAAACACACACGCACGCACGCACACACATACACACACGTAGACACACACACTCGTAGACACACACACACACACTTGACAATTTATAGAGCAACGTAGCCGGCCTATATACGCAGTCCAGGTGGAAGGCGAGATGCTTCAAAATGGACGATGAAGTCTGCTGTATTTACTTTGGGTGTGATGTTTTTTGGGGGGGGGTCACACAGTTTTTGGGAATGTACCAGATTTAATAACGGGAGTTATTTTCCCCCCAAACAAAAATTTGAAAAATGGGAAGGAATCAAATTGTGATTTCAGCGAAAGAATGTGGGAAGTTGTTGACAAGAACCAAAATACAAGAAATGTGGGAAATTCTAGAAAAGTTTAGAAAGCGACACACCCGGCACATGTGCAGCCCATCGGGAAGGGATAAATTATCATCAAAATGTTTAATAAAACAGGTTAAGGGGCAAAGGGGGTGTCTATGAAAATATAAGAAAAGTTTAGAAACATGTTGGGAATGTGTAGCTCATTGTAAAGGAACTATTTTTGGTGAGTTATTTCATGCACACAAAAAACCGTGGAACGTTTGCAAAAAGACTGCATAGCTGTACAAAAAGATGTGACTTTCTGTGTTTACAATGGGAATCATTTTCGTAACAAGTAGGTAAATTTTAATTAAACAAAAAATTGACGATGACAGAAAAGCTCAACGTTAGCTTACCTCATCAGTTTTAGTTACCATGCAAGTTAAAAAAAAAAGTATTGTTTACCAAAAGCCTTTAAATTTGACTTTTATGCTCGGCTAACGTCATTACAAATTTGCAAACTTGGTGCAAAATGTCTCGAACACCAACAGTGAAGGCACCTTTCTATTTTGACTGTTATATTAATGCCAAATGTTCTTTTTTTTTCCTCTTCCAAATCTTTCAATCCACCCCGCAAAAAAAAAAAAAAAAAACCTGCATGGATTGATGATGCAAAGAGACCAATCGTCTTGCTACGTGGATTGTTATTTGTTGAGTGGATGTTATTGAGGGAGATGGGGGGGCTTGTAGGCGCCGACCAATCGACGAGCGGCCGGGTCCTCACGTGACAGCACCCCCCGCTCCCACCCCTCCCCATTCATCAGGGCTGGACCGTGTTGTCTTTGCAATTCATTTATCTGCAGGAATGATTGCGACTATCAGTCTGCAGCTCAGCGCCCGAGCGAGGAGGTGAAAGTCACGCCACGGGGAGATCGAGCGTCCCAAAAACAAAACACGAGAGACAATAGCGCGTGGGTTTCTTTTTTTTTTCCGGGGGGCGCGTGGGCGTAAGATGTGCGCGAGAAGGGCGCCGTAGAAAGTAAACAAGACTCGGGCGATTTCGGGGGAGTTGGGACGAGATAGAGAAAGTGAAGGAGAGGGGGCGGGAGGGACGAATATCTGTGCGTGATTTTTTCACCCGTGTCTTCAGTCGCGTCGGCGCGCGCACAGACCGAGTGGGCGAAGATGCTCCTGGACGCCGGACCCCAGTACCCCGCCATAGGAGTGACCACTTTCGGCTCTACGCGGCACCACTCGACGGGCGAGGTGACGGAGCGGGAGGTGGCGCTTGGTATCAACCCGTTCGCGGACGGCATGGGCGCCTTCAAAATCAACCACGGCTCCCACGAGCAGACGGCGTTCTCCACGCAGGCGCCTGCCGGCTACGCGGCGGCGGCCGCCCTGGGCCACCACCACCATCACCACCACCACCACCCGGGCCACGTGGGCTCTTACTCCACGGCGGCCTTCAACTCCACGCGGGACTTTCTGTTCAGGAACCGCGGGTTCGGCGAGGCGGCGGGTGCGCAGCACAGCCTCTTCGCTTCGGCGGCGGCAGCAGCGGGCGGCTTCGCCGCGGGACCCCACGGACACTCGGAAGCGGCGGGCCACCTGCTCTTCCCGGGGCTGCACGAGCAGGCGGCGGGCCACGCGTCCTCCAACGTGGTCAACGGCCAGATGCGCCTGGGCTTCGGTGGGGACGTGTACGGTCGCGCCGCGGCCGAGCAGTACGGCCACGTCACGAGCCCGCGCTCAGACTACGCGTCCACGCAGCTGCACGGCTACGGCCCCATGAACATGAACATGGCAGCGCACCACGGCGCCGGGGCCTTCTTCCGCTACATGCGGCAGCCCATCAAGCAGGAGCTCATCTGCAAGTGGATCGAGCCCGAGCAGCTGGCAAGCCCCAAGAAGTCGTGCAACAAGACGTTCAGCACCATGCACGAGCTGGTCACTCACCTGACCGTGGAGCACGTGGGGGGGCCGGAGCAGACCAACCACATCTGCTTCTGGGAGGAGTGCTCCCGCGAGGGCAAGCCCTTCAAGGCCAAGTACAAGCTGGTCAATCACATCCGCGTGCACACGGGCGAGAAGCCCTTCCCGTGCCCCTTCCCCGGCTGCGGGAAAGTCTTCGCGCGTTCGGAAAACCTGAAAATTCACAAAAGGACGCACACGGGTAAGGCATCGCCAAAACAAAACAAAAAAAAGTCAGGATGCGGGGAAAAATGAATTTCAAATGAATCAAAAGTCGATGCGTGCATACGTGCTATTTTGCAGCAAAGTGACGCACTTATTTGAATTCAGGTGAGAAGCCGTTCAAGTGCGAGTTCGACGGCTGCGATCGCCGCTTTGCCAACAGCAGCGACCGCAAGAAACATATGCACGTGCACACCTCCGACAAGCCCTACTTGTGCAAAATGTGCGACAAGTCCTACACGCACCCGAGTTCCCTGCGCAAACACATGAAGGTAAAATCGCACTCAAAAAATAAAAGGATTCATAACTTGCGTTTTTGTAAGCGTAAAACATTTTTTTTTTATTGTTTCCTAGGTACACGAAGCGAGCAACCCGGGCTCCCAGCCGTCTCCGGCGGCCAGCTCGGGCTACGAGTCGTCCACGCCCCCCACCATCGTGTCCCCGTCGGCGGAGAACCCGAACAGCGGCAGCTCCATATCGCCCACGGCCCCCGTGGCGGTGCAGCACCACGCCGCCACCACCACGACAGCGGGCAGCCACAGCGGCGCGCTCACGTCCAATTTCAATGAATGGTACGTGTAAAAAAAATATTTTGGGGGGAAATTGGGTGGGTTTAAAAATGGAAAGGTGTTTTTTTTCTGGACTGCAAAGACTTTTTGGAGCGTGGACTGAAAGAGTGCATGGACCAAAAAAGAGAAAAGAAGAAGCCAACTTTTCTTTATTTTTAACTAAGGACTGCTCCAAAAGTTGCAAAAAGGGGGGCGTAGGGGGAATTGTTTTTGTACATACCACAACCAAGATGGAAAAGAAACATACCTGTAATATTTTATTTTGTAAATATCTTAAGGTTGTGAAGAAAAAAAATTGTGCTCCCTTGGTATATGGACAATAGACGCCACTGAAGAAGAATGTTCTAGTCGTGTACCAAATGTGAATGATCACTAGTATTACAAGGTCGAGCTTATAGTATTAAATGTGCTCTCTTTTTTTCCGCCATCATGTATAGCCAGACACCGTGCAGCATTCTCGTCCCTAAAGGTCCCGTTGGAGTAGCACACTTTTAATCCTTGTTGTTATTTAAATGTCATGTCGACGAAATCGTCTCGAATAGTGAAAAAAAGCCTGAACAATTCCGTGTCAACCTGTTTATTATGTATACGTGATAAATATACACTAAAAGTTACCTGTGTTGTCTGAAAGGAAGTATTATTATTATTATTATGATTATTATTATACATGTATAACTAGCTCAATTTTCCATATTTATCCGCATGTTTTTAGAAGTGGTCGGTATTTATGGAGAAATGCGCTCGTATGTCAAATTTAGTTTCGATTCACCAACAACACAAAAAAATGTTTGGATACATTTTCGTACTATATTCAACGATTAAAAAAATACAAATGCAAAAAAAAAACAATGCGTTGGGCTTGATTTAATTAGTTATAGCAACCGATTGCAGATGACTTCTTCCCTGATTGTTGTCATTTGCGGAACAACAAAAACTCGAAAACGAATATTTAATAACTGCCCCCCCCAAAAAAATATAATTTCAAAAAATAGCCACGTGACTCATTAAAGTTGGAATCGCTTGATTGATTTAAGGGAAACGTGCAATTGCCAGCGTGTGTTTGCAACTTTAGTCAATACGAATTGCCGCCCACACACGCGCACACACACATCTACCCTAGCGCCCCCTTCTTTCTGTTTATCCAAATTAACATCCATCACTTTTGCCCCGCAGTAATGTGCAAATTTAATCGATTAATCACGCCGGTTGTTCCTTTTGTGTATACACACAAAAAATAAGTTGGCCTTACTTAATTGTTGGGGAATCTCATTTTGCAATCTAATTTATTTCCGTTTGTGGGATCGCCTGGATTTATAAGGGGGGTGAGGGGCAGTGAAGGGGAGGGGGGGGGGGGTGCAGCAGTGCATGAAAAGCATGAAAAGTGAACCCCCCAACTCAAGACCCCCTCTCTTTTTTTTCTCTTTATTGTTTGTCTGCAGCTTGCTTGAGCGGCCCATTAGGCAGCCAGAGATCACGTCGTGATCGTCGTGCATGTGACAAGTCTTTGTCAGCAATGCACGGACAGCAAAAAAAAAAAAAAAAAAGGAGGGGGGGGGGGGGGCAGCTAGTGGCATTTTCGTTATCGGGGGAAAAGTAGTCAAAACACGAGATCATGTGCTAGCGTGTGTGGTTGTGTGTGTGTGTGTGTGTGTGTGTGTATGGGGGGGGGGCAAAATGCATGCACCATCTTGTTGGAAATGTATTGAAATGTATTCATATTTCCCTTTTCATGGACTATTACGTCCGGGGGGTGACGCGGAAATGACTTTTTCGACTCTATTTAACAATGCTGTCGTCAGGCAGAGTCCATTGCATTCTTTCGAACACACACGTACACGCGCGCGCACGATCGCAACAGCAGATGCCTTCAAAAATGTTTCTTTTTTTTTTTTTTTTTAAAGGGACATTACATCGTGCACTGCATCACACTGATGATTGTTTTTAAAATTATGCTGACCATATTTGGGCAATTGAGTAGAAACCACTGTCAGTGTGAGACAAATGACAACGTCTTCAACGAGCGCAACTAGCAAAATAAAAAATAAAAGTCATGCATGAACTATATTTCATAATAATCATAACACTCGCATTAATTTCTCTTGATTAACAGCTTAGTCAAGTGCAAAGACTAAAAATGTACCTGTAACGCTAACTTGGGAGTGTATTCATTCAAACCGCATCCAATATTTAAAACAGATACAATAAATAATTACACGAAAGCATCTTTTAGCAACACAATGTATAAAAAAATATATAAATCCATGACTAAAACAATTTTCAAAATATTTCTACAATGATGATAATTTGTATTGATTTTATGATAGTGCAAACCCTTACCACGAAAATAAAACATCAATACCTCCAAATCGATTAATTTTTTTTTTTTTATGTTGTCAATTTAACAATGTTAGTTATTGTTCCGTTTCTATTATTTTGACCCTCCTGTGAAAACAGATAACCAGAATATTACCTGGCCTATTTATCGAAATGTCATTTAACTAAACAGCAATAGGACATCGTTAAAAAATAAAAGCATGTGTAAACATGGTGTGACTAGATAATGTCCGAGTCAACAGCACGTTAAATGTAACGAGCTGCCATCATCCTCCACGAGCAGCGTGCTCGAGTGGGCCAACGCGAGTGACATGCCAAACACGAAGCCAGCCCAGCTATGCGTTCAATGGCGCCTCATCGCATTACATAAGCGTGTGCGCGCGCGTGTGCGCGCGGAAACTAAAGTAGATGGCCATAAGCAAGCACTTTAAATGCATGCGCATCAAGTCTCAGTCATATGGAAGAAGTCGTGTGCTTTTTTGGGGCAACGTGTTTCTTTTTGCTTGCAGTTTTTTTCTTATTTTATTTTGAAGTTATGGGGAGAGGGGGGGGGAAGGCAGCGATGCAACAAAGCGTTGACTGTTATTATTGTGTATTATGTTGGTCCACGGACTGTGCGTAATTTGCGGACGCGCTACACGTGACGTGACTATTTTTAAGCTCCTAAATGCAGACCTGCAACTCGCATGGAGGGGAAAAATAGTGAACGGTAAAAAACTAACAGGCAAATGTGAGCAAAAAAAGAAGAAACGTAAAAAGAATGATTTGGACGCAATTTATCCGCGTAAACTCACGAGACACGTTATTAGGTACACTTGCACAGTGATTCTGAACATTTTGAACCTTATTAAACAATTTAATTTTGCTACTCTGTCAACAATGTCAACTGCAGTATGGGGTCCGCAACGAGAGGGATGTTCCTAATATTTAGACGTTGTGGACAAGTAAGATAACATATTGCATATTTTACATAGTTCGTCGAAGTTGACCAATGCTTCATTAAAAAAAAAATTGGGAATTAATAATTCAGCAGTTGTAGTCTGCAGTGCAACATTGCAAGCTGTCTGCAATAGTTTGAGTTTGGCAGCCAAAATGTGCTTTACATACACTTGGTCCTTTTTCTGCTTTGATTGTTTAATCTACACTTAACATGGGTTTGTAATTACCGTGTTAATTAGTGTGGTTTGCATTACATCAAGCTCACGTTTCATAAAAATCAAAGGTAGGTGAAAAGTACAATTTGCATAGAACGTTGTGAAACGTAATACATTAATTGGCTGCTCGAATATTAAATTGTGACTTTGATAATTCAAAGGTATGTTGTGGTCTTTTTGTACATTACACTGAGGTGTAGGCAGACACACACAGGCACATACAATCTTTAATGTGGTTTAAAAAAAAAATGGTTGTACTGTACGTGTACTTGGGAGGCGCTGGTTCGATTCTGGCCTCAGATACATTTCAATCCAATTTTGTAATCTAAAAAAATTATATCACTTTCTTTTTTTCGTTTCAACATTCACACACAATTTTTACAGAAAATGCACATTTATTGCCTTTTCAAATAAAAGCCTTCATCATGTTTAAAATGTAAGCCATACGAGGCACTGGTTAGCACATTCACCTCACAGGCCTAAGGTGCAGGGTTCAATTCCGGGGTTTGCCTGTTCTCCCCGTGCCTGTGTGGTTTTCCTCCAGTATCCTTAGACATTCCAAAGACATGCATGGTAGCCCCATTGAGCACTCCAATTTGCCCTTGAGTGTGGTTGGGAGTGTGAGTGGTTGTTTGTTTATGTGTGCCCTACCTGCGATTGGCAACCGACCAGTCCAGGGTGTCCCCTGCCTACTTCCCAAAGTCTGCTGGGATAGGTTCCAGCACACGACCATCATGAGGAAAAGCGGTTCAGAAGATCTATGGTACTTTTTAAAGCCTTACGATACATACATGGTCATTTAAAAAAAAAAAAAAATACGAAACAGGGTCATTCATTTTAAATAAAGCCCGATTATACATGCTCATTTAAAAAAAAAAAACCCTCCTGACTATACATGGTATTTTTTATTTAAAAAAAAAAACTGAATATACATGGTCTTTTTTTCTAAAAAGAAAAACAAAGCCTTAGTATACATAATTTTTTTTTTTTATATATGGTCATTGTTTTTCTAAAAAAAAAAAAAGGCCTACGAAACATGGGTAAATCCTTACTATACACGGTCATTAAAATAATACAACAGTCTGTCTTATACATGGTGTTTTTAAAGACTTACTATACTGTACATGTTTTTTTTAAACAATTTCTGCTGAAATTGCACATTTTCTACTTATATAAGCACACGACTGATTGGGCCATTCATCTGCAGCTCGTGTGTTCGTTACGGTGACGCGCACTGTGAAGTGTGACCCCCGTAACATCACTTGTGTTGTCTGACACGCTATTAGGACGGCATGGGAGATTTGTGGAGACCCCGAGTGATGTCGCGCAAGGCCGCACCCCCCAACCCCCAACATCCCACCTTCACCCCCATTTTTCTTTTTTTTTCTTTTTTTTCTTGGACATGTTGCTTAATGAGGCCGGTCCAATTAGCTCCCTGCTGCAAGCTGGGGTGGAACCTAAGCAGGGGTCTTGGAACCCGAGGAAGTGCCTGGCTCAAGGGCCCTCCCGTTAAGTACATGTTAAATGACTCTGAGGTTCTCTTCGGAACATTTTTGGATCTCTGAGAAAATATTTCCACGGACCACTACAGAATCCTGTTCCATGGTCATGATTAAATTTTATTCTATTTACCATCTTCGAAGGATCACAAAAATAATCTGCAGACTCTAGTCCGACAAACATCTTGTCACAATAACACTCGCTTTGAATAACCGGATGGACCAAATTCTTATTTCGAAAGTTCCCAGCCTGGAGGCCGTGATCGTTTTGTCGCTGGACAATTTCAATTTGCAAAGTCCATAAAGCAAAATGTGAGCGGAGAGTTTGGTCAGGGCCACATTTCAACTTGACGTGGTGATAAAAGGGAGGTGCAAAATGTAGCGTCGTCGCCGCTTCTCCACATCTGCTTACGACTACGCACCAACGTCTGCTTCCTGCTGAGCCTTTCTTGAATACCCCCATCATTTCCCAATAGATTAGTTTCTGTTTTCTGGCGAGGTATCAGGTATCTGGTGTTGAAATTACAAATAAAAACGTCTGCCGCTACCAGAACAGAGAAATTCTTCGACTCTTCCCAGACGCGAGCATGTGACTTGGTAAGAAATCATAGCGCTACCACAAAAGACAACAACAACAAAAAAGCGCTTAAATCTTTCATGAATGTCACATTTTTCCTCCATCAAAGCACACCACAAGAACTTGGTGTTCAATGATGTGCTTTTTGTTTTTTGTTTTACTTCTTTGTTGTGCAACAGATTTGAATCAGACACGTAATGGTCACGTCATTAGGGGCACAGATGCAACACAAACATTTCTGCAGTTACAAGGAAAGTCAATAAGTTCTGTTTATGTTGACCATAACATTAGCTACAACTTCTCAAAATGACGCAATATCACTATAAACGTTTGCTTATATCAGCACTATCAACAAAAAGCATGCCGGAGTGGCATTTTTGCTCTTGACTTCCTTCAGGAATATTCACAAATAGTTATGAGGTCACTGTTTTGCCGGTGGGAGGGGCGGTAGGATGAGAACGATTGGATCGGAATTTGGCAAAGAAAAGCCGGTGGTCAGCTACCATCAAGCAATGCACGCACGTCAGCCTTCAGCAGGTGGACGTGCAATATGACCACGGATGGATGCCAACGTGCGAAGGATACAAACAAAATCCAAGGCGGGAGGGAATGTTATCAATTACCAGACTAAAATAAAACATTGAATTCAGTCTTTAAAGCCGAAATTTGGTTATAGAAGGAATGCAGAAGCAGATTATTTTCCTTATTTACACACAATGCCTGCAATTGACTTGTGGTCTATGTGGAAAAAGTGCATGGCGAGTCCACACGAGCACCGTACAGCTTTTTTAAATTTTTTTATTTTCTTTTAATGTCAGACTCCATTGATCAAAGCGCAGCCGTGATCCTTCCAATTTGCTCCAATCAACAATTTCCAAATAAAATGCCAAACATCTCCTTGTACATAATAAGACATGTATATCCAATTAGGCGGCGCTGCCTGTTGCTCTGATTGATCATAATCGGGCCAAAGCCGCTTGCTCGCTCTATCCAGGTGTTTGCTGTATATTACGCTTGCGCTTGCTTGGATTCATCAACTAATTGTGCATTTCCCACCTGTGCGTCTTGCATGTGACCAGAGGAGTAACGCCGCCGCTTTGCTCACAATTGAATGCAACCTGTTCTATACTACTTTAGATACACCGATAGACAAGTTGAAATCACTTCTAGCTTGCCATACTCATGTAATTCAACTAAAAGCATTCAGCTATCACAATTGCTTCTGGCGTTCCCCAAGGGTCTGTCTTTTGCACCCTTTTGTTCGATTCGTTCGAGCTACTGACTTGAACAATTGATAAAGAAAATAGTTCTGTTGTTGAAGTTGAGGTATTTTATCAATCATCCGGTCAGACTCAAATCAACAGCTTTCATTTTTATTGATTACTGAATATATTCAGCTTTGTATAGAAATTAGTGTTTATCAGTAGAGCAACAGTTTAAGACAGCAAACCATTGAAGCCACAAATGCAACAAAATTCATCTTAACATTTCAAAAAGAAACATTGTGATCTGGTTCAAATGCAGTTTAGAGTACAGAGGCTCCGAGTTACTACTGCATATAAAGCGCAGCGCATACAATGCTGAAAATGGCCGGCAGTGATGTCTTATCATGTGTTGACACAAACAAGATTCCATGTGTAGTTTAATCTCTCACCTAGTGAATAATCTGAACATGAACTGCATAAAAACGTCACGGTAGCGTCTCCTCGACATGCTATGTTTGAGATTGTTGCAGCCGCGGCGCAGAGGCGCGCGGGGAAAGTATTGGGGTCGGCGGGGGGACGACACGGGATGGAAGAAGATAAGAGCGGACGCCCTTCATCTCACTGGCCGCCGACAGACGTAAGTCAATTTTGCTCTCAGCGGGAGACTTTCCCTGGACCAACTTTTGGCTAAATCCAATCAGCTGCCAGCGGGACGGCCGTGTTGCATGTTACCGTGTCACTTTTTGCTTCCAGACGCATCATTTCTAATCATTCACTGCATCGTGGACGCCTCTTCTGACAACATTAATTATCAATCGAATCGTTTTATGTATCGGGCTGCGGGTCACCTTTTCTGTCATTAACCTCCCAAAAAAAAAAAAAGCTAAAGGACTATAGCGCCATTTGAATAAATATGCCTCACCACACAACATATGGTTTGAAAAGCAAACAACATTCCATTCATTTTTTATATTTTTTTTTTGCCAAGGTACGAGGGGAGACAATGACGGTTGAAGACAACTCTTGCTGGACTGCTCTGGCGTGGCGGCCTAGCGTGAAATTTCTCCGTCTGCCAGGTGCGAGTTCCCAAATCATTCTTCCCTCAAAACACCCATCAACTGACCTGACAGGCAAGATGGGCCTCGTTGAATTCTTTTTTTTTTTCTTCATTTGATTGGCTTAATTCCATCATTCCTCATTAACGTGTGCTATTTTCTTATATTCAGGGGAATACTTCCGCGGCGGCTGTCCGAGGTGAACCCTTGACTCTCAGGTCTCTGGAAGCGCTTAAACTCTGTCCGGATCTGGAGTCACATGGTACGTGTTTCAAGGTCATCTGGTCCAAGTTGGCCCAAAAGAAGGATGTAATAAAAAAAAAGAGAGGGGGTGGGGGTAGGGGTGGAAAAAGGAAGGATCCATCTTCAATTTGTGGAATTGCATCGTTATGCCTGAATGCAACGTTCCTCGCATTTCTGGGTGATCATTTTAGACTCGTACAAGTGTCAAGTCCACATTAGTCCACATATGGTTTGTTTTGGAGTAGGTCTGCACGCCACCATATGGATGGCCCAGAACTGCACCAGAGCAAAAAATTGGTCCCCAACAAATTAAGAAGAAATCGAGTAAAACAGGACACTCTTTGGACTAATTGAATAATATACTTTATTTTTTTGATAATAGTTATATTTGTAAGAGAAGAAGGCATCTATTCCAGAATAAAAATATACATTAACAAAATTCACAATTCACACATTATTTAATCTGCTAAAATTATGACTTCTCATCCTGACAAAATACACTTAAATGCAAAATATTTGTACAAAATATGAATTGGTTATTATAATAGCACGACTTCATTGCTACAAGATTTCGAGGTATAAATAGCAGTTATGATCACAAGAGGGAAACAATCTTTTGGTCTTGAGCTCTGGGCTACAGTTTGGCATCATTCTCTTTAGCAAAGGTAACGGGGATTTACTATCCCAAAGTGTACATTCAAGATTTTAATTTAATTCCTCCGTTTATGCAGTAAAGCGCATTGGAGCGTGTGCACCCGACTCCGTATTGAATGCGTGAATGTGGCTGATTGTCGGAGGGCGACGGCATTACTCGCTAACTAAATAATGCAGTTTAGTGCCATGGCAAGGATGAGCAATGACGCCCGCGGGGGGTCTGGACAATGAATACGAGCAGTGATGAATCTGCTGTGAGATAACAACAGGCCTAAGCATTTTTTTTTTCCAAAGGATATTAATACCCTTTATATTTTCATCCCCTTCATAAACTCCAGCTGTATTGGGATGTTTATGTTGGTGCTTTTGTTTTACCGCCGGGTGTGACAAATGAGTATACTTACAATGCAGAACATGTGAGGCATAATAGCTTCTTTGTTTTTTTTTTAACCTTAATTCTGATATGAGCAAATAAATTTTCATTTCATTCATTATTTGTTTAGCAAATCTGTGCAATCTGCTGTGTGCAAATTGCAGTGGCGAGTTACTGAGAAAGAAATGATTACAATACGGGTCCTAAAGGCTTTAAGGTAAGATGTAAAAACTTTTTTTTTTAAATATTTTGGTTGGCTTTGGATTTATGCAGAAAAAAAAACAACAGTCACCAGGATGCCAACGCCGAATGTGGACTAATCAATCATGTTTGCGTGGCTGCACCTGCGTGTGCCCAAAAGAAGCTAGCAATAGTTGTAGCAGCTGGCAGGTGCGCCCCAAAAACCTGCTGGAGATCACGGTTGCTATTCATGAAAAATTCCTCAGCCAGATTTGCTTGGGAACATAATGTCCTCAGACGCTAAACGCAAACAAAACTCTATTTTCTTTTTTTTTTTGTGTGTATCGTGTCAAGGCCAACACGTGCTCCCTGGCGTACGTTGTTGCGTGGGCCACTTGAAGGTAGTCGAGATTGAAAGTGTCGCGGCAAAACATGGTCTAACTGCTCCCTGGAGAAACGCAGTGATTGCGCTTCAAGTCCATGAGGTGATATTATGCTTTAATGTGTTGTTTTACTCCTCCGGGGCTTTTTCCCCACCCGACATCTGGCGTGCTTTTAATTCGATGACGGCGCCGACGCCTCAGATTCACTTCATTGCCGATACGGCGGACTCCCCTGCTCTATCGTGATTCACCTACCGTGGCCACACTATCGCACTTTTTTTTCTTTTTGGTGTACTTCTCGATAATATAAATCTGTCATTTTGGGGGACTTGCTGCTAACAAAGTAAAGTTGCTAGGCTGCGTTTTCCGAAGCTTCCCGTGGTAAAAGCCGCAGCCCGAAACTGGGTTTGATTTGTTAGCGTGAGTGCGCTGAGGGCAGCGAGGACCGTCCATGGGAGCAAAACAATAGGCCATCACTAATCAGCGACCTCAAGGTTGCCATGAGGTTAATTGTAATGCAGGTGGCACGAAGGAAGGGAGGGAGGGGGCGGGGCAAAGAAGAGCCACGGACCTCTTTACTGCCTCGTTGGCAATTGTGCTCCAAACGTGACGTTTTTTAATGTCCTCTACAGTCAGATATTTCCATTCGCCACTTATTTATCTCAGCTCTCAGCATCGCTACACCTTTGACTTTGAAAGATGAACGGGAGTAAAAAACAAGAGAGAAAGAAAGGGAGGCGAGTGGATGGCAAACATGTCTGCGGCTGCCAAGCAGGAAATGGTCCTTGCGTTAGTTCGGCTGAGGATTGGACGGCAGCCAGTGCATGGCCATGGCTGAGTCTTGCGGCGGGAGCATGCGTGCCTATGTGTAAAGACGCCAGAGTTTATGTTTGATATATGAAAAATGAGGTGAGATCCAACAGCGGGGGATGTGCTGATGGAGCGCCGACGGAATGTTAGTGGCTGAGAGGCGGCCGTTCTTCTGCCAAGAGCTTTACATCATCTTTTGGGGCTTTCACTTCACTTATAAAGGCAACATTTGATTGAGAATGGATCTGGATTCGGTGTGTTATTGGAAATCCAGCCCGCAAACTGAGGTAACAACAACAAAAAAGAAGCTATTTTCTATTAGCAGAATTGCTAGCAAATACAAAGTAGTAGACCCGATTTTAACAGTCGATAAAGCCCTAATTGTTATTATTCTCCAATTACATGAACACAAAAGCTATTGACCGACGGCTGGAGCGCTATACTTGTCTACTGTGATCATGTGCCCAAAAGGCTAATCAGCCTCAAAGCAGCCTTCTTTTTTTTTTTTTTCCCTTGCTACGTCTCGCGTGCAAAATGATTCATTCCGGCTTTATTTTTTAATCCAGCCATCCCAAACTTGCACCATCCAAATAGTATTAACGTAGTGATTAGGGCGTGTAAATTGCAAGCCTTCTCATATACACCTTTCATCTCTCGCCCGCTTCGACGTGACCAGGACCAAAAGCAGATAAAAATGGTGTTGTTGAGAGAGACTCCAAGGCTGATATTTACCACGTTCATCCGGATATGTGACATTGAGAGGGACAAGCAGAACCAGCGGGGCGATTAAGGCCCCATTATCATCTGCGCCTCGCACGGGCAGGAAATCTGTCGAGCCGACTGACTTTGAAATCAACCTCTTATGGGGAGTCGCGAAGTGAGGCGAAGCGTTTTGAAAAGCGAGATGGTGCCTACCTGCGGCAGATCACCCTGTCACACAACGCGGTTCTTTCATCTGCTTTACAGCCAGAGCCTTGCTAAGCTGTGAACCAACATGTCCGTCCTGATCTCAAGACCTTTCAAAACAAAAGCGAATGGAAAAAGGTGAAGCATCTTCAAGCTGCTCTTTAACAATCAACAGTTTGGTCATTTCTTATTTGTCAAGCTTTAAAAAAAAATGTTTTTTCAAACCTCTGTATCTGAGGACCAAGACCCCACATGTGACAAGTCTTAAAAAAAAAAAGAAAAAAATAATGATTACTCCAAAGTGCCATCGCTTGTCTCCGGTGTAGCACCTGACTAGGAGGTGTAGACCTTCTTAGGCTGGTGTGAAATCCTTTTAAGGCTCACTGATGGAGAATGTGACATCCAGCTTCTCTGTTACCTCCAGTGTGTGTGCGTGTGTGCGTGTGCGTGTGTGTGTGTGTGTGTGTGTGTGCGTGTGTGTGTGTGTGTGTGTGCGCGCGCGTGCGTGCGTGCGTGTGTGCGTGTGTTACAGTAGGGAGGAACTTTTAAGCACACAGTCTTGATTTGGAGACGCTAACTATATTACTTGATTACAATGTTAACCAATGTTATTCATTAAGTACTTTGCATTTCCACTAGGGAGACTTTTAAGGCTTTTTATTTGTGCATTTGTTGAACATATGTTATGGTATACTTTACGGGCTTGATTTCATGGTAAGGCCAAATGAGCTTCCAGTTAATGATATTCATGGGCCCGGCCCGGCGCTCTGCCTTGAAGCTTGAATGTACTGCTAAGCTCCTCCTAGCCCCCCCAATCCCCGTTCAAACCGTTAGTTAGTTAGTTAGTTAGTTAGTTAGTTAGTTAGTTAGTTAGTTAGTTAGTTAGTTAGTTAGTTAGTTAGTTAGTTAGTTAGTTAGTTAGTTAGTTAGTTAGTTAGTTAGTTAGGCCTTTTCATTCCTTTCGGAACATAGGCCATCGATGAAGAGTTTCCACCCTCGTCTGTCTTGTGCCATTTTCTCCAGCTGTTTCCACGACAGTCCCATCTTCTTGACATCCAGCTCAGTGCTCCTTCTCCAGTTGTTTTTGGGTCTCCCTCTGCTTCTTTCGCCTTGTGGGTTCCATGTTAACGCCTGTTTGGTTATAGCCATGTTGTTTTTTCTCAGAGTATGTCCTATCCAGCTCCACTTCCTCCTCAAAACCTGTATCTATTGTTTCTTGTTTGGTGTGGTCCCATAGGCTTGTGTTGCTGATGCGGTTGGGCCAGAAGATCCTGAGGATGCGTCTTAGGCAATGGTTTGTAAAGGTTTGCAGTTTAGCGGTGATGTGTTTGGTGGTCCTCCATGTTTCTGATCCATATAGCAGCACTGTTTTGACGTTGGAGTTGAAGATTTTGAGTTTAGTATTGAGTGAAATGGTTTTAGTTTTCCAGATCTTATCTAATATGTTGAATGCTGTTCTTGCCTTCCCTATTCTTGATTTCACATCTTCCTCCGTTCCACCGTCCACTGCAATTACACTTCCTAGGTATGTGAATTTGTCTACCTCTTCCAGTGGGCAGCCCCTGAGGTTAATGGGGTTTGTGTTTTTGTTGTTTACTCGCATTACTTGGGTTTTTGCTCCGTTTATTTTTAGTCCCAGTCCTGCTGCTGTTTTTTCGAGTAGTTGGCTGTGTGAGAGTAGAGCAATATCGTCAGCAAAGTCCAGGTCTTCTAGTTGTTCTGTCAAAGTCCATTGGATGCCTGTCTTTTTATTGTGGGTAGTTTGTTTCATGATCCAGTCAATGCATAGGAGGAATAGAAACCGTACGCTAGTGGCCTTGTTTAAAGAAATGAAAGTCACAGTACCAAGTGTTGGACGACTGACTCCATTTTTATTTGTGATCGCCAAAGATTTTGTGATTGCCAACACAGACACTCAAGTGTGTTTCTCCTACCTTTTGTTTTCTCATGAGCCTCCGTGTCACGATCAAGGGGGGCTTTACTAAAATGTCAACACTTGGAGTCACAGGCCGACATTTCACATAAGACAATGCAGCCCCTAAAGCTTGCGTAATTAGTCTTGCACTATAAATCAAGGGGTGCGATTCTATTTCGCCATGCTCTAATTGAAAAGTACTTTTTTTTTTTTTTATAGACTGCACAGGACGGTGATAGATGTGGAATCAGGCACAAACAGTTTGAACCACTCAGGCTGTGATTGATCAGCCCCTCCGGGATGTCGGGTGGATCTTTCCCCCTTTGGGCCACAAGATAAAAGCCTGAACAACTCCCCGGTCTTGTTGTACGTCCCGATTGTGTGCGCTTGTCACAGTTATTATGTGGCGCTGTTTGACCTTGAAGTTTCTGTGTGCATTCGGGCCGAGATGTCTCCGAGAGTTCTCTTTTAAGTCTTACCTTTTTATATGCCATTGACGCCACTGTACACACACACACACACACACACACACACACACACACACACACACACACACACACACACACACACACACACACACACACACACACACACACACACACACACACACACATGACATCAACGCCCCGCCGAGGAGAGTATTTGCATGAAAATTTAGGTGATTTATGACTGAATTCTATTGGTTTCTTATAATCGGCCGGCGCATTTTTGCACAGGGCTTAGTGGTGGCCGGAGTGATGCCACAGTACAGTGCTGGAAGCAGACTTCAAAGAGTCTCACCAAAAAGCCCAAATCCAAAAGGTAGACCAGCTGGCATGTTTTGTTCTGCATTTCTGTGTCCCGCTTTTCTTTCCCCTCTTGGCATCTTTCTTTCCCGGAGCATTTGCTCGGAAGATTTACACGTTGTGTTGTGCGGTAAAAACAAGAAGCCAGAAGGAGAGCGAGCCACGCCGGGGATTCGGGTTTGAAGTGTGGTATTTCAACAGGGTCGGGAACTGATTGTACCGGCGCCGGCGATGGATGTGGCTGTTTTAGAAGAGGTGGATCGGAGGGGATCACTCGGCATCTGGCCCGACACTCTTGTGTCACCTACCCCCGCAGTAGGGGCCCCAGCAGGGGGGCTCCGCTGAAAGGCAACATAAATTTCAGAGGGGGAATCAATAGACTGTGAGAATTGGAGGAGATGCATCGCTTTGGACTCTCTGACTGTGACCCGACTATAGACAACAATCTTCGGCTAGAAGGGGAAAAACAACAAACCGACGCTGGTAATAATGACGTGACAATTTTTCAACTAGATGCTCTTTGAGTGCATACAGTAGCGACTCTAGTGGCTGAAGCGACAACAGTCACGTTAGATACGGAAGGGGGGGGGGGGTATTCTCCCACAAGATGTATAAATAGACGCAGCCACTGTGCTCCCAGTGTCAAAGTTAGGACACTCAGCAGGGTGCACACTTCAAAGTGACCGAGGAAATTCTCCAAAACAACTGGTGGAAATTTCAAATCAGCATTCTCTCTGAAAGCTGTGTGACCTGTAGTCCAGCCTACAGTCACATTCTTAATATGTGTCACCGGAGGGAGCTTTCGATTAATTGGCAAGATGAGGAAAATGGAAGAAAAGAAAATAGCAAATAAGCAAAGGACATGAATTCATATTTGAATAGAGTCTGAAATGACATTCCCACACACTGTTCCCCCCCAAACATCAAAGTAGTGCCCCCGCTGAACATTATACTGTACAAGACAGTCTCCACTGCCGTCCACTTCTCTTTCTAATACGATTTCAGGCGTGAGTTTTATGAAGGAAAATCTCGGCTGGAGATTCCCGTTTTTTTTTTTTTTTTAACTGTGTTGTTTCAGGTGGGAGGCAAAAAGTTTAACAGGAGGGACGTGAGGGGGGGCCATGTATTGCAGCGAAAATCTATTGATGTTACAAAGGCCGAAATGACAATGAGCGGGGCAACATGCACTTTACAGTCACATTATTGATTTTTTACAAGCTTCTGGGGATGAACAATCATTTGCATCGATGTGGGAGCTGTGAATGAGATTATTGCTTATACACATTTGATAATAAAATGATTATTTTCCCCTTTTGGTTCATCTGCAGATGGAAACAATTGTGCTAGCACTAACCTAAGCTAATGCAGCAGTAAAGTCACAATTTAACAAAATATTTATATGAACAAGCTATTGGGCATTATTTTTTTTGTAGAAGCGGTACAGAAAATGGACGCATCTGACATTTGTGTTCGTCAATGACTCCAATCATCAAGGCGGCTAACAGATTAAAATAGTGGAAATTTTCTGACGGCCGAGCTTCTTGCTCGGGTGCACGTCAAAAGGACGCCAGGAAGGTTGAGGAGAAATAATTGTGTGATCTGTCCTTTGGCCCTTTGGCTGCCCTAATCACTCAAGACTGATTCAGAAAATGCAGGCTTGAATGTCAGAGGGCCTCCTGCGGAGAGGTGGAGCGTTTCCGCCGCCTTTGGACAGTCGCCGCCCGGTAATCACCGCTCGCTCGCTCGTTCTCACCAACCTGGCCCGGCCCGGCCCGGCACTCCAGTGCTCCCCCTGATTGAGCACCTCCATCTAACAAGGTGCTATTGCTGGAGCCATGTTCTGACAAACCGGCGGATTGATGCCCGATCATCACAGGACATTGCCTCACCCCCCTCAACCCCCCGGCTCAGCCGTGCGTGCGGAACGAAACCTTAATGGGAGCATCGCACCTCAAAAAATCTGATAATGAGCCACATTACCTTTTGTTTGAAATCATCTTGTTGCATCTGAGGGACATTTGTGGCTTGATGACTAGTCTTCAGTGTGTTACATCAACCGCTTGTATCTTCTAAGTATGGTTAGCCAGAATTTGTCCATTTAATTCCGAAAATATCTTTCAAAAAAATATCTTTCAAAAGATTATGAGTGAATTTCATTTGTTTTAGTCATGAAAATAAGAAATAATAGGCATGAAGAATGGAAATGTCTTAAATGATGTTCTCCCATACCTGAGATTAAAACGAACAACTGTTTTTTATGTGAATTGCTACTAATGACTGACTCAGCTGGACTAAATGCTGTTTTGAAAGTTAACTGCCAACCTCGAACACATTACCTCATTTTATTTGAAAAAAAAATGCAAATTCAAGGCTTCAGATCAAAATAAAATACCAGTGTCAACTGAAGCTGACAGAAAATTCTCCAAATATTTATGACACCCCACATAGAAGCTAATTTCCTGACTTATGAACACATTCTGGTGACGTTATAGCTCAAATGCTAACACAAGCAAATAATCTGTGCCTCAAGTGTTCACATTAAGCTCGTCTTTATTAACGTGGTACTGCCCGAGCATTTCCGTTTGCAACGCGTGAAGATTAAGCGCTGACTGCATTTACAAATTGTGATCAATTGTCCTTTTATACAAAACTGGATTTAAAGTGTCATAAATGTCGCCATGCAGTACAAAATAATAGCCCCGTTCAGATTCCCGATTGTCCAAATTAATTGTCGGCTTGCCTCCAGTCCTTTAACCCCTCATCTGTTTACATCTTAATATAATATTGTTGATTTATCTGTGATAAATTTGCCGCTGCAGACGCTCGCCGCCCCGATTGTGAAATTAATAGACAATTTTTGAGGGGGGGGGTCATTCTCGTGGCGGCTTTGAACGAACTGTGGTAAGAAAGCGGCAGAGAGAAATAATGTCCAGCGTTTCGGAAAGACATTTGTCATTCAAGACAGCCCATATGAGGCCGTCGACATGTTAAGTTCCCGCTCAAATCAGAAACTTTCTGGCTGCGGAAAGGAAAGTAAAAAAAAAAACAAATACGTTGGGCTAATTTTCAAAGGTCCTCATAATGAGACGGCCGGCGTTGATTAATACTGCATTTAGCAGGCTTTTTCCTCTGTAATGAATTGGGGCCATTAATCAATAAAGAGCACGGCACTCGGAGTAGACGGGGGACATGCTGGCTGCTAATAGGAAAAGCCAGGAAGTGGCACTTTGGCGGGCATTGACCACCCCGGTTGAGGTGTTCATTGTGCACCTGCCTCCGATGCAATTAAATGACATCATTAATCAGCATCCCTTTCAAACAATGATGGCCAATTGCGGTCTGCACCCTTTTCATTTGTCAGATGATAAAGCCTTCGCTATCAACTTCAAAGATTTAAAGAAGTTTTTTGCTAGCCCTGATTGCGTCTTTTTAAATACGGAATACTACTAAGAAACAACACATGAATGTATATCTCTGACTAGTAGCTGGCTACCTGAGAATGTTGATTTCCTACATGCCACAAAGCAATGTACTTCCGTTCACACTTGATGAATGAGAAGCTGCGGGGCAATGCTAGCAGGTCTCACTCTATTGTGCTGATACAATGCTGGAAAGATTCGTTGATCAGCTACGGAAACATGATTTAAGAGTCAACGCTTTCTGACTCCGATGCTAAATGGCTATTTATACACCTCTAAACAAAGTGAGTATTTTTTTTTATATCGGGAATAAATCTGGCTGGAAATGAGAGCTAACTTCCCCCTTTTGAGTTCATAACACCGGGGCGAGAGCAGAAGATTAGCGAGTTTAATATGCACCGGAGGGTAAAGAACATTCTATTACCGTCCGTCGTGTAGAAATAACCCCATAAAGAAAGCCAGATAGCAATTTGGGGAACAATTTTCAATATGATTTTTATGACACACACTTCTACTTATGCTAATGAAGTTGTCGCGGCGCTTGTTCGTGAGCGCTAATGCCGAGAGCTCATCGTTCAATTTGAACGAATTACACTAAACTGTAATGCATGAACTTCATTAATGCTGCAAATGAGAAAACGCGTGTTATTGCATTTCCAGACCAGTGGCTGTGGCTTGGCGTGTTTTATATTGTTTTGATCTAATTTTGGAAGATGCAGAGGGAAGCGCTCTCTGAGGTATACGGGGACGGCGCCAAAATACAAACAAACAGCGGGGGACGCTTATCCAGCGCCGACGACAAAATCTCATTGAGGAGAGAGATTGTGCCGTTTATGCGTTAACTGAATAAACATCACATCCATTGCGGCTCGAGTGGGTTTAGTGTCACGTGGGCATCAATTGGGTGTAACAAGATGACATCGTTATTTATTACTCCCTGAATCAAAATGTGAAATATAACAGATTTTTTTGAATGGTCACAAACTAGTTTGTCTTTGCTAAATTACATTTTTTTACTCAAATAAAATTGCAATGGTAAAAAGCAGAAATACTTGTAAGTCGTCTGAGCACGAAAATAGTCAAGTGAAGAAATCAACGGTTGCGGTCGATATCAGCGAAAGTAATTACCGTATTTTCCGCCCTAAAAGGCGCACCGGGTTATAAGGCGCACCTTCAATGAACGGCCCATTTTAAAACTTTGTCCATATATAAGGCGCACCGGCTTATAAGGCGCATAAAATAGAAGCTATACTGCATCAAACTGAGGTTGACTAGGGTTGCGGTATGCATCCACTAGCCAATAACCAACGAGCCCTCTATAAACAATCGCGTTTCTCAAACGATCTCCTATAAAATGATCAGAACTGACTAAAGTTCGATCTAACGCATTGGTACTACTTACCTATGTTTCCCTTCCATATCGATCCGTAGATTTACTCGAAACATTAACAGAGCAGCCTATTTTGACATGAAATAGCCTGGTACGTATAGCAGCTATCGCAATAGCATTAGCCATCCGCAAAGTCTCACGAGCCTCAGCGAAGTGTAAACAATCGCGTTTCTCAAACGATCTCCTATAAAATGATCGGAACTGACTAAAGTTCGATCCAACGCATTGGTACTACTTACCTATGTTTCCCTTCCATATCGATCCGTAGATTACTCGAAACATTAACAGAGCAGCCTATTTGACATGAAATAGCCTGGTACGTATAGCAGCTATCGCAATAGCATTAGCCATCCGCAAAGTCTCACGAGCCTCACCTCGCAATCTCCCATGAGCCTCAGCAAAGTGTAAACAATCGCGTTTCTCAAACGATCTCCTATAAAATGATCGGAACTGACTAAAGTTCGATCCAACGCATTGGTACTACTTACCTATGTTTCCCTTCCATATCGATCCGTAGATTTACTCGAACATTAACAGAGCAGCCTATTTTGACATGAAATAGCCTGGTACGTATAGCAGCTATCGCAATAGCATTAGCCATCCGCAAAGTCTCACGAGCCTCACCCTCGCAATCTCCCATGAGCCTCAGCAAAGTGTAAACAATCGCGTTTCTCAAACGATCTCCTATAAAATGATCGGAACTGACTAAAGTTCGATCTAACGCATTGGTACTACTTACCTATGTTTCCCTTCCATATCGATCCGTAGATTTACTCGAACATTAACAGAGCAGCCTATTTTGACATGAAATAGCCTGGTACGTATAGCAGCTATCGCAATAGCATTAGCCATCCGCAAAGTCTCACGAGCCTCACCTCGCAATCTCCCATGAGCCTCAGCAAAGTGTAAACAATCGCGTTTCTCAAACGATCTCCTATAAAATGATCGAACTGACTAAAGTTCGATCCAACGCATTTGTACTACTTACCTATGTTTCCCTTCCATATCGATCCGTAGATTTACTCGAAACATTAACAGAGCAGCCTATTTTGACATGAAATAGCCTGGTACGTATAGCAGCTATCGCAATAGCATTAGCCATCCGCAAAGTCTCACGAGCCTCACCTCGCAATCTCCCATGAGCCTCAGCAAAGTGTAAACAATCGCGTTTCTCAAACGATCTCCTATAAAATGATCGGAACTGACTAAAGTTCGATCCAACGCATTTGTACTACTTACCTATGTTTCCCTTCCCATATCGATCCGTAGATTTACTCGAAAATTAACAGAGCAGCCTATTTTGACATGAAATAGCCTGGTACGTATAGCAGCTATCGCAATAGCATTAGCCATCCGCAAAGTCTCACGAGCCTCACCTCGCAATCTCCCATGAGCCTCAGCAAAGTGTAAACAATCGCGTTTCTCAAACGATCTCCTATAAAATGATCGGAACTGACTAAAGTTCGATCTAACGCATTGGTACTACTTACCTATGTTTCCCTTCCATATCGATCCGTAGATTTACTCGAAACATTAACAGAGCAGCCTATTTTGACAGGAAATAGCCTCGCGGGTACAACAGCTATTCGGTGACGCCCCCTGACTACAGTTGCCGTAATGCTGGGAAGCGATGCGACCTTGTAATTTATTAGTCGTACTAAAACGTACTGAACATTTTGGCAGAGCACTGTGTACAACCAGTATGGATCAACAAATTCATCAGTTGATCCATATATAAGGCGCACTGGCCTATAAGGCGCACTGTCGGCTTTTGAGAAAATTTTAGGTTTTTAGGTGCGCCTTTTAGGGCGGAAAATACGGTACCTGTTGGCTCTTCATTGGTTTTCAAAGCGAACAAACTTGGCTCAATGACTTTAATCCCTTAATGTGATTTCGTTCGCTGATTGAGGAAGCCGGAAAAAACGTCCTAATGTGTCTGGACAGACATTGAGAATCAGGTTTGATTCTTTTAATTGCAGTGTGAGCTTCCGGCACATTTTTCATGCTACGAACGCTTGATGTCGGCAGAAAAGTTGTAGCTAATATTATTATTATCATGATTATTTGAATCACTAAGAAGCAAAAGCCAGTTTGTAACATCAAACTTTCCTTTTCTGACTCCTCTCTGTCTTTATCTGCCACTCGCAAAATGAGGACACTCCCAAGTTGTCTGCAAGAGCGCTGACACGTGCTATTAGGCATTTTGGAGGAGTTGTCTTTGCCCGTTTATTTGCAAGGTTCGGGAAAATGAATTTAACATCACAGGATTAGAAAGCGCAGGATTTATTGTATCCATCAACGGAGCACCGAGTGACACTAAGCTGTCTCTCAAGTGTCCAAATGATACTCTCAAATTTAATGAGATCTTAAGCTCTGCCAGAATATAATTAAAAAAAAAAGGGTGAGAGAGGAAGAAGACAGCAGAAAAATGTCTCCCAAGACGCTACAACAAACTTTGCCAAGAGCTGTAATATGTAGAAACAGTGCAAGTGGGACAGCCAACTAGTGTTTGGATTGATTTCATATGAGGAGATACCTTCACCATTAGAAATGCTGAATATTTCCATTGTCCGCATCAAACCTATATAAATACAAATCCATGCAAAAATGGCACAGATCTGGCCCGAGTTTGACACCTATGTTCTAAAAGGAAACATTTTTGCCATTTTCTGGACACGGGCCTTGGTGTTCCCAGCGGGAGAAGGTGATGACTTGGTCTGTGGCCGGCCAATGTTGAGCCACCACATGTTCCTTCACCCACTCTCTTCCTGTGGGTGGAGAAGTCACAGACCTTCTGGCTCGCCTCCCAGCCAGCCGTCACCTTTGCCAGCGAGCGGTAAAACAAAATGCTGTTTTGATTTCTGCTTGTCTGAATCGTGAGGGAGACACGCGATGGACAAGTCTGCCTTACAACTCTGAGATTCGGGATTTGAATCTTGGCTTTGTCCATGCTGGACTTTCTCTGGGTAGCCACAGTTCACAAACAAATTCACGGAAGACTAAATTTTCCGTAGGTGTGAATGGTTCTTTGCTTTGCTGGCGACCAGTTCAGGGTCCGCCTCTCCCTGAAGAGGATATGCGGTATGTAAAATGGATGCATACATTCTGAGTATGCAAAGCAACAACATATGATGCGTCAGTTTGCCGCGTTAGCTTTATAAGAGCACCATGAGGCGTAAAAAGCCAAGGACCGCCCAAAGGAGCCCTTGGCCGTCACTTTGAATGGACGCGAGGCAGTCAGGCTGAAGGCTTCCCACTGACTGGAGAGGAGTCGTCGGCCAGCCTTTCCTTGTCAGAGGCGGTTAAGGCAGTCACTGATCCTAATGCCTGCACTGTTGCAGCAGCATTCCAATTTCTAATCACTGCGTGACTTGTCAGACTTAATGAGGCCAGTCGGGGAGGAACGGAGCGATAATGAGAGTGTCACACGCTGACCTTGCTTAAGATCTGCATCCACGATGGCCCTCTGGAGATGTAAACAACGCTAAGAGCGCAAAACCGATCAAATTTAAGTTTAAAGTTTATTCTGATTCCATGTCTATCATTTGCAGAGTGTGGATGGCGTGCGCTCCGTCAGAAGCATCTCATTCGTGTTAATCCTCAGAGTGGAAGAGGGTCAAGCGGCAGGCATGCTCGAGCTGGAGTGGAAAGGTCAACACTCAAACTATCCCAAGAAACCATTTACGTAAATCTCAAGAGCGTCAAAACAACACCCTAACTATAGCCACAAAACCTAATCAAAGAATTTCTCTCGGAAGGCACCCCTTCAAATTCTGACCCTGCGCACATTTCCCACAGCTTTTTACTAGTATCCCCTGGAAACTGCTCCACATTCTTTAAACTCTGGGAAAAAAAAAAAATCGAAGGGGGGGAACGGGAAGAGACGAAGGCTTTACACATTTTAAAATGCACTTTGATCACACATTGAGACAAGTGACTGACCACCATCCTGTTCATATCCTTGGAGTTCATAAATTTGAGTTTATTAGCGCATTTCATTTGAGATTTTCAGTAACCCGCCAAACAAAAGCCACCTAGGGAATAGCCTTTGTTTCCCGCTGGAGACTGACACTCTGCTTTCTTAACAACAGGTTAGCAACTTCTCATCACTTGCATGAATCGAGGGGGTCATGAGCTCCTGATGATGAATGGCAGCCAACCTCTGTCGAGACGCTTTTTCCACCATGTCACCTCGCCGTTGCTACGGCGGCCACAGGGGCAATTTAAGCATCAGCGTATCCACTGGGAAAGGGAGGGGAGACGAGGGCCGACGGGTGCCCTCTCGGGTAAGTGGCTTTGCGGCGGAAAGCTGACGCCTGCCACTGCCATCAAGGTTGTTGTCACCGGGCGGCTCTTAAAGCGCAACGCTGCCACGTTTAAGGATGAACGCCGAACGGGGGGAGGGTGGGAGGCGAACGAGAAGGACAAGAATTACAGGGCGTTAGGCGGCAGGGAAATGAGTTCTGCGAATATTGCTTACATGGCCGGGAACACGGGGGAATATTACCTAATCAGTCAAATCCTTGCGAGCTGACACCTCTTGTGCGGCGCCCAACGAGAGACCCGCCTGAACCCCGGTGCCTCCCACCCACGGCTCAGCCCTGAGGGAACCCCCCTGAGGGTGGATCTGCTGGTTGGGAATTTCTCCTTGACAGACACTCTCAGAATTACTCTAATGGTTTTGCATACAGTGCAGTAAGGAACGACCGGGGGCTACTTTACCCTCAATTAAAAGTGCACCGGTGAAGCTGCATATTTTGCATTTGGCAACAATGTACGTGTTAAACTGAAGGTGATCTTAATAGGATTTTCTGCGGTTGGGAACCAGAGATTAGGAGATTTATATGGCGGATGTGCAGAATGTGAACAGGGGAGAGTTTTAATCTGGACTGGATTAATAATGCCTGACTGCTGCAAGAAGAAAAAAAAAAATAAGGTAACGGATGAGACATCAAAAAGAAATAATTACTTCATTTTAAAGGAGGTGTGAACGAGCACATTACATGCTAATGCTGACTCCATACGAGAACATTTTGAAAGCCTTGGCAAATCTAACTTGAGTTATTTTTCACTCATGGAGAAAAACATTGTGTACAACAAAGTAAATTTCAAAAGAATTAAACATAATGTTCCCTTTGATCAATCAAGGGAATGCAGTAAAATACCCATTTGAGTGTTATTATGCCAACCCAGTGCAATGCTGTACAGTGCAAAGTACAGTGTATATGCAAATGATATGCTAATGAGCAGAAAGCCCTGATGGAGCAGCGCACACCAGGATGTAGTAAACCTACTAATGTTAAATATATAATCCATCTGTAATCAAATTTGACAGTTAATCAAAGGAGACATTGCAAAGGCAGGCGCTTGGACAGACATAAGTAACCCCTTCAGCGTTTGCATAATAAATGTCACACTTTAATGATGCTTCTATTAAGCCAGGCCGCTGACTTTATTAATGATTCCGCTGTTTGTTTAGTTAGAGACGGCTGCTGGGAGCGATAGTTATGTCAAGGTTGAGGTAGTGGGTGGGTTTAAAGGGAGACATTTTCAAGGAAGAAGGTGAAGGGAGTCATTAAGATAGGATGAATTCGTTTTCTAATGATATTCAGGTGCTTTTTGCATGACAGCTGCTTGGGCACATTTAAAGCACAGCGGCGAGTGAAGGAGTCCTTTTGATGGCGGACAAAGGGGGACTATCATTTACAGAAAGTGGGCTTCAGCCAGAGAGGGTGCGAGTGACACGTCAACAAAACCCGCTTGGGCTTCCTGTAAGGACGCCTGACTACAACAAAGCCTCGGACATGTGCTCCATCTCTTCCCCTTCAATGAACCCACACCGTTTGAGGAGTGTGTGGAAATATGGGGTGCTCACATACAATAAGTACTCAAGGTCTACTGACTGTTTCTATCCTATCAACCCAGGACGCGTGATAAGAATAGGTTAGTGATAGCACCTACTGTAATTGTAAACAAACTTCCGACACAAAGATGAAGGCCAAAATCCCCCCAAAAAGGAAGAAATTGATTTCACATTTCGTCTGTTAGTCAAAACAATAATTTTATGAGCTCTTGGTTGGTCTGAATCTAATAGCTTCCACTAGCACCACCCGCGAGAGATCCACTTGCTGACAAGTACATTTGTAGCATTCTTTAACCATTAGGAGTCCTCGCAAAGCCCGGAGTTGACGTTACATCTTGTGTTTATTCTCAGGATTACATGCTTGGCCCTAGCAGACACGGGTGACACGCTATTACACGCTTCTCTTTCCGGATGGTTGTTTCCGGATCAGTCGGAACGAGGCAGAATGCCACAAAAGGTTGGTGGGTCTAATTACTCAGGCAACCCAATTGTCCCCTCCTCTCAACGGCCAACACCTAATCATGATATTGGATGTGCATCCACATTCCCGGCGTGTCTCCCTGGCTTTCCAGGAGGGCCGGCAGCCTCAGCGCTTAGCGGCTTTGACGAGGTCCCCTCCGTGCTCCCTCGCCGGAGAGAACACAGCCTTCGCTTCCCCTCAGCGTCAAACTTTAACCTTTCTCAACTTTAATTACACTAAGTAAGTTGGGAGTGCGCGGCGGTGCTGTCTGGCCAGTTCACTTGGGCGGCTGTGCTGATGGGAAGCCCGCATGGGTGCCACGGGCTCCCGCTGCCTCTGACACAGTGATGCTACACAACACTGACGCCTGCGCTGAGCTGACGCTTCCTCCTTTGGCTGCTTCCTGAAGCTGTTAGACTGCTCAACGATGACAGCATTTTTTTATTCCGTGATTAGCGTTAAGAGCAACCGCACCATCAAAATAACCATGTTTAGCCACGCTAGCTCGCTCGGCAATATTTTTTTGGTCTACCGCATATACCATCCACCATGCAGTCTAAATATCTTTGGAAATCAGAGATCAACAAACACTCAAACCTCGGGTGTCAACCAAGTGGATTTGCTGTGTTGAGAACAAAGGCATGCTGTTAAAAGTACCTTGCAATGTCAGAAACTCTTTGCGCTGATTTTTATAAACAACGGCGGAAGCCCGACTCGGACATTTCATCGATTGGCAGGTTCGTCGATTGTTCCCCTTATCATAATAGGCACCCTTTTAGTCAGCTAATTCTGATGACGAATTGGACTACCACAGAACGCAAAAAAAAAAAAAACGAGTTACCGTGGCAACCACGTCTTGTCAATCACTTGCAATCAGCCTACCCCCCAACCCAATACCACCTCTCTCTCTCTCTCTCTCTCTCTCTCTCTCTCTCTCTCTCTCTCTCTCTCTCTCTCTCCATTGCTTGATGCGTCAAGATTAGACCCCTCTCAACGGGGGGTTAGAAAACAGTCGGAGGAAATGAAAGAATCATGTGCGAGTTCTACAGCCCTTGTTGGAAAACTTTGCCTCGCGCGACCCTTTTCGGGCTCGGACTTGCTTACCACCAAGTGGATCTACAAATAGGGGAAACAGGGAAAACAGTTATGAACAGAACCAGAGCCAACCAATTCATCAACTTCAGCCAGCATGTGTTTCTGATCACGAAGCCTCTTTAATTAAATGCCCACATTGAGTCGCAGGCCATTTACATGCAAATACTGCCAACATACTGTACAAGCGTCAGGGAAGGATTAGAAATGTCCGACAGTGTCGTGTCCTGCTCTGAAGATAATGACACAGATTTCAAGTTGGGGGGAAAAAAAAAGTGCCGTTTGACTTTCTGCTCAGTTTCGATCCATCGTAAGTCGCTCTGGAATAGCTGCGGCGGGCCGGCGGCAGTTTAAGTGAAGTGCGACTAATGCACCGGGCAGTACGGTGAACTGTGACGTTACATTGTGGAAGAAAAGTAGGGGGGGGCATAAGAGAAGCTGACTGGCTCTAAACATCTTAATTCCCCATTAGTTCCTTATTCTCTCCGGTGACAAAGACGAGGCCCTTTCAGTCTTGTGTTCCCCTCGCATACCAAAGTCATTCAACGGGGGAGACCTTTCCTAAGAGCAATGCTCTATTCAAGCCATGTTAATTACAATTTTAAACCATTATTTGTTTCAACACCTGGTTAACCTATTCAGACCTGTTTAAATCCTCTTTATTATCCCAGGTGTGATAGGAAGGCACCGAGGAGTGAAAAGGGTCTTGTCTGTGTGCACCAGAACATAATCAAACCCGGCACTATGGCGCTGAATGGTTTTTGGGAGATGAGATCAGATGTTACACACTCCAGCCCTCAAGTAAAAGGTGGATTATGTGTGAAAAGAGGATTTTGTCAAGGATGTGTCCTCAACTTTTCCTTTTCAGCTGTGACGCGTGATGAATGGAGCGCTACTCCTTCAGCAGCTGTATTAGGATGGCACGACTCAATTGCGGGCTTAAAAGCAATTGGCTTTGTTGTGCATTTTTGTGCATATATTTGTGTTGCGCTGGCGGGGCTTAGGGAGCTGAGCCTGGAAGGCGTTTGTACCACAGAAGAGGTTCTCTCATCTGCTAAGCTCCTTTGAAGTCCAAGGTAGTAAGAACAAGCTCCCGTGTCCATTCTAGGCTCATTAATGAGGCTTTACGAAGGAACTTGACCCCTGCGGTGCCTTTGTTGATAGGACCACTCGTGGGCTTACCTGCCTGCCCACTTGTTTGGGATGATCCCATTACAATGAGAAATATCAACAGAGGGGCATAATGGGGCAACATGATGGAAAAAGTGGAGAGAATATTTCATCTTCACAAGAATTGGCTCAATGTAATTTGCCAACTCGGCACCTACTGCATCCACAATGGCCGCGGGCTGTTTGTGTACGCCACCTGCTGCGCGCCTCGCATCTAGCGAAGCCTTCGATACAGTAAAGGATAGCCACGCTGAGCTCTGATTAACAAATTAACACCCTCTAATAGCCCTTCGCCAGTCCTCCTCTAAATGGATTAAAGCCCCTCTCACCCAACATTTTCTTTGGCGCAAAATTTAATTAAGATTTAGATTTGCTCAGAACATGCCAGGACAGATCCGCTCTGGATTGGTGAGCTACTTCAATTAAGGAGCAAAAGCAACTTAAGCGGCTTCACCAGTAATTAGGCTATCGCTAAGAAAGAGCTGCCATCTAATTAGGTTTCATCTTAATTCAATTTCTTTGGAAGTTATGGTGTGAAACCATGGATTTATATTGTTGAGGTCACCTTTATACTGTGGAGATGTGGGAGGTCTATGTCTTTATAGCTTTTAAAGCCAAATAAAACTAACTAGGAATTACAATTCAACTCATTTAATCGGAGGCGTTTCTCGCCCATGTTAGATCAGTTGGCACCGAGTCAATAGCTCTTCAAGTACAAACTGTATTAAAGATGGGAATTACGAGCAATTACTTGATCATTAAGATTACTTATCTTGTGTCTGGAACCGATAATCTTGTAGCAAATGAGAACAAATGCATTGCACCGCTACACTGCGGCCGCCTAGATCCCGGGAAAAATAAATAATTCTAGCACGGCTAAGGCGCTCCAAACTAATTTTTGTCGTAGTCATAGTTTCCTTCTGAGGGCCATTATGACTGTCAACGCCTTATAGTACAGGCTACACAACAAACTGATCACTAGTTTTGAAATCACAGACGAGTAAAAACTGTTCAAATATTTTAAAAAGATGAATGGTAATAAACATTGCTAGCAATATCTCTATTTTTCAAAAGTGAAGACAGTTTGTAATTTTAGTATTGACACATGAAGTCCATGCACAATTGGTCTTTGCGGGCCACATAAAATGATGTGGCGGGCCGTATTTGGTCCCCGGGCCTTGGGTTTGACACCTATGCAATAGAGGCTCTCCAAACAATACACTTTGACTCTGTGATGACATTAGGCTTCCCGAGGTTGTTGCCCATGTATTTGTAGAGTGATTTAAAACAAGAGACAATGTGTTAATTTACTCAAAGCGGCAGGGGTCAATGGCCGGGCCACTGACCATTACACAGTAGGACAAGGGTGTCCAGCTGACCGTCCTTTTAATCGACAACAGCAGGCCTAAGGAATTTAACAGCATGAGATTCCCAATTTTTCCCCCAACAAATAACGTTTATGGAAGATTTACGAGTGACTGGAATTGTCTGGGCTTTCCCTCCCTCCAGCTCATTCAATTAGCAGCTGTGAATGTCTCGGTTAAAGGGGGTGACGAGACAATTGAAGGTGTCATCTAATTATTTTCGCCCAGCACTCTGCAAAACCACTCCCGTGCTGGAATCCCCAGCCTTGGCTTGGAGATATGAAGTAAATCGGTTCACGCTGTAGGGGGGGCGATGCACAATGTGGCTCTCCTGGAGGTGTTCCTCAACCTCAACCATCTTAAAAATGAATCATGAATCCGCGGGGTGGCGATTTGATTAGATCGGAAATATATGCTGTGTGGACTAAATGAAATCACTTATTTTTAAATACGACTTTATGAGCAGAACATATGATGTGGAAAGTTCAAATAACGTTTGGCGTCAAGATCCACTGGCTAATCAGATCCAAATAACAGATTACAATATTTTGTGGTACAACCCAAAATGTTCCAACAGTTACCAACATCTTTAGACCAATAAAATGATATTCTATGTTTGCTGGGATATTTGATTTAATAGAAACAGTGTTAAATGACTGGTTCCCGTCACATCTCTGTGCCTGATCAAGAGTCTTGGCGATGACTACCACATGGGTCCCCGAGCGCACATTAGGGAGCCCGGGGGGCTCCCTAAGTGTCACCCATGAAATCCAAATGTTAGGGTATGAAAAACAGGGGTGGGACCGCAAGTAATTCTCATTGTTGTTAAGTGTTCGTCGTCCCTCGGTGTTGACTTCCGAGAAACAACACGGATCCGCTTGACATGGCTTTGAAAAGCAATAGATTCTGGGGGCAGAGGAAATCCTCTTAAATCTGAGCGTAACCCCAAATTAATTACTACAAGACCGGACCCATTTTAGGATTTCGCTTTTTTGCTCATCACTTGCTTATTATTGTCAAATCCTAAATGAAAGGCGGCGGAAGATTAATCGTTGTATCATTCTACATCCCAACGTTGAAAAGGTCAACTTTTTTTTTTCACCCCCTGTAAGAAGGAAGTTGTTCGGGGCATGTAGATATTTCGGCTGGTAGAAAATCCGGTCCTGTTGAGTGGCAGACGGAAAAGAACTTCTCAATGGCAGATTCTTGACATCCATAATGGCTTAACGTCGTCTTTTGACAGAAAGATTGGGGGGGCGGTGGGAGAAAGAAAAAAAGAGTGACTCTTTGCGCATTGGCGTGGCCCAGAGGCTTTAGCTGTCACCGTTGATGACAGTAACTTTCTCCATGCAGATTAAATTGGTGTTTACAGATTTGCCCTCGGTGTACATTTTTTTCCCCCTGCTGGGTTTGGCTGGCTGATGATGAGTCGCAGATGAGCGCCAGCGTTTTTGACACTGACGCTGATGTTTCCATCATGCGGAGGGCTCGCCAGCCCGCCCGCCGCCGTGTGCACTCTGCACTCTGGCGCACTAAATGAGACCCTATCACTATTAACAACTATTTACTTTTCATGCTTGCCCTCCAAATACATAAATCGGGCCGCCTTGCCGCGCAGCGGAGGAAAATTGAAATGTCATACAGGAATTTAAACAAGCATATGTTGATGGTAGAGCCCGACCCAGAAGGTCCCATATCGCTACAATAGACAGCCATGACTCGCCAGCGTTTTTTTGAACAGCTCGGGTTGTTACAGCTGCTAAGTGAAGAATGTGCTCAGAGTTTAAAGACACAGTTGGTTGTTTTCACAGATGCCTTTTTTTTCCTCTCCTCTTTGGAGCGCACTTCAAAAGAGAAACGGGGAGGGAGCTTGGCTCATCACAAGGCACAAGTTTGGTTTTTTTGGGAATCACTCAAAATTGAATCGAGACATTTTTCTCGCAGATACATTTCCAATGCTTGCTGAAGCAAATTCTTTATGGCTAGCTCCAACGCGTCTCCTATGTGTCTGTGTAAATACAAAAAATATAAAAAAATTCCCGACAGCATTACCCACAGCATATTTCAAAAACACAAAGTGCCAAGCAGTGGTTTGATAGCAAATAAAAAAAGTGTTGAAGTGATTTTGAAACATGTTTATATAGAGGCTTAAAACGGCTTCATCTGCAAGTCCTAAGTCATAATTTGGTCAATAACGGCTCTTTGATGGATCGTTTCGAACATAACCGCACATATATAATCTTGCCCTTCTCAGATGTTAGCATTAAGGTCACACAATGGATCCTAGACACATTTGTTTTCCCTTCCACCTCAATTACCCCCTCTATGGTGACACAGCCATTTTTTAAGGCTGCACAGGCCCGGTATCGCTTAATATTGATGTGTTAATCAGCCACATACTACAGTCAATAGCCATTACGATTGAAAAGTGCATAATTTTTCCGCACGTTCTTATTTGCAACACATGTAGTCCTCCGCCAAAAACAAATAAGCTGGAATTGTCCCAGTGGTATGATCCAAAAACACATGGCCGTTTGTTACCTGAAATTTGCATTGATCAATCTCTAAGTGCGGCGGTGACGTGCTGATTGCCTCAAGTGCGGGATACGGGAAATCTACTCGCAAAGGCACTTGGTTAGTTCAAACGAACAGTACTAGATTAAAAATAAATCAATGGAGCTCAAGTGTTTGCGACTAATATCGGACTGTCTTCGGAGTCACCCGTATTTGTTGTATCTGACGTTAAAACTAGACAGGAAGAATGTCTGAAAATGATCTTGTTAATTGACCACATTTACTGTACCCAATATAAAGAGTGGCAGTTTTTCTTTGATATACACAAAAACAAGATTGGCATGGAAAGAGGAGGTTTAGAACATTCAGAGAACTTTTCTGGGTTAGAGTTAGTCAACAGATGAGTCACGGATGTAAGCGTGTAGACAAAGTGTATTCATTTCAGGTGGTAAACAGTCGTCAGGGAGCACCGGACTGTTATTGAGTTGTGGCCCCTGGCGGAGGATTGATCCACTTCAGTCCAGCAGCGGGGAGGCGGGGAGCTCTGGAGGGGCTCAGCGGGGCTCCAAATCAATAAGGTTAATAGATGTGGGGGCCACGCAGTCAGAGGTGTGTGGTCTGGCATTTTCGGCGGCAATGAGGAAAATTCCCGATGACGAGGTGTCTCTTTTGGAGGCTGCATTAACGTCACTCTGATTACCTGCCGGCCAGGATGTCACATGTAGCGCTGCCCAGGCCCCCAGCCCCTGGCCATTAACCGGAATTAGCTTTCCAAGGGGACCCTTCAGACAGAAGACTAACTTGCCTCCTCTTCATCGGCTGTCCATTGAGAACAAATTGCCAGCGCCCCCCCTCTTTTCCGACTCCATTCTTTGCACCTTGATTTCTATAATGCCAACAGCTTCATAATCACTTGATGAGTAATTTCCTCTCATTTGGCATTTGGAGAGTAAGGTTTCATTAAGAAGTTGCCCCCCCTTTCCCACAAAAAGCATGAGCAGAGGATGGAAAAAAATAACAGCATCTGGACTTGCATGAAACACAAAGAATAACACAGCAAGGAGAAGAAATAGAAGCTAGGCTACCACCAACGGATAATCGTAGAGATGCTTTCATTGGTGCGCATACGTTGCTTAAAGCTTTACTGGTGCAACACCTACAATTAGCCCTGCACCTGCATCGCACCAAATTTAAGTGTGCAAGCAGGAGTCATGCTGGCTCAGCACCCAAACAAAATACTGAAGTCATTTGCAATAAAAGTGTCGCCCCCTGATTCTGCCACCCATCCCCCCACCCACCCTCCCCCAACCACCCCCCACCCCCTCACCCCCAGCCCCTGCAAAAGGACCCTTTGCATAGGAAATCAGTTGTCTGTGCCTTGGTGGACACCATGCCGTGTGAGCTCCCATGGAAATGAGTTTTGGCATTGTTGTGGAGAGGCACTCCCCCAATAATAAATTGAGGAGGATTAAGGGAGAAGAATGTAATAAAAGGATAGTCATTTCATCATGGCAGACTTTTTTCTTTTTTTAGAGGGGGGAGGGTTGAGGTTGTGGGAGATTTAATGGATAATCAGCATTTGGTTTATTTCCATAACATGCTTTACAATCTGCTTCTTTGAGCTTAGGTTGGTCAATTTGGGAGGGGGCAAAAATTATATTATAAAATGTTTGGTATTGGAGAGACGAGCGACATATTAAAGACATCTAAGTGAGTTGTTAAACCGTTACGGTGTTTGGAGATTACCGAGCATCAATCGAAAGGCTTTGAAGTGAGCATTTGAGTTATAAAACACATTTTAAGAGTATGTTTAAGAGCCTTGCATGTTGTCACTTTGAAAAAAAAAGGCAAAAGGAATCAACGGAAGGCACCTCAAGTGGCCGTTTGAATGTTTCAGGTCTGATCTGGGTGCCAACATTTCATGTGGAAGCCATGCGGCGGTTGTTTGTTTAGTCCTGATTGGAAACGCGTCATGCTTTGGATTGGCAGGCTAGCAGCAGGTGACTGTGACCGGCACTTTGAAGTTCCCGAACCCTTATTGATCCGCCGCATATCCCTGAAAATCAAAGGCGACCTCAAAGGCATAGCTAAACTCTTAAAGAGGCAGCAAGCACCAAAAAAAGGGCACCAGCGACAGTGTGAACAAGCAAAGCAGGTGGTCGGCTGCCGGTTAGGGCCATCACCCCGACGACCCCGTCAACGACACACACAGACAGACTGCCCAGGGCTCCTATTTTAATGTCGTACAGCAGGGAGGGTCTTGCTTGACTGACACTCGTCTTTCATCAGCGCAGGAAACCAACTGGACTGAAACGTTGAAATTATGTCTCAACACTTTGGACACTGGATTTTCACCACAGGTCCCAAGGCCATTTACAAGTGATGCAATATCGACTACACTGCGTAACAAAGGGGGTGAGGGGGGACAGATGGTCATAGGTGGATGGTGTCCTTTCTTGGTGACAGGCAACAGTGTACAGAAATATCGGCTCCTCTTTCAATGAATCCACTATGGGCACGATTGATGGTGCTAAAACAACGGGGAGAGGGCGGGGTTGCCGCATTTGGAACGTCTCTATAAGGAAGTGTAAGACAAATCCTCGCTGCCTTCCGCATCCAGTCTGCCATCTGATCCATGGCCGTCCTCTCTGCTCTCCTTGGCTGACTTATTGAAGGTGTGTTCTGGGACCAGCAGGGGGTCGTGAGACTGCCACACCAGCTCACTGTTGGATTTCCCTTTTTGCGTGCATCGGTGGCCCTTTTTGTTTTTTGCCTCCCTCTCTCGTGCCACGACACGGGGTCGAGTTGGCGTGGGGCTGATTTAACTTATTCACCGCAGTGCGTTGCCACTAGCCACATGCCTGCCAGCCCAGAGAACCAAACACAACGCTAAGTGCTCCTGAAATGAGGAGGCATAATGCTTCTACGAGCTGATTCAGAAAGATTCTTTTTTTTTATTATGCAGAGAGAGAATGGGGTGATGTGTTGATTTATGCTGAGTCCTGAGGTCTATTATCTCACAACTGCAAATGTTTATCTAACGCTTTTTCATATTATTCCCACATGAGGTTTGGATGCAATTTAACTCGTTTTGTGAGATTTGTCAACTGACAAAGTGTTCCAGTATTTAATGGCTCATAGGAATGATGGGCTTGGTAATTGATTTGTTGGTTGTTAAAGGGGAAGCCAACCCCAAAAGGTTCTTTGTAATAAGTTCTGTGCGACCAAACTAGTCGAAATAGTGTTTTGATTATTGTTTTGTTTATGGAATATGAATAAGACAGAAAAAAATCCACCTGTTTTTATCCATCTCAGGGGGGTCGGCCATTTTGACAACACAGTTGCCAAGTCTCAGGTCAATGGTTGCAAAATGTTTCTCACTCCAAATCAATCTGCCAAGCATTCTTACTATCCTAAGAGGTATTAGCATAATATCGCAAATACAAAATCTTTATTTTTATGCTTTTATACTGACTTTATAAGGCACCCGATTTTGGTTAGAGTTCAACAACACAATATTGTGAGTTAACATTGGCCAATTGTCTCCTCCGCTTTGATGTGTGTGATCCATGTCATGTAATTAAAAGAGAGCTTTTGGAAGAAGGGATACGCCTTAATTGGCATCTTTTCAGAAATTGTTCTCGAGTGAAGGGTATAAAAAAAGAACGAGAATAGAAGCTGAACTTCAATTTTGACATATTTGTATACCCCAACAGACTTGAGTCACAGTTTTTCAGTGTGGAACAATTGGGGGTGTTTAAGAAAAAAAAAAGCTTGTGAAAAAGTCTGCTGCCTGTGGCCAAAAGAATGAACTATGGCAGACTGGAGATTGTGAATAGGCCCTTTTACAGGTCACAGAATCCATTCACACGCCTGACATTGTTATTATCCGACTGTCATAGATGGGCCTAATTAATATTCCTATCGTAGGCCTTCACAAAACATTGTACGCAAAATAGCCTGCGAAAGAACGTTAGCTTATTGTATCACTCTGGGAGAAATAAAGATAAAAAATAAAAAATAAATAACCAGAACAGTCAATCTTATTTTATTCATATAGACAACAAAAATAGCAAATAATATAACAAAAATGTTTTTTTTGCTAAAAATAATGATAGTAGATATTAAAAGTGTACAAAGATAAGATTGGTTCAAGCCCAATGCAAACGTCCCATTTTCGAATGAACATATGAGCAATGTACTGTATTTCAGTAACAGATTTGTCAAAGTATGCCACAAATAAGCTTGACTGTAGCTTGTCACTTCTCAGCTCAACGTGTCAGTCCGCACGGGGAGTTTATGAGTTATGAAGCGTCTTGGCAAGGAGCACCTCGAGTCAGCAGGCCAACGCGCTCACACGGCGGCAGACGGGAACGCAAATTTCCATACGAGGATAAATCTGCGGTATGAAATTGTCGTTGCAACGTTCTCAGCCCCGAGGCCTGGTGTTATTGCTTTATTCTATTAGTCAGTTATTACCAGCAATCACAGTCAGCCCCCCACTCCCCTTGCACACAAAGCCCCCTTTTACATTACATTTATCAGGCATTGTACAAGCGCTGAAAACATATGATGGGGCTTTGGAGGGGAGAGGAAGGCGGCGGTCGTGGTGGGGGTACAGCCAGCTGGCCCATGCTGCATCTGTTCATGAAATGGGCGGCAGTGACACCATGAGGACCACTTCCAACGTCGAACTATCTATTCCCGGTTTGCTATTTGATGACGAGAGCTTGCCGTCGGGCCATTTTCTGCTAACGCCTCTGCGATGTAGCTAATCCTGACTGAGCACTCGGAATCGTGCCGCCCAGATGTTCAGGCTCAGTCGGCACCTGAGAGCTGCGGCCCCCGAGGCTGGCTCGCGACGTCACCGAGTAATTACCATACCGTCTTATATAATGTCGAGGCAATCACGAGGTGATAACATGCAATTAAGCCGCGATCCCCGATTTGTACAGTCTTGCATCTCCGCAGACATTAAGATAAAGTGCCCATTTGAAAATGTCAAAGACCAGTCGCTTAATCTGATTATTTTCAATTAATATGCATGCCCTTCTGTCTCGGAAATGCTGCACCTATCGACATTGATAAATTGAGCTCATTGTGACTGGAATACAGGCCAGAGATACTCCATTTTCTTCCGTGTCATCCATTTTACTCTGCCCCTAAACTTGCTGCTTTGATTAAATCTCGAGCACGCCAATCCGTTGTAGAACTGGTAGCAACATAGCCATTGAGAGGTGTTGGGAAATAATTGTCATGTCATTTCAGCGCCGTGCGTACTCCATTTGAGTCCTGTTGGAAGGGAGCAGGCAGCCGTGGATGACAGGTTCCAGAGAGCACGCGGGGGGGGGGGGGTGTTTATAGTGTCACCCAGGAGGGAAGTGGCGAGCCGGGCCTGAAGAGCCGGTGCGGTCAGAATCTCCACAATCTCACCCACAGATGAGATTTGCAGTGAGAAATAAGGACAAGCGAGTCTCTGGTGACGTTCGTACAACCATCTTTGCAGTTGAATAGACATTCAGAAAGGATTTCCCCCCACTTATGTTAAAAAAGAAAAAAAAAAAGCGTGAAGGCAGCGCCGTCACATTCGAGCAGATCCTTCCATCTAGCCTGAGGGAGAGCGGTGCTCAACGATTGAAGATTAAAACATCCACTGTCATTTCCTGCTCCAGTGGTTGCTTTGGCAGGGAGAGCGCCGATATGAATTGTATTTCCACCCCCTTCGAGGCTGATTATCGGGATCCGGCCTTTCAGAAGCCCCCCAATGTTTCATGGTGGTCCCAGGAACAAGCCGCCACAGAAGCAGAATCAGAGGGGTGCGGATCAGCTGGGTGTTGTATTTGTCTAAGCCATTGTTCCTGGCGGGTACAAAAGGTGAAGCATGGCTAAATCCTGACTACTTCCGTTCCAACTTCTTGTATGTGCGTTCATGCGAGGCCATTCCCTCCCATGAATCTATTTAGGTGCATTTTTCAATGTGCTTGCTGGTGTGTTTAGAAGCTCCATTTAGTCGTCTCCCTCAGCCCTTCACTGTGTTAGCAGCAGTTGGCATGGTCCGAAGTCTAGGACTGGATGATGTCTAATAGAGCCGTCAGTCAAGTGCCTGTCCAGCCGACCATACCGCGGGGTGCTAGCGTTAATGCTCCGGCAATGTGGCGTAAGCACCGTGGATGGAGTAAGGCAGTTTGTCAAAGCGCATCCAATGTGAAGGAAATGCTTAGTGGGTTGAGCCCGGCCGGCGTCACGGCTGCACGGTCGTGGCACAACAGTCTTTTCTTGGCTCGACTTCCATCTAAGTGTGACTCTGCTCAAGAAGGCCATTCAAGAACAGATTTGTTCCATTCGTAACCTTGAAATGTCAGGACTGACGTGAACCTAATCTTTACTCCCCTATTTGTAAATGGCACAACCGTAAAAAGTGCAGACCATAGTGCCTATGTGAAGAATCACAAGCTCAGCAGATCTGCCGCATGATGAGTTGGGTTCATCTTTGGCCCACTCTCCCAAATCTAAAGTTCTACAAAAGTCAGGCTGGTGGTTTTTTGGTAAGTCATCCTGTAAGCGTGTAGAACATCAACCGGTGAAAAAAAAAGAATGCTGATTTTGTTAAACAGAAAAGCTTTTGTGTTCAGGAAGCCTGCAGCACGTTCAGGTAATTGGATCATTCAAACAAGGAAGTTAAGGGTGAGCAATAAAAAGTAGACCTGGAGTTTCGCCCTAATTAACTCTGAATGTCCCAGCTTTTTTTTTTAGAATCACTGCGGAGAGCATTTGTTTCTACACGTTCTGATCAATCGCACGGGCTTCTCAAGGCTATTTCAGGACGGGCTCGAGCTCCGTGGGCACGCTCGTGGGCACTAGCCAATTTCTGCGTGACCTTGGAGAGTGTGAGAGCAGCCACAGTAAGAGTTGGCACGGCGCGGCTACCCCACTTTGCATCTTGGAGAGCTCAGCACACACTTTTGCCACTTCCAGGGTTATTTTTTGCTCGTTGAAAATCCCCTAACTCTTTTCCGTGAGCGCTTTGGTTTTCATATCTAATTATTGGCATCCTGTGCAAATTGCCAGTAACACCATCAACGGATATGGTGAGCGTGGTTTTGCACAGCTTGGCGGATGAAACAGATGAGCGTATATACGGTGGCTTCTTTTCACGCCCGTCGTGTTGTTGCAAATGTATATTTTTAGCAATTTCTGACATGAAACTTAGAGTGGAGTAGGTAAAAAAACAAAACAAAAAAAAGGAAAATATTTCTGCCATGGATCTTGACACTTTTTTGAGAATGTTGCCTCAGGCGGATTGTGAGATGCTTCAGCTGTTTCCAATACAAAACTCTCCTTTAGCAAAAACAGCAGTGGAGATGCAAAGATAGCTAGCACATGTCGGAGGCTATGGATTCCGATTCGCTCGGGAGCGGCTGCTTGTTTAGAGACTCGCTGATCAAAGCGCCCCCCCCTGAGAACGGCTCTATTAGATTTCACACTTTCCCCCCAGGAGCTCAGAAGACAACACAAAGCATGCTTCCCTATGTCAATAAATACTAATTTTATGCTTGGATAAAGCCCCTTTTTTCCAACACAACATGTTAAAACTGATTCGATCAGATTATAAATATTTTCAGAATCAATTCCACAGATTGCACAATATAGTTTAATATAATTTTGGGTCGAATGAGATCTGGGCACGACGCCAGATGAAAGGAAAACTGGACTCGGTTCCACTCCGACTGGCCGGGGAAAGTCCCCATAAAGCGTTGAAGTAGATTTGCTTTTTCTGACAAGAATCTCTATTTTGCGTTGGAGCTCGGGTGGGATTTTGGGTACAGGAAAAACACCTTTGATTTCCATGTTGTGTTTGACGGGAGGTGTTATCCAGAAACCAGATAGGGGAAATGTAAACACACACACAAAAAATGAAAATATATAAACTTGCAAAAGCCAGAAACCGCTTGAACGTAAATCTGCATAAACTCTTTTCATCTCGTTAGTTTAACAGATAATAACGGTTTACCAGAGGTCTACAATTGTCTGCATCTGTGTGTTTTCCCTTTTCATTCCCCTCCCGCCCCGCCCCGCCTGGCCCCGCCCAGCCTGGATGCCAAGCTAAAATCAGAGGTTAGAGCTCTAGTTTCTTGTCTGGCTGCCACGTCGCCATGACAACAGATACGGAAATCGCAATGTCTCCTGCGGAAGAACAAGCCAGGCGACACCACATCACAGAGGCACTTTTGTAGAAGAAGAAGAAGCCGGGTTCACGCAGATGAGCCGGTCAAAGATGAGCATTTGGCGTTCTGAAAAGGAAAGCTCGAGGAAGAAGCCCCCCCCCCCTCCAAAAGAAAGACTGCAACAGTTTTCCGCCTCACCTCAAAGTCTTGAGAGGCCTCTACTGGCTGCCAGGGGTCCTAACACAAGTGTCTTAGTGGAGAAACAAAGGCATTTATTTACAGGAAGCAGCTACCGTAACATGCTAAATCCGAGCATGCTTATAAACAGGTCTGCTTCCGTCACATTCCGTTGATGGATTAAATGTAAGAGAAAGTCTGGAGCTTGGTGTTTAAGAGCATGTGTGTGAATACGTTCAATAAAACAGTCAAAGGCTTCACACAGCTAGCCGAACAATAAAAATCGATACCATTAAACACTTCTTTAAGGAGCCTAAAGTGTTTCCCCCAGACGCCTCTGTCAGCTTCTATAAATGGTATCTTTTTACAGACACTTGTCAATAAAACATTGGGAGCATCTTAAATTCTTCATTACATCTCAGAGGAAGCGTGTTTTTGAAGGTTCCGGTAAGCGTAAGATCAATAGAGAAAAATCTCGGAAGGAGCGCAAGCGCCTTTCATGCAGCTCTAACTTGTTTCTTCCCGTCTGGGCCGCGCGTCCAATCAGAACGGCCCGTGGCAAAGCGCTCAGACTGACCGCAAAGGCCCCGATCATCCGCTTCCCAAAGGCATTCCAATTCCTTCACAGGCGTATAAGCAATTTTTACAGTAGTTAAGCAGAGGTGGAACTGCTTCGCATAATCTCGCTTAGACCGTCTCCACTGTCGGCCCACTGACAGATCCTGTTAAAATCCTCAGGCTGAGCTCAAGCACAAAGTGGAGTAAGCTTTTTTCTTCTTCTTCTTCTTTGTACACTAAACACTCCGGGACGGATGGAGCAAATGCTACCGGCATCGTTGTTATCCGTAAAGCTTAAACAAGTCACGGCTCGTTTGAACGTCTTTTCCGGGAAGTAGCTAGAGTTAAGCGTCTCCGTCTATACCAAGTCAACTAGTCATTTGCATGGCTAACTTGACACTAACTGGATCCGAGGAGGCAGCTTTAATTGTTTAACCTAAAGCTCACCATGACAAAGTGGGCCTTTCACCATGTGCCAATAGGCTTAGTCAACAAAGACGGGAACAAGGAATGTCGGATTTCAACTCAAATGCGTCGAATGTTTAGGATAACGTGCTGACTCCTGAGAAGACCTCTCCCCGCCCTTTCCCTACCCCTTCACCCCATCCCGCCTGATCTTCATCACAGCAGACGGAGCTCCCGAATGGCTAATGCTTCAGATGGTAGCACCCGTGCTAACAACCCAAAGAGGTTTAAGAATTCTTTGCAGCGACCTAAGGTCATATTCTCTTCCTCCCTCCACCTTCTTGATCAGCCCCACCCCCTTCAAAAGTGCTTTTCTCTATTAAATCAGAGCTCTCAGTCTTCAACTTCCTTCCCAATCCTCACTAAGCCTGTCATTTCTGACCATTATTTACTTTAATGGGCTTCGGCTGATCCCTACGCCAAAGCCTCGGATGGGAGAATAAAACGTCAGAGGCTAGTGGGCCCAGACGCAAGCGTGGGGCTGCCCGTAGATTAGCGACGGCAGATGGGCTTTACACGTGCTTCGTGTGAGCGCTCGTCTTGATTGAGAGGGCATAATGAGAGAGGTGGTGTCCTCACAATGGACCTCGCCGCACCTCTTGCGGCCAAACAAACCCAGTTACCGGAGCCCCTCGGCGCGCACTACCTTTACTCGCGATGCCTCGGCGAGGAATTTAGGAGTGCAGAAATGAACACAAAAGCAACTGTAAATAGGCATCAATGCTAATCCAGCATTAATTGGTTGCATTTTAAACTGGGTGTGCACTCCGGCGAGGGCCCCTTTTCTTCATTGTTGACTTGGCCTGCTTCCGTTAGGAAAAAGATTAGCTAAAGCTAAAACAGTAGTCAAACAAATACTCATCTTATGTTTCTGTTCAACGCTCAAGTGAAGATTGATCATGTATAATATTTGTGGAACTTCTCTGTTATCACTGTGGAGTTACTGACGGTCGATCCAATACATTGACTTTCCTTCAGATTGTCCGTTGAACGTTAAAGCTACCTAGCTAGCTAGCTAATGTTGACACTCGGCGAAGGTGGAGGGGACCCCTCAGCTCCTCCCGAGGGTCAAGTTTGTGTACAAAAGTTAAAATTCACTTGCATCCAGCGCTCTCTGTCTCCGGCTCGGGAAGTTTCCACACAATCGGCGGCCCCCCAATTATCCCCTTCCTCCGAGCGCCTTGCAGCAACTTTTTCTTAACTCCTTTCACTGGGCTCTTGTCAAGCCATGAAAGAAAAACTAACCACCATGTCAAGAGAAGTCTGCTGCCTAGCAACAGGGCCACGGTTGAGGTCTGATTTGTTTCAGCTTTTTGAGTAATGGGGATTGACAATGTTAAGGCAGTCACAAGTGTTGTTTGCCACCAATGAAACGCAAAATAAAAAAAACATTGTTTTTGCTAAGTATTGAGCATGATTGATGTTTTGGGCAGCACAATGGCATCATTCATTTGCCCCCTTCTGTTTTTGCCAGGATTGATGTCATATCTTTTCATGGCCGGTTAAAGGTTTGTGAAGGGCCATGAAAACGTGCAGCTTTTAGTCTCGCTTGCAGACGGCGTGTACGCATTCCTATAACTGGTGAACTTTAATGATGCCATTCAAGCCGCTCTTCATCTCACCCAGAAATAATTCAATAAGAGACTGTGGCCTTCAGAAGTCTCTGTGTCCTGTCACAATAGCGGACGGGCGCACAAAAGACAACGCCGATGCAACAAAGAGGGCGGCCTGAATGCCACCGCCTTTGATTCGTTTGTTCACTGACTTTTTTTTCTCTTGGGATTTGTTTTTTATGAGGCGCCTTCACTCTCAGCTTAACACTCCAAAAAAAGGGCTTGGATAAAACAAGTACGTTTGGTAAAGTTAAATTATTTTGATGGATACTAGAAAATACTTTGGCATATGTAAAGTACGTCTTTCAATAAGAGTCTGCTTACATAATTTAAGATTTATTCAAGCATTAATAGCATCAAATATTGTTTTTTAATACTCATCGATAGACTTCAAGCCTTTTTCGTAAAAATGTTATTTTTGCAATTATAACTACTGCAATGAACGATGACACGTTGAAACCTAAAAGAATTGGCTTACTTTGCCACTGTAGGAATAAAACCATCATAAACGGAAGACCTTCAGTAATGCTACAAAATGTATTGTGATTTATTTCAGATAATGTGTAGTTATTCACATGGTATTTGAATCAAGATTCCAATTAGTTTCCATTTACAAAAAAATCTAACTTTTAATCAGTTAAAAAAAAGATCAATTACTTATCCCAGAAATGTTTGCTAGATGATGTATATTTAAATCAGTGCATAAATAAAGATAATTAATTTTAGTTAAATTAGTTAAGTTTTCAATTATTTGTATAATTTGAATACAAACAGTATTACGGATTTAATTTTAGTACTTTTTATTTTTTTTCCACCATCACTTGAAAATAAAATTTTGAAGCATTTCTCAAATGGGATCCATCTATCACAAAGGAAAATAAGTGCAAAAATAAGGCGGTGGCCTATCTGCCTTCTCCGCTCCCCTCGAGGAATACGGAGGCCGCCGAGGCATCGAACGGAGTCGACAATAAAATCAAAAGGCCCGGGAAGCAATGGTGGGCGAGTCCGTAGAGGGCCGCGGCCCAAACAGAGCTATCAAGCATTCAATCTCCATCTTGAAAGTGCCCCTCCCTGCATTGTTCACACTATAGATGTATATAAAGCTTAATCTTAATATATTTCTGCTGCCCAGGGGTTAACATGGCCTCAGTGATAATACTTATCCTTGTTGGGCATGAGAGAGGAAGGAGCAGGGAAAAAAAGAACTAATTATCTTAATTGGACGTACAAAGCCCCACTGTTCACTTTATGCGTCTCACACGTCCTTTCAAAAATGAGTTTCAATATGCGCCGGCTAATCTTTGCCGCCGCTCCGCTTTATATGTCTGTATTATCGGACACGAGTGTAATTTCATCAGTTTACATCATGGCGGCCCCACCCTGCCTTGTTGGATCTTATCACATGACTGTATGACGCAATGACGGCACATCAATTCGAATAATTCACGGATCTTCAGTTTTAAAATCACCATTTAACTGTTGCATAATTGAGGAGAAATGTGAAAATGCAAAAATGTTCTTCCCTTTTTCTTATCGTTGGTTACGGCCCCCGTAGCGCGCAACACATCAATCTCCATCCAAATTCTTAATGATCATTTAATCCCAACCCTAATCTGTAAGAAAGGCAATTTCCCAATATATACAAACACGGCTAAACTAGTCAAGAAGCAGCAGCAGCACAACAAACACTTCTTCTCTGCTTGTGACGTGGCATGAGAAAATCTTCCCGCGTTGATAACAAATGGCTTCTAGCGCTCACGCCATCTGTCCTTAATGAGTCCATTTTCTCCCCGCGCCATTTCCATACTGTATTGTGCATCGCTGTACCGGCATTTGCATAATTGTTCAAAGATTTTGCAGCAAAATAGACATCCATGCTGAGCGGGAGTCCAAGGATGACAAAGAAAAGGAACAAGTGAAGATGTTTGGGCGTAGAAGAAAAAGAAAATCATTTTCTCCTCCTCTCGCTAAAGCCTCCACGGTAACCTAATCAGGAGTTGCTAATCCACATTTAAACTTTAACCTGTAGGGGGTCTCTTTGTGTTACTTAATGTAAGTAGAAAGGCAGAGGCCGGGCGACCGGGCGGCATGAATGACTAATCAGATCCATCATACATTGTGAGGGCAAATAGCGGCTCACAACGAGCGTGACTTCCAAACTTGAAATAAAACAATGGCCACGTAGGAAGAGATGAAAAAAAGACGAATACATTAGCACTCAAAAGGCAACTTCTTAATCAGCTCAGCTATACAGAAAAACGTGGATGTTGGGTCATTGGGTAAATGGGGAGTAGGAGTGGTAGGGGTGGGGGGACGGGCAGCTGCTAATGGAGCCAAAGCGGGAATAAAAACCGGACGGACAGGCATATTAAAACGGGAACAAATGTGTGGAACTTAATAAAAGTAATTGGAGGGAAATCTTGACACGCCCACGGGACACGCCGCCGTGACAAATGACACTCACGACAGATGACATATTAGGCTTTTAATATTTCACAAGTGGCAGCCTCAACCAACAATCGCTCATTCACCGTGCTATTTCTAAACGATGGCGTTTTCTATTGAAGAGAGGAACCAATTGGATTATTATAAAAATAAAAAAAAAACATCATTTCGTCTGGCGCGATGAAAAAGCAGCGGTTAATTCAAACATACAATCTGAATATTCATAATGGCCGTGTGGAAGGATGCATTATTTACTCGCGTCATGCAAAACACTCCAAGTCAATTACCTGTCACGAGTGGCGCATGCTAAACGGTGCAATCCACGCGAGAGATGGAGTCAAACTGTAGTTATTGCACTGGCCTCTTTTGTGTGTGTGTGTGTGTGTGTGTGTGTGTGTGTGTGTGTGTGTGTGTGTGTGTGTGTGTGTGTGTGTGTGTGTGGTGTGTGTGTGTGTGTGTGTGTGTGTGTGTGTGTGCCTCATTTCACAGCATTGAACGTCCACTGAGTTGCCTCCTGTGGGACGAGCTCTTAAATATGTTGTGTCAGACAAGTGACAATATGGGTGGGTCCCAGTGGGCTTTTTTGCTACTATTGTTTCAACACGCTTCAATCACAACAATTTATTCTGCTTTTATCAGCACTTAATTAGGCCCCTTTGGATATTCTTGAAACTTCATCCGCGGGGGGGGGCATGCATCTGTTTCTATTTTATAAGCTATCGGTGGCAATCGTAGCTATTTGATGTGGTATTTAATTAGCACACTTCTAATCCAATCCTTCCAATCGCCGCCATTTTCTACATACCTACGTCTTCGAGGATAATCCAAATACTATAAAAAATAAAATAAAAAGTGTTTATAATTCTCACTATGACCAAAAAAAAAAAAAAACATTCTACGGGCTGTGCTTCTCCAAGGGTGTGAGGCCACTGGAAGACTAGCTTGTGGTCACAGTGTAAATCTGTGGTGTCCTGTGCTGTACTTTCATGGGCTTCTTAGGGGGTCCCAAAGATCTCCCGAAGGATCTGACGCCATCTAGCGGTGCTAAAGTAGCTCTTCAATAAGCCTCCTCCCCCTACCACACACACACACACACACACACACACACACACACACACACACACACACACACACACACACACACACACACACACACACACACGCACACACATGCTCAGAAATTCCATCTTTTGGGAAAGTAAATGCTTGAAACAGACGACATAATGGCAGAAAATTACATTTGTAGTGTATTTGCAATGCAGGTCCAAGTACCCTGTTCCTTTTTTATATATATATATATATATATACATTTGTATTGACAATCCCGTGACAGGTATGAGAATTGTGCGACTTTGGGTAAATAAATAAATTGTGTTTGTAAGTTCAGCCTAAGCAATTTTATTTGTTTAGGTGTTTCACTAAATCCCTCCTAGTGTTCATGGCCTTAAAATCCCTTATGAATCCGGAAAAAAGGTTAAATATATGTATAGATGATGTTTATAATTTTCCTACTACATTGTATTATAAATATAGCTTCTGATTTTGTCTGAAAATAATTTAACCTGCATTGCCACTCACTGGAAAAAAAATTAGCAGGATAGTGTTGACAACAGCTGAGCTACAATCTGTTATGTACAAAAATACTGCAGTAATTGTCTTAAAAATATTAACAAACTAGCATGCTGGTAATCACACATTTTTAGATCATTTTCTTTTTTTTTTTTTAGAAACTAATCCGGTACAGTTTTTGGAGGTGAGCCCCTTAACCTTAAAGTTAAAATTGAATCATAAAAGAAGCAATTTCAATAATCTTTTTTACAGCCAGTAAATCTCATTATTAGCATAATACTGTAAAATAAAGTTGTCGCTGTCACATTAGCACTTTTAGGAATCCCAACGAAGTTATCCGATCTATTTTCAATTTTTGCAGATTACGATATGTAAAGAAACAATAAGGCAGGTCGAGGCTTTTCCGCTGTAATCACGCAATTTAGCAGCGCTCCCAGGTCTCATATGACAGGCCAATTTTCACACTTATTAAGCCTCTGACACACTTGAAATAATCGTATTAGCATTTTTGGGTGAAATTAGCCCAATTTCTGTGGGGACATTGACGTAATACAAGTTGTGATGTCTCTATTGGCGCTGGGTGCCAGGCAGGCAAGGGGGTGAACGCTACCAGTCCCGCCGCCCTTCTCGCTGCTACGCATTCCTTTGGAGGCGTTCTAATCACGGATGTGGCGCTAAATCGTTTCATTTTGCTAGCTAATAAAAGACGTATGATTTTAACACGTCCGGTGGCCGCCCCCCGCGGTGATGGTCGGAGGCGAATTTAAGAGCAGCGAACAACTTACCCGCGCTACCTTTAACGTGGCTGACATTTTACCTTTTGGTAAACACAGCCAGTAAGTAGAAGTTGCGGTGTCGTAACTCTCGGCGGCGAAACGAGGCCTCCGACTGCGAGCGGCCGTAAGAAGAAACGCAAAGCACTCGGCTCGTCGGCCCCCTCCGGTGAGGAATGCACACACTGCAACTGCCTTGGAGTGGGGGTGCCGCCACATCCTGGTACTTTTATCTTTAACCCTTGACCCCTGGCACATCTGGAAAGCTAGTTGGGAGTCCAACATGAGGACGTTTGCCTTTTCTGTCCCTCAACAGCGATGCTCTCGGCCAGCCCGACATTAGGCCGCGTTTAATGGCGTCACTAACTATGAACTCCGGGATACTGACCGTTTGCGTGGAGCCGAGCATGGGACACAGATGGCGAGGGCCCACTATTGATCCTCTTGGCCGGGTGGCTTCAAGACTTGGAAGCAGATAAACATCTCAGCTGGAGCCCGACAGCTTTGATGTCGCCAGCGGACGATCTGGACACCGCGCAAAACATGGCCAATCAAGATGTTTTGAAGTACAGACACCTTTTTCTTCTTTTCACGCCCCCTTTGGATCGACTGTTTCCAATCAGTTCTTTCCAATCAAGCTCTTTCAATGCGAGCAGGGGAAGGGGGGGGCTGTCTGAGGGGCATATGGCGGAGCATTGGTGGGAGTTTAAAGAGCGAGACTGTGCGGGCGCGTGCGTGCGGGCCTTAAATGACTGGCACCCAGTGTTCCCTCTAATTTTCAAGTGTCTGTGCAAACACACAAGCTCCCTGTGCACACTGTGGACCACTGTGTGCAACACCAGATTAAATAAATAAATAAATAAATAAATAAATAAATAAATAAATAAATATTGTCAATGAGAACTTTAACTTGCTCGGGGTCGGATTTTGTTTTGTGTGACAGCTCGTTCCTTTTCTGTCGATCTTTTGCGCTCTCTCGCATTAATGTACCGATCCCCTGTCCCATCTTGAGTCTTTGTACAATTCCAACAGCTTTCAAATAACATTTCTGCTGAATGTGACGCTTGAGGTAGTCCAACTTCCATTCCTTCCATATTTTCCCTCCATAAACTCGCCCGCCACTTTGGCTTCACTGCATGTTTTGCAGAGGAGACCTTTCTCATTCGAAAAAGAGAAAATCTCACCCAGTTTCAACGTTTCCTCTTGTAGTTGCACACACTCCGACAGCCATCCAATCTTAAAAGAACTGCTGCATCTCTTATTTATTTTGGCTTGGCGAGTGGATGCTTCTCATTCGTTTCGCCATGATTAGCTAATTTAGCATTTGGATCGCTTGACTCTGCCGCATTGTCGTTAGCTAGCTAACCTGCGTGGCACGGATGGGCAGGACACATATGTGTCATACATATATGTAGCGTAAGTGAACCATATCATATCATTGGCTGGACACCTGTCAATTACTGATTTACACAACAAAAAGGCACAGAAAGAAAATAATTTGTCCACTTAATTAGATTACATTACATCTAACATTAGATATTTATCAATCAGTTTATGCTGAATTTTATTTTGTGCGCAGCCTGGAGTTTCTTGTGCGCAAAGACTGCGCGACCAGTGCGCAATTGCGCAGCTGCGCAGCTTAGAGGGAACACTGCTGGCAGCCATTTTGAATAGAGTGGGTTGGCATCCTCGACAAGCGTCCGGGATGATTAGGCTTCGGAACAAGTCGTAAGAAACTACCGTGGGCTACAATTATCAAGAACAGATGATGTTTTATCTTCAGAAAACATCTTTTGCGCTTTGTCAAAGAGAGTTTATCGGCTAATAATCCCCAAAAAGACTTTTTATGTAAAACAAATATTATCCAAGTCACTTAATGGCTTCCTGATACATTTAACGTCTAAGATGGGATCCTAAAGACAAAGATGCACATACCAAAATATCTGCAGCATCTTTAAGTAAAAAGTCTGGCCTAATCTTCCATCCGGTCACAAAATGTGCTGGCTTTTACGGATGGAGTGATCCTCAGCAACTTCCACGGGGAATCTGTTTCAATTAGGGGGTGGGGAAGTCGGGGGTTTCCACTCGTAAATGAAATTAATGAGATTTAGAAATGGTGGCAAATGTCTTCTTACTGCTGCACTGTAAACTGAAGCTATTCACCCCAAAGCATTCTCATGTATTGCAAAAAATTTATGACGTACGCATTTCTCTCACTCACTGTATACGGCGGTATCGAGGCTTTACAATCTAGCTAGGTGGGTTACTTTTGCGTGAATAAAACTGGCCAGGCATCCACTTCAAAGCGCGCGTGTGTGCGCGTGCGTGCGTGCGATCGAAAGCTTTCTCCATAGCACAGAGAGAAGCTCGCCGTCTTCATTCCAGACTGTCCAAATTCATTTTTTAAATGACTTTCTTCAGAAAACTTTACAAGGTCTTTGAGTGGTGACTTAAGGGAAATACCCCCCCCCCCAAAAAAAATATCAATTGAAATGAGAGGTCACTTCATGCTAATGATGTCAAAATATATGAATTGCTGGGATGTTTACAAGATAAATTAATAGCGTGACACCACTAGAACTCGACCTTTGAGACGGTTTGGTCCTCAGCTGTCCTTTCTGTTTTCTCGTATGAGACACAAAATGGCTACGTGCCGCGCCAGATCAACTTGCTTGCTTGTTATTTGATAAGCTTCGGGCGCAGACATGCGCCGATTATCACCAGGAAGTGTTTGGCTGCGTAATTAGCAATCATCAGACGAGTCTCTTTGCCACAAAGGACCTTAATTTTCCTAAAGTTTGGGTGCCCTAAAGCTTTCCCCTCAACACCAAAGAATATTCGCTCTTCATGAAATGAGACGAGTTTAATTGCTGGGCAAAAAAAAAACAACCTCCCCCCTCGATCACAGACGTTCTGGAATGAAGGGTAAGATCAGGCAAGCTAATTATGCTAATAAGCAATTGTTCAGCTGTGGTGGTATGTTTACTGGCTTGATGTGTTTCTTATGTTGTGTCATGAGCAGCCAGTCTCTTTCTTTTTTTTTCTTCTCAAGATGGCTACACCTGAAGGCAACGGGACTGTGCCCTCATCCATCGTGCCCAAGTCATTACCCTTGGACGGGGAAGAAGATAAATACTGTTGCAGATGCTTAACTCTCTGCAAATGAGATTTTGCTAGCCAGATTTATCAAGCCTTGGCGGGGTGTTTAAGGCGCCCAAATTTGGCCCTCGGCATGATGAAATGGCAGCACATGTTTCTGAATCACACACCACCGTGTTGTTGCCAAAGGCTTGGATGATTTAGTCAACTGCTTTTGCCCCCGCCCATGTTGTGCCTTTGACATTCTCGCATTTGGGTGTGCAAAGGTGTTCCATAGTATTAGTAGTGAAGAATCCATCTAAAAATGGACTTGACTTGCGCGGGTCAGGTTAGCAACGATACGTTGAGCGGGAACGTAGCCATCTAAATCGAACTTTCTTTGGTATCGCCTGTCATCGGGCACCTTCATTAACGTCTGTGAAGACAGGTGCTCCTGACCACTTTTTTAAGGCTTCTGTTAGCCATGCGGCTGGCGAACATTGTTAAAGTGTAACGCAATGAGATTCGGTAACACTAAGTGCTCTATCAAGTGCTGCAATTTGATAGGCTGCTTAGCAAGACTGTACAAAAGATATTCAGGCGGATCTATGAAAGACTAAATATTTCACGGTGACTCCGAAATCCATTGGCCCGACATGTTGCATCAAATCCATCCGTAGGCAGTAAATAGCCAACAGTGTTAACACGCGCAAACTAGTTACACCGTCGGGGCCGAAGCTTTAAAATCATCATAGGCGCAAATCCACGCCGTTAAAAGTCAGGCGCAGTATGTGGCCTGCACTCGCACCGAGCGCACAGCCAGGTTGCCGATGGGAAAATTCATAGGCTGGCCATAAAATGATGTGCATGTGAACCTGTTACTGCGGAGCCTCGCTTTTTACGTGCCACGGCGGAGGGTCCCGCTGTGAAACGCCATATTTATGCTGGCATTATATGTGAAAGAATTAGGATCATAAAAACGTGCCGGCCACACAAAAGCTTTAGAAGACCGACTGTTGCGTGAGGCCGACTGTTTGCGCAACTGCAGCCTACGGAGTGGAGCTCGTCTGCTTATATCACAACCAAAACAATGTTTTCTTTGTTGCACTATTTATCCACTGTTTACAACTGGACACACAACAGAAGATGAAAGCGATGACGCTGCTGGGGGGAAAGGGGGGGGGGGGGGGGGGGGACGATGTACAGCTGAAAAAATATCATTCAAATCTATGAACGGTTTATTTTTATCAATGCACAGTGCAATGAACTACTCTTCTACTAGATGGCCGAAGGTGCATTCACCTTTGGGGACATTTATTTGGTGCTGATATTTTTCCTCACGCAAATTGTAGCTTAACTCAATAAAGGTTGCAGGTAAACAACTCAAAATCCAGACACTTCTCACCCATTTGTCTTTTACCTCTAGAGGGAGCTCTTACCACCCAGTAGCTAATGCCTTCCCTCATTTAAAAAAAAAAAAAAGTCTCTTCCACACCCCTTGGGCCTGGATAAAGCAGGAATGCATAGAAGTAAGGAAGATATGGTACTTCACTGCGGGCGCTATGATAACGTAATAAACGGAAATTCAATTGCAAAATGAACTTTAATGTCTTAAAGCCATCCGCAGCGGACGGATACCAGAGCAAAGAGTGCAAAGAGGTGAGACTCGGCGGTGCAAATCAACACTCAACTCCCTCACGCTCAGCTCCGGTCGACTGGGAGCCCCGGAGTTTCTGCAAATGAACGATCTGTCAGGAGGCTGTTTGTATCCTCTCTCCCGCTCCTTTATTTAACACTCTCACGGTTAAAAAAAAAAAGAAAATTGGCGGGGGGAGCTTTTTAATTAGCTGTGGACTCTTCTATTTTAATCAACTCGCACAAAGAGTCCAGCTGTGACAGCCTTGACAGGCGAGGACTGCTGACGTTCCAACTAGTGACTTTCCTCGCGGAAGGGGGGAGAGGCGAGAATAATCGGTGAATTCTGATCGTGACAGGAAGTACGGTAAGCAAAGCAGTTGGGTTTTCATATTTTTCCATTAATCCGTGACAGATCAAGGAATTGTTTTTTTTTTTTTAAAAGAAAAGCATTATTGTTTATACTCAAGTAAAATGTAACTAGATAGACACTGTGATGTAATGTGTATTACTGCCACCTATATGACCAGAGTGGAATCGCATCCTTCACGATATCCGCTTTTCAGATTTACAATAATCATTGAACGAGTTTGTTTGAAATGGTATGGGCACGAGTCAGCTATTTCTGCAGAATTAAAGTTGACATGTTTATAATATGTTTTTGCACAAACATTTACTATAGCTATGACTTAACTATTGCGCTAGTTGAACAGAAGTGAGATAACCCTACGATACAGTACACAGTCTTAGGTGTAATGAAATATAAAACAAAGGATTTTGTGCCTTAGCAAGGCACCATTTTAGTTTGAATAAGTTTGACTATCGTTCTTAAACGCTGCCAGCTTTTCATGTCAGACTGCAGGACGTCTCGGATCACATACAACAAACATCTTTACAACACTTCACATAATGAGCAAGTAGGGCCTGTTTGATGTTTTGGGCCTGGTCCGAGATAACCTTCATATCGGCCGCTAAATTGCTTTTTGTTCATCGAAAGGTTTTGAACAATAGAAAAGCAGAAGTGAAACTCGTTTTGGGCCATTTGATGAGAATGCCAGGAAGCCAGTGGGATGCTTCCACTTTGAATTGATTTCTTTTCAACTCGCATCTTTTATTTACATGACAAAATGGAACAGATTGCGTCGGATATGAGGGCCAAAAAAAAAAATTGGACAAATGAAAGGCGATATTTGCCAAAGACAATTAAAAATAATAAGATATGAAATGGACGGCTGTGTTGGTGTGCGGTGATTGCGCCCACTCGCTGCAACCGCCGGTGACTTTTGGATCTTTTATTACACATAGGAGAGACGCCTACTGTTAGACTGTGATGTGCAATCTGCTCTCATGCAAATACAAGAGCTTAAGAGAGCCCCCCCCCCCCCCCCCCCCCCCCCCCCCACTGTACTCTCAGTGGACAACACTCATTAAACTAATTACACAACGAACGTAAAGTGAGTGGAGTGTAATGAGATATGTGATATTCACAAGAAACTTGTGCCACTGGGAGCCTTCCAGTAGAAAGAGTTTGTCGACACTGCCCACCAAAGTCGCACATCTGGTTTCTCGGGATAAAACGAGGGATTGGGCTAAATGTCGCTTACTTACAACGCCAGTTTACGTCGTCTTCTGATTGCGAACAATGAGCAAGTGGCACTAATGGAGGTTAAAAAATCATCATTAGTGTCGACGTAAAGATGCGCCACTGCTGCGTGAAATCGGGGCGAGGTGAAAAAGGGCGTGAAGCTGTGTCACAACACCAGCGCAAATGACCCAAGTGGTGATATACCAGGAAACTAATAAAGACGCCATTTAATTGTGTGCACGGAGAATTACCTCATTACTCTTTATACATAGCTAATAAATACATTTGCATTCTATTTATGACCTTTCATGCAGAGTAGTGTGCATGACATTTGTTCAAATATGTTTTTCCTACCAACTCTGGCTTCACTTTCCAAGCAATTGTAACCTATTGCCACAAATATCACTTCACTCATCACTGGGTGTGCTGGAAGTGCGCCATGCATCATAATTGTTTTGCTAATTTACTATGCTAATTGACTAATTAAAAAACGGGGACAAGGGTGAGATTAGAAATAAACAAACAAGGCTAAGCACGTTACTGCCGGGGCCTCCCTTTTGTTGTTTTGTTTTGTTTTTGTTGTGACATTAGGGATGCACACTCATTCCGGCGCCTTCAGTGCATGTTCGCCCGAGGCAAAGGCTTGAAACACAATGATAACTGCTCACCATGAGACTTGCAAACATCCACGCATCAAACTGCTTGAAACGACACACCCATCACATTCATGGACTCCTACTTTACAATTATGCTGTGGTGCAACGTATGTAAACGGGCAGTCCTGGTGTGGATTCATAGCAATTATCCAAAAACTATTTTCCCAATAAAGTTAGACATTCATACCAAAAAAGGGGGCAAGTCAGTAGTTCATTCGCAGTTGAGGTCAAAAACCACAAGATGTCACCAATCACATTCTCAATGTGATGCTGAAACGGCAACTCTTCACTCTTATTAAACATGTAATACAAAATTGCTATCAAGGTCTTGCTGTGTTCTAATTTGTTCTAATGAATACAAGCCTTGCAATGTAGATACTTTACGATAATAACCTAGCCAACAATTTTTTTAATAACCCCTGTGTTTATTGTATAAGGACACTATTCATACATACAATTAGACAAATTGAAGAGAAGGTTGTTCTTTTAAATACATCAGAAATAAAATACTTGTATGTGTCAAGGGCCAAAATAAGCCAGCGGCTCATGAATGTTTCCACCAGGTGGCAGAGTGACGACATGGCCGTGAAAAGAGTAACAGCTCACTCACCAGTATCCCAAGCAGAAGACTACAAACCATGTGTACAATTCAAGTCACACAAAAAAAAATGCCAGATGACATAAATATCCAGCTATAGTCACAGTAAAAGTGCGGAGAAAAATGTAAACAAATTTAAACAATGCCTGGAAGTGACTGCAGTGACTAATCCACAAGCTGCTCTATTTGTGTGAGCCGCGCCGAGTATTCGTTTTAATCCTGCGTTGTGACATGACTGCAGCCTGGTTACATGCGCACGTAACGACCCCCGCCTGCTTGCTGACATGCTCCACATGAGTGGACTGATGGACGTAAAGCTCGAGAAATATGGCACAGTATGGTCCTTTTCATGTGGGGACACTTTAAAAAGAAACAGAATGACGTCAACAGTGGTTTGGAGCAGATGGTGTACCCGAGGGATAGGTATAGGACACATGACAAAAAAACACAAATGCAATGATGACCCTGGCACAAGTGTTTGACTAATTTTGCCCAACAAGCTCAAAAAATAAATCATTGAGAAATATTTGCTATTTGGTGCTGTATTATGTGCTGAATTCAACTTCATTTTTATTCGTGGTGCAACACAAAACACAATAATAATTAATAATAACAATAATAATTAAATATTTAATCAAAATATACATAAAAAAACTATGCAGTGTGTCGGAATAACAGGTGTTTAGTTTTGTACAAACTCCTGCGATGGATTAAACTGTAAAGCATACCACATCTGGATTTTCTTTGCAGCCCGCTGCTCATGTGAAGTACATCTCTCAAACTAATTGCACAATAGACATGGGAAACATGCATGGGAAACAGCCTCTTGCCAACACACCAATGTCCCTCCCCCACCCGCCCGCCCTATCCACAAATCCAAATTTCCCAGTGGCAGGATACAAACTGAACGGTTAGTACCCAATGGTTATATCGGGTAAAAGATCACAATAAATTGTATTTGTTGTGAAGAGAAGGAAACCAAAATGTCCCTCAAGCAATAATATTGTCGTGTAATTTGCCCTGGGGAGTGTTTACGGTAAATGAAAAATGAAACATATGTTTTACAAACGACAAGTAACGACAATTGTCCTTTTGGAACCTACGTGTGTTATTGTGCTGGAAAGCGGTGTTTTGGGACATGAACACTTCTTCTGAAGTCGCTAATAATTAACACCGCGTTGCACATCCCCGGCGACGCCAATGAGTGACTACCCGTAGAAAATATAAACCTCACTTGGATAAAGATTGAAAAGCGGCATCTATACCTTCTAGTGTAAAACAGAGGACAGGCTTTGTTTTGATGGAGGCTGGCCGGTCCGCCGTGCGCTGACAAACAAATCCAGATAAGACCCCAAACTATTTGAAGCTTAGCAATAACTCGTGTCTCTCTATTGCCTTGTTAAAGCTTTTTAATGGCTCTGAGTCATTGTAATGGTCATCGGCAGCGCCGCCGTCCTCGTTCAAATGCAATTAAGACAGCGACTGAGCCAAAAGGCTAATGAGGAGAATGTGCTTTGCAGAGGGATTAGTGACGGACTCCGTGTACGAGCAAAAAAAGTGATGGAGATAAGGGGGAAATGCGTGTGCGTGTAATAACAAGATCACAGGTACACTCGGGGATTAATGCAAGTCGCCGTCTCGTGTCCAACTCTCGATGGGCCTTTTAATGCAATGAAAAATGAGATGAGCGCAGTAATTCTGTTACAAGTGGCTAATGTAGCCAGGAAGATGGAACAGAGGCCGCCGCTCACTGGGCCCCCCATCACTACCACCACCACATTCGGCGTAAGAGCTAGCCTGATTAGCGTTATGCTAGCTACGAGTCCAATATCTGCGTGCATCACCCAAAGCCCATCAAAGTGGTATTACGTAAATGATGGACGCTTCTACAAAGAATGTTTCCATGACAAGGCTCATGTGACACTTTGATACCATACAACCTAAGTCCTTTCAGCGCACTTAACCATTTAGCATCAGCTGATAAAAGTGGCGTCATTTTGGAAACTTCAATCCCGTAGTGACCAAGCTAGCATGAATTTAGGAGAAAAATATTCAATGGACTAAAATGCGACATAGGAGGTTTGGGCCTGGCTACGTAACTGTCATAAAAACAGAAGCACCTGTTTACCATCACAGCCTGTTAGTTTGATTGGGTTTAATGATCTGTTCTAGGTGGTCCAACATCCCTGGAAGAGCTGGCTCACTGTCAGTCCTTCAACATGCAATGAGTGCACAGGATAGTCATTTCAAAATATTCCAACATGTTTGGGATCGAAAGTTAAATAAAGATTTTTGTAACCATTACAAGGTAATTCAAGATTTTTTGGAATCTTGTTACAAAGGTCTTTAATTAATTGACTAATCCGGGAATGAGTATTTATATCAAAGAAATTCCCGACCAGAGTTTTGTTTACATGCCTGTCCATACGCATGACTCCGACACGAGTCAAGGTCGTGCCGCGTACCAAACGCTGATAGATGGATGCTTTCCAACACAAGCATCGCTGACCACTTGTCCAGTTCCTCCCGACTCCCAGCTGATTAATTAGCCAGTGGAATTAGTCTATCGCAGGGGTGGGCAAACTTTTTGACTCGCGGGCCGAACTGGGTTCTAAATTTGGACCGGAGGGCCGAACCAGGAGCAGATGGACGTAGTGTTTGTGTGAAGTAATATAAGCGACCTGTAAAGGTCATTGCATAAAATATTTTGGCCTTTAGTAGGTAGTAAAGCATGGATATTCCAAACAAGTTTTTTGAAAACAAATGCATTTATTAACAGCATTAAAAAAAAAAAAAAAAAAAAATCCACTAAAAAACTGCTATCAGTGATTCTCATAAAATACGACACTGTTATTATGAATAACAGTCTCCATCACTTCAGTGCCTGCAGGTCAGATTAATGAAAGATGTTTATCTTATGAGATCACATCAAACGGCAAACATTCTGACCAAATACATCATCTTGAAGAATCGGTGAAAGCATACATCCAAATAAAGTAATGAAAACGGCAACACGGTGAGGGGTATCTGAACATCAGAGCAGAGTTTTAACTCACAAACACCTGGTAACAGAGGTGAGGAAACGGGAAACACTTCCTTAAAGTAAGCCTTAAGAACTTTACAGGTTAAGATTAGTTGCAAACAGGTGGTGCATCAATGTCCTTGAGCGTCCTGCATTGTTTGAAAATGAGAATGGTCGCTAGTTTCAATCCCTGCTATGTGTACAAATCATATTCAAAATGCATTTTTTTACAACAAACTTGATAGCCTCCCCTTCATTTTCAGTGGGAACAGTGTTGTTGGTCTCCCTTTTTTGCTAGTGCGTCATAGTCTGGAGTCAAATTTGTTGTGGCAATTCTTAGGAGAGATCCGAGGTGTTGGTCCGTTTACCTCGATCTGTGACGGGTTGATGTTGACGTTCATGTGGCTGAACGTCACGTCGCGTACGTCGAGCCAAATTGGCCACTCTTTTTTTTAAACACTCGGCACTGTGTCCACCTTGCTTTTCCTTGGGCGACTCATTTTAATAGAAGGATTCCAGGGGAAGGTTTGTGGGTGGCTTTAGCGTAAAACTGTATCTGAAAGCTCAGCGCGCGAATTACAAGAATGCTGTCGTCACAGCCCACGCTCTAAATTCGGAACTGATACAAATAGAGCGCGAGTGCGCCATGTCCGTACTACTGAGTACGTACACGCACTTGTGAGTGTGCACCGAGCTTTCTGACACGGCTTCCGGTAGTAAATGCGCAGGCGAGCGGTTCCCCATCTACTGGGGAAACGCAGTCATTGCATGCAAAATGACCCAAAAAAATGTTTAATACAATTTATTCAGGGTTGGAGGGCCGGATTAAACGGTCCCGTGGGCCGGATGTGGCCCGCGGGCCGTAGTTTGCCCACCCCTGGTCTATCGGCATGCTTGCAGGAGGGGACGAAAATATTTCCAGAGCTCCCCGTGCCGCCTTGTGGCGAGACACCTTCTCTACAGTAACACATTTACAGCTGTGAACCTTGAACGCCAGTGATGGTAAATGGTGAGCACCAACAGAAAAAAACCACATTTACATCCATCTAAGGGCTAATGTTTCACACTTTGCCATGCGTTGATTGGCATGAGATTCCCCGCTGCTGCGTTATTTCCTCTGGCTCTACTTCCTCCTCCACACAGCGGGGGTGAGCTGACCCCAGAAACAAACAGTACGAGCACCGAGGGGGCCTCTTGTGATTACCACTGGGAAAAGACGCAACTTATGACCAATTTAGGAGCCTCGCTCATTCTACTTTGTGATAACTATGAAATATGAGACAAAGTATTTTGTTTTTTTTCTCCAATAATTAAATCAAATAGATGGTGCCAAGTGTATTAATTTTCACTGTGATGGAATATAATTGAGTTGTTTTTCTTATTTGGGAATAAATTATTCGAGATATCAGCCAAGTACTTTCCCACCCTTGTGATTCACTGCAAGAAATTTTTTTAGAAAAAGCTCCTTCATTTTTATTAGACAAGAAAGGTCAGACAAGTAATTTCGTTGGCCAATTGTTTTCGAATTGAAAGGTAAATACTCTGCAAGTTACATACGTCAGAACATTCAGCCATTATATGACTATTTTTCCTAGAAGCAAAGCAAGTGAAGCAATGCCAATTGTCCCAATAAAAATACAAAATGGTAGGAAGTGGCACACCCGACATCACTTTGGGTATTTAAGCAGATACATGAGGGAATTTCATTGTTGCATTACAATCAACAAAAATTTTAAAGGAAGCACAGCTAAGCACAAGTTGCCCAAGCGATTGCAAACGAGTACAGTACACACACAAACACAAACATGAGTTGAGAAAAGGGAAAAGGTCACTGGGAGAGCCCGAAATAATCTCTCGACCTATTACCAGAATCAGGTCAAGTGAACTACGTGTTGACGAAAGGCAGCTTTAAAAGATGACCAGCTGGCCTATTTATTACAACAACCATGTTCAGCATTATTGCCACTAATGAAGCAGTGTTTACAGTATACACCGTGCTCATGTTCAGAGGTTATTGCCTAACAGGGTTTTAAAAAAACAAAAAAAAACACATGGCTTAAATAACCAGCCACCAATTTTGACTTTTTAACGACACAAAGAATGCCCACAATAATGAAACCTAATCCAGTGTGTTATGGGGACACAATTGGGTGCTCCTCTATTTACAGCTGTCAATCAAGCAGGGCAAATTTCACCCAGGAGGAGACTGACTAGCAACAGAACGGAGCACTGTGGTGAAAAGGAAAATGCCAAATATATCGGCTCTGTGTGATTTGTTTTCCCTTTCTTCCTAAGCTCAAGATTGTCATCAAGGGGTACGACATCAAGATAAATGGCCGTGACGACAGAGCTGCCGAGGAAAAATCCTTGCAGTGGTGCATGAAGATGTAACAGAGAAGGTGGGTAAAGTGTGTTGGAATCCAGAGGGATTACTTTCAAACTGTGCTTTGGATTTGAAATCGATCAGTCCTGGAAATTCTCTGACTGGCCTCAATAATTGTCTGGTGCACTCCAGATGACCACCACAGTAGAAAAAAACAAAGTGCTACAATATGGACCGATGGTTTTTCTTATATTATTTTTCCCAAACTCAGAAGACCACCAAGTGGATCTAATATGGCTCAGCAAGCAAGCTAGAGAGGGAGATCAGCCTAAAATGAAAAATGTCTCTCGTCAAAAAGTCAAATAAATATTCCGCTCGATTTGTTTAACATAGACAACAAATGAAGAAGAAGTTGTTGAGTGGATAATTAGTTGGATGATTGGCTTGTCGAGGAGTGAGGAAAAGGTTCCAAATACATCTGTCAAATCTGTTGCCGCGCCAGATGATAAACGCGTGACATAACATGGCCAGCATGGCGCGAGTCACCCACTTCCCCCGAGGACAGGCTTGTTTATGTGCTCTGGAGGGCCTCGCGGCTATTGACTTAGCTAGGCCTCCCCTGCAGAGCCTGAGAGGAAAAGACCAGAAGATATTGGCAAACACCCACGGGAACCAGAGACAACTTGAGTTTCACACGTACTTGTGCTACGCCGCGACGCTGTCATTTTATCAGGGCTGCTGAGGAAATGTACGGCAAGAAACTAGCAACTGTAGGCTATCATACAGCAGAGCGCAGCACTAATGCTAGCATGTGTGCGCTTGTTTTTCTCTTTTCGAGCTGTGTAACCATCAGCCTTTCAAGGAGCCAAATTTAGCTTGTGTTTATTTTGTCCCTTAAAGCGGTGTATCCTCTTACGTTATGACAAGGATGAATTTTATTCAACTTATTTGTACTATGCAAAGACACTAATACTTTACAACATAGATGCTAATGCTAATGCTTGACGTACAAAGTGCTTGATATAGTTTACAACAGGGGTCTCAAACTCCAGTCCTCGGGGGCCGCATTCCTACATGTTTTTCAAGTTTCCCTCGTTAAACACACCTGATTCAAATGAGCAGTTCATCCTCACGTTCTGCAGGAGCCTGATAATTGAATCAGGTGTGTTCAGCGAGGGAAACTTGGAAAACATGTAGGAAAGCGGCCCCCGAGGACTGGAGTTTGAGACCCCTGGTTTACAACATATGTGATTTTATTTTTTAATGTGTACTTTGCACGATCCATCCATCCATCCATCCATCTTCTTCCACTTATCCGGGGTCGGGTCGCGGGGACAGCAGCTTCAGGAGGGACTCCCAGACTTCCCTCTCCCCAGCCACTTCATCTTGCTCATCCCGGGGGATCCCAAGGCGTTCCCAGGCCAGCTGAGAGACATAGTCTCTCCAGCGCGTCCTGGGTCGTCCCCGGGGTCTCCTACCGGTGGGACATGCCCGGAAAACCTCCCCAGGGAGGCGTCCAGGAGGCATCCTGATGAGATGCCCGAGCCACCTCATCTGGCTCCTCTCAACGTGGAGGAGTAGCGACTCTACTCCGAGTCTCTCCCGGATGACCGAATTTCTCACCCTATCTCTAAGGGAGAGCCCGGACATCCTGCGGAGAAAACTCATTTCGGCCGCTTGTATCCGGGATCTCGTTCTTTCGGTCATGACCCATAGCTCGTGACCATAGGTGAGGGTAGGAGCGTAAATCGACCGGTAAATTGAGAGCTTTGCCTTTTGGCTCAGCTCTCTCTTTACCACGACGGACCGGTACAGAGTCCGCATTACTGCCGACGCTGCACCGATCCGCCTGTCGATCTCGCGCTCCATCCACCCCTCACTCGTGAACAAGACCCCAAGATACTTAAACTCCTCCACTTGGGGCAGGATCTCATCCCCGATCCGGAGAGGGCATTCCACCCTTTTCCGATCGAGGACCATGGACTCGGATTTGGAGGTGCTGACCCTCATCCCGACCGCTTCACACTCGGCTGCGAACCGCTCCAGTGAGAGCTGGAGATCACGGCCTGAAGAAGCCAACAGCACCACGTCGTCTGCAAAAAGCAGAGACGCGATGCTGAGGTCCCCAAACCGGACACCCTCAACGCCTCGGCTGCGCCTAGAAATTCTGTCCGTAAAAATTATGAACAGAATCGGTGACAAAGGGCAGCCTTGGCGGAGTCCAACCCTCACTGGGAACGAATCCGTCTTACTGCCGGAAATGCGGACCAAACTCTGGCATCGGTGATACAGGGACCGAACCGCCCTTATCAGTTGGCTCGGTACCCCGTACTCCCGAAGCACCCCCCACAGAACCTCCCGAGGGACATGGTCGAACGCCTTCTCCAAGTCCACAAAACACATGTGGACTGGTTGGGCGAACTCCCATGCACCCTCGAGGATCCTGCTGAGGGTGAAGAGCTGGTCCACTGTTCCACGGCCAGGACGAAAGCCACACTGTTCCTCCTGAATCCGAGGTTCGACCTCCCGACGGACCCTCCTCTCCAGCACCCCTGAATAGACCTTACCAGGGAGGCTGAGGAGTGTAATTCCCCTGTAATTGGAACACACCCTCCGGTCCCCCTTCTTAAAGAGGGGAACCACCACCCCAGTCTGCCAATCCAGAAGCACTGTCCCCGATGTCCACGCGATGTTGTAGAGACGTGTCAGCCATGACAGCCCCACAACATCCAGAGCCCTTAAGAAATCCGGGCGGATCTCATCCACCCCAGGGGCCTTGCCACCGAGGAGTTTTTTAACTACCCCAGTGACTTCGACCCCAGAGATTGGAGAGTCCGCCTCAGAGTCCCCAGGCCCTGCTTCCACAATGGAAGGCGTGTAGGTGGAATTGAGGAGGTCTTCGAAGTATTCTCCCCACCGACACACGACGTCCCGAGTCGAGGTCACCAGCACGCCATCTCCACTGTAAACAGTGTTGACGTTGCACTGCTTCCCCCTCCTGAGATGCCGGATGGTGGACCAGAATTTCCTCGAAGCCGTCCGGAAGTCATTCTCCATGGCCTCGCCAAACTCCTCCCACGCCCGGGTTTTTGCCTCAGCAACCGCCGAAGCCGCGTTCCGCTTGGCCATCCGGTACCTGTCAGCTGCCTCCGGAGTCCCGCAGGCCAAAACGGCCCGATAGGACTCCTTCTTCAGCTTGACGGCATCCCTTACCGCCGGTGTCCACCAGCGGGTTCGGGGATTGCCGCCACGACAGGCACCAATGACCTTACGGCCACAGCTCCGGTCGGCCGCCTCAACAATGGAGGCGCGGAACAAGGTCCACTCGGACTCAATGTCCCCCGCCTCCCCCGGGACGTGGGAAAAGCTTTGCCGGAGGTGGGAGTTGAAGCTCTTCCTGACAGGGGATTCCGACAGACGTTCCCAGCAGACCCTCACAGAGCGTTTGGGTCTGCCAGGTCGGACCGGCATCTTCCCCCACCATCGGAGCCAACCCACCACCAGGTGGTGATCAGTTGACAGCTCCGCCCCTCTCTTCGCCCGAGTGTCCAAAACATGCGGCCGCAAATCCGATGACACGACTACAAAGTCGATCATCGAACTGCGGCCTAGGGTGTCCTGGTGCCAAGTGCACACATGGACACCCTTATGTTTGAACATGGTGTTCATTATAGAAAATCCGTGTCGAGCACAGAAGTCCAATAATAGAACACCACTCGGGTTCAGATCGGGGGGGCCGTTCCTCCCAATCACGCCCTTCCAGGTCTCACTGTCATTGCCCACGTGAGCATTGAAGTCACCCAGTAGAACGATGGAGTCCCCAGAAGGAGCGCTCTCCAGCACTTCCTCCAGGGACTCCAAGAAGGGTGGGTACTCTGAGCTGCCGTTTGGTGCATAGACACAAACAACAGTCAGGACCCGTCCCCCTACCCGAAGGCGGAGGGAGGCTACCCTCTCGTTCACCGGGGTGAACCCCAATGTGCAGGCGCCCAGCCGGGGGGCAATAAGTATACCCACACCTGCTCGACGCCTCTCACCGTGGGCAACTCCAGAGTGGAAGAGAGTCCAGCCCCTCTTGAGAGGGCTTGTACCGGAACCCAAACTGTGCGTGGAGGCAAGTCCGACTATATCTAGTCGGAACTTTTCTGCCTCGCACACCAGCTCGGGCTCCTTTCCAGCCAGAGAGGTGACATTCCATGTCCCAAGAGCCAGCTTCTGCAGCCGGGGATCAGACCGCCAAGGTCCCTGCCTTTGGCCGCCGCCCAGCTTGCACTGCACCCGACCCCTTTGGCCCCTCCCACAGGTGGTGAGCCCATGGGAAGGGGGACCCACGTTTCCTTTTCGGGCTGTGCCCGGCCGGGCCCCATGGGCGAAGGCCCGGCCACCAGACGCTCGCCTTCGAGCCCCGCCTCCAGGCCTGGCTCCAGAGGGGGGCCCCGGTGACCCGCGTCCGGGCGAGGGAAAACGAGATCCATTTATTTTTTTCATCATAAGGGGCTAATGTGAGCCGTGCTTTGTCTGGCCCCTCACCTAGGACCCGTTTGCCATGGGTGACCCTGCCAGGGGCATGAAGCCCCAGACAACATGGCTCCTAGGATCATAGGGGCACGCAAACCCCTCCACCACGATAAGGTGACGACTCACGGAGGGGACTTTGCACGATCATGATTCGCAATCAGGAATCACAATCTGACGCGAGAAAGACAAAAACTGAAACCGCTTTGGGAATACATGAGTAAAAATATTTGAACACTTCAGTTGAAGAGCCTTTAGATTAGATTAGATTATCATTTGTTTGTTTATCGTTTTATAATGGTCGTCTTGTGTACTTGAAAGATAAATGTCTTTCATAAAAGCCCGACCTCCTGCTCTATGGCAGCAACAGCCGCCGACGCAGTGACGCACGACAATTCGCCCTATTTTCAATTCAAAATGTCTCCCGCTGAAGCTCAAAGCAACTGAGGGAAGTATAAATCTCATCATTTTCAAAAAGATGGCATCACGTCCTTCGGAAACGTACGTGCAGACGAACTGACAGACTTTCCCATCCTTCCCTTTGTGTAGATTTAAAAAGTCAATCTTGGGGAGCCCTGACGTAAACAATGTGACTCTTTGGAGGCCCATAACTGGCTCTTCCCCCCCCCCCCCTCACCATCCACCATCTCAAGGGGGGAGGGGGCGCTTCCTGTTTGTGTAAAACATTAGTTGTCTTTCACATATCTGCAAAACAGAAGAGTGTGCAACGGCGACACATATTTCATGGGTCAGAGACTTCCATGACGTGACACGGGTACATGTAAAATGGTATAGAATAAATTTTTAATGTTGGATATATACAATATTTTCCAGTAAATACTACAAAATCTTGGCCAACCGAAAATGCCTGAGATTGTAATCTCTAAGTGGTTGATTTTGCGTCATCCTGACACGGAAGAACAGGTTGAGTCACGCTAATCAAGATAGCAACGGCAACAAATATTGTCCAAGCCTTGACATGAGTCAAGTCAAGTCCGCCCTTGAGACGTGCACTACCCACGTACATACAAAACACGAGTATTGTTCCTGCCCAGTCGGAGTCCTGCACATTTTTGTTTGTTATGTCTGGCAAAAGGAGACAATTGTATTTCTGGTTACTTAGTAAATGACTGTGGAAAAGTTGACCACAATCCAATTGTAATCACATTACTCCAAAAAGAACCATTTACCAAACCTCAAATCAAACGCGCGTCAAATGATACAAGCGTCACAGAATTTATGAACCCTCCCGTACTCCAGTGGGTGGTCTTTGCGAGCAGTTGCTGTCTCTCCAAGGTATGTCTCTAACTGGATTTCTTCAGACATTTAATCAAATTGTTGATGTTGAATGGGCGAGGCTTCACCCCTCCTGTTGACAATTTTGCGGCGCATAATTCGAAGTCAGCTTTAGTGCTGTCATTCTGCCTTGAAGCATTGCCACACAAGAAGAAGAACAAAAGCAATAGACGCTAGCAAATATTCTTATTATGGCATTATTCTGCATAAGTTGAGTTATTGTGTTATTTTAAAAGGCTATGATGCTGACTTGTTAACTTTGTTATGGCATTTTTGAAATGTTAGCACAATGCTTGCAAATTTATTTACGAAGAAACTATGCGTTTAAATAAATATTGTTTATTTATTTATTTATTTATTTATTTATTTGAATAGGGACAATGCACATTAATGAACATCAGTATAAAACCAAATATAAATATGAGGGATTATAGCTACAAAGCTAATATGTGTAATTCTATACAAAAAATAAACAACTATCACAATATTCTAATTTTCTGAGACAGCCCTGTATGTTTTGTGATACTTTTAAAGTAAAATTCAACTAAATTCAACGATTAAAAGAAAGCACATCATGTTTGCTTTCTTCATGTTTAGGGGGAGTTAGAATAGTGACGTTTCTTGTAAGAAATGTTGGGCAAGTTTCAAGATGAAAGTGTCAGTTGTAATATCAGACATCAGGTTCATCTACTTGCTCTTATGCGTATGTGTTCGTTCAATAGTTGAAAGTTTGATCAGGGTGAAAAAATGTTTTGATGTTGTTAGCGGGCCATTTAAAGTATTGCGTTACACTGGTGTATGATATTTATTTCGGTTGAGAGGGGCTTACACTAGATTGCTCTCATCTGAAGGGATCTGGGAATAGAATATTAAATTCAAATAGAGTTTGGAATTCAGTTGAAGCCTAACAAATGTTATATAACGCTTGAAAATGGGAGAAGTGCTTATAACGTTTGGACATTTATGGGGTTGGAAAGGGCGAATCAAAACATTATTCCAACGTCAAGCATATGTTGTGGCCGTGTGTAGACAAGACCACCATTGTTACTTACCTTGTCACAAGGTTTACCATAAACAGTCAGGATTGGTTAATGCAAAACTTACTTCCACAAAAGGGGAAGCGAACATGCGGCTGTGGTAAAACACGGAATGTTCAGCAAGAATAATTGTTTTTTTTTTTAAGCATTTAGAAACACTATCCACAATCATAGCGATGGTATTTTAAGAATTTCTGAGGCACCAGTACAGCAAAGCAGTAAAACAATTTAGTCAGCAATAGGGATGGGTGAGTTGGCCAATTGATTTGACAATACTTTTTTTTTTTTTACAGCAAACTTTTAAGCTGACCGAGCTGCAAATAATATTTTGTTTATGCTGCCATTAGAAAACAAGTGTATTTTTTATTTCTATTTCAAGGACTGTTTTGATTCAAGGAAACACTTATTTAATCTGAAAAAAAAAAAAAAAGGTAAATTTTTCTGCGGGAGTTGCTGCTGGGAAAAAACATGAGGGAAAACTGTTTGTGCTTGATTAGTAGTATCAAGAGAAATAAAGCAAATCCAATAAGGAGAAAAAAACAAAAAGCAAAACTTGGTTCAAACAATGGCATTGTCACTCGCTTTTTCCGTTACCAAAATTGGATTGGCAAGATTTTAGTGCTCTTTTTTTCAAAGCCGTATCACCCAGCCCTAGACAGCTGGTTAAAAACTTCAGTTTACAAGGACACAGCATCACTCTTAACTGGACACAAAATGGTGGAAAAATGGGTCCAAGCTAAATGTTTTCAAATGTGGAAGAACTACAGCAGATGGTGTTTAGCATTTCAACAATGTATATAATGTGTCAAGTCTAACATATTGAAAATGTTACAAAAAAATGCAAGTTTAAAAACTGCAAAAAAAATGCAAGTTTAAGTTTTAATATTTAATTTCTTGATATTTCTGCCTTGCAAAAATAATCTAATGCAATGTTTACAAATCACACCTGACATTTTTGTCATTATTACTGTTGCATTCCAGCTGTAACTCTTGTTTCACTCAATTTGATAGAAATGAAAGTCTCGGCCAAGAAGAAAAGAAAAAGAATGAAAACAGATTTGTGTATGTGTACAGAACATTTCTTCCAACTTTCCCCTCTCATAAATCATAACCTGACCAGATTGCTGTACAAATTGTTTCAAAGTAGCTCCACAACAGTATCACGCTTCTAATAATACCCTTATATTATGACTCATGGTGTCTTAAATACATTCCCAATCTGAGGTGAAGACATATGAATGCATTTTGGGGGACGGCGGGGGGCGGCGAGTGGCTTTGTAACAAAAGTACAAAACACACCAGACAGTGGAGAGGAAGCCACGCTCATCAATAAAACATCAGTCTAGGCCAAAACATGACCAAAGTTCACGAACGCCGTAATGCAAAACTTTGATTGTGCAACAGCAACAAATTTTACAAAATTTACGTTTGGATATGTGAAGAAGAAATCTTTCTGCATTTACTGGCGATGAGCCATTTTTCTGCCGGTGACAAAACGTCGGGTGTCATCTTTCCTTGGGCAGGTGACCGAGGGTAACGGTTTGGCATTTCGAAAAAGTGCCTCCCCAGCTGCCGGTAATCGCCGATTCGTCGGATGGCTCGCTTAAGCGTGAATGCGGCTAATAGTGTTATAGGGGATCCGATTAGCGGGAACATGGCCGGAGTGCCGCAGCTCCAGGCGAGGTCGAGTCTCGCCCTCTTCGCCTCTTCTTCAATCAAAGTGTTTTCCAAATGGAGCCTGTAAAGTGAGATGAAAAATATCTTGAGACGTTAGTCATCACAATCTCGGACAATGGATTCCCGGCACAGAGTACGATGAATCGAATAATTATCGAATTATAGTGTCAATTCAGAAGCAAGCCCACAAGGACAAACAAAAAGAAAAGCTTCTCACAATTTTTTTCTTGACTCTGAAAAAGCGGCCATCTGTTTGCGCTCGTTGCACCCGAGGGGGTGTAAATCGGTGTTGCGGCGCAGCGCTAGCTAGCCATTGCCAAATCATCCTGGCTCCTCTGTGGAGTATTTGTTTTGTGAAGAGCCCCTCTCGGAGATGCACCGCTCCATACATAACAGACATCCTGAGCCTTCTCGTGGGTCAGATTCACGTTGTTTGATAGTCCGGAGAAGGTGCGGCGGCTAATGAGGGGGATTCTTCATTGGCGGGCGTAATGGAGGCCATACGAGACTCGGGAGGTGTAAATTGCTCGGTTGCCGCATTTCAGGCCCGACCTGACTAATGACAGGCATAAAGACTGAAGAGGCCTCAGGTACATGGCTTCACAAACAACTCTCCCATCTCGCCGTCACCTGTCGGCTTTGTGAGCCGATGACTCGGTCACACCTGAGTGCCGCAAGTCGCCCGGCCGGCCGGACTTTTAAAAAGCCTGTTTGTTTTTCCTTTCTTTCCTCGTTGTCGATACTGCCTTTGCCGCTGACGGACAACTCATCTATCACGATCCATTTATGCCGTCACGGCTTCGGACGGTGCGGCCTGAGAAGCGAGGACGAATGTGACCCACTTCTCACACCTTTAGAAAAGAAAAGAATGTGTTTAGCACTGATGGATGGATGGATGGATGGAAGGATGGATGGATGGATGGATGGATGGATAAAAATGACACGGCCTTTTTTGACCTATTCATCTATTTGTGAGCATTTCTTGTAAAGCCCGTCGGAGAAAAACGCTGGATGAGTGAGTGACAACTGAATGGTTCTGGAAATATCATCAAGTGAGGGGGAAAAAAAAGTTGAGTAAAGAAAACTGCCCGGCTCCACCCTTATAATAGCCCCGGCCGGCCGTGAGCAAACTAGCATTGGCTGTTAATACAAAGTGATGACAGATCTTGTCACAATCAGAATGCTTGTCGCTTTCATGTTTTGTGGAGGGGAGGGGGACGGATGGGGGGGGGTGGGCACAATTGATGAAAGTTGGGCACAAAAGAGGACCAAGTGAGGAGGGTGAAGATACTTGAAGCACTCGGGTGAGATGATTGTTTGGCGTTTGGTCTTGGCCAATGCATCTTGTCCAAACTTAGTACAGTAAAGCACAAGGATAGAAAGCGAGTTCTGACACCAATAGTGAAGAAGAAAAAAAATGCTCTTTCAATTTAGAGTCTTCAGTGAACCTAGGCTGCACGTTTTGGGAATGTGGAAGAACTGGTTGCTGTTTAATGGCAGGGATAGACAAACAATCAGTCGCACATCTGGACATGTCCACCGTTTCCATGGAGCTAACACGCATGTTTTTGGAGAGCGGGAAGAAGTCAGACCTGCGTGGTCGTCAGTCGATGGCGTGGGCACATACAATCAAGCCCTTCACACTTATGGAAACTTTAACATGTTTTTGGAATGTGGGGAGAAGCTGCAGCATCTGGAGAAAACGAGTTGGAGGGAAGAACTTGTAAAATACACAGTGGAAGCTGAGATTCGAACCTGGAACCACGGCGCTGTGATGCAAACGTGCTCACCACTTTTGTCCTTCCTCTTCCAAATTTGCCTTCAATTCTAACCTCAATTTAATTTTCTTATGCATTTTGCTTTTTATAATCAATTTCGATTTTTTTTTCGTTTACTACAACAACCTTCATTTTCAGGTCACATGATGACATGGAACCGCCTTGAAAGTGTAATTTACGAGCGAGTGTTGATTCTAAAAGCCTGCAAGAGAAAGCAGACTTCATATGAGAGAGAAAGTGAGTGATTAAAAGCAGACATGGAGCAAAGAGGAAGGGCTGGATGGAGAGTTGCTGTTGTGAAATAGTGTTTATTTGTGTGTGTGTGTGTGTGTGTGTGTGTGTGTGTGTGTGTGTGTGGTGTGTTGTGTGTGTGTGTGTGTGTGTGTGTGTGTGTGTGGTTGTGTGTGTGTGTGTGTGTGTGTGTGTGTGTGTGTGTGTGTGTGTGTGGTGTGTGCGTGCGTGCGTGCGTGCGTGCGTGCGTGCGTGCGTGCGTGCGTGCGTGCGTGCGTGCGTGCGTGTGTGCGTGTGTGCGTGCGTGCGTGCGTGCGTGCGTGCGTGCGTGCGTGCGTGTGTCTGTGCGTGCGTGCGTGCGTGCGTGCGTGTGCGTGTGTGCGTGCGTGTGCGCGCGCACTCAAGAGATGGGCCAGGACAATGTGAGTGTGTAAAAGCTCCAATGTAACTCATTCATCACTTTGTGTGTGTATGCGAGAGGGAGGGGAGGGGTGGGGTGGGGGGAGCAGTGTGTAGGGCCTGGGTGGGTAGGGTGGGCGGTCAGTCCGAGTTGGTGTGTGTCAGATGGTATTCCTGCTCGTCTGGCTGCGCCAGTTAAGTCGAATCAGAGGCAACCGGTGGTACACGGCACAGCGGTGGTCTCTCTCTCTTTTCCGCTCTCACAGCATCTCTTCAGGTAAAGACTGAGCTCTCTTTGATTTGAACTGTATTCATTATTGGGGGGCTACATTGAGCGACTGCTTCTTTTCCACCTGTTGTTGTTTGGTCCAGTAGTTGATGTGGAAGTAAAAGGGAGTGGAAATCCCAATCCGGCCTGATGAACTCCTCACTTTCCCAGTGAGAGAGTTTTAAGAGCAAGGAAATGGAGACTAGTGTCAATAAGGGCCTCTTCTAATGTGGCTTTTAAAGGGGGTTGATGTTTTTCCACAGAGTGACTTGCTTTTTGAAGAGGACCTTGTTTGAGGCAACGTTCATGCCTAACATCATGTTTTCAAACTCTCATCGGAGTTTATGTAGGGAGACGGGCTCTCTCGCTCGCTCGGGACCGTTACCAGTTGTGACATAATGTCAAACAAGGACTTTAAAACAAAGAGGTCTGCGATTCATGAGAGCCAAGTGTATCGTTGTAAATGGCATTTCAATTTAAAAAAAATAATAACTCTAGTAGAGGTGCAAATCAACAACTAATTGATTCTCAAATGACGCAATCATTTTTAGAAAATCGATTCGTCGGACCTTTAATTTAAAATTGTCCAGTAACAGTAAATTTTGTCCGATTTCTGTCGCTCTCCATGAAAGCAGACTGGTTATCTTTAATTCATCAAATCAATTCAAATTTTAAAAATGGCAAACATTGTATTTTCTGACATGTCATGGACCAAACCAGAAAATGAAATCATTTTTCTTTGTGCATTTTCTATACTTTCAATTTTAAATCAATTAAAATAATCGTAGTCATCAAATGTATCAAAATTCTGAAATCAGTGATGCAAGTAAACTTTTTCTAGCTGAGCCGTTGACAGTAATGAAAGGCATTTAAATAATGTACACACTTAAAAACTTGTTTCAACGTTCTCGCTGTGTCTGTCTGTCTGTCTGTCTGTCTGTCTGTCTGTCTGTCTGCGTCCCAGTTCTGGGGGTTGTAGCTTCAATTTGCATGTTTCAACGGCGCTTTCAGTAGTAGTCTGGCTTCCTCCCACATTCCAAAAAACCTGCATGTTAAGTTCATTTGGTTAGATCCAGTTGGACTTAGCGTCTGTGACCCGCTAGACCAGGAATGGGCAAACTACAGCCCGCGGGCCACATCCGGCCCACGGGACCGTTTAATCCGGCCCGCCAACCCTAAATAAATTGTATTATTAAAAAATTTTTTGGGTCATTTTGCCTGCAATGACTGCGTTTCCCCAGTAGATGGGGAACCGCTCGCCTGCGCATTTACTACCGGAAGCCGTGTCAGAAAGCTCGGTGCACACTCACAAGTGCGTGTACGTACTCAGTAGTACGGACATGGCGCACTCGCGCTCTATTTGTATCAGTCCCGAATTTAGAGCGTGGGCTGTGACGACAGCATTCTTGTAATTCGCGCGCTGAGCTTTCAGATACAGTTTTACGCTAAAGCCACCCACAAACCTTCCCCTGGAATCCTTCTATTAAAATGAGTCGCCCAAGGAAAAGCAAGGTGGACACAGTGCCGAGTGTTTAAAAAAAGAGTGGCCAATTTGGCTCGACGTACGCGACGTGACGTTCAGCCACATGAACATCAACATCAACCCGTCACAGATCTAGGTAAACGGACCAACACCTCGGATCTCTCCCAAGAATTGCCACAACAAATTTTACTCCAGACTATGACGCACTAGCAAAAAAGGGAGACCAACAACACTGTTCCCACTGAAAATGAATGGGAGACTCTCAAGTTTGTTGTAAAAAAATGCATTTTGAATATGATTTGTACAAATAGCAGGGATTGAAACTAGTGACCATTCTCATTTTCAAACAATGCAGGATGCTCAAGGAGGACATTGATGCACCACTTGTTTGCGACTAATCTTAACCTGTAAAGTTCTTAAGGCTTACTTTAAGGAAGTGTTTCCCGTTTCCTCACCTCTGTTACCAGGTGTTTGTGAGTTAAAACTCTGCTCTGATTTTCAGATACCCCTCACCGTGTTGCCGTTTTGATTACTTTATTTGGATGTATGCTTTCACCGATTCTTCAAGATGATATATTTGGTCAGAATGTTTGCCGTTTGATGTGATCTCATAAGATAAACATCTTGCATTAATCTGACCTGCAGGCACTGAAGTGATGGAGACTGTTATTCATAATAACAGTGTTGTATTTTATGAGAATCACTGATAGCAGTTTTTTAGTGAATTTTTTGTTTTTAATGCATTTGTTTTCAAAAAAACTTTTTTGAATATCCATGCTTTACTACCTACTAAAGGCCAAAACCTTTTATGCAATGACCTTTACAGGTTGTTTATATTACTTCACACAAACACTACATCCATCTGCTCCTGGTTCGGCCCTCCGGTCCAAATTTAGAACCCAGTTCGGCCCGCAAGTCAAAAAGTTTGCCCACCCCTGCGCCAAGAAAGTGATCATCGTTTTATTTTATTTTGATTTGAAGGCTTCGTACTGTTGTTTTGAAACGTGCTCTATGAATGGATGTGAGCTTTGGATGGGGCAACATCTCTAGCAGCATTATGATGCTTATCTTGGTGCTTGCTATTCCAAACCATGCAGAACTGCACTGAATCATATTGACAACACTTTGGAGTCATTTGCAGCCAATCAAAGTGAACGGCATCTTTGTCTTTTATTGGCTCTCATGGGTGAAACTGGCGTCAGCGTGTTCCGTTATTGGTTAGCATGTCTGACCCACAGTTGAGATTGGAGGCTCTGGGGGTTTTTTTTAGGGGCTGAGTGATTCTTCCAGGCTTCGAGTAACTATTTTTACCCTCCGAAAATTGATGAGCACCAAATGTAGTGACATTTTGGAGTTGGTGAGACAGACGGATTTCCTCCCTCCCTCCGCTTTGAGACTGAAAATGAATGGCGCGTGCTCAAAGTCACCACTGAGTAATTTCGGCAAAATTAAAATACAGTTCACTTACGGTCAGATTTAGAAATCGGCAGCAAACAAAAGATGGACGATTTCACACTTGATGGGTGGCCTCCGTGAGTCGTCACCTTACCGTGGTGGAGGGGTTTGCGCGCCCCAATGATCCTAGGAGCCATGTTGTCTGGGGCTTCATTTCCCTGGTAGGGTCACCCATGGCAAAAGGGTCCTAGGTGAGGGGCCAGACAAAGCACGGCTCACACAAGCCTCTTATGAAGAAAAACATAAATGGACTTCGTTTTCCCTCGCCCGGACTCGGGTCACCGGGGTCCTCCTCTGAAGCCAGGCCTGGAGGTGGGGCTCGAAGGCAAGCGTCTGGTGGCCGGGCCTTCGCCCATGGGGTCCCGGGCGGGCACAGCCCGAAAAGGAAACGTGGGTCCCCCTTCCCATGGGCTCACCAGCTGTGGGAGGGGCCAAAGGGGTCGGGTGCAGTGTAAGCTGGGCGGCGACTTTGGTGACCTTGGCGGTCCAATCCCCGGCTGCAGCAGCTGGCTCTTGGGACATGGAATGTCACCTCTCTGGCTGGAAAGGAGCCCGAGCTGGTGTGCGAGGCAGAAAAGTTCCGACTAGACTAGAGCCGTGAAGCTACAACACACTGCTTCACTGCTAAAAACCAACAAGCGCGTCCCAAACATGGGTCCGAAGAAGGCGTCAACGGCTCCCCTCTTTTCGGTCGAGGAGGGCGAGGATATTAAAAAGGCGTTGGACTTCCTCACTGAAGAAGTCTCGGCTGTCAGGTTGGAGCAGAAAGCTATCCTCAAGCTGGTCGAGGAGGTCAAAGCTCTCCGCATCCAGAATGCGGAAAATGAAAAGAAAATCACCTTCCTGGAAAGCAGGGTTGCTGACCTGGAGCAGTATACCAGAATCAACGACGTGATCATCTCTGGAGTCAATACCAAAGCCCGGTCATACGCCCGGGCATTGGCCGCTGGCGAGGGAGGTGAGCCCGATGAACTGGATGTTAGCTCCACGGAGCAACAGGTGGCTACTTTCCTGCAGTCCAAGGGGATACAGCTGGACTGCGACAACATCGAAGCTTGCCACCCTCTGCCCAAGAGGAGACCCGGAGACAAACCCGCTGTCATCATGCGGTTTGTCAACAAAAAACACAAGATTGCACTATTAAAACAAGGAAGAAAGCTGAGAGGAACCGACGTCTACATCAATGAGCACCTGACCAAGCACAACGCTGATATTGCCAAAAAAGCACGCTACCTGAGGAAGCAGAAAAAAATTCAACATACCTGGACTACAAACTGTAAAATATTTATCAAGCTCAATGGAACACCGGAGGAAGCAAAAGTGCTGATGGTAAGGAGTATTGAGGAGCTGGATAGATACCAATGATCATCATGCAGGACTGTAAGGTAAACTCTACTCACAACCATGACACACATCGAAAGAAATCAAGCATCTACACCTGAAGACAACAGTAACATAACTCAGAGGATTAGTGAACACGACAAACTGGAACTCCAATCATTTCAATACACTGACCACAGTTCACTGGATATGGAACATGATATAGACCCGGATAACAACTTCTTTAACTCAATCAACAATAACTGCAGTTATTATACTGATGAAGAATTTAATAGAATCAATAAAGATAGCAAACTGTCTATTATACATATTAACAGTAGGAGTCTGTATGCCAACTTTACAAACATTAAGGATTATCTTCATCAGTTTACTCGCCCATTCAACATTATTGCAATAACGGAAACATGGATCAACACAGTAAAAGGGGCGGACTTTGAGCTGGAGGGATATGACTTTATACACATAGATCGACAAAACAAAGGTGGAGGAGGAGTTGCGATCTATGTGGAAAAGACATTAAACGTCAGGGTGATAAAGGATATGTCAATGGTAGTTAACAACATATTGGAATGCATAACAATTGAAATACTCAAGGAAAAAAAGAAAAATGTGATCATTAGCTGTATATATCGGACACCAGGTTCTACCATTGAACTGTTCACAGAATGGATGGAGGAGGTGTTTTCAAAAATCGGTTGCAAAACAATTTTCATCTGTGGGGACTTCAACATTGATTTACTCAATCCAAACAAGCACAACCTGACCGAACACTTTGTTAACACAATATATAGCATGAACTTGTATCCAAAAATCACTAGACCAACCAGAATAACTTCTCACTGTGCCACTCTTATTGATAATATATTCACAAATGACATTTTAAACAACACCATAAGTGGGTTATTAGTCAGCGACATCAGTGACCATTTGCCAGTTTTTATGGTATTTGATGACAACTATAAAATTATCCAACCGGCCAAAAAACAGGAATACAGAAGAATTAAAACAGAAGAAACAATAAACGCATTTAAAAATGGTTTAATGTCACAAAACTGGGATATTATATACAATGAAAATAATATTAACTGTGCATATGAGGAATTCTTAAAAAATTTCAAAAGGTTATATGACAAATACTGTCCTGTAAAAGTAAATAATAGGAAACTAAAGTATGTAGATCATCCCTGGATCACAAAGGGCTTACAAAATGCCTGTAAAAAGAAAAATACACTTTACAGAGAATTTATAAGACAGAGAACTAAAGAGTCAGAAAATAAATATAAACAATATAAGAATAAACTAACTAATATTAAAAGAGCTGCTAGAAAAGAATACTATAGTAAAATATTAAATGATAATAAAAATAACACCAAAGAAATATGGAATATAATGAATACTGTAATAAAAAATGGCTCTAAAAAAATTTATTATCCTAAATATTTTATTATCAGGAATACTGAGAAGTATGATATGCAAGAAGTGGCTGATAACTTCAATACATTCTTTGTAAATACGGGACCTGATCTGGCCAAACAAATACCAGATTCAGTAACAACTGAGGAGCAGTGTAATAGTTTAATAGATAGGAATCTGAGCTCAATGTTCCTCAAAGCAGCGGATGAGAAAGAAATTATAAAGATAGTCTCCCAATGCACAAACAAGACATCCAAAGACTGTGATGACATTGATATGATTACCGTAAAACGAGTGATTGAGGGGATCTCTAAACCATTAACATACATCTGTAACCTATCATTTCAGACCGGTATATTTCCAGATAAAATGAAAATAGCAAAAATCATACCTTTGTATAAAACCGGGAACAAACACCACTTCACAAACTACAGACCTGTATCATTACTATCACAATTTTCTAAAATACTGGAAAAACTTTTCAATAAACGACTGGACAAATTTATAGATAAATATAAAATACTCACTGAAAGTCAATATGGATTTAGATCCAACAGAGCAACATCACTGGCACTAATTGACTCAGTGGAGGAAATTACTAACGCAATAGACCTAAAACAATATACAGTTGGGATATTCATTGATCTAAGAAAGGCATTTGACACAATAAATCATGAAATATTATTCAATAAATTACATCGGTATGGCATCAGGGGGAAACCGTTAGAATGGATCAAGAGCTATTTCACAAAAAGGAAGCAGTTTGTGAAGTTGGGTGACACTTGTTCAACGTGGTTGGACATTAGTTGTGGCGTCTCTCAGGGGTCAGTGTTGGGCCCTAAACTTTTTATATTATATATAAATGATATATGCAAGGTATCACATATTTTGAAGATGGTTTTGTTTGCAGATGACACAAATATTTTTTGTTCTGGTAGTGATTTACACACCTTAACAACACTAATAAATAATGAATTAAGTCAATTAAAGGTATGGTTGGACAGCAATAAATTATCCTTAAACCTAAGCAAAACAAGAGCAATACTTTTTGGTAATCACAGAACTAATTTGAAACTAGAGATAAAGCTGGATGGGGTTATTATTGAAAGAGTGAATAAGATTAAATTTTTAGGGGTGACAATAGATGATAAGATCAGTTGGAAATCACAAGTTAAACATGTACAAACTAAAATCTCAAGGTGCATCGCAGTATTAAATAGAGCAAAACAGGCTCTGGATCATACAACACTTCGCATCCTTTATAATACACTAGTTCTTCCATATTTCATGTATTGTGTAGAAATCTGGGGTAATAATTACATAAGCACAATATATCCACTTATTATTTTACAAAAAAAAGCAATACGGATCATTCATGGGGCAGGATACAGGGATCATACAAATTCATTATTCTTAGAGTCAAAACTCATCAAACTCAGAGATATAGTGGAATTCCGGACAGCACAAATACTTTACAAAGCAAAAAATAATCTGTTGCCAACTAATATTCAGAATCTTTTCATTGGGAGGGAAGGGGGTTATAATTTAAGGGGGACATTTAATTACAGGATAAGGAAGGCACGCACAACAAAAAAAACATTCTGTATTTCAATATGTGGAGTTAAGTTATGGAATACTTTGGAGGAAACGCTCAGGGAATGTTCAAACATCTATCAGTTTAAAAAAAGATATAAAGAAGAAATTATTTTTACAAGGTACAGAAATGAGGGTGTATGAGTATCATGGGGTGCTTAGTAATTATTGATTTACGTTTCTTTGTTGGTTTTGTCTGTTTGTCATTGTTTTGTTCAGGCTGTTTTTTATTTTTTGTTTTATTTTGTTTATTTCTACCATTCAGGTATCTTTGTGTTGTATTTGAGGTGTGTATGTACGTTAAGTGTCTGTGTGTGAAATATACGTATGTATTAATAGTGTGTAGGTACATGTTTAGTGTTAAGCGAGCAGCAGGTGGGAGATAATTTAGTAATTTAGTATTTTGTTGGGATAACTGAGGCAAAATGATTTATGGCTGGGTATTTAGGGATTATTAAAAGGGGGTGGGATTAAATAAGTTATTAAAGATTAAAGATTAAAGTCCCAATGATCGTCACACACACACCTGGGTGTGGTGAAATTTGTCCTCTGCATTTAACCCATCCCCATGTGATTTTAATCCATCCCCTGGGGGAGAGGGGAGCAGTGAGCAGCAGCGGTGCCGCGCTCGGGAATCAGTTGGTGATCTAACCCCCCAATTCCAACCCTTAATGCTGAGTGCCAAGCAGGGAGGCAATGGGTCCCATTTTTATAGTCTTTGGTATGACCCGGCCGGGGTTTGAACCCACAACCTTCCAGTCTCAGGGCGGACACTCTACCACTAGGCCACTGAGCTGGATACTTCTTCCTACTCCTTTTCAGACATGTGAATGTGACTTATGGTTCTTTTGCGGTTATATCTTTATTGCTACGCTTGTAGGCATGTGTATGTGTATATGTATATATATGTATATGTATATTTTTATATGTATATATATATGTATATGTATGTATGTGGGTATGTCGGTATGTGTATATATGTATATGCATGTATTTTGTCATGTCTTTTCATTGTGTATCCATCCATCCATCTTCTTCCGCTTATCCGGGGTCGGGTCGCGGGGGCAGCAGCTTCAGGAGGGACTCCCAGACTTCCCTCTCCCCAGCTACTTCATCTAGCTCATCCCGGGGGATCCCAAGGCGTTCCCAGGCCAGCCGAGAGACATAGTCTCTCCAGCGCGTCCTGGGTCGTCCCCGGGGTCTCCTACCGGTGGGACATGCCCGGAACACCTCCCCAGGGAGGCGTCCAGGAGGCATCCTGATGAGATGCCCGAGCCACCTCATCTGGCTCCTCTCAACGTGGAGGAGTAGCGACTCTACTCCGAGTCTCTCCCGGATGACCGAACTTCGCACCCTATCTCTAAGGGAGAGCCCGGACATCCTGCGGAGAAAACTCATTTCGGCCGCTTGTATCCGGGATCTCGTTCTTTCGGTCACGACCCATAGCTCGTGACCATAGGTGAGGGTAGGAGCGTAAATCGACCGGTAAATTGAGAGCTTTGCCTTTTGGCTCAGCTCTCTCTTTACCACGACGGACCGGTACAGAGTCCGCATTACTGCCGACGCTGCACCGATCCGCCTGTCGATCTCACGCTCCATCCTCCCCTCACTCGTGAACAAGACCCCAAGATACTTAAACTCCTCCACTTGGGGCAGGATCTCATCCCCGATCCGGAGAGGGCATTCCACCCTTTTCCGATCGAGGACCATGGACTCGGATTTGGAGGTGCTGACCCTCATCCCGACCGCTTCACACTCGGCTGCGAACCGCTCCAGTGAGAGCTGGAGATCACGGCCTGAAGAAGCCAACAGCACAACGTCGTCTGCAAAAAGCAGAGACGCGATGCTGAGGTCCCCAAACCGGACACCCTCAACGCCTCGGCTGCACCTAGAAATTCTGTCCATAAAAATTATGAACAGAATCGGTGACAAAGGGCAGCCTTGGCGGAGTCCAACCCTCACTGGGAACGAATCCGACTTACTGCCGGAAATGCGGACCACACTCTGGCATCGGTGATACAGGGACCGAACCGCCCTTATCAGTTGGCTCGGTACCCCGTACTCCCGAAGCACCCCCCACAGAACCTCCCGAGGGACACGGTCGAACGCCTTCTCCAAGTCCACAAAACACATGTGGACTGGTTGGGCGAACTCCCATGCACCCTCGAGGATCCTGTTGAGGGTGAAGAGCTGGTCCACTGTTCCACGGCCAGGACGAAAGCCACACTGTTCCTCCTGAATCCGAGGTTCGACCTCCCGACGGACCCTCCTCTCCAGCACCCCTGAATAGACCTTACCAGGGAGGCTGAGGAGTGTAATTCCCCTGTAATTGGAACACACCCTCCGGTCCCCCTTCTTAAAGAGGGGAACCACCACCCCAGTCTGCCAATCCAGAGGCACTGTCCCCGATGTCCACGCAATGCTGTAGAGACGTGTCAGCCATGACAGCCCCACAACATCCAGAGCCCTTAAGAAATCCGGGCGGATCTCATCCACCCCCGGGGCCTTGCCACCGAGGAGTTTTTTAACTACCTCAGTGACTTCAACCCCAGAGATTGGAGAGTCCGCCTCAGAGTCCCCAGGCCCTGCTTCCACAATGGAAGGCGTGTCGGTGGAATTGAGGAGGTCTTCGAAGTATTCTCCCCACCGACACACGACGTCCCGAGTCGAGGTCAGCAGCACGCCATCTCCACTGTAAACAATGTTGACGTTGCACTGCTTCCCCCTCCTGAGACGCCGGATGGTGGACCAGAATTTCCTCGAAGCCGTCCGGAAGTCATTCTCCATGGCCTCGCCGAACTCCTCCCACGCCCGGGTTTTTGCCTCAGCAACCGCCGAAGCCGCGTTCCGCTTGGCCACCCGGTACCTGTCAGCTGCCTCCGGAGTCCCGCAGGCCAAAACGGCCCGATAGGACTCCTTCTTCAGCTTGACGGCATCCCTTACCGCCGGTGTCCACCAGCGGGTTCGGGGATTGCCGCCACGACAGGCACCAATGACCTTACGGCCACAGCTCCGGTCGGCCGCCTCAACAATGGAGGCGCGGAACAAGGTCCACTCGGACTCAATGTCCCCCGCCTCCCCCGGGACGTGGGAAAAGCTCTGCCGGAGGTGGGAGTTGAAGCTCTTCCTGACAGGGGATTCCGCCAGACGTTCCCAGCAGACCCTCACAGAACGTTTGGGTCTGCCAGGTCGGACCGGCATCTTCCCCCACCATCGGAGCCAACCCACCACCAGGTGGTGATCAGTTGACAGCTCCGCCCCTGTCTTCGCCCGAGTGTCCAAAACATGCGGCCGCAAATCCGATGACACGACTACAAAGTCGATCATCGAACTGCGGCCTAGGGTGTCCTGGTGCCAAGTGCACACATGGACACCCTTATGTTTGAACATGGTGTTCATTATTGAAAATCCGTGTCGAGCACAGAAGTCCAACAATAGAACACCGCTCGGGTTCAGATCGGGGGGGCCGTTCCTCCCAATCACGCCCTTCCAGGTCTCACTGTCATTGCCCACGTGAGCATTGAAGTCACCCAGTAGAACGACGGAGTCCCCAGAAGGAGCGCTCTCCAGCACTTCCTCCAGGGACTCCAAGAAGGGTGGGTACTCTGAGCTGCCGTTTGGTGCATAGACACAAACAACAGTCAGGACCCGTCCCCCCACCCGAAGGCGGAGGGAGGCTACCCTCTCGTTCACCGGGGTGAACCCCAATGTGCAGGCGCCCAGCCGGGGGGCAATAAGTATACCCACACCTGCTCGACGCCTCTCACCGTGGGCAACTCCAGAGTGGAAGAGAGTCCAGCCCCTCTCGAGAGGGCTTGTACCGGAACCCAAACTGTGCGTGGAGGCAAGTCCGACTATATCTAGTCGGAACTTTTCTGCCTCGCACACCAGCTCGGGCTCCTTTCCAGCCAGAGAGGTGACATTCCATGTCCCAAGAGCCAGCTTCTGCAGCCAGGGATCAGACCGCCAAGGTCCCTGCCTTTGGCCGCCGCCCAGCTTGCAATGCACCCGACCCCTTTGGCCCCTCCCACAGGTGGTGAGCCCATGGGAAGGGGGACCCACGTTTCCTTTTCGGGCTGAGCCCGGCCGGGCCCCATGGGCGAAGGCCCGGCCACCAGACGCTCGCCTTCGAGCCCCGCCTCCAGGCCTGGCTCCAGAGGGGGGCCCCGGTGACCCGCGTCCGGGCGAGGGAAAACGTGATCCATTAATTTTTTTCATCATAAGGGGCTGATGAGCCGTGCTTTGTCTGGCCCCTCACCTAGGACCCGTTTGCCATGGGTGACCCTACCAGGGGCATGAAGCCCCAGACAACATGGCTCCTAGGATCATAGGGGCACGCAAACCCCTCCACCACGATAAGGTGACGACTCATTGTGTACAATAATCTTATTCTTTTTTTCACATGTTTGAAATAAATGAAACGAAACGAAAGACTTGCCTCCACACACAGTTTGGGTCCGGTACAAGCCCTCTCGAGAGGGGCTGGACTCTCTTCCACTCTGGTTGCCCACGGTGAGCGGCATCGAGCAGGTGTGGGTATATTTATTGCCCCCTGGCTGGGCGCCTGCACCCCGGTGAACGAGAGGGTAGCCTCCCTCCGCCTTCGGGTGGGGGGGACGGGTCCTGACTGTTGTTTGTGTCTATGCACCAAACAGCAGCTTTTTTTTTTTTTTTTCTTTTTTAATTCATTGTTTTACCAGGCAAGCCAATTGAGAACACTTTCTCATTTACAATGGCGACCTGGAGGCAAGGTATGTGAAGTGTCTTGCCTAAGGACACAACAACATGTGACTGTGACAGAGCTGGGATCGAACCGCCAACACTCCAGTTACTAACCGACCCGCACTACTGCCTGAGCCACAGCCGCCGCAGCAGCTCAGAGTACCCACCCTTTTTGGAGTCCTTGGAAGAAGTGCTGGAGAGCGCTCCTTCTGGGGACTCCATCGTTCTACTGGGTGACGTCAATGCTCACGTGGGCAATGACAGTGAGACCTGGAAGGGCGTGATTGGGAGGAACGGCCCCCCCAATCTGAACCCGAGCGGTGTTCTATTATTGGACTTCTGTGCTGGACACGGATTGTCAATAATGAACACCATGTTCAAACATAAGGGTGTCCATGTGTGCAATTGGCACCAGGACACCCTAGGCCGCAGGTCGATGATCGACTTTGTAGTCGTGTCATCGATTTGGGAAGTCATGTTTTGGACACTCGGGTGAAGAGAGGGGCGGAGCTGTCAACTGATCACCACCTGGTGGTGGGTTGGCTCCGATGGTGGGGGAAGATGCCGATCCGACCTGGCAGGCCCAAACGTATTGTGAGGGTCTGCTGGGAACGTCTGGCAGAATCCCCTGTCAGGAAGAGCTTCAACTCCCACCTCCGGCAGAGCATTTCCCACGTTCCGGAGGAGGCGGAGGACATTGAGTCCGAGTGGACCATGTTCCGTGCCTCAATTGTTGAGGCAGCCGTAAGGTGTGGCCGTAAGGTGTGGCCGTAAGGTGGTTGGTGCCTGTCGTGGCGGCAATCCCCGAACCCGCTGGTGGACACCGGCGGTAAGGGATGCCGTCAAGCTGAAGAAGGAGTCCCATCGGGCCGTTTTGGCCTGCGGGACCCCGGAGGCAGCTGACAGGTACCGGATGGCCAAGCGGAACCTGGCTTCAGCGGTTGCTGAGGCAAAAACCCGGGCGTGGGAGGAGTTTGGCAAGGCCATGGAGAACTACTTCCGGACGGCTTCGAGGAAATTTTGGTCCACCATCCGGCATCTCAGGAGGGGGAAGCAGTGCAGACTTTAACTGATACGCAAGCCATACAGGCAGCAACGCATAAGAATGGAAATACCTTAGATCTGGTATTATGCCGAGGACTTGCAACCTCAAATATAACAGTACTGCCATACACTACTGTTTTGTCTGATCATTACTTAATAAAATTTGAAATTTTAGTTCTTTGTCAAAGACAAGGGAGCAATCAGAATTATAGCAGCCGTAATATTAACTCCATGACTGCAACTGCGCTATCTGAGTTACTGTCGCCGGCAACTGCCATATTTCCCGCATATATCGGCTCTATTGATAATCTTACAAATTAATTCAATACAACATTGTTAAATGCCATCGACTCTGTGGCGCCGCTACGTCTGAAAACTCACCGCAGATTGCCTACTCCGTGGTTCACAGATGAAACGCGTACACTTAAGCAATTATGTAGAAAGCATGAGCGCAGATGGCGTTTAACCAAACTTGAGGTTTTCCATCAGGCATGGCATGACAGCCTCCTGAAATATAAAGATGCGCTTATCTTAGCAAAAACTCGTTATTTTTCGCAAGTCATTAATCTCAATAAAAACAATACTAAATACCTATTTGATACAGTGGCAAAGCTAACACTACGCCAGCCGACCCTCGATAGCTCCTTCCACTCAGCTGACGAGTTCATGAAATTTTTCGCTCGAAAGATTGAATCCATTAGGGATGAGATCAAGATGACCATTCCAATCGCTCAGTCGAGACCGCCGATTACCGGCGCTGACGATCATGCAATAACCCTCTCAAATTTTAAAAGCGTGTTCCTTGAAAGGCTTACACAATTGGTTAGTGCGGCTAAACAAACATGTTTACTCGACCCGCTTCCAGCCAAACTATTTAAATAATTATTTCAAATTTTAGGACCGTCCGTCTTAAATATAATTAATCTGTCTTGCTCCTCTGGGATAGTGCCAACAGCCTTTAAAACCGCTATCATTAAACCGTTACTTAAGCGACCAAATCTTGACCCGGACTGTCTCAGTAATTATAGGCCAGTTTCAAACCTCCCATTCAAAGCAAAACTTCTTGGAAAAAGTAGTAGCGCAGCAGCTTATTGATTACATGGTCGCCAATAATCGATATGAATCTTTTCAGTCTGGTTTTAGAGCTAATCATTCCACTGAGACAGCACTTGCTAAAGTGACTAATGATCTCCTCATAGCTAAGGATTCAAACACTTCATCGGTATTGTTACTACTCGATCTTAGTGCTGCCTTCGACACTATAGACTTCGATATTTTATTAGAGCGTCTTAAAAGTTGTGTTGGTATTTCAGGGTCAGCACTAGGCTGGTTCTATTCCTATCTATCAGACAGGACGCGCCGAGTGGTCCATGGCAATACGTCCTCTGAGCTCTATAATGTTACGTGTGGTGTCACACAGGGATCGGTACTCGGACCAATTCTATTTAATATGTACCGTATTTTCCGCCCTAAAAGGCGCACCGGGTTATAAGGCGCACCTTCAATGAACGGCCCATTTTAAAACTTTGTCCATATATAAGGCGCACCGGATTATAAGGCGCATAAAATAGAAGCTATACTGCATCAAACTGAGGTTGACTAGGGTTGCGGTATGCATCCACTAGCCAATAACCAACGAGCCCTCTGTAAACAATCGCGTTTCTCAAACGATCTCCTATAAAATGATCAGAACTGACTAAAGTTCGATCTAACGCATTGGTACTACTTACCTATGTTTCCCTTCCATATCGATCCGTAGATTTACTCGAAACATTAACAGAGCAGCCTATTTTGACATGAAATAGCCTGGTACGTATAGCAGCTATCGCAATAGCATTAGCCATCCGCAAAGTCTCACGAGCCTCAGCTCGCAATCTCCCATGAGCCTCAGCAAAGTGTAAACAATCGCGTTTCTCAAACGATCTCCTATAAAATGATCGGAACTGACTAAAGTTCGATCTAACGCATTGGTACTACTTACCTATGTTTCCCTTCCATATCGATCCGTAGATTTACTCGAAACATTAACAGAGCAGCCTATTTTGACATGAAATAGCCTGGTACGTATAGCAGCTATCGCAATAGCATTAGCCATCCGCAAAGTCTCACGAGCCTCAGCTCGCAATCTCCCATGAGCCTCAGCAAAGTGTAAACAATCGCGTTTCTCAAACAATCTCCTATAAAATGATCGGAACTGACTAAAGTTCGATCTAACGCATTGGTACTACTTACCTATGTTTCCCTTCCATATCGATCCGTAGATTTACTCGAAACATTAACAGAGCAGCCTATTTTGACATGAAATAGCCTGGTACGTATAGCAGCTATCGCAATAGCATTAGCCATCCGCAAAGTCTCACGAGCCTCAGCTCGCAATCTCCCATGAGCCTCAGCGAAGTGTAAACAATCGCGTTTCTCAAACGATCTCCTATAAAATGATCGGAACTGACTAAAGTTCGATCTAACGCATTGGTACTACTTACCTATGTTTCCCTTCCATATCGATCCGTAGATTTACTCGAAACATTAACAGAGCAGCCTATTTTGACATGAAATAGCCTGGTACGTATAGCAGCTATCGCAATAGCATTAGCCATCCGCAAAGTCTCACGAGCCTCAGCTCGCAATCTCCCATGAGCCTCAGCAAAGTGTAAACAATCGCGTTTCTCAAACGATCTCCTATAAAATGATCGGAACTGACTAAAGTTCGATCTAACGCATTGGTACTACTTACCTATGTTTCCCTTCCATATCGATCCGTAGATTTACTCGAAACATTAACAGAGCAGCCTATTTTGACATGAAATAGCCTCGCGGGTACAACAGCTATTCGGTGACGCCCCCTGACTACAGTTGCCGTAATGCTGGGAAGCGATGCGACCTTGTAATTTACTAGTCGTACTAAAACGTACTGAAACATTTTGGCAGAGCACTGTGTACAACCAGTATGGATCAACAAATTCATCAGTTGATCCATATATAAGGCGCACTGGCCTATAAGGCGCACTGTCGGCTTTTGAGAAAATTTTAGGTTTTTAGGTGCGCCTTTTAGGGCGGAAAATACGGTATATGATTCCGCTTGGGGACATAATACGTAAATATAATATTAGTTTTCAATGTTACGCGGATGACACCCAATTATATATGCCGTTATCGATGACAGATCCGCGGGACTGTTGTAATCTTGAGGCATGCCTTGCGGAGATCAAGCAATGGATGTCTCTCAACTTCCTTCGTCTTAACCCAGATAAAACTGAGATGTTGATAATTGGTCCAACTCGTTATCAACACTTATTTAAGGAAACCACTATAACTATAGATAACCGTACTATCACTCAGAGCGATACTGTAACTAATCTCGGGGTATTATTTGACCAAACGCTCTCCTTTCAAAAGCACATTAAGAATATAACCAGAATTGCGTTTTTTCACCTTCGTAATATTGCTAAGATTCGTCCGATCCTCTCGTGATGCGGAAACTATTATACATGCGTTCATCACGTCGCGCCTGGACTACTGTAATGCATTATTCTCTGGTCTTCCGAAGTCCAGTGTCAAAAGTCTACAGTTAGTACAAAATGCTGCTGCAAGGCTGCTCTCACGGTCAAGAAAATTTGATCACATTACCCCAATATTAGCCAACTTACATTGGCTCCCGGTCCATTTAAGATGTGACTTCAAGGTTCTTCTATTAACCTATAAATCATTGCATGGCTTAGCGCCTTCATATCTCGTCGACCTAGTTGTTCCTTATGTTCCGTCTCGTAACCTTCGTTCGCAAAACGCCAGTCTTTTAGTGACACTGAGGGCCAAGAAAATGTCTGCAGGGTCTAGAGCAGGGGTGGCCAACCAGTCAGAGACCAAGAGCCACAGTTTTTACTGTGTCATCGCAAAGAGCCACATCATACACATGAGCACACATGAACACCCCCCCCCCCCCCACACACAGACACACGCACACACACACACACACACACACACATACACACACACACCCCTCTGCTCAGCCAAATTTATTGTGTGACATTATTATGTCACGCACCAACATGATAATGACAAATTGACTCCTACAGTACTAAAACCACAGACCAAAGACCACATTTTCAACAATGAACATTGTGTGCATTGTCTCACACAGACAAACTCTCAGTTCAACAAATTCCACAAACAAAAACATAAGTTTTTTCACTTACTATGTGTGGCGGGACAGACCATTCGTTTTAGTTTGTCGTTTTCAGGAGACAAGATTTCAATAACGTCACTGAGGCATATTTTAACGAACTCCACTTCATTGTATGGCTTTTTAGCCCGTGCAATGTTCCAAGCCAGTTGAAACAATGCAAGTGTGACAGTCTCTGAGTGCTTCGTAATTTTTTTGAACCTATTTTTTTGCCAGACTTTTCAAAGTCTCCAAACTTGTGCTTGCGAAATTCAGTCCCTTTTGCAAAGTCCTTATCGATATTGGCATGAAGTGAGCTGAAGTGGCGCTGACCATTTGAAGCTTTTAAATGCGCCAATGATGTCCGACATATCAGGCAGAATGGCTGAAACAAAAAACAACTTTAAGCTTTTCTGGACCTAATGGGCCCCCGTAGTCACAGTCGCCATTCATTAAAAAGCCAGCAAAACCAATCGCTCTGTTTGTCCCTCCTCCTTTGCGGGATTTCACCTCACGCGCATGCGCGTTTGACCAAAATACCATATTGAACTCAAGCGAAGCAAATACGCACGAAAAATAAACACAAATGTTGATATGAACGTAAAAGAGCCGCATGAAACCAGCCAAAGAGCCGCATGCGGCTCGCGAGCCGCGGGTTGGCCACCGCTGGTCTAGAGCATGATCTATTCGGGCTCCAGAGCTTTGGAATGCCCTACCAATGGATATTAGAACTGCTACCTCACTAGAAACATTTAAGACACGTTTAAAGACACATTTCTATGATATGGCCTTTAATTAACCTGTAGTAGCCGATTCGGCTGGAGTTTGTTTTCGCTCCCTCTTTTTGAGTTTTTCCTTGCCCTTTTGGGAGCTTAAGATCAGGGGATGCTTTGAGAATAATTGTCAATTGTTCATCTATGTGAAGCCCTTTGAGACTGCTTGTGATTTAGGGCTATACAAATAAACTTGACTTGACTTGACTTACAGTGGAGATGCCGTGCTGCTGACCTCGACTCGGGACGTTGTGAGTCGGTGGGGACAGTACTTCGAAGACCTCCTCAATTCCACCGACACGCCTTCCATTGTGGAAGCAGGGCCTGGAGACTCTGAGGTGGACTCTCCAAACTCTGGGGTCGAAGTCACTGAGGTAGTTAAAAACTCCTGAGATCCGCCCAGAGTTTTTAAAGGCTCTGGATGTTGTGGGGCTGTCATGGCTGACACGCCTCTACAGCATTGCGTGGACATCGGGGACGGTGCCTCTGGATTGGCAGACTGGGGAGGTGGTTCCCCTCTTTAAGAAGGGGGACCGGAGGGTGTGTTCCAACTATAGGGGAATCACACTCCTCAGCCTCCCTGGTAAGATCTATTCAGGGGTGCTGGAGAGGAGGGTCCGTCGAGAGGTCGAACCTCGGATTCAGGAGGAGCAGTGTGGCTTTCGTCCTGGCCGTGGAACAGTAGACCAGCTCTACACCCTTGGCAGGATCCTCGAGGGGGCATGGGAGTTCACTCAACCAGTCCACATGTGTTTTGTGGACTTGGAGAACGCGTTCGACCGTGTCCCTCGGGAAGTTCTGCGGAGGGTGCTTCGGGAGTACGGGGTACCGAGCCAACTGATAAAGGCGGTTCGGTCCCTGTATCACCGATCCCAGAGTTTGGTCCGCATTTCCGGCAGTAAGTGGGATTCGTTCCCAGTGAGGTTTGGACTCCACCAAGGCTGCCCTTTGTCACCGATTCTGTTCATAACTTTTATGGACAGAATTTCTAGGCGCAGCCGAGGCGTTGAGGGTGTCCGGTTTGGGGACCACAGCATTGCGTCTCTGCTTTTTGCAGACGGCGTGGTGCTGTTGGCTTCTTCAAGCCGTGATCTCCAGCTCTCACTGGGGCGGTTCGCAGCCGAGTGTGAAGCAGTCGGGATGAGGGTTAGCACCTCCAAATCCGAGGCCATGGTCCTCGGTCGGAAAAGGGTGGAATGCCCTCTCCGGATTGGGGATGAGATCCTGCCCCAAGTGGAGGAGTTCAAGTATCTTGGGGTATTGTTCACGAGTGAGGGCAGGATGGAGCGCGAGATCGACAGGCGGATCGGTGCAGCGTCGGCAGTAATGCGGACTCTTTACCAGTCCGTCGTGGTGAAGAGAGAGCTGAGCCAAAAGGCAAAGCTCTCAATTTACCAGTCGATCTACGCTCCTACCCTCACCTATGGTCACGAGCTATGGGTCGTGACCGAAAGAACGAGATCCCGGATACAAGCGGCCGAAATTAGTGTCCTCCGCAGGGTGTCCGGGCTCTCCCTTAGAGATAAGGTGAGAAGCTCGGTCATCCGGGAGGGACTCAGAGTAGAGCCGCTGCTCCTCCACGTTGAGAGGAGCCAGATGAGGTGGCTCGGGCATCTCATCAGGGTGCCTCCTGGACGCCTCCCTGGGAAGGTGTTCCGGGCATGTCCCACCGGTAGTAGACCTCGCGGACAACCCAGGACGCGCTGGAGAGACTATGTCTTGTCACCGTGGGATAGTGGGAACGTAATTTAGATTTCTTTGTGTCTTGGCATGTGAAGAAATTGACAATAAAGCAGACTTTGACTTGATGTCTCTCGGCTGGCCTGGGAACGCCTTGAGATCCCCCGGGATGAGCTGGATGAAGTGGCTGAGGAGAGGGAAGTCTGGGAGTCCCTCCCAAAGCTGCTGCCCCCGCGACCCGACCCCGGATAAGCGGAAGAGGATGGATGGATGGATGGAGGGATGGGTGGATGGGTGGATGGATGGGTGGATGGGTGGATGGGTGGATGGGTGGCCAGGCACTGGAGAGCCAAATATTTATATCCAAACAATCCATCAGTTCTCTCTAGTGTCTAATTATTTCTCATTTTCACGACAAAAGTGAACGTTGGAGGCATGGAAACGATCAATGAACTAGCCAGTACTATTTAGGCAATGACGCATGCACATGTACTTGAATTAAAGATTAAAGTCCCAATGATCGTCACACACACACACCTGGGTGTGGTGAAATTTGTCCTCTGCATTTAACCCATCCCCGTGTGATTAGGGCTGTGGACTCGGACTCGGGGACTCGGACTCGGTCGGACTCGGTCATTTTTGCCGGACTCGGACTCGGTGCTGATTTTGACCGAGTCCACCGAGTCCGACAATAAAAAAAAATACGTTCAATTTTATTTTCATCATGCTGCTGAAAATGCGCGTAGGAATACTGTCCACAGCCCTGCTTACGATCAAGTTTGAAAAAGAACTTGACAGCATTGAGCGCCGCCGGCGTTTGTCGGCCGCCACCTCGCCAACCGGTCAAACGCGCATGCGCGTGAGGGGAAATCCCGCAAAGGAGGAGGGACAAACAGAGCGATTGGTTTTGCTGGCTTTTTAATAAATGCCGACTGTGACTACGGGGGCCCATTAGGTCCAGAAAAGCTGACAAGACGCTTGCCCAAATGGCAAGGAAAAAATGCACAGCTAAACGAATATATGACGATGAACACAGGACGTTTTTAACAGAGTTAAAGTTGTTTTTTGTTGAACCCTATGGCAAGCCATTCTGCCTGATAAGTCGGACGTCATTGGCGCATTTAAAAGCTTCAAATGGTCAGCGCCACTTCAGCTCACTTCATGCCAATATCGATAAGGACTTTGCAAAAGGGACTGAATTTCGCAAGCACAAGTTTGGAGACTTTGAAAAGTCAGGCAGAAAAATAGGTACAGTTTTTCAAAAAAATTACGAAGCACTCAGAGACTGTCACACTTGCATTGTTTCAACTGGCTTGGAACATTGCACGGGCTAAAAAGCCATACAATGAAGTGGAGTTCGTTAAAATATGCCTCAGTGACGTTATTGAATTTTATTTTCATCATGCTGCTGAGAATGCGCGTAGGAATACTGTCCACAGCCCTGCTTGCTTGTTATGAAGACAAATTTAGTTGTTGCGTGCGCGCCCGCGCCTGCCTGCCTGCGTGCGTGCACGTACAAGACCGAGCGTAAGTTACGATCAATGCGGCCACGTTGAGTTGCACTTAGGCTAATGTTTACATTATGTACCAATGTCAAGGACGATTATGTCACCCAGCTTATATCATTGATGTGTTTCGATAGTTGTGGGGTCGTCACTAATTATTTGTGTTTAGATAAATGTCTGAGCTATAATGGTGTAATTAATTATTAAAACTTGAAAGTATCTGTTTATTGTATTCGTTTATATGTTTAATAAAGACAAAGCCATCACAAAACTGTTGTAATTATTTAGATTTTGATCTAAATTAGCCTTGAATAAAGACTAAGCTGTCACATGAATTAACAGAAAAAAATGGACAGCCGGACTCGGACTCGTGGTCAAGAGGCCGGACTCGGACTCGGTGCGAAAATCCGACCGAGTCCACAGCCCTGATTTTAATCCATCCCCTGGGGGAGAGGGGAGCAGTGAGCAGCAGCGGTGCCGCGCTCGGGAATCAGTTGGTGATCTAACCCCCCAATTCCAACCCTTAATGCTGAGTGCCAAGCAGGGAGGCAATGGGTCCCATTTTTATAGTCTTTGGTATGACCCGGCCGGGGTTTGAACCCACAACCTTCCAGTCTCAGGGCGGACACTCTACCACTAGGCCACTGAGCTGGTTGAATGAAGAATGCAGATGGTGTGCTGCCTTTTAAGCGTCATAGTCATTGTGTGGATGGATCCCATTGGCCCGACTTGGTAATGGTCACGTTTGCTTCCGTCCATTACGGGTCGAGACTTCACACCCAACTTGAAACATCACAATCTGGAATCAGATGGTTTTCAACAATTGGGTTGCTGACAGGAAGTAAAGAATTCAATAGATAGACACAATAGTAGATGGAAAAATACACAAATATTCAGGAAAAAAAATATATGTATGTCTATATATATATATATGTGTGTGTATATATATATATATACACATGCAACATTTCAGACTCAAGCCCGCTGCTTTAAATGCTGCATTTGTGAGCAATCTTGTGAAAACAAAAATGTTAATATTACAAGAATAAAGTCATTTTATGATGGGAAGGACGGAATGTAATAAGCAAACTTTAAATGGTGTAAAGTTAAAATAATCTTTTCACTTTTACCAAAAGTATTACCTGTTAATACAAACATGCTGTTAATTAAATCAGTGTTTTTCAACCGGGGTGCCGCGGCACACTGGTGTGCCGCAAAATATTGTCAGGGGTGCCGTGGGAAATTCTCCAATTTGTGCGCCTGTGCGGCAGAGTAATCATATCTTCCATATCAGAAGGTGGCAGCAGCAGGTAGCGATTTGCCTTGTGCTTGCAGACGAGAAAATTGGTGACTTGTGGATGCAGCGGCAGGTATATGGGATGCCCATGCAGGTAGCATTGACAGCGACGTTGTCATTGTGGATAGCGAGACGAGTCGATAGTGACAGTGATGGAGAAGTTTTTTAAGAGAAGAAATGCTGACACTGTACTCAGCACACACTGGTGTGCCGTGAGAGACGTTCAGCTGTGCCGTGGGATTGTCAAATATTAATTACGGAGCGCATTGTAAACAGGATCGCCAAACCACTGGTCATTTCGCGCAAGGCCTGGTCAGCCACTTGCTAATCGTGCATGCGTGGAGAATCGGAGAATCTTGAAATGTTATGCTCTGTCGGTCTGATTGTGCTGCATTGGCACATATTCAGTTTATGTGTGTGTTGCTGTGTGATTTTGCTAACAGTGACAGACACTATGACGGTTGTGGTGCGTTTGTGGTCCAATGGAAATCAGAGCATGCAGTTCAACCGGAGAACCTGGATTGGTTATTTTTCACATACATAAACAGTCAAGTCGAGACACCTCGACTGTGATAGCCACTCAGCTGCTGTCAGAACAGCAGAGCGTCTTTAAAAGTGACTTTGTTCTTATTGTTGCAATATTTATAGACCTAGTCTAAAACAGTAAACAAAATCACGTTGATTCTTTTATTTTAATCACAATCACTTTAAATAGTTTATTTCTTACACCGTCTAAAACCTTTTTAAAAAACAGTCACTTTTATTTAAAAAAAAAGGAATACAATTTAAAGAATATTTAGTATTTATTTCTATTAAATTATTCGACTCTCCATACATATATATATATAGGAATAGGACTTTACGTCTTTCGTTGTAATATAACTGATTTTAATATAGAAGCATAACAGATTTTTGTTGGCGGTGTGCCGTGAGATTTTTTCCAATGAAAAGGTGTGCCGTGAATGAAAAAAGGTTGGGAAAGGTTAATTATTAAATGAACTTACTTGTTTCTTTATTCTTGTAATATGACATTTTTATTATCAGATAAAAATACTTTTATCGTCTATTGACACCCCAATGTAGTCTGGCTGTATTGTATACACACATATATATATATATATATATATATACATATATAAAAATAGAAAATGAGGCAACAATAAAAAATAAAATAGCAAAAAAACTTACACACAAATGCAGTGGGGGTTTTTTATGCCGCAAAAAAAAAAAAAAAAAAAAAAAGGAAATATTGTGAATGTTTAATTGGGCAGCATTCAAGCACGTTTGATGGGAGCGCCCGTCAAGAGAAAACCTACTTGATGACGGCCTACTTGATGACGGCCTGGTATCAATCATTAACTCCATCAAGCCCGCATCACGCTTGGTTGTGTGTGTGTGGTCAGACTCGCACACACTACGCGGGTGGCGTGTGGAAAGCGTGTGGAAGGCGGGAGCCGTTGCGCAGTCCAAGGGCAGCCTTGCATATCTCCGTTGATGGGAAGCATGTTTTTTTATTTACTCGCTCAAACCTGGGCTGTGATTTTACTTGGACACAAACTTCCCATGATCCCAGGAGGAGGTTGTTTATAAATACAGTGGATATAAAAAGTCTACACACCCCTGTTTAAATGCCTGGGTTTTGTCATATATTTAAAAAAATACCCCCAAAAAATTATATATATTTTATATACTATATAAAAAAAGTTTTTTTCAAGGGGGTGAAAAACATGTCAACTTTGTTTGTAGACTTTCTCTCGCCACTGTACTGTAAGTAAAAATGTTGGCTGTCAATGGTCATTTTTTCAGGCAGTGGGTTTCTCACCCCCAACATCCTGCTATTGCTGTCTTGATTGTTTACCATAAGCCTTGCCTGACCTTTATGCTTCTTCCCTGGAGGAGGAGGATGCAGCTTCGACCTCCATGTTTGCCTTCCTGTTTTGCGGTCACCCTGGGTTTATGGCGCCCATTCTGTAATGTGTCATATCGCCATATGTCCGCCGTTAAAAAATCACCAGCTTCCGAGTACCCAGCTCCCGTCTGTCACACCTCGTTGTTTGCCTTGATGCACTTCCCTCATGGAAAAACACTTCGAATTCTCATAAAATCATAAACTGAGCACATGGTGGAGATTTTCAGACCTTATTTACAGAGGCGCTTATCATAAATCCCTTGTGAAACGAAAGATTTTGTCGGAAATGCCTCAAAAGTGAAATTTGAACATTTTATTAAGAACACCTGTGGCACAAACTGCTGCCTTAAAAGGAGCCACGATCGATGCTGAGACCTATACAGAGTTCAAAGTGACCCCAAATAAAGTTCTGCTGTTCTAGGAGGCTTTTTATGGCCACCTGCAGCTAAACTGCTACTCTAATCATTAACAATGGAAAACAACATACTGTACAAGTAAATAACAAAGCAATGACGTGCAATGCCTGGCCCCTGTGCAGGAAAGCGTGCAAGATAGCCCATCATTGTGTTGTCGTTGGCAGTGCCAAGTCGTCCTGCGTAAGCCACAACCTTAACGATACGCTTGTTGTTCTTCACCAAAGTCGGGAAGATTAAATTGTTCTGATAGAATGCTGTGGAATCGGCTTCCATCACTTGTGATGAATTGTACATTACCTGAAAATGTTTATTATTATGTAAAGTTAATTACTGGATTAACATTTTTGACATGATGCCACTTTATTGTTAAGAAAAATAGCAAAGCGCTCACTCAAAAAATTCCATTAATGGCGACTAGCATTAATATTTACTTGTGAATGAATGCAGAAATGTAACACTTGATTTATGTTGTCTTCACAATTATTCAATAACAAAATATTTGAATATTTCTCATTTATGATAGATACAAAAAAATACAGAAATATAAAGCGAACGAGCCATTGCCACTCAACTACAATATTATCTTAAAGCAATACTGACCTCTTGTGGTCATAGTGAGCTGTCAACTGTCCGCTTGAGCACTTTATCAAAATGGCAATAATAATATAGTGTACACCCCACAAAAAATATATATTCATAATTTTGTTTTTAAAATTGTATTTTTTTATACTTATAATTGTACTTCAGCTTGAATTTTGCCACAATACTTCACAAACGCGGCTTTAGTAAGTGATCCACTGACAAATAGAGTGGGCAAAGGTAGTTTTTGGTGAATGAATAGATTTAACGCAAAAATGAAATAATAATCAAGATTTAGTTCCAATGTTCACATATAGGTGGCAGTCCATTTGCACACTCAACATTTTTTTTGATAGAGCCGATGAGTGTTTGGGCTAAACTGTTGGTGGTGGACATTCAAAAGGCAAACAAAACTTTAAATCACTTACCCACAAAGCTGCATTTAAAAAAAAATGGAGTTAGCCCACAACAGTTCTCAGTGACTCATTTATTTAGTGTATGCCGCGACAATTATTGTAGGCCAACTAATGAGGCCCACAGAGCCATTAAACATAAAACCAGGTAGTATAATTTCATCTCTCTTGCCTGTACAAATGGAAGCAAAGGCTCACCACCCCCGGGCTAATTTTCCACCACACGCAGGTTTGGTTTTCTCACCGTCGGGCCTAAAAAAAAAAGTTTCCAGAGAGCCGAATCCCCGCTGTCTTGTTTGTTTAGGTGCACGCTGATTAGACGTTCTCACGCTGAGGCACGACGTATCGAGGCGAGCATTTTTCAAACGTGTCTTCTTATACCTTTTGTGCTTTAATGACGCGCTAAGCCTATCTTGGGAGCTTTAACACAGGCCGTAACGCACAGGGACCGGAAGGGAAACTAAAATCCCTGATGCGGCTTTCCTGGACATTAAAAAAAAAAAAAAAAAAAAAACTCCGCAAGCAACATCTGCTCACCAAAGCATACAGACACATTTTATCCTGATGAGCGAGAACTGGACATTAAATTTCACATTTTATATTGCAACAATTCATTTCAAGGCAGCCTCAGCTCTCCAGCACTTTGTGCAGAAATGGAATTGTCGAATTATTAATAACGTTATCCTTCTGGGATCCACCCAGGTGGACGGACGGAATGTCGCCATTCATTAGCCTATTCATTAAATGACGAGTCGGGACGTTGAACATCTGAGTAACGATGTTCCTCAGGAGCATTTTTGGAATATACGGGCATTTGACATCTGTTTTTTTCACGGCCTCCTCTTTTAGCGAGGTAGCATAAAGCGTAAGGATGCTTTTAATGCTGGGCTCGGTAATGAGCTCGTGTGTAGGGGTGAGCGCTTTTGTGTGGATTTAGCGTTTATGGGTCGTGCTGGTGCCAGAGGTGGCAATAGTACTAGCACTCAAAATAGTTTCTCTCTTTTATTGACTTGCATAGTGCTCATACTGAGAAGACAGACGGTGGGGGGCTGGACACGTTATCTAAACATCTTTCCATAATTTTTTAATGTTTATTAAAAAAAAAATGAAATTATCATTGAACAAAAGACTCTGCCACTTTCCAATGTCTTTTTTTTCTTCTTCTCGTGACTTCTTTATAGGACAAGCTACAGCAACTCTGGCCCAAGGCTTGTTTTAAAGTTCTAACAGCTGTCAGCGGAATCCAAGCGGCAAAATGGAGAACGTGACAGCAAGGACGACCAAGGAGATCAACCTGACATGCGGCATGTCCGGAAACCACGATATCATCTTCACCTTGGTGCCCATCGTGTACAGTTGCAATTTCGTCATCGGCATGGTGGGCAACTGCATGGTGGTGGCCGTCATCTACTGCTACATGAGGCTCAAGACGGTCGCCAACATCTTCGTGCTCAACCTGGCCGTGTCCGACCTGACTTTCCTCATCACGTTGCCCATGTGGGCCACATTCACCGCCACGGGCTACCACTGGCCGTTCGGTGGGTTTCTGTGCAAGACCAGCGCCGGGCTGGCCATGTTGAACTTGTACACCAGCACCTTCTTCCTCACGGCGCTCAGCATCGACCGCTACCTGGCCATCGTGCACCCGGTGCGCTCACGACGCTTCCGCACGGTGGCCTACGCCCGCATCACCTTCGTGGTGGTGTGGCTGGTGGCCTTGGTCCTCAGCGTGCCCACGGCCTTGACGCGGGACGTGCTCAACGTGGCCAACACCAACAACACCTTGTGCGGTGTCCTGCACCCAACCTCGGAGAACCGTGAGAGGCTCAAGGGTCTCCTCCTGGCCATCAGCCTCATGAAGAGCCTGATGGGCTTCCTGGTGCCCTTCGTCATCATCATCACCTGTTACTGCCTGATCGGGCGGGCGCTGGTTGGCGCCAGGCACATCCAGAAGAGCTCGAGGTCTCGCGACGACGAGGTTCTGCGGATGCTGGCCGCCGCCGTCCTGGCGTTCTTCCTGTGTTGGATGCCGCACCAGGTCTTCCACTTGCTGCAGGTTCTCACCCAACTCATGAAGATGGAGAACTGCACCTTGGTTGAAATCATCGACACGGCCATGCCCTTCACCATCTGCCTGGCTTATCTCAACAGCTGCGTCAACCCGATCGTCTACGGGTTTGTGGGACGCAACTTCCGCAAGAACTGCAAGCGGCTGCTGCGCTGCTCGCCGTCCAGACCCACTGGGGGACACCCCAGCATCAGCTCCAAGATGAGCGCCTTGTCCTTTCGGGCCTCCGAGGCTCTGAGCCTGACTGCCCTGAAAAGCAAGGCTTCGTCCGATGGGAAGTAACAGGGGCGGGGGAAAGGGGACTACAGAGGCCGAAGAAGAAGACATTCCACGGTTGGAAATGCTGAAGCATGCCGGTCTGTTTTGATGTCCTGTAGCATGCTGGTCCATCAGTTACAAGGAAAAAAGCATTTTCCCTCCCTTGTGATCTAAGTTAGAAAGCCCAAAATAGTTACCTAAAAACAAAATGGTGGACTTTGTGTCCAATTTCTTGCATGGGTCTTTTCATTTGCATGCAGCATGTGAAGTGGGGGCCATGAGGACACGGTGTCGTCATGCTTAGAGGTCATCAAATGTTTCGTGTGTGCAGTCGGAAGTGCAAAAAAAAAAAAAATTTGTGAAGCGACAAATGTGGCGTCAATGTACTGTACGACAAAAATATTGAGGATGCTTTTTGGTGGTTGTACTGTCCAATGTGCTCCTCGTGGCGATGTCCAAAATATACTTGGTGGTAACAATGTAAAAAAAAAAAAAAAAAAAAAAGTAGAAAGGGTCTGTGGTATTTAAATATGTCGATATATTGTTTTTTACCGTCTATGTGTACAGTTGTGAATATGTGAGAATATAAATAAAAATATAACATTAAAATTGATACTAATCTATCTTTCTTTCTTCTTTGCTTGATTATGAAATGTGTCATCATTCCTAAAAATGTCACCTTGCAAGTTTCAACACCTCGGTTGTATTAATGATTGACTTATGCATGTCGGAACTGATTACAAATGACAGGGGGGGGGGGGGGGGTCGTGCCCACGCTTATAAGAGCCTTGCAGCGGCCACGTCAGCCCGACTTGCCAACATGAGAATCCTCCTGCTTTTTGGACTGGTCGCCGTGGCCCTGGCGGACGTCGCTCGCTTCGACGGGTAACGTTTCCCAATCTTCTGCCGAAAAGACAATTCCATTTTTCTTTTCCATGCCAAACACGCTGAGCAAATCATACTTTTTGCTAATGCTGCATACTGTGACAAGTGGCTGCGATCCATCACGGCTGGCGCTGGCTTCTGATCCAGTTCAATTAGCCTCCCATCAACTTGGAGTATTACAATTTTCCATGCGGCGGCAAACAAGAAAGTTGTCATCTTCGGGAGGTCTTCGTTACACCCCGCTGTGACGCACTTTATCATCGGTGTATCATACCGAGAGCCTTTTCTTGTATTTTGCCAAGTTTGACTGAGGTTGAAGAGTTTTCTCCGGAATAAATTCATGAATACAATTTCCCCCCCAGCCAACAAGTGCTGCGTCTGAAACCAGTTTTGGACCAACATGTGACCCTCATCAAGGACCTGGCACAGACCATCGAGGTAGACTTTCAACTCTAACGTACCTTCACGTGCCGTCGCTGTAGCTCAAGCACGATTGTCTTTTTTACTAGGTGGACTTCTGGAGACCCGAGAGCGTCGAGCTGGTGACCATCGACACGGACGTGGACATCCGTGTGCCCGCTTTGTACCAGGACATGGTGCTCATCATGTTGCTGCAAAGTGACATGGAGCATGAGTAAGATTCGGATTTAGTCGTCTGAGAAATTCTCCCGTCAACCTAGCAGCATTTTTTGGCTAAATGCCTTTTCTTAAAGGGTGCTCATCGACGACCTGCAGTCTGCCGTAGAGGACCAGGCCGACAATAAGGCTTCACCCCGAAGCCACAGCTACATCAATTACAACAGCTGGGACAAGGTAAGAAGAAGTAGCTTCCACTTTTTTCCTCAATCTGCAATTTTTTGTTCTGTTAGGTCCAGGCATGGATTGCATCCATTTCCTCTTCCAACCCGAGTCTGATCAGCAAGCAGGTGATTGGTAACACCTTTGAGGGACGCCCCATGACTCTCCTCAAGGTCAGGCCTTTTGAGCAACAGATCTCGCCATGGAACACGATTGCATCTGACCATTTGTCTGCCACGGCAGCTCGGCAAAAAGTCCAGCTTCGCCAAGCCCGCCATCTTCATGGACTGCGGCATCCATGCCAGGGAGTGGATCTCGCCTGCTTTCTGCCAGTGGTTTGTCAAGGAGGTCCGAGCCAAAGAACCCCCCCAGTTTCAAAATGAGGGATGTTTTCCTAACCGCTTTTGTGTCTTCAGGCTCTGTCCACCTACGGCAAAGATTCTCAGATGACCAACCTGCTCAACCAGATGGACGTCTACGTCCTTCCAGTCTTCAACATTGACGGCTATGCCTACACCCACAAGAGCGTAAGTGCCCCCCCCCACCCCCCCAAAAAAAAGATGACTGACTGTGTTTGCGCTGTATGCTTTTCAGAACAGAATGTGGAGGAAAACCCGCTCCAGGAGATCTGGATCCAGCTGCATCGGAGCCGATCCCAACAGAAACTGGAACGCCGGCTGGTGCAGTGAGTAGGATGAAGATGATGGAGACACAATGGAGACGACAATCGGGGTCTTCATTTCAGCCATCGGAGCCTCCAGCAAGCCCTGCAGCGACACCTTCTGCGGCTACAAACCCGAGTCAGAGATTGAGGTCAAGAATGTGGCCGACTTTATCCGCGCGAACAAGTCGATCATCAAGGCCTACATCACCATCCACTCATACTCGCAGCTGCTGCTCTTCCCTTACTCGTACACGTATGAGCTGGCTGCGCACCACAGCGAGCTGGTCAGTACCAAACTTCTGGCTCTCAATTGGGAGGATCCAGTTAGTTCACACTCGCACCTCCAGTCACTAATGCTTGGCATCTTTTTGACACTTGAAAGGAGATGAACAAAAGAAGTCTCGCAGATGAGGAATTTCATTTCCTGAGCGTGCCTTGATTTCATTTCCTGCCGGGCGCCGGCGCAATTTCCGTAATAATACGTTACACGTGCGTACGCGCGTGTTTTTTGCCGTTATCATCTGGATTGAGTTCATGGCTTCTCGTCCATCTTTAAATCCTAACTTGCAAGTATTTCCACTCATAAATCCAAGTGTGTGTGTTTTTTCTGATCACCAAAGTCTGTTCCAAGTCGAGGATCCCCCCATGCAAACTTCTCCTGATCTATAATGACTGGTAGTGTAAGAAGAAAACATGCCGACTCGTGTCTTTTTTTTCTCCTCCGTATTCATTGCAGCTGAAGATCGCTCAGGGAGCTTCTGCCGCTCTTCGTGGTCTGTATGGAACCCGCTACACCAGTGGACCTGGAGCAGCGACCATCTGTGAGTAAAACTGACCCACCGTGAAAGGCTTGACAGTCTAGTTGTCTCGTGACCAAAACCATGCTAGGCTAACCTTAGCTTCTCTGTATACAAAGCTTGTCTCTCTCTGTTTACGTGCCCTCAGACCCCGCCGCCGGAGGCTCCGACGACTGGGCCTACGACCTGGGTGTGAAATACTCCTTCACCTTTGAGTTGCGCGACACCGGTCGTTACGGTTTCCTGCTGCCCGAGTCTCAGATTAAGCCCACGTGCGAGGAGACCATGCTGGCCGTCAAGCACATCGTTGCTTATGTGCAGAAGAACCTCTATTAAAAAAAAAAAAAACTGAGTGGGACCAGAGAAGCAAAGGACCCCCGCCAACAAGTTCTCCAGCCTCCCCCCCGGCCCCTGGCAACCTCTCCGCCATCTCCAGCCCCGTATCCATGGGAACGGTCACCACCCGCCATGTTTCCTTGCTGTGCTTGAGAGAATGTCAAGATGAGTGTGAACAATAAAATCAATGATCCATCCCCACGTGCTGAATCAAAGCTTTATGTGTGTATGATAATAGAGTGTCTGCTGCTTCGTCTGATGGGAGGGGGGAACAAATGTAGAATAAAACACTCATGTATAGCTAGTAAAAACAATGGGCCCACTATACAGGCTTCACTGCATTCAATTTAAAATTATATAGTTTGGGGGGCAGGGTTACAATACACTACATTTATTTAGAGTCAGCCTAGGCCTCCGTGGAGTTTAAGAGAAAGAAAATTGCGCAAATAAAACTGATTGCTGTGGATCATACATTACATTTTTTGAAACTGCACAACAAAAACATTTATAGAAAAAATAAAAATATTAATTAACAAGTAGTACCTAAACAAAACGAAAAACAAATACTAACTCCACATGCGTTTACAGAAGACATGTACATCCGTTTTTTCTAACGTAAAATACACCAAGCCTGTTGACGCGATAAAAGTTGGGAAACACCAAGTGCATTTGCCGTACTTCCCTTTGTCCACAAGGTGATGCCAAAGCATCATATTTAGCCATCATACGCTTTATGGACGGTTCCTTGATATGTCCTCCAACACTGCAACATTCTTCAAATATTTTCAGAGCACCGCAACACTCTGCTTTACACACATTCCAATGTGAAGCAGTTTAGTATTTATAAAATAAGAGAAAAAAAGGATCTAAGATGAACCCTTCTAAGTTATAGTGGAATCGGATCAAGGGTTTCTGAAGGACTGGTCGTATTTACCATTTATCATTTAGCTGTCACTCTGCATCATTTGCGGAGCTGTATTACCACGCTACTTCTGGTCACTTAACTACTCTATTTATATAACTTGTGCTAAAAAAATATGTAATTTGGGGTAGTGTTTGTTTTGCTGGAGCGGCTCCAACCACTCTGCTCTCAGATCGGGGGGAAAGGCAAGTGATTAAGGATTGTAAAGTTAATTAGCTTTCAAATTGGGGTTACTAGCCGGTGTTAGTTACGGTTTCAAATCACGGTTTGGTAGCATGTGTGCGTGCGTGGACAGGAGACAGGACATACGGGACACCCCCATTCCCAGTCACATGACGCTGACCACTGTCCCACTGCTATAAATGCACCACAGTAAAATTTAGTCGCTCCTTTTCGTTTGCACGCCAAAGCTGCCCTGAGTGTACGTGCGTGCGTGCGTGCGGTGGTCGCGTCCAAGAAGCTACGAAGACGTAGCTTGGACTTTCTTCCTTCGGTCATGGCAGGTATGGGACAACGGAACGCGACTTTTTCTCCAAATAACGCGATACTGTCCAGGGGGCGAGACCTGACACTTAAAGTGCGTGCGACGAGCGTGGAAAAGTTTGTACTGAAATATAAAACGACGCGCCTAGGTAAAATGTCACCGGAGTGACAAAGCGCGATTTCTACTTGGGGTGTGTGTCGTTACTTTAAACTCGAACTCATGTGTGTACAGGTTTTAAGTGATCTTTTTTAGGTTAAATGTCAGTAGTGTGTCGATCACCTGACGTCATCACTCATGCTGTCGTCACAAGACGCAGTGACATCAAACAATTGAACAATGTGCAGTATTTGTTACTTTAATTTTGCATTTTAACTTTTAAAAAAAAGTACTGTCAAAAGTGACAAATACTCTATTGAATATTGTCAGTTGAGTTGTGTTGCTATGACATCATAACCCTGTCAGATGCAATACAATAATTACGATTATTATTGTCTAGCACTGTCTTTGTGCATATAAACTGCCAAAAATTGAATGCGATATTTTTTGTGCTAGCCTGTATGGTTACATAATTTGATAACATAACATCTGGTCGCCATGACAACTGAACATGGATGACAAAATATGTAAAGTCGGGTTGTGTCGATTAGTATTGTTCAGGTTCGCCTAACGTTCTTTAAATCCAATTCGACAAATAATTATAGCAACATGTAAGGCCGTTTCTTTAAGAATTACGACTGTGTTTTTGTCACTTTGTTTGCTATACAAGACATCACTCACTTCACGTCAAACAAAATGGATGCCAAATGTCCCTGTCGGAGAGGGTGGTTGGCAGTTTGATGTATTGTTTAGTATTATCTGCTATTATTTGACAGCTGGTCCAAAGCCCGGATATAAAATGGGTGGGTTGCGTCAGGAAGGGCATCTGGCATTACGACCTGTGCCAGACAAATCATGTGCGTGCCTCGCTGGGGCGACCCGTGACAGGACAATCCGAAAGTAGCAACAACAACCACAACAACTCCATAGCTGTCACTCTTTTCATATTTCAAAGGTTATTAAAACACAAGGGAGCCATTTGAAATGTTGCTTAAGAATTTACAACGCCCACAGACCAAGCTTTTGTGACGTTGGCTACCAATGACAGCTATGCGAAGGGAGCCATGGTTCTGGGTCAGTCCCTGCGGCACCACAAAACCTCCAAAAGGTTGGCAGCCCTCATCGGACCCCAGGTGTCTGAAGAATGCCAGTAAGGAATCTCCATTCCCATCCCATCCATCAATCCTGTGTTGTTGTTGTCTGACGCTTGAAAAACTGTCAGGTCCGTGCTGAGGAGGATCTTCGACGAGGTTCGGCTGGTGGACGTGCTCGATAGCGGCGACGTGGCTAACCTGGCGCTGTTGAAGAGGCCCGAATTAGGCATCACTTTCACTAAACTCCACTGCTGGACGCTCACACATTACTCCAAGTGTGTCTTCATGGATGCAGACACTCTGGTGAGACAAATTGATGTCAAATCAATTTGAAAAAAAGTGCCTGAGCATGTTTTCCATCTCAGGTGCTTTCGAATATAGACGAGCTCTTTGACAGAGAAGAACTGTCAGCTGCCCCCGATCCCGGCTGGCCTGACTGCTTCAACTCGGGCGTGTTTGTTTTTTGTCCGTCTGTGGAGACTTATGACAAACTCCTTCATTACTCCACAGAATACGGCAGCTTTGACGGTAAGCAAACTTGCACAAGTCGCGGGGGGTGGGGGGCTTGTGTCAAATTTACCGTCGGGATCCTGGAAGCTGCATACCTTGTTTACGCTGTCAGTGTACCAAGAAGTCAGCATTGGTGTTTATTTTTTATGTAGGCTGACACATGACTGGAAGCTGCTTTGACCTTTTAGCCAGAGTGGCACTTAAGCTTTCCATCACTCTACAGATTATGAATGATATTTTTAAAAGACAACAGAGATAGCGATGTGATCCGGTGTGTCCTCTCCCTGCGTGCCTGGCTCCAAACAAACATTGATACACAACAATAAATTGGCAGGATATCAACAACTACATACCAGAAATCCCCGAGTCATTCAACACAGAAAACATAACAGAATTTTAAAATGTGATAGACTGCAAAAAAATATATAAACACGGCAGATTTGTCATGAATATGACTAGCATTTTTTTTTTTTTATTAATAGTATCGAGATATGGCTGAATGTTCTCATTTGCAGGATACCCCGTGTTATTTGGAGTCACCCCCCCCCCACTCAGGGACATCAAACTTCAAAAGAAACGTTAATGAAGAGAGTAGTTCATTGAGTTGACTGCAAATATCAGTAAATCGGCACCGGTGCGTTACTTGAATTATTCCCATCCCTTGAGGGATAATATTATTTTGTCAGGGGAAAAAAAAAAAAAAGTGCACTAGGTATCATCGCAATAAAGCAAATGAGGGATGAAACGATGCGCTTGAAACTTTTCTAAAGCAACGGAAGTCAATTAAGACGCCGGCGCTAACTACCTTCCTCGTTTGATGACTTACAAGCATTAATTGCAGAATATTTCACGACGGGAAGTTGGATATGGCTTCTATAATGGAGTAAAGGGCAATTAAAAAAGGAAGACATTACAGCCAGTATAATCTTTAAAAGTGCGCACTGCACCCCAGTTGGCATTTAACAGATGCTTTGAGTGTTTTTTTTAAATTTATGAAGGAAAATGACTCATGAAACATCATAGATGCAATTAAACCGTGAAGAACGGTAAAAAGTAATAAAAAACCCAGGGCGCACCCGCTCGGATGTTTTCACTTTAGGCTGATTGTTTGTCATTTTGGAAATGCAATAGAAAAAAAAAAAAATGCACGCTACCTGCTAAGCAATGATGCCCTCAGGAGCGGGTGGAAACTGACAAAGAACAACTTTGGAGTTTAATCACACACTTAGACGCAAATGTAACTTCCAAGAACTCCAAAACTGCAAAATTCACAAGCTTTCCACTTTGATAGTGTTGGGATCCATCCTGAGTTGTCCCGATCAGTCATTGTCAAACCTCCCATTGAATAAAAATGTAGTGAGCAGAAAGTAGGCAAGCTTTCCTATTTCTAGCAACACACTGATCTTTGATATTTGCCATGGTGAGGAAGAGGCTTAGGTGTCAACTGTAACGCTCGTGTGACACATACTATAAAGCTCTGGCCGCCAACTGTGAAATGTAGCAGCATACATGTAATGTACACTGTGTATTAAAAAGTCAGCTTTCATGTCCAGATGATTGCGTAAAAATCATACCGACTCATAAGGCAACTCATTCACTCCCATTGACGGCTATAGACGTCAACAATTTTAACAGAGCAGGTAGAGGAATTAAGAAGTCTGGCTTTCACGCTACTGGGAAAAATAAGCAGCAGTTGTTTTTGGTGCACGATTGTTCGACTTGGAGCTAATACTATCCTGATGCCTCCCTTCTGTTTCAGGGGGAGACCAAGGAGTACTAAACGGCTTCTTCAGCGACTGGGCTACGGCTGACATTTCAAAACACCTTCCCTTCATTTACAACCTCAGCAGCATCGCCATTTATACGTACCTACCGGCTTTCAAGCAGTATGTGTCTCACTTTGCTGACATACTGGAGCGGGTGCCTTGAATATTTGGAACGGGCAATGGGTGGGGTGATAAATGTAGCCGTCAGTGGCGCACAAAAGAGGCGCGGGGCACTGAGTTCTTTTTATAAAGTTGGAGAGTAAAATCATACGACAGCCAAGTGTCTGCGTACGCCGTGACGAGGCGTACGCAAATCACGGCCTGGTAATCACACGCTGACACGGAGTTGAGAGCGACTTGAGTATTGGGAGGGCTGCAACTCCGGATAGGGTTTCTACCCCAACAGCTGATTGCAAATCCCCAAATAGAGCTGTTTATTTAAAGACCTTTTATGTTTACCACTCAGCCAGGTCATTGTGCGTCCACTCTTGTGGCTGTGCACCCCCCACGTTGTTTTTTGTTTTTCCTGGCAATGCAGGACGGATGAGCGTGTTTTTCCAAATGAAAACCTTCGTTGTCTCCGCTCCGTCTTCTTTCAGCTACGGCGCCAAGGCCAAGGTGGTCCACTTTTTGGGGAAGACGAAACCTTGGAATCACAGCCTGGACACCAAAAGCAAAGGGATATCCGGCGGAGCGCACCCCTCCTTCCTCCTGGACTGGTGGGCCTTGTACTCGGCCAGTGTGGTGCCGATGCTCCAAGAGCAATACGGAGAGCGGGCCTTCCACTCGGAATGCATCGGTGAGGTAACTATACCGTCCGTATTTTTTTTCAATGTGATGCACTTTGTTTCAGTCATGACAGATTATGTAAATATGATTGTTGTTATGTATTTCTGGTGGTGGATGATGTTCCTGATTTTCCCGTAAAGTTCCCCTACATGGTTACTTTTGGCAGCGTACAGGTATGGAAGAAGCTCAACTCAAGCAAATCAAAGCTTGTTGGCTTTGCTCCCACCTCACATCAGAGCTTCTGCGGCATTCCTTTCTTCTGATGCTTTTTTTAAAAAATTTTTACGAAGTACCTTATTTGGGACTCATATGCTGTTTTCACTGGTTTCCTCAGGCCATGAAGGAGAACCTGGCGGCCGCGGCTGCAGCGGTCCACCTGTCGCCGCCGCAGCTGCAACAGCAGGAGGAGCAGCAGCCGTCTTCTGAGGAACGCAAGCAGAAATGGGAGCAAGGCCAGGCGGACTACATGGGGACGGACTCCTTTGACAATATCAAAAGGAAGCTCGATACTTTCCTCAAATGAGGGGGGGGTGGAAATGGAGGGATGCACTAATACAGCCACAAGTGCACTTCGATAGAATTGGAGAGGAGTTCATTTATTTCACTAGTTGGATATTTGTCCCCCAGCGTTCATGATTTCACCTAGTTGCAATTTTTTCTCCCTTTCTGTTGAAATGAATTGAGAAGCTTTATTTAGATAAAAGTAATGCTTTGCCGCCATGTTACAGCAACAAGAACCCTCTTGAAATTGGTGCATCAATTCCTTGCAGGTTTTTTTGCGTGATTCCTTTCATAAATAAAATACTATAATAATGTTTTTCAATCAAACGACTTGACTATGTTTTTTTTCTATCATTTTGTAATTCATTGATATGCACCTGTATATCATCCACCAGCCTTGCCCTTCTACTCACCAAAGATAGCAGCATTAAATGGTTTGCTCTGCCAGAATGATATTTCCCATATAGCGCATTGAGTGTCTTTTATGCGTGTTTACTTAATTATTTGAACTAGTGTTGTATGCATGATATGGGAGTGTCTCTTCTGACAAGTTGTCAAAGACGCGCTTTTGTGTCTATTTGAATTGAGCTTTCTCGGCTACCGTACATTCCCGCTTCAGCGAGCAGCTCTTCGGGTTGTTACCATTTCAGGTTTGTAGTGAGCAGGGCTGTGGACTCGGTCGGATTTTTGCACCGAGTCCGGCCTCTTGACCACCGAGTCCGAGTCCGGCTGTCCATTTTTTCTGTTAATTCATGTGACTGCTTAGTCTTTATTCAAGGCTAATTTAGATCAAAATCTAAATAATTACAACAGTTTTGTGATGGCTTTGTCTTTATTAAACATATAAACCAGTGGTTCCCAAACTTTTGCAGGCTGGCGCCCCCTTTGGCTCCCCAGTGAATTCCTAGCGCCCCCCCCCCCCCCCAAGGACCGGCATTTATATAAATAAATAATACATTTATATAAATAAATAAATAATACATTTATAATATCATTACCATTACGTTGAATTAGTGGGAGCATTGAGTTTGTTTCTCAGAAACGAGCCGGTCCCATCTAGACGTAATCGGAGACAATGACACCCGAAGTGATTTAAGGTTTGTCTTTTATTGCAGGATGCTTGGTCTCCACGTGTTGAAGCAGTTTTGAATGCTTCACTGCCTGGTTAGTTAGCCTGTCGCCACATATTAGCTTTGCGGGCTCGACTGGGGAAACATGTCACGTGACCGGGACGAGTGTCTTGACCTGAATTAATTGATCGTCGATAAAAAAAAAATTCTGTGCGGCTTGGCGGCCCGGTACCAAGTGACCCACGGACCGGTACCGGTCCGCGGCCCGGTGGTTGGGGACCACTGCCCTAACCAGCTCAACACAACACAACACGGCGCGTTCTGGCGAGTCCCCAATTTCATGTTGACTTGAACTCAAGATGATGTTGACCGCCAGAATGCGGTTTTTATTATAAGATAAAATTCTGAACATTACAAGCTTGAAATTACAAACCTGAGCTTTTGCTTTTGTAGTCTATGCTGTCGGATCTGACTGGGCCAGAGCGGCGTGTTGTGTACAAATCGACTGCCGCCCCCCTACCGCCCCCCTACCGCCCCCCTACCGCCCCTTTCTTCCTCACCGCCCACTTTGGGAACCACTGATATAAACGAATACAATAAACAGATACTTTCAAGTTTCAATTCAACGACTTGAGTTTGTTCTTAGGAACAAAATCGCCTCAACCAAGTCAGCCTTCATCGCGCCGCGCTGATCAGACATGATAAACTTGAGCCCGGAAAACAGGCGCTCTACGCTGACTTGGCTGATTGGCATTGCTGTTAGTGTCCGAGTCGCTGCCTTGAGGCCGGACGGATAACGATCAGCTGTAACAAATGGGCTCTCTTTCATTCGACCAAGTGCCAACATTGCCCCAATTTCTTCATCTATGTCGGTTGGCGAGGTGGCGGCCGACAAACGCCGGCGGCGCTCAATGCTATCAAGTTCTTTTTCAAACTCATCCTCCTCCGTATTTTTTTTATTGTCGGACTCGGTGGACTCGGTCAAAATCAGCACCGAGTCCGAGTCCGGCAAAAATGACAGAGTCCCCGAGTCCGAGTCCACAGCCCTGGTTCCAAGCTCTGTATTTGCTGTATGTATATGTAAATGCATACATGTAAACAATTAAATGAAAGGAGAATAATTGTTAGTCGTTACGTCAGTGGAAACTCGCTAGCTCTTGTGAAACAAGAGGTGGAGCGTTAGCTAGCACACCCACAAGTAGCACTCACTCGGCTGTCAATCAATCGATAATCAAGGAAAGCGTTTGATTTGAACGTTGTTTTTCTATGTTTTTCCATGCAAAATGTTTATGTCCAAACTTGAATACTGGAGGCTCCACGTCGGCTGCTGGTCGTCTATCTGCATATCTCGAAAGGTACTACATGCCCTCCCCACTTTCTATGTAGCATTATGCCTCTGGTGACTAGAAAGGTGGACCTTAACGTTTGCCTCCTAATCTTAAATATAGTAGAAGGTCATGTATTATATGACTTGATCCTTAAAAAATATTAGGAGTCCAAAATGTTATCACTGAACATTTTAATTGCTCCCCTCCGTGAGTCGTCACCTTACCATGGTGGAGGGGTTTGCGTGTCCCAATGATCCTAGGAGCCATGTTGGCTGGGGCTTCCTGCCCCTGGTAGGGTCACCCATGGCAAAAGGGTCCTAGGTGAGGGGCCAGACAAAGCATGGCTCAAAAAGCCCCTTATGATGAAAAAGATATATGGACTCAGATTTCCATCGCCCGGACGCGGGTCACCGGGGCCCCCCTCTGGAGCCAGGCGTGGAGGTGGGGCTCGAAGGCGAGCGTTTGGTGGCCTGGCCTTCGCCCATGGGGCCCGGCCGGGCACAGCCCGAAAAGGAAACGTGGGTCCCCCTTTCCATGGGCTCACCACCTGTGGGAGGGGCCAAAGGGGTCGGGTGCATTGTGAGCTGGGCGCGGCCAAAGGCAGGGACCTTGGCGGTCCGATCCCCGGCTGCAGAAACTCTTGGGACATGGAATGTCACCTCTCTGGCTGGAAAGGAGCCCGAGCTGGTGTGCGAAGCAGAAAAGTTCCGACTAGACATAGTCGGACTTGCCTCCACACACAGTTTGGGTTCCGGTACAAGCCCTCTCGAGAGGGGCTGGACTCTCTTCCACTCTGGAGTTGCCCACGGTGAGAGGCGTCGAGCAGGTGTGGGTATACTTATTGCCCCCAGCTGGGCGCCTGCACATTGGGGTTCACCCCGGTGAACGAGAGGGTAGCCTCCCTCCGCCTTCAGGTGGGGGGACGGGTCCTGACTGTTGTTTGTGTCTATGCAACAAACGGCAGCTCAGAGTACCCACCCTTCTTGGAGTCCCTGGAAGAAGTGCTGAAGAGCGCTCCTTCTGGGGACTCCATCGTTCTACTGGGTGACTTCAATGCTCACGTGGGTGATGACAGTGAGACCTGAAAGGGCGTGATTGGGAGGAACAGCCCCACCGATCTGAACTCGAGCGGTGTTCTATTATTGGAATTCTGTGCTCGACAGATTGTGTTAGGGTTTACAGATTATCTTGATCGTATGATTATCTTGGAATGTAACCTGTAATAATTTACCTAGCTTGTCCTGTTTTAACAAAAGTAGTAGACCAAAGTGCTAAGATCTTTTGAACTGATTGACTAGCTGCAGAGGAAGCAATCAAAGTTGCTTTGTTTACACAACGTCGTAAAAGACCCCCTGCTATGCTTTGATCAGCAGTATGCCTAATGTCTGAACGCCAGCATGTTGATGATAACGATGATGATGATGCAATTTTTGCACTTGAGTTTACAGACTTTTTCCCAGATCTGTGTGTTTCCGAATGATAATGTCGCAACATTTATCCTTTTTGGTATAAACTTATTTGTGCTCATACTTGTGATCTGACAACTGAAAATCGAGAGAAGTGGTTGTTTTTGTTAATGTAAAAATTGAGCAAATATGTGATAAACAGGAGGGAAATGTTGGAATAATTTAAGTGAAGCCTTGGCCTGCCAGACCTGGAGGCCTTGTCTTTACGAGTTTGACTTTCCTTTTACCTAGGTTCTTCCTCTTTAGTGACAGGGATGTCTTTTGATCCCTGTCAGCCATATGTATCCTTCCTGTCCTTATGTTGTCTGTGTGTTTTTGTTCCTGTAAGAGGCCTTCACTAACAATGAGCAGAGCTTATTTGCATAGGCGAAATGTTCTTATTTGGTTCAAAGAAACTTCATTCCTTTTAGTTAACTGTAGGTTTGGTTCATAGATTGTTGTTGATCAGAACTGGTTTTCTTTGTTAAGTGTTATATACAGTTTGAAGTAGTTGCATACAAGTTATCCCATATTTACTCAATGTTTGTTTAAGGAACTGCATACCAGTTACCTCACACTTACTTAATGTGTGTTGAAGTGTTTAGGACAAGTTACTCATTATTATTGTGTGTTAATTTACCAAGTAGATAAAGTTAGCAAAGGTTTAGTTGCATTGTTCCACAGGAAAGCGGCAATTCAAGTTATCTGATCACACTCGAGGACGAGTCATCCAACCATGGGGGAAGACAGCTGGTTGAGGAAAGAGGACAAATTCTGCGGGGGTCACGGGCCGACAATGAAGTGCTAATTCACACCACACTACATTCCTTAGCTAATCAGCGTTGCTACAGACACAATCTCCCCTCCCTTTAGTGTAGCAACGCCTCTGTAACCAGGGCAACCAAAACATTAAAAAGAGGAGCACGTGAAGTAAGGACTCAGAATTGATGGAGATACGTGGTATCATCTGTCCCAGTGCGCCCCAGTGAAGGGTTCCTGCAAGGAACCAGATCCGCCATCGACAGCGTCCCCGCCCCCAGTTCAAACAGAGGCAGAATAATCCTCTTCCCCCTTGGTGGCCAGGTAGTCCACCCTGAGCCACTGAAGACGGCGACCACGCGGCAGATATTTCCAAGTTCTCCCCGGACAGAGCAGAGCTGCGAAGGGGGTGAGAATTGTGCTCACCCTCCACCAGTGGGCGTGCCAAGCCCCCAACGGCTGAACAATCACGAGCAATTTTTATCTTGAACTGTTATTGATAACATTCTGGTCACCTAAGGCAGAGGGACTGTGTGAGACTTTTCCTGCAAAATAATATCTAGCCGCAGGTTTTTCACTCACACAAAATTTGGACTGGAGTATTGAGGGAAAACCTCATCTTCACTGGAAATGATTGCTGTCATTGTATTTTCTTACTTATGTTTGATTGATCGGGGTTGGCATAATCATATGATAAAACAGGAGGGATATGTTAGGGTTTACAGATTATCTTGATCGTATGATTATCTTGGAATGTAACCTGTAATAACTTTTACCTAGCTTGTCCTGTCTTAACAAAAGTAGTAGACCAAAGTGCTAAGATCTTTTGAACTGATTGACTAGCTGCAGAGGAAGCAATCGAAGTTGCTTTGTTTACACAACGTCGTAAAAGACCCCCTGCTATGCTTTGATCAGCAGGCCAGGGGCTTCAACCCCATCCTGTCCACTCTCACCCCCACTCTCACCCCCACTCTGTTTCTCTCGAGAAAAATGCTCCTGCATGAGGCCTGAGTCTCAGACCTCATTCGATCATCGCTGTACGCACAGCGACGAATGGACTCTCCACCTGCAGGTGTTTAAAAGGACTTACTTGTCTCCCGTGTGGTTCTTGCAAAATAAGTTAGAGTGAGCGCCACCCTAACAGACTGTCAATAATGAACACCATGTTCAAGCATAAGGGTGTCCATGTGTGCACTTGGCACCAGGACACCCTAGGCCGCAGTTCGATGATCGACTTTGTAGTCGTGTCATCGGATTTGCGGCCGCATGTTTTGGACACTCAGGTGAAGAGAGGGGCGGAGCTGTCAACTGATCACCACCTGGTGGGTTGGCTCCGATGGTGGGGGAAGAGGCCAGTCCGACCTGGCAGGCCCAAACGTACTGTGAGGGTCCTGGGAACATCTGGCAGAATCCCCTGTCAGGAAGAGCTTCAACTCCCACTTCCGGCAGAGCTTTTCCCACGTCCCGGAGGAGGCGGGGGACAATGAGTCCGAGTGGACCATGTTCCGCGCCTCCATTGTTGAGGCAGCCGACCGGAGCTGTGGCCGTAAGGTCGTTGGTGCCTGTCGTGGCGGCAATCCCCAAACCCGCTGGTGGACACCGGCGGTAAGGGATGCCGTCAAGCTGAAGAAGGAGTCCTATCGGGCCGTTTTGGCCTGCGGGACTTCGGAGGCAGCTGACAGGTACCGGATGGCCAAGCTTCGGCGGTTGCTAAGGCAAAAACCCGGGAGAGGGAAGTCTGAGAGTCCCTCCCAAAGCTGCTGCCCGACCCCAGATAAGCGGAAGAGGATGGATGGATGGATGGATGGATGGATGGATTTTAATTGCTCATTTCCCAAATGATCCTGTTGTAATGCACAAGATTATTTGGGCCACAGTGAAAGGAAACAAAATAATTGCTCTACAAGTTGTAAACTTACATGTCAACGTAAGAAGTACCGTTTTTTTCCATGTATAATGCGCCCCCATGTATAATACGCACCCTAAAAATGGCATGTCGATGCTGGAAAAAAGCCTGTACCCATGTATAATACGCACCCAAATTTTGACTTTTTTTTTTTTTTTTAAAGTCCCAATGATCGTCACACACTAGGGGTGTAAATCGCGGGTTTTGTCACGATACGATATCATATCGATACAAAGAACCACGATACGATATTTGCCGATATCTTAAAGCCTGCTGTGATTCATTCACGATACATCACGATATAGTGCTCTATGATCGATATTTTTTTTTTTTTTTTAATAAAAAATATAGAACAATATCCTGATTTATAACAATTCATACGCAAAATCAACAAGGTACTGCAAACTCTTTATTTAGGAAATTACAAGAGTATTGTAGTATACAAAGTGCTTATTTTAACACTGAACTTTGATGTCGTGTTTTTTCTTTAAATGTGTGGCGAGATTTGTGGTCCCTGAATATTTGATCACCGCATGGCAGGATTTACAAACTTTTTCTTTGGAATCCAAAGTGCTTCCAAACGAATGACTTGAAGCAAATTTCCTCGTCTTTTTGGACACTAGCCATAGCACCAGCCCAGGAGCCGCGTACTAGTTGTCGACTCCCCTTTCACGTGCCTGCTCTGCTCACAACACAACACGCCGCGCACTGCTCCCGGAAAGAGGAAGCAAGCAACAATGAACTGGATTTCAAAATAAAGTCGCGTCTAATGTCCGAGGTCAAACACGGCGATATAAATCGATGTTTACGTTTAGCATCGATGCCAATAAATCGTAGAGCATTATATCGATTAATCGATGTGTATCGATGAATCGTTACACCCCTATCACACATGCATCTGGGTGTGGTGAAATTTGTCCTCTGCATTTGACCCATCCCCGTGTGATTTTGATCCATCCCCTGGGGGAGAGGGGAGCAGTGAGCAGCAGCGGCGCCGCGCTCGGGAATCATTTGGTGATCTAACCCCCCAATTCCAACCCTTAATGCTGAGTGCCAAGCAGGGAGGCAATGGGTCCCATTTTTATAGTCTTTGGTATGACCTGGCCGGGTTACTTAAGTCAAAGTCAAAGTCAAAGTCAGCTTTATTGTCAATCCCTTCATATGTCAAGACACACAAAGAAACCGAAATTCCGTTTCCTCCATCCCACGGTGACGAGACATACAAGTAGGCGACACAAAACAAAAACAAGAATGCCCAAACCATAAATAACAAATAATAAATAAAATAAAATAAAATGAGCGATGAATAAATAACAGACCCATTAAATATGAGGGGCAAAACCGAGCCAGTGTGCATACAGCAAGAACAGGACGCTACGCTGAAAGGGGGAGCGAGTTCAGGATCCTAACAGCCTGGAGTACGAAGCTGTTGGAAAGTCTGGTGGTGCGGGAGCGCAGGCTCCTGTACCGCCTCCCAGAGGGCAGAAGTTCAAACAAAGAGTGAGCGGGGTGACTCACATCACTCACAATCTTGGTCACCTTGCGGGTGAGTTGGGAGGTGTAAATGTCCTTCAAGGAGGGGAGAGAAGCACCAACAGTCTTACTAGCCGTTTTCACTACGCGCTGCAGGGCCTTCAAGTCTTGGTCAGTGCAGCTGCCACCCCAGACAGCAATACAGCTGGAGAGGACGCTCTCAATGGTGCCGCGGTAAAAAGTAGTCATGACGGCCGGAGGAGCCCCCGCTCGCCTGAGTTTCCGAAGGAAGTACAGGCGGCGCTGGGCCTTCTTCGCCAGCGACGCGGTGTTGGTGGACCAGGAGAGATCATCACTGATGTGCACCCCCAGGAACCTGGCACTGCTCACTCGCTCCACCACAGCCCCGTCGATGGTCAGCGGCAGGTGTTGGGCGTGACCCTTCCGGAAGTCAACAACAATCTCCTTGGTCTTGTCGACGTTCAGCAGGAGGTTGTTGTCCCTGCACCACGCGGTCAGAAGGTCAACCTCCAGCCTGTATTGAGTCTCGTCTCCCTTGGTGATGAGACCCACCAGAGTCGTGTCGTCAGCAAACTTCACTATGTGGTTGCCGCTGCAGGTGGCAGCGCAGTCATGCGTCAGGAGGGTGAAGAGCAGCGGACTGAGCACGCAGCCTTGGGGGGCCCCTGTGCTCAGCGTGATGCTGGCGGAGATCTTGTCGCCAACACGTACCACCTGTGGCCTCTGACAGAGGAAGTCCAGTAGCCAGTTGCAGAGGCAGGTACTGAGGCCCAGCTTGTCAAGTTTGCTGATGAGACGCTGCGGCACAATGGTGTTGAAGGCAGAACTGAAGTCCACAAACAGCAACCTCACATACGAGTCCTTCCCCTCCAGGTGGGTGAGGGCCGAGTGGAGGGCAGAGCAGATGGCATCCTCAGAGGACCGTTTGGCCCGGTACGCAAACTGGAAGGGGTCAATGGTGGGGGGGAGAACTGACCGGATGTGCTCCAAGACAAGCCGCTCAAAGCACTTCATGATGATGGGCGTAAGTGCCACGGGGCGGTAGTCATTGAAGCAGGACGGAGCAGGCTTCTTCGGCACAGGTACGATGGTGGCAGCTTTGAAACACGACGGGACGATGGCCTGCTGCAGGGAAGTGTTAAAGATGTCCGTGAAGACACCCGTCAGCTCACCAGCGCAGTCCTTCAGCGCTCGACCCGGGATGTTGTCCGGGCCCGCCGCCTTACGGATGTCGATAGCGGCAAGTGTCCTCCTCACGCTGTCGGCGGAGAGGCACAGGGGCAGCTCGTGGGAAGGGGGAGTTGCCTTCAGCGGGCAAGTGCTGTTCTGAGCGTCGAAGCGAGCAAAGAAGCGGTTGAGGTCATCGAGCAGACGGACGTCTCCATCACAGCTCTGCGGCGCGGGCTTGTAGTCCGTGATGGTCTGAATGCCCTGCCAAAGGCGCCGTGCGTCCCTGCTGTCCTCGAAGTGGGCGGTAATTTTGCCCGTAAACGTAAAATTATTTCAGAAAAAAGATCATCTTTGGGAACAACCGGATGTTTTTCTGCCGGTCAGTATCACTGCGCATGCAGTAGCAAACTCGATAGCGAAGAAATATGTGAAACTCTCAACGGGATCACCAATATTTGAGTGATGTTCCAGTTATTTATCACAATTATTTATTATTAGAATAATAATATATATAATATATATAATAATTATTTATTTATTATTCACAATTGTCATGGTGATCTTTCTGGTGATTTCTTAACTAGGCTGGATGTATTTTTTTTGTTGGCGTTGATTTCTCCGACTGCCCAGAAAGGCACCACCGCGATCAGTTAGGTTAAAATGAAAAGAGAGGAAAGTGACGTTGTAAAGAACCATCCGTGACAAGATTTTCTTCAAAAATTGTTGTACCATGATTTTCTTCAAAAAAAAAAAAAATTGTACCCATGTATAATGCGCACCCCAGATTTTAGGACAATAAATTAGTTAAATTTTGCGCATTATACATGGAAAAAACGGTATATTTTTGGAAAAATGTGTGCATTTACTTGCATTTTAACTTAAAAAGTATATTTTTGATCAAGGTTGGCACACATGAAAAGTGAAAGTGTACCACTTTGTTCTTCTAATGATATGACTTGAATCTAAAAAAAAAATATAAATCTAAAACAGAAAAAAGCATTTTGTGTAAAAGGTATGTTACTCGGTTTTTTTCTTGCCTGCTTTACAGTATCGGAGAGGTTTGTGGACCAAAGGTGCAGCTGACCTCTTGTGGGACATGCTCGAGGGACCTGGAATTGGATCCATGAGGTTAGTTCAGGGGTGGGCAAACTACGGCCCGCGGGCCACATCCGGCCCAGGGGACCGTTTAATCCGGCCCGCCAACCCTGAATTAATTGTATTATTAAACTTTTTTTTTTTGTCATTTTGCCTGCAATGACTGCGTTTCCCCAGTCGATGGGGAACCGCTCGCCTGCGCCTTTACTACCGGAAGCCGTGTCAGAAAGCTCGGTGCACACTCACAAGTGCGTGTACGTACGTACTCAGTAGTACGGACATGGCGCACTCGCGCTCTATTTGTATCAGTCCCGAATTTAGAGCGTGGGCTGTGACGACAGCATTCTTGTAATTCGCTCGCTGAGCTTTCAGATACAGTTTTACGCTAAAGCCACCCACAAACCTTCCCCTGGAATCCTTCCATTAAAATGAGTGGCCCGAAGAAAAGAAGTGAGTGCCGAATGTTAAAAGAGTGGCCAATTTGGCTCGACGTACGCGACGTGACGTTCAGCCACATCAACCCGTCACAGATCGAGGTAAACGGATCTCTCCTAAGAATTGCCACAACACATTTTACTCCAGACTATGATGCACTATCAAAAAAGGGAGACCAACAACACTGTTCCCACTGAAAATGAAGGGGAGGCTCTCAAGTTTGTTGTAAAAAAATGCATTTTGAATATGATTTGTACACATAGCAGGGATTGAAACTAGCGACCATTCTCATTTTCAAACAATGCAGGATGCTCAAGGACATTGATGCACCACCTGTTTGCGACTAATCTTAACCTGTAAAGTTCTTAAGGCTTACTTTAAGGAAGTGTTTCCCGTTTCCTCACCTCTGTTACCAGGTGTTTGTGAGTTAAAACTCTGCTCTGATGTTCAGATACCCCTCACCGTGTTGCCGTTTTGATTACTTTATTTGGATGTATGCTTTCACCGATTCTTCAAGATGATATATTTGGTCAGAATGTTTGCTGTTTGATGTGATCTCATAAGATAAACATTTTTCATTAATCTGACCTGCAGGCACTGAAGTGATGGAGACTGTTATTCATAATAACAGTGTCGTATTTTATGAGAATCACTGATAGCAGTTTTTTAGTGATTTTTTTTTTAATGCTGTTAATAAATGCATTTGTTTTCAAAAAACTTGTTTGGAATATCCATGCTTTACTACCTACTAAAGGCCAAAATCTTTTATGCAATGACCTTTACAGGTCGCTTATATTACTTCACACAAACACTACGTCCATCTGCTCCTGGTTCGGCCCTCCGGTCCAAATTTAGAACCCAGTTCGGCCCGCGAGTCAAAAAGTTTGCCCACCCCTGGGTTAGTTGTTAGTGTTATGTGCTTGAGGAGCTGATGTGCGATGTCATATTTGTCACCTTCTCATGGCACACGTGTGCCACCAGGGAGAAGGTGAGTGTTAGGGTTAATAGATTACCGTATTTTCCACACCAAAAGGCGCACTGGATTATAAGGCGCACCCTCATTGCATTTTTTATTTTAGAAATTATTTCATATTTAGGGCGCACCGGAGTAAAAGGCGCATAAAATAGAAGCTATACTGCAACAAACTGAGGTTGACAAGGGTTGCGGTATGCATCCACTAGCCCAGGGGTCCCCAACCCCCGGTCCGCTACCGGTACCGGTCCGTGGGTCACTTGGTACCGGGCCACCAAGCCGCACAGGATTTTTTTTTTTTATATCAACGATCAATTAGTTCAGTTCAAGACGCTCATCCCAGTCACGTGACATGTTTCCCCAGTCGAGCCCGCAAAGCTAGCAAAAATGAGTAAGAATCTAGTTTGAAAAATGTAAAAAAAAATTGGCGATTCTCTCCTAATTACATCCGTCGGTTCAGGTCAAGACGCTTGTCTCGGTCACGTGACAAGACGCGTCAGTCGAGCCCGCAAAGCAAGCAAAAAGGAGCAAGGAACAGATGTTTGGAAGGCTTCTTCGGAAAGGGAAAAAAGCCCAATGAGGAGACGGAAGTAGAGGCTACGACTTCTAAGAAAAGGAAAGCTTCATTTAAAAGAACATTTCTGGAGTTCTAATCAAAATATGGATTTATTTCCACAAGTGACTGAGGCGCCAAGCGCACTCGGCATGTGGCGACAGGCTCGCTAAAGGCAATGAAGCCTTCAAAACTGCTTCGGCACATGGAGACCAAGCATCCTGCATTAAAAGACAAACCTTAACCACCGGGTGTCATTGTCTCCGATTACGCCTGGATGGGACCGGTGTTGTGCTCGATTTGGTTCCCCCGTGAGATTTCTTTCCCCCTGCCGCGGGAGCGCGCACACCTTGTTTGGAAAGCTAAAAACCGATGCCGTACGGCGTCGTACGGCGTCAGCACTATGTTGTTTTCAATAAAAACTTGAAGAACTCACGTTTGCGTCAGTCAATTTTAATTTTTAGTAAGGAGTATTCTAATTTGATGTCTTTAAGTTCATTCGCGTTCTGCCGTTGAAGCGGGGTGCATTCAAAGACCAGTCGTACAGACGGAACACTCAATCACTTCACCAAAAAGCAATGATATAATTACGTGAGCTCTTTGCATAAACCTCGATGCAAAGAAACTCCTCTTTTTGGGTACCATTACATGCTACAAGGAGTATATATATTACAAAGGAGACTTTATACTTAATTGTGATCATCATTCATCCATCCATTTTATTACTCAGGTATTTTCAAAGCAAATTAATATTGTTGCATTTATCAATTTGCTTTAAAATGACAGCGCAATATAATTAAAAGGTGACACTATAGCAATTCAAACGTGTTCATTTAGGAAAAAGCCACACACGTTTTGTGATCAAATCTTTCATAACGAGAATGATTTGAGTGAATTGATTTGAATGAATAATTGAGAAGAAATCTCAGTTCCGAAGGCTCCTTTTGTCCCAAGCAAAGTGACAAGTGGTGGGGAGGGGGGATAAAAATTGTAACAGGAACTCTATAAAAAATGTCAACCCGTGAGAATTTGTGCCCCCCTCCCATTTTGAGAACGGTGAGTCCTGGACATCGACTGGCTTTTTTTCTGTCTTCCTGGGGGTCTGTTCAGGTTGTGTGGCAAATTTGAACAGATTCCCTCATTCCTAGGCCAAATTACAGGGGGGAACACATCCTCACGGCGGCCCTGTGAGGATATGTCCCCCCCTCCCCCCATTTTGAGAACGCTGACCTGACATAATTACCCATCTGTTGTCTGTCATGTGTAGCTTCCCCACAAAAAAAGCACAAGTTAGATAAATCATCTGTGAAAACAAAGACAGAAGGATTGCTATAGTACTTCCCTGTGTAGAACTTAACTGAGTTGTATATAGCATTGATAGCACAGTCAAGACCATTCTTTGGGTGGCAATAACTTCTCTTGGGTGCATATTACTTACCAGTCTCTAATAGAAGCGTTGTGGCAATTTGCAGCCTGTACCTGTTTATATCATGTGTCTTTGCTGAGAAATCTATTTCTTCATTTGAAAGAAGATGTTCTGCAAACTGAAAAAGACAATGTCAGATGTTTACAGTGCATAAAGAATGCTTTAAATGTTTGCCGTCTTTAGCCTATATATCATACAAAACATTCTGCTGTCAGACAATTTGTTTTAGTCCTTTGTTATATGAACTCTAAATTTGTTTTTTTAGTTTTGAGTAATGTTTAATTAAGTTTTTGCATACTTGAGTGATATGAGTTTGGTAAATCTAGTCTGTAAATCAAATGCATACTTTCAAAACAGAGACACCACAAGAGGTTGAATCTTGTTGCCTGGGATGGAGGACAGTGCCACAAGTCCACCTGGAAACATTGCACCCTTTCTTGCGCATGAACGCCCTGAAATATAAGAGCCAGTACATATCAATAAAAATTTCAAGTTTTATCCGTCAATTACATAATTTGTATTGGTAAAAACAAAAACCTAGTCCACTTTCAAAAGAAAGCGCACATTGTTAGGGTTTACAGATTATCTTGATCGTATGATTATGTTGGAATGCAGAGGCGTAGCCAAGCCGGGGCGAGCCGGGGCGGCGCCCCGGTTAGGACTCCCTGCGCCCCGGTTGAAAAAAATCTAGCTTTTTCGATTCTTCATTTTCATGCCGTTTTTTTCTTTCGGTCTTGCGCGAATGTGCTTGCGCTATTCTATGTGCGCGATGTTATCCATTCACCGTTTGCCTCCCGGACCCGGATGTTGTTTTAGCGATCAGCGAACGGCGTGGGTGATGTTAGATTTTTTTTCCTGTGGGCGTGCGCCCCTACTGGAAAAATTCCTGGCTACGCCTCTGTTGGAATGTAACCTGTAATAATTAACCTAGCTTGTCCTGTCTTAACAAAAGTAGTAGAACAAAGTGCTAAGATCTTTTGAACTGATTGACTAGCTGCAGAGGAAGCAATCAGTGTTGCTTTGTTTACACAACGTCGTAAAAGACCCCCTGCTATGCTTTGATCAGCAGGCCAGGGGCTTCAACCCCATCCTGTCCACTCTCACCCTCACTCTGTTTCTCTCAATAAAAATGCTCCTGCAAGAGGCCTGAGTCAGACCTCATTCGATCATCGCTGTACGCACAGCGACGAATGGACTCTCCACCTGCAGGTGTCTAAAAGGACTTACTTGTCTCCCATGTGGTTCTTGCAAAATAAGTTAGAGTGAGCACCACCCTAACATTTTGGTGCCGTGACCCGGATCCCTCATACCCGCCATCTGGCCGACGGAGGAGGACGTGCTGCATTGTCGACAAGCCAGCGTCCATTAGGAGGACCTGGAAAAGAAAGTCCTGGGAAGAGAATTCTTCGCTGGGCCAGCATCTTAGGTCTGCCTTTGTCTGACAGAGGTGGATTGACGGGATCCGGCAGTGCAACGAACCAGGGGACAAGTAAGTTAAAGCCCTAAAGTTGTGTGATTGTGCTGTTGTGAAACGCGTAAAAGGTAGAGGTGCACGTGATATAGCTTGGGTTCAAGTCCCAGGGGAAGAAACAGGCTAAGAAAAGCAGAGCTTCTTTTTCGTTCATCGAAGAAGTGCGTAGATTCTTCTTTGTCTGTTTTTCCAAGCTGAGGGATCTGGCTTGGGTTAGAGTCCCAGTGGAAGGAACGGGCTAAGAAACACGGAGCTTCTTTTTCGTTAATCAAAGAAGAGCGTAATTCTTTTTTGTCCGTTTTTCCAAGCTGTTTGGGAGGGTTTTACACCCATCCTGGATAGAGAAAGCAGTTCTAGCATTGATCCACGGCAATAACACAGGCTAGTAATTTGTTGAAAGGTCAAATTAAACCTGCATTGAGGATCCTCAAAGAAAGGAAAATAGTAAAAAAAAAAAAAAAAAAAATTTTTTTTTTTATAAACCTAAAATACCAAGTTAAGCTAGAATGTGGTTGAAAGCTTCACAAGTGAGAAGAGAACAAATTCAAAAGACAAAAAATAGAAAGATAAAAAGCCATTCAATTGAGATTTGAAAAAGAATTCTGGGTGCACAGTGGCATCCCATTCAATGATGCAGCTGAGAGTGCTTATCAGCAACATCTTAAAAATGCGCTCCTCACTGGTTTCCCCCCTGACTTAGGCAACTGGGTGAGGACACACTTGGTGGAAGCGGACACTGCTTGTGTTACAACCATGCAGTGGGCGAGAGACGCTGACAAAGTGATTGAGAAAGGCAAAAGTTCTGATGTATTTCATCTAGATCAGGGGTCTCCAAACTACGGCCCGCGGGCCAACTGCGGCTCGCGGTCCAGTTTTTATTGGCCCGCAGCAAATTCTGAAAACATAATTGAATATGGCCCGCACAAGAAGCTTGAGCTCAACTCTGTTGCACTTCTCAGTTTCCACACTAGATGGAGCCCGCCACACAAAGCGTTTGACGTCCCATTAGCACCCCCCGCCCCCCCGGAAGAGAAGCGAACGCGCAGCGTTTGACGTCCCATTAGCAACCCCCCCCCCCCCCCCCGGAAGAGAAGCGAACACGCAGCGTTTGACGTCCCATTAGCACCCCCCCCCGGGAAGAGAAGCGAACGTGCAGCGTTTGACGTCCCATTAGCACCCCCCCCCCCCCGGAAGAGAAGCGAAAAACAAAATTGGCCCCCGGGCCCCTTCACGTTACTAAATCTGGCCCTCCTTGCAAAAAGTTTGGACACCCCTGATCTAGATGATGATAATGATCTAAATCAGTGGTTCCCAAACTTTTGCAGGCTGGCGCCCCCTTTGGCTCCCCAGTGAATTCCTAGCGCCCCCCCCCCCCCCAAGGCATTTATATAAATAAATAATACATTTATATAAATAAATAAATAATACATTAATAATATCATTACCAATACGTTGAATTAGTGGGAGCACTGAGTTTGTTTCTCAGAAACGAGCCGGTCCCATCTAGACGTAATCGGAGACAATGACACCCGAAGTGATTTAAGGTTTGTCTTTTATTGCAGGATGCTTGGTCTCCATGTGTTGAAGCAGTTTTGAATGCTTCACTGCCTGGTTAGTTAGCCTGTCGCCACATATTAGCTTTGCGGGCTCGACTGGGGAAACATGTCACGTGACCGGGACGAGTGTCTTGACCTGAATTAATTGATCGTCGATAAAAAAAAAAATTCTGTGCGGCTTGGCGGCCCGGTACCAAGTGACCCACCGACCGGTACCGGTCCGCGGCCCGGTGGTTGGGGACCACTGCCCTAACCAGCTCAACACAACACAACACGGCGCGTTCTGGCGAGTCCCCAATTTCATGTTGACTTGAACTCAAGATGATGTTGACCGCCAGAATGCGGTTTTTATTATAAGATAAAATTCTGAACATTACAAGCTTGAAATTACAAACCTGAGCTTTTACTTTTGTAGTCTATGCTGTCGGATCTGACTGGGCCAGAGCGGCGTGTTGTGTACAAATCGACTGCCGCCCCCCTACCGCCCCCCTACCGCCCCTTTCTTCCTCACCGCCCCCCCAGATCTTTCCACCGCCCCCAGGGGGGCGGTACCGCCCACTTTGGGAACCACTGATCTAAATGAAGGTACAACGATCTTCTTCCAAAGCTCCCAAAGGGGCAGAGGAAGCGTTAGAGACCAACAAGGTCGCAAGTCACCATACAATTCAAGATTCAAGAGTTTTTTATTCGCCATGTTTGAGCGTGCCAAACAAGGAATTTGACTTCGGTAAATCACACCCTCTGTTCAACATTTAGGTGACTAACAACACTCAGGACATGTGAAAAATGGCAAATATTCTCAAACATCCCCTGATCTTAAACTCCCAAAAGGGCAAGGAAAACCTCAAAACTCCAGCTAGGGGAAATGAGAAACCTTGAGAAGAGACCACAGATGGGAAGGTCCTTCTTCCAGGATGACCAGGCTGCAATGGATGCAGAGAGGACACATAGTACAAACAGTGTAGACAAATTCAAAAAGGTGTGGAGAGCAGGATGTTATTGCACAGTAATGACTCTGAGACTCTAAGAGTGGTGTGATCTCATCAGAGCAACAGCCTGGGGGAAGAAGCTGTCTCTGTGTCTGCTGGTTTTGGCGTACCGAGCTCTATAACGCCGTCCGGAGGGGAGTAGTTCAAACAGACTGCAACCTGGGTGAGAAGGGTCTGTAGAGATGTTCATTGCACGTTTCCTGGTCCTGGACAGGTACAAGTCTTGGATAGATGGGAGGTTGATTCCAATGATCTTTTCTGCAGTCCTGATTGTCCGTTGCAGTCTGTGCTTGTCTTGTTTGGAGGCCGATCCAAACCAGACAGTGATGGAGATGCAGAGGACAGACTGGATGATGGCAGTGTAGAAGGTCTTCAGAAGCTCTCGCGGCAGGTTGAACTTCTTGAGCTGTCTCAGGAAGTACAGCCTCTGCTGGGCCTTCTTCCGGACAGAGTCTATGTGGCCGGTCCATTTCAGGTCCCGAGAGATTGTGGTTCCCAGGAACTTGAAGGTGTCTGTGGAGAGAATAGTATTACTGCGGATAGTGAGGGGTAAAAGTGATGAAGGGTCTCGCCTGAAGTCCACTGTCATCTCCACGGTCTTGAGCGGGTTCAGCTCCAGGTGGTTTTGGCTGCACCAGTGGACCAGCCGCTCCACCTCCTGTCTGTACGCAGTCTCATCACCGTCCTGGATCAGTCCGATGAGAGTGGTGTCGTCTGCATACTTCAGGAGCTTCACAGGAGAGTCACCTGAGGAGAAATCATTGGTGTAGAGAGAGAAGAGCAGTGGGGAGAGGACGCACCCCTGAGGGGCTCCAATATTGGCTGTCCGGGTGTCAGATGTGATGCCCCCCAGCCTCACACGCTGTCTCCTGTTGGTCAGGAAGCTGGTGATCCACTGACAGGTGGAGGCAGGCACCGCAAGCTGGATGAGCTTCTGTTGGAGGATGTCAGGAGCGATGGTGTTGAACGCCGAGCTGAAGTCCACGAACAGGATCCTGGCGTACGTTCCTGGGGTGTCCAGGTGGTGCAGGATGTAGTGCAGTCCCATGTTGACCGCATCATCCACTGACCTGTTTGCCCAGTAGGCAAACTGGAGGGGGTCAAGCAGGGGGCCCGTGACATCCTTCAGGTGGTTCAGCACTAACCTCTCGAAAGATTTCATGACCACAGATGTCAGTGCGACAGGTCTATAGTCATTCAAACCTGTGATGGCGGGCTTCTTGGCCACTGGAACGATGGTGGAGCTCTTGAAGCACGAGGGCACCTCACTCAGCTCCAGAGAACGGTTGAAGATCCGTGCAAAGGTGGGCGCCAGCTGCTCAGCGCAGACTTTCAAGCAGGAAGGTGACACGCCGTCTGGGCCCGGTGCCTTCCTGGTCTTTTGTCTCCGGAACATCTGGCGCACTTCCTCCTCGCGGATCTGGAGTGCGGGCGCGGCCTCTGCAAGAGAGAGAGTGGGTGACAACGATGATAGAGGTGTGGACAGAGCAGTTGTGGGGAGAGGTGAGTATGTAGATTGTGCTGCAGGAAGTCCCGTTGTGTGGGAGGACCGATCAAACCTGCAGTAGAACCTGTTTAGCTGGTTAGCAAGCCTTGGGCTCTCCACAGGACGGGGTGTTCGTTTCTTGTAGCCCGTGATGCTCTGCAGACCTTTCCACACTGTTGAGGGATCAGGATTGGCAGAGAGGTGTCTCTTCAGGTTCTCCCCGTAACACCTCCTGGCTTCCCTGACCTCTCGGTTCAGTGTGTTTCTGGTCTGCTTGAACAGGTCGCGGTCCTGTAGGCCTCCTCCTTGGCTTTGCGCAGCCTCCTGAGGTTCGGTGTAAACCAAGGTTTGTCGTTGTTGTACGTGCAGAAGGTCTTAGTCTGCACACACAGATCCTCACAAAAACTGATGTATGATGTGACAGTGTCAGTAAGTTCATGCAAGTCTGAAGTTGCAGCTTCGAAAACTCCCCAATCGGTGCAGTCAAAGCAGGCTTGGAGGTCCTGCCTTGACTCCACTGTCCACTTCCTCACAGTCCTCACCACAGGCTTAGAAGTTTTTAGTTTCTGCCTGTAGGCCGGGATCAGATGAACTAGACCAGGGGTGGGCAAACTACGGCCCGCGGGCCACATCCGGCCCAGGGGACCGTTTAATCCGGCCCGCCAACCCTGAATTAATTGTATTATTAAACTTTTTTTTTTTGTCATTTTGCCTGCAATGACTGCGTTTCCCCAGTAGATGGGGAACCGCTCGCCTGCGCCTTTACTACCGGAAGCCGTGTCAGAAAGCTCGGTGCACACTCACAAGTGCGTGTACGTACGTACTCAGTAGTACGGACATGGCGCACTCGCGCTCTATTTGTATCAGTCCCGAATTTAGAGCGTGGGCTGTGACGACAGCATTCTTGTAATTCGCTCGCTGAGCTTTCAGATACAGTTTTACGCTAAAGCCACCCACAAACCTTCCCCTGGAATCCTTCCATTAAAATGAGCCCGAAGAAAAGAAGTGAGTGCCGAATGTTAAAAGAGTGGCCAATTTGGCTCGACGTACGCGACGTGACGTTCAGCCACATCAACCCGTCACAGATCGAGGTAAACGGATCTCTCCTAAGAATTGCCACAACACATTTTACTCCAGACTATGATGCACTATCAAAAAAGGGAGACCAACAACACTGTTCCCACTGAAAATGAAGGGGAGGCTCTCAAGTTTGTTGTAAAAAAATGCATTTTGAATATGATTTGTACACATAGCAGGGATTGAAACTAGCGACCATTCTCATTTTCAAACAATGCAGGATGCTCAAGGACATTGATGCACCACCTGTTTGCGACTAATCTTAACCTGTAAAGTTCTTAAGGCTTACTTTAAGGAAGTGTTTCCCGTTTCCTCACCTCTGTTACCAGGTGTTTGTGAGTTAAAACTCTGCTCTGATGTTCAGATACCCCTCACCGTGTTGCCGTTTTGATTACTTTATTTGGATGTATGCTTTCACCGATTCTTCAAGATGATATATTTGGTCAGAATGTTTGCTGTTTGATGTGATCTCATAAGATAAACATTTTTCATTAATCTGACCTGCAGGCACTGAAGTGATGGAGACTGTTATTCATAATAATAGTGTCGTATTTTATGAGAATCACTGATAGCAGTTTTTTAGTGATTTTTTTTTTAATGCTGTTAATAAATGCATTTGTTTTCAAAAAACTTGTTTGGAATATCCATGCTTTACTACCTACTAAAGGCCAAAATCTTTTATGCAATGACCTTTACAGGTCGCTTATATTACTTCACACAAACACTACGTCCATCTGCTCCTGGTTCGGCCCCCCGGTCCAAATTTAGAACCCAGTTCGGCCCGCGAGTCAAAAAGTTTGCCCACCCCTGGACTAGCTGCAGAGGAAGCAATCAGTGTTGCTTTGTTTACACAACGTTGTAAAAGACCCCCTGCTATGCTTTGATCAGCAGGCCAGGGGCTTCAACCCCATCCTGTCCACTCTCACCCCCACTCTGTTTCTCTCAATAAAAATGCTCCTGCAAGAGGCCTGAGTCAGACCTCATTCAATCATCGCTGTACGCACAGCGACGAATGGACTCTCCACCTGCAGGTGTCTAAAAGGACTTGTCTCCCGTGTGGTTCTTGCAAAATAAGTTAGAGTGAGCACCACCCTAACACACATCTTCAGTTAAATGTTGATATCACAATAGTACTCTGACTTTTAGAAGCTGTGCTTGATTCCAGGCATTTTTTAATGTCCATTTGAGACTCACCAAGAGGATCAAGTAGTAAGGACCGTTTTTCTCCTGGCATGATTGCCTATATTTTAAACACAAAATATGAGGTTTTATTACTCATATGCATGAATTATTAAACGTTTTGCACATAACTATATATTTTTTGCTGTAATGTTACTCCCTCTTGTGGCATTAAAACATTTCTTTACCGCCAGCTTCCAGTGATTATGCTCATTGACAATGCCAACAATAAGCTTGTATTCCACCGGGTTGATCTAAAAATAAACAGAAGAAAAAAATACGTCTGTCAATAATTTCAATAAAATGTGTAAAGAACAAAATTAATGCCAATTGAGTTTTTTAATAACATTGTTATGTCTTAATAATGTTGTTGGGCCACTAATTGGCCCAACAACATTATTAAGACATTTAACTTAACTTCATTGATAATTTTGCAAGATATAATTCAATAAACAGTACAAATACAGACAGACCTTGAGTCTCTGGCTCTTTCCATTCCATAAATTAGTCAATAATTTGTTGGTAAATAGTTGGGTCCATTGTGCGGCAGCGTATTGTTGTCAGGAAAGAAATGGCGAAATGACATTAAGTGCGCACTTACATGGTGGGGTAAAATGGGTGCTTCGATGACAAGTTTGAATTCAAGACAATATTGTTTGACCAAAAGAAGGAAAACAAAATTACCGTTTTTTTCCATGTATAATGCGCCCCCATGTATAATACGCACCCTAAAAATGGCATGTCGATGCTGAAAAAAAGGCTGTACCCATGTATAATACGCACCCAAATTTTGACTCCTACTTAAGTCCGTAAACGTAAAATTATTTCAGAAAAAAGATCATCTTTGGGAACAACCGGATGTTATTCTGCCGGTCAGTATCACTGCGCATGCGCTAGCAAACTCGATAGCGGAGAAATGTTTCGGATTTGTGTAGGGTACATTGTGACAGCAAACGAGCAGGTGATCGAGCAAGCGTCTGATACGAGAGCATTGTGTTCGTATGGAGCGTGTTTGAAGTGAACAGCAGAGAGGAAAGGAACAAGGCAAAGTGTTGTGAAATAAAATATTACCTGTAATACACATTTAGGTAGAGAACTGAAGTCTCGCTCTTTATATAGCTGACGTGTCTTGCGCATCCGTTCTGCGCATCTGTAATGGCGGCCTCCGTATGATATCCCGTTTGCGATGGAGATTAAAAAACAAACAATATTTGACAATAACACACCATCAAGGATTGCACCATCGCATCAAACGATGTGTCGTCAATTATGAATTTTACTGACTAAGTGTGTTGGGCAGGATGGCTGAATGCGATGCGCGATTGACAACAAACAAGAAGAAAGGTGATTTCAAGTTTTATTTCGAGGGAGATTTTCTTCAAAAATTGTTGTACCCATGTATAATACGCACCCAAGATTTTAGGACAATAAATTAGTTAAATTTTGCGCATTATACATGGACAAAAACGGTATGTATTTGAGCCGTGAGGATCTGTTCCCCCCCTGTAATTTGGGCTAGGAATGAGGGAACCTGTTCAAATTTGCCAAACAACCTGAACAGACCCCCAGGAAGACAGAAAAAAGCCAGTCGATGTCCAGGACTCACTGTTCTCAAAATGAGGGAGGGGAACATCTCCTCACGGGGCCGCCGTGAGGATGTGTCCCCCCCCCCCTGTAATTTGGACTAGGAATGAGGGAACCTGTTCAAATTTGCCACACAACCTGAACAGACCCCCAGGAAGACAGAAAAAAAAGCCAGTCGATGTCCAGGACTCACCGTTCTCAAAATGGGAGGGGGGCACAAATCTCACGGGTTGACATTTTTTATAGAGTTCCTGTTACAATTTGTATCCCCCCTCCCCACCACCTGTCACTTTGGGACAAAAGGAGCCTTCAGAACTGAAATTTCTTCTCAGTTATTCATTCAAAGGATTTGATCACAAAACGTGTGTGGCTTTTTCTTAAATGAACACGTTTGACATTGCTATAGTGTCAGCTTTTAATTATGTCATTATGCTGTCATTTTAAAGCAAATTGATAAATGCAACAATATTAATTTGCTTTGAAAATACCTGCCTAATATTTTGACTAACAAAGAAAAGATCAAGTCAAAGTCAAAGTCAAAGTCTGCTTTATTGTCAATTTCTTCACATGCCAAGACACACAAAGAAATTGAAATTACGTTCCCACTATCCCACGGTGACAAGACATAGCACACAATACACAGACAAGTAAACAACACAAACAAATAAAAACAAGAAGGCACAAACAGTGACTAAATAAGAGTGATGAATAAACAATAAATAAACAAATAACAAAATAAATAAGAGGAGCAAAAATGGAGCAAGTGAGCATACAGCATACAGTCAGAATCACATAGCGCAAAAGTACATGACGCTACGCAGAAGGGGGGAGAGAGTTCATGATCCTAACAGCCTGGAGTATGAAGCTATTGGTGAGCCTGGTGGTGCGGGAGCGCAGGCTCCTGTACCTCTTCCCAGAGGGCAGAAGATCAAACAAAGAGTGAGCGGGGTGACTCACATCGCTCACAATCGTGGTCGCTTTGCGGGTGAGATGGGAGGTGTAAATGTCCTTCAGGGAGGGGAGTGAAGCACCAATAATCTTACCAGCCGTGTTCACTATGCGCTGCAGGGTCTTCCTGTTGTATTCAGTGCAGCTACCACCCCAAACAGCGATACAATTGGAGAGGACGCTCTCAATGGTGCCACGGTAGAACGTAGTCATGACGGCCGGAGGAGCACTAGCTGGCCTGAGCTTCCGCAGGAAGTACAGGCGGCGCTGAGCTTTCTTCGCCAGTGATACGGTGTTGGTGGACCAGGAGAGATCTTCACTGATGTGCACCCCCAGGAACCTGGTGCTGCTCACTCTCTCCACCACAGCACCGTCGATGGTCAGCGGCAGGTGTTGGGTGTGACCCTTCCGGAAGTCAACAACAATCTCCTTGGTCTTGTTGACGTTCAGCAGGAGGTTGTTGTCCCTGCACCACGCGGTCAGAAGGTCAACCTCCAACCTGTACTGAGTCTCGTCGCCCTCGGTGATGAGACCCACCAGAGTCGTGTCGTCAGCAAACTTCACTATGCGGTTGTCGCTGTAGGTTGCAGTGCAGTCATGCGTCAGCAGGGTGAAGAGCAGCGGACTGAGCACGCAGCCTTGGGGGGCCCCCGTGCTCAGCGTGATGCTGGCGGAGATTTTGTCGCCAACACGTACCACCTGAGGCCTCTGACAGAGGAAGTCCAGTAGCCATTTGCAGAGGTAGGTACTGAGGCCCAGCTTGTCGAGTTTGCAGATGAGTCGTTGCGGCACAATGGTGTTGAAGGCAGAACTGAAGTCCACAAGATATGGCTGAAAGCATGATTAAACTAAGAATATGACGACGTAAGCAAGTACATGGAGTATCAAAAGAACAAACAAACAAAAACATGGTAAGTGGTGAGTACAAACTTTGCATAGTCAGGGAACATTAATAAATTGATGCTGTCACAGCCAAAAGCTCACATAATTCCGTACAAAATGACAAAATTGAAAGAATGATGAATGGATGAGGTGCGAGAGTATATGTGCAAGAATGGAGGAGAATGTTTACAGGAAGGTCACTTGGAGATAAAACCAGCAGGTGCCAGAGGGAGACAGCCAAGAACCCGGCCAAAGATGATCGTCAAGGCTGAAAGACGGACAGGAAAACAACAGCCCCTACACACATCGAATCGTCCATAATCAGCACCCAACCCCACGGAACCAGCTCTCACCGAACCAGCACCCACTCCCATGGAATCAAACTCTACTGCAAACTTGCCCCACCCCAAAGACTCATCACCCATCAAACTCGGCCCACACCGGCATGTGCAACTGAATATAAGCTGACCAAAGAAACTTGAACGTTGCCTTTTCTGAATGGAGACTTTCTGCTCTTGAGCATGGTCGCACAAAAGGCCCAGCGCTGTATTGTACTTTCCTGAAAACAGAGCTTTCTTAACAAGAATTGTGATTGAACTCAACCAACCTGTGTAAGTCTAATTTCTGCTTCAGTGTCATAGCATTTTCATAAATCTGAAGAAATCGAACGAGCACGCAGTGAGTAAATTGGATAACAGGTGATTGGCAATGGCTTTTGCCGTGAGGCGCAGATAGCGCGCTCCCTAAATTGTGGACAAAATCCAACATTACCTTCAGGCAAACGGCGCTGTTGTTGCTAAATGTTTGTGCAATTAATGTTAGTCATTTTCCGCACGGTACGTGCGTCACAGTTTTCAAAACCATGTACTTACCCACTGTTAAATGTTTCAATTATTTCGTTGCACCAAAACGCACGCCAAATAAATGCGTTTTGGTTCAATTTCAGGTCGTTGAAGACGTTAACTGCCAACGCTAGCGCAAACATTTTAGCTTGCATGCTTGCAAGATGGAAGCACGCCCAAAGTGCAACTTGACGCTGAAAGAGAGTTAGTTTTAAAACGTTAACAAATGTTGAACACCCACCTTGTCAGTTTTAAACGCTGTTGTGGAATGGAGTGCGGCGCAGCAGGTGGACAAGAGCAACGTGGCGTTGTCAGAGGTGAGTGAAAGAATGATCGTCGCGTTGTGACGTATTTTTATACTTTTCTTGTGATGACGTCATTAGAAAAAAGAAATAAAAAATTAAAACAGATGCTCAACAGTAAAGCGAGAGGAAAACTTTAAAGTGGAGTCCTTGCATGGTTCGGGTATCGAACCAGCTCCGCTAACTTCGGAGGTCATGGCGTTATCCGCTCAACCATTGTTTAATTCGCTGCGAGTAAAGATTTGTTTGTATTATCACAACTGATGAAGCGAGCTTCATGAAAGATTCAGCGTAACCTTCAATTACAAACGCTTGACAAAGAAGAGTAAGATCTCGAATGGCCGATTGGGTAAAGCTTACACATTGCGTTCAGGAGAGGCAAGTTCGAATCTTACATGTCGCTCTATTTAATTTGAAAGTGTTGCATAGAGCGGGTCTCGAACCCAGGCTTGCGGAACACCAACACAAGTCATTAACCATTCAGTCATATTGGTGTTGAAAATTTTGTAATTTTCTTCTTGTATAGTATATACGGAAGTAAGATGGCAGCGCGTGCACACGCAGCGGCCTCTCTCTGTCCCGAACGGTGTTTTGTTTTGTCGTTTAATGTGGGTTTGTCCGCCAGTTTTGTGTGTTCGTCTCGTCGTACCGGGTTGTGCTACAAGTGCGGCGGGCTGGTTCTGCTCGACATCGGCGAAAGCGAGTTTTGTGGCGATCTGGACTTTGAAGCGGGAACATTAAAGGCGCTCGGTCTGCTCCGTCCTGGAGCGTCGCCGGACTCGCCTGCTATTCCCCCCCCGGTTGGGCGTCCGGGCCTGGCTGGCGGCCAACCCAGCTCGCCCGGCCGTGCCTTCCATTCTTCTGGCGAACGTTCGATCGCTGGACATCAACATGCCTGCTGGGTTCTGCGGACCGGACAGTGCGTAGCTGCTGTGCATCTGGAGCGGATGGCGTGCTATCGGGCGGACCGGGCCATTGTACGTGGGGGAACATCGCGAGGAGGTGGACTGTGCGTCTACATCCGTGACGAATGGTGCCGGGACTTTGTTGTGGGATGCCAGCACTGCTCGCCACTGGCGAAGTTTGTGATCTCCAGGCTGTTGGGAAAAATATACTTTTTATCATTGGATTCTATGTATCTACTTATGTGTGCAAGATTTTCTACAGGATGTGACAGTTTGGCCTCGTCATAATGACTTGGGAGCATCTGGCTTGCTAAGGAACTCATGTCTGGAGTCATGAGTCGCACTATACAATAAGCCCCATAGTTAGCTATCCATGAACAGATCATGAGGTTGTCATGGGATGGCTGAAGCAGACAAACGTCTTATTTAAGTAGAAGTCATGAGAACGCCACAGAAGTATCCATCCCATGACCACTAAGACTACGTTTTTGTTAAGCTAAAGTCATGAGACGACCATCTGCTTCTGTCCATAATAGTATCGCTGTGGTCATGAGATGTAATTGTGGAATGTCCTTCCTGTCTAAAGAAGCTATGCATTTATGTACACTTGCCCCATTGTTTGTTCCTCAATAAAAGGCACGACCAAACTGAGGGAAGGCGCGGATCTCAGCCACACTCGCTGTGTGTCTGGGTCGCCCTTCTGCAGAAGTCGCTTGCCATCGAAGACATATCCCGCCTCTGTGAGATTCTGTTCAGATAAATGTTGTGAACCCAACACAGGCTGTTGGGGTCCTGAACTCTCTCCCCGTTGTTTTACTTGTGTGTTAATCGTGTGCTGTGTCTCGTCACCGTGGGATAGGGGGAACGGTATTTCGGTTTCTTTGTGTGTGGCTGGCGCTGCCATTTATTCCCCCTAGGTGGCGGTGGTGCGCTGACCAGTTGAATCGGTTTGAGTTGAAAAGAAGAAGAAGAATGACGTACTGATGCAAATGCGCGCGTTCATTTGAGTTGTAAATAATTTGTTTCAAGTTCGCTCTCAAAACCAGCTCAGTGGCCTCGTGGTAGAGTGTCCGCCCTGAGACTGGAAGGTTGTGGGTTCAAACCCCGGCCGGGTCATACCAAAGACTATAAAATGGGACCCATTGCCTCCCTGCTTGGCACTCAGCATTAAGGGTTGGAATTGGGGGGTTAGATCACCAACTGATTCCCGAGCGCGGCACCGCTGCTGCTCACTGCTCCCCTCTCCCCCAGGGGATGGATTAAAATCACACGGGGATGGGTTAAATGCAGAGGACAAATTTCACCACACCCAGGTGTGTGTGTGATGATCATTGGGACTTTAACTTTAACTTTTAAGTTTTTAACTTTAAAATGGCAGGGAAAATAAGCACAGCCAAACGAAAATATGAAGAAGAACACAGGACGTTTTTAACAGAGTGGGAGAGTTTATATTTTTTTGTTGAACGTAATGGCAAGCCATTCTGCCTTATATGTCAGGCATCATTAGCGCATTTCAAAGCTTCAAATCTTCAGCGTCACTTCAGCTCAGTCCATCCTAATATCGACCAGGAATTTCCAAAAGGGACTGAACTTCGCAAGCACAGGTTGGTCACTTTGAAAGGTCAGGCAGAAAAGCAGATGCATTTTTCCCAAAAATTTACAAACCACTCAGAGACCGTAACGCTTGCATCATATCAACTGGCTTGGAACATTGCACAGGCTAAAAAGCCATACAACGAAGGCGACTTCATTAAAGGGTTAGGGTTATTGAAAATTGTTATATTTCTGTTTGTGGACTTGCTTGAACTGAGAGTTTATGTGTGTGTGAGACAGTGCACACAATGTTAACTGTTAAATAACTGTCATTATCTTGGTGTGGGACATATTCAATAAATCTGGCTGAGCAGAGGCCTGTGTGTGTCTGTCTCTCTCTGTCTGCGGGGGGGTATGATGTGGCTCTTTGCGGGGGGGGGGTGATGTGGCTCTTTGGGATGACACAGTCAAAAATGTGGCTCTTCGCCTCTGACTGGTTGGCCACCCCTGGTGTAGTACGTAAAGCTTTTGCCTTATGTTCGGGAGAGCCGAGTTCGAGTCTTACACTATGTCAACCTTAGCTCAAAGACTGCTTCGTGTGGGGTTCGCACCATAGTCTCCCTAACACCGGGTAAAGTTATAAACCATGTTAACGGAGAAATGCGGCCTTTTTAATTTTTTTTTATTTTATTTTTATTTTAACCCCAAAAAACTTATTACGCCTGGTCATTTTTTTACTAAATGAAGCCTTACATGGTCATTTGTATTTAAACAAACAAAAGAAAAAACGTATACATGGTCATTTCTTTTTTTTTTTGACCAAAAAAGCCTTACTATTATTTTTACCCCCCAAAAAACCCTTACTATACGTGGTCATTTTTTTCCTACAAAGCCTTACTGCACATGTCCGGGAAAAAGAGGACGTCTGGTCATCCTAATTCAGTGTTTCTCAACCTTTTTTCATTCACGGCACACCTGGAAAAAATCTCGAGGCACACCACCAATTTACACCAGCTTCTATATTAAAATCAGTTATATTACAACGAAAGACGTAAAGTCCTATTCCTATATGTGTATGAAGAGTCGAATAATTGAATAAAAATAAATACTAAATATTATTTTGATTGTATTTCTTTTTTTAAATAAAAGTGAGTTTTTTAAAAAGGTTTTAGACAGTGTAAGGAATAAACTATTGAAAATGATTGTGATTAAAATCCAAAAGAATCAACATGACTTTGTTTACTGTTTTAGACTAGCGCTATAAATATTACGACAATAAGAACAATGTCACTTTTAAAGACGCTCTGCTGTTCTGACAGCAGCTTGACTGTGTATTTTATGTTGGTGAAAAATTAACAATCCAGGTTCTCCGGTTGAACTGCATGATCTGATTTCCATCGGACACCAAACGCACAACAACCGTCATAGTGTCTGTCACTGTTAGCAAAAGCACACGGCAACACGCATAAACTGAGTATGTGCCGATGCAATACAATCAGACCGACACAACATGAAATCTTAAGATTCTCCGATTCTCCACGCATGCACAAATAGCAAGTGGCTGACCAGGCCTTGCGCGAACTGACCAGTGGTTTGGCGATCCTGTTTACAATGCGCTCCGTAATTAATAGTGGACAATCCCACGGCACAACTGAACATCTCTCACGGCACACCAGTGTGCCGCGGCACAGTGGTTGGGAAACACTGCCTTAATTGCCCTGAACATTTTCCGAAAAAAGCCGTCTGAGCCTTTTCACAAGTTCTGTCGAACTAAATCAAATGTTTACAGCACTTCTGGAAGCCTGGTGAGCATAGGCATTTTGACGTTTTACTTGACCGGGACGCGTGACAATAGCCTGCATCCGAAAGTATTAATTTAAATGAATGAAAACTTTTGAAAATTGAAATCTGCTCAGGGGTGCTTATTTCAGTTGAAAGTCGTTGTTGATTTTTGTTGCCTGGGGAAACGCTTTGCATTGCGGGTGTGACGGAGCGGAATGTACCCGCCGGTTTGCGGCAACGAGAACGTAAACAAAGGCTTTTGAGCTCGCTGCGTCGCCGTGCAAGACACGTTTGCAAGGCCAACAATAACAACAATAAAGATCACAAATCCGAAGCGCAACATGTTTTTATTGTTTTCAAAACTGGTCATTTAGTGTGCACATCTGTTTTCAGAAACAAACGGATGGACGTTTGCATTTCCTAAATTTTGTTTTTATTTTTGACAGTCCGTGCCCATTGACAAGATGTCTTTCAGGGACTTGCGAAGTAAGTACTCATATACACCACACTGATGATGTTAATGAAAACCAATTTTTTTTTTTTAATAGATTTTACGGAGATGATGCGAGCTTTGGGCTTCCCTCGCTTGATATCTGTGGAAAACTTCCGAACGCCCAACTTTACACTCGTTGCGGAAATCCTAATATGGCTTACTAAATGGTATGTTTACAAACAATAGGAGAAAAAAAGTATACGATGCAAATTACGGGATTCATCTTATTCTAACCAAGATGTATGTTAACTCATGAAACGACGGTATCTCCTTTAACCTCTCAAATGTAGTTATGAACCCCAAATGGAAATTGCGACCGACATGACCACTGAGTCAGACCGGATATCGCTCATCAAGACTGTGGCTCAATTCATGGTAACTCCTTGAATTCTAAAAGAACCAGAAAATGTCGGGGGTTTTGTGTTTTTGTTTTGCTCATCAACGAATATGCATCTCTTCATATGACAGGCAACTAAAGCTCACATCAAAATGAACACCAAGCGCCTTTACCAGGCTGATGGTTACGCAGTCAAGGAGATGTTGAAGATCACTTCGGTATTGTACAATGCCATGAAGACCAAGCAGATGGCCCAGGAGGACAGAGTGGAGGAGGAAAACACCAAATTCAAGTTTGAACTGGGCACTCGAGTGAGAACTTTATTGAAGCTTCAGATAACGGCATTGAATCTTAGTTCGTCAAATTTATCATTTCATTTCTGTATTTCCCCCTAGATTTCAGATCTGAAAGCAGCTCGGCAGCTGGCGTCGGAGGCCACGTCCAAAGGAGCGTCTCTGTATGATTTATTAGGAAAGGAGGTGGACTTGAGGGTGAGAGAAAAATATTTGCTGACACGGACGGGTTCAGGAATTGATAAAGTTCTCGGGGGAAGTTTTTTTTTTTTTTTAGAACTTGAGAACGGCTGCCATTGCAAGACCTCTGGAGATCAGCGAGATAGAAACGGCCTTGAGACACGCCAACAAGGAGGTCTTGGTGTGTATCCAGGGCGTTGGATTTTCATATCATCAACTATCCTTGCTTAAAATCTTTGTCATTTATGAAGGAAAATGTGGAGAAGACCAAAGTGATGATGAAGAATGTTGTTTCTGACGTCACCAGTCTGGATGCCAAGAAAGAAAAGAAACACTGGCAGTTGGAGATGAATCAGAGGAGACTCCAGACACTACAAAGTGTCCGGTGAGTTTTGACAATGAACGATTAATGACTTCATTCCCGTTAATGACTTGGCAAGAGGAGAAATGATGGCTATGTTGCTTTGGATCTCTCAGGCCATTATTCATGGATGAATACGAGAAGATCGAGGAGAAGTTGGAGGAGCAGTACAAGTTGCAAGTGGAAAACCTTCTAAACTTTTATTACCTTGAGTGGCAGCAGGAAAAACAGATCAGACAAGAGAAGATGTTTGAGGTACGTGAATGTAGACAGGATTCTGTTTCACAAATGATGGCAGTATTAAATACTGAAAGAAAGAAAAACGGCCTGTCAAATGAGAAGGCTCTACTTGGAAAATGTGAATGTGTTCTAGCGTGTTTCTTCGTATACCCGCAGGAAGAAAGTAATCGAAACAGGATGATGCAACAACTGAAGGAGAATTATGGGGATTCGATGAGTTCAAGTGAGGCAAACAACTGATAAAACTCAGATTGACCTTGTGGTACTAACTCGTATTATCCAATTTCTATTTATTACAGTTAATGAAGAGGACACTCTTGAGGACAAAGGCCTAGACGGAGACACTGATGAGTGTCAAACTTCTAATCCAAGACTTCCTCTAAATGAAATTGTGGCAGGTAAAGAAGAAAAAAATACGGTTTTTCCCATGTATAATGCACAAAATTTAACTAATTTATTGTCCTAAAATCTGGGGTGCGCATTATACATGAGTACAATTGTTTTTTTTTTGTTTTTTTTTGTTTTTTTTAAGAAAATCATGGTACAACAATTTTTGAAGAAAATCTTGTCACGGATGGTTCTTTACAACGTCACTTTCCTCTCTTTTCATTTTAACCTAACTGATCGCAGTGGTGCCTTTCTGGGCAGTCGGAGAAATCAACGCCAACAAAAAAAATACATCCAGCCTAGTTAAGAAATCACCAGAAAGATCACCATGACAATTGTGAATAATAAATAAATAATTATTATATATATTATATATATTATTATTCTAATAATAAATAATTGTGATAAATAACTGGAACATCACTCAAATATTGGTGATCCCGTTGAGAGTCTCACATATTTCTTCGCTATCGAGTTTGCTACTGCATGCGCAGTGATACTGACCGGCAGAATAACATCCGGTTGTTCCCAAAGATGATCTTTTTTCTGAAATAATTTTACGTTTACGGACTTAAGTAACCCGGCCGGGTCATACCAAAGACTATAAAAATGGGACCCATTGCCTCCCTGCTTGGCACTCAGCATTAAGGGTTGGAATTGGGGGGTTAGATCACCAAATGATTCCCGAGCGCGGCGCCGCTGCTGCTCACTGCTCCCCTCTCCCCCAGGGGATGGATCAAAATCACACGGGGATGGGTCAAATGCAGAGCACAAATTTCACCACACCCAGATGCGTGTGTGACGATCATTGGGACTTTAAAAAAAAAAAAAAAAAAAAGTCAAAATTTGGGTGCGTATTATACATGGGTACAGGCTTTTTTCCAGCATCGACATGCCATTTTTAGGGTGCGTATTATACATGGGGGCGCATTATACATGGAAAAAAACGGTATGCTCCCGATGCCAGTGATTAGTTTCCAAAGCAAGCTAAAAATAGATTTTCAGTTTGCTAAAAACAAAGATCCTCAAAATGCATAACCCATCACACAGATTATCACCGCGTCTACATAGATTGGGTATATTTATGGTTTGTTTGATTTAGGAGCAGCCCTTGGGACCATGCTAGGTGATGACAGTGATGAGGTAAAACTATTAAAACATTAAAAATGCCCTCCCCATGTACTGCAACTTGCTCCAACATTTACTTCATTTTGACTGGAGTTGAGTTTTGACAAGATGTGTGGAATTATACCTTTCAGTCAGAGGAGAGCGAGAGAGATGAAGACGAAGAAGATGACGGCCTGGGATTGGATGGCTTTTTGGGGGGTCAAGAAGCGAGGACGTCTTGCATTTCCAGGGGAGGCACCAAACGCCATCTGCTGGATAAGAGTGATGATGACTTTTGAATTCATAATCTAATTGTGGGTACGCTTAAAATAACTCAAAACATTATTTGATGGAAAAATATTTTAAATTTAGTTGTCTCCACGTTTTAGACGTTTTAATATAACACATAAGAAAATAGCGTAAAGAATCTGCACTGTACTCATACCGAAAATGACGCTCACGCCCAAGAGAATGTCCTCCCCTGCACTTCCAGTTTCGGTTTTTCTATTTTCTCAAATCATTGCGAATTTATGTTAATTGATGAATTGACACATGACAACCACCAAACAATGTGAATAAAATTGTTACTCCATATTGAAATCGTCACAAGTTGTTTTTTTTTTTTTAACCAAATGTCATTGTGAGAGAGGCGTGTCCCGGAATGTAAAGGCATCATTTGGCTAAGATGGCGCCGCTTCCTGCGCTCCGAGTCTGTCTTCTCGTCTTTTTCTCCGCGTTCGTGACCGTGTCACTGGGCTTCGGCCTGCCCGCCCTGCTGAACGCCGTCACGGGGTTGCTGGGAGTGCCGGAGGCGAGCGTGAGCGAGTGCGTGGTGGTCTCCTATTTGCTTTTCGTCCTGTACGTTGCGACACCTCGGATTCCCAGAGGACTGGTGGAGGTAACAAGTGGTTCCATGGACGCATCACGGGCAACACTTTACATATACGGAGCCTTGGGACACGAGTTCTAACCAATTAAAATGAACTGTTTTCAGGGGAGAAAAAAAAAACCTCTCAGATATTTTTCTACAATAAAGTTTAAGTTAAAGAGTTTAACAAGAGAAAAATAAGCCATTTTACTATGTGAGTTTTAAAAATATTTTATTGCAGTGGGTTCAGGGGAACGCAGTTTGAGAACCTGTGCCTCAAGGAATAGAACACCCCCGCATTACATTGGTGTTTTATCTTGTGCAGGCAACAGGCAAAGCAGTGTTCCTCACGAGTTGTGACAGCAATTTTGGACTGGCTCTCGCCCAGCATCTGCACAAACTTGGTTTCACCGTCTTTGCAGGATGCTCACTTAAGGTGAGTGTGCACTCAACTGTATAAGGGTGGGTGGGGGACATTTTTAGAATCACGGTAACTAGGGCTGTTGCTACAAAACGATTAATCGGATAAAATTTGCACACGTTAACAGAATTAGATTCTGGAGCGCCTGCGTACAAAATGGAGGATAGTTTCTTTGCAGGATAAAGGTGGAGAGAGTGCCAAGATCCTGGAGGACTTCCACTCAGAGCGCATGAAGGTGGTCCAGCTGGACGTGAGCAGCAACGAGCAGGTGAACAGAGCCGCCCACTTCGTCCGAGACAACCTGGAGGACTCAGAGAGAGGTAGAACAATCAGAGTCGACGGACATCTTCGCTTGTCTTGTAACATTTCATGTCCGGGTTGGCCGTCCAGGTTTATGGGCGCTGGTCAACAACGCCAGCGTGTCCACGTTCGGAGGAGTGGAGTTCACCTCCGTGGAAGCCTACAAAGAAGTTTCCGAGATCAACCTGTGGGGAACCATTCGGGTCACCAAAGCGCTTCTGCCGCTTATTCGCCGAGCCAAAGGTGGGGGCAACTAATCTGTCTGAATTAGCGCACAGTCATCGCAAATGACAAGGTTGTGACAATTTGCGGTTTGGAAGACATTCCTTGTGGTTTGCTGCCGTTAAGACGCCACTTGTGATTCACTTGTGAAGTCACAGGCAATATTCTTGGCAGGAGTAATTCTCTTAAGACAGCTCAGCTTTGGGCCACAAGGCTTAACTATTATATTTGGAACAATGCTGCCATTCTGTGGCCTCGTTGTGATTTTTATTTAAATATTTCCTGTAACTCCAATTTTACTACATTGTAGACATCTCGTTCCAGACTAGTCCTATATTTCAATTTCAGGTCGCGTGGTAAACATGTCCGGGCTGTACGGCCGGATGGGTAATATCGCTCAGTCGCCTGTCAGCGTGTCCAAGTACGGCATGGAAGCATTCTTCGACTGCCTCCGCTACGAGATGAAGTCCTGGGGCATCAAGGTGTCTGTCGTGGAGCCGGGGAATTTCGCCGCGGAGATCCTGAGCCGCGACGTCCTGGCCAGCGCGGCCAACAAACAGTGGGCCGAGGCCTCATCGGACGTCAGGGACGATTACGGGAAAGCCCGTTTTGATCAGATCATGGCGCTGATGCGCTCACAGTGCAACGGCGGACAAAAGGATGTGGGTCCCGTGCTGGACGCCATGGTGGACGCCGTTATGTCCAAGCATCCGTACACCAGGTACAACGCCATGGAGCCGTACTGGTGGATCCGATTGCAGCTGATGACGCACCTGCCCTCCGTGCTTTCCGACTTGCTGTACTTCTAACTGGCGACGTGCCAGCTCTTCGCTATTCCTCAGCACTTGAAGCCTTTCACTGATCAAGCCTTAAATTTCAATCCTTATTAAAGAGTAAATTATTGCATTTTATATTGTGTTTGTGGGAGCCCCAGATGTAGCACAGAATGATAAAAAAGGCAGTGTTATCTCAATGGTACGTTTTAAAATTGTGGCTAGCGACAAAGCAATAGAAAAGTACAGTTATTAAAATTAAAGCGATGGCTGTAAACCACTAAACAACCACTAGAGTTCACTCTTCTACAATATTTTTTGATACAAGGCCAGGTGCAATGGTAGCAGTCAAGTGCAATACAAACACTAAACTCTTAGCATGAGAATATTTCCATTCAGGAGCCTACAAACACTAAACTCTTAGCATTAGAATATTTCCATTCAGGAGCCCAAAACTAACACAGCAAGCATAAATATTCTGGTAAATTCAGTGCTCGTCTACACGGGCTATGAATGACGACATAGCTAACTTTGAGGCGTTCAGGTGCTGCTGTTGATTGTTTAGGAAATGAACAAGTGGAACAAATATGTGGCTCTACTGTTTGAATACATACTTGTTGGTTGGTCTCGTCAAAACGTCAGGGCTTTAGATTAAGCTAAAAGCTTCTCAATGGACCCTCTAAATTTTACACTTCGTTCGTCCACTTCTTCCATTGCGGGGAACAGCCATTTTGCTTTAAAAGTCAACGCCACAAGTAAAACGCGGTTGCCTAATTGGAGCGGACCAATCAGTGTTTTCCAAGGTAATAGACCAGGAAGTTGTGGGCGTGGTTAACGTGATACGGAAAGGTAAACAAAAACAAACAAACCCATTTGACTGACATCAATGTTCCCCTTTGAAGGCACTGACAGCAGATGATTTAAACGACATAGAATGTTTGGGCACATTAAAATACAATCGCATGGCTTAGTTTTATGTTTATTACGTCTTTGAAACATTAATAAACTCTTCTAAGTAATAAACACTTGAAGACGATCTCCCCTCCGTTAAAAACAGCATTTAAAGAGCATGACAATTGACAATAAATTTCACAGCACTGCTTTTTATACTATTCCACATCAGCATAGATGTGTTTGCTTCACTCTGGCGCACAGGAAGAGGGGGAAAATAAAATAAAATGTAAGCAGCACAAAAGCACCAACGTTAACACGGGTCACTTGTTTAGAACATTTGTCTCAAGTGGCTACCGATGTTTTTTAAGCAAACTTTTGTTCTTTACAGCTGCTCATGCCGTCTCCATTGGTGCAGAGACAAAAGCTACATCTGTTATATTCAAATCTCAAACGTTGGCAGATTCTGTCATCCTTGTATTTGAACAACCAACATTTACATGAGACTTTTACAGGTCATCTATTGTATGTGGTTACACTGTAAAAACAAATAAACATAAAAATTGAATGAAACGTTCAAACACTTGAGGTGCTCCGGCCGTGATTACATCACATCTGTACGTCCTCTCAACTGTACATGTAGGCATTCACTTCAGGTTTGCAATGTAAGGACACTTGAAAACTACACAACAGGCATTTTATGCAAGGGGGGGGGGGGGGATAAGTCAAGGACGAGCATCCATTAACTCATCCCATGCAACATGCAAAGCTTTAAAGCAGAGGTAGAGAACCTTAATTAAGTCCTCCATGGATCATATGCATGACATATTAGGAGGGGAAAAAATGAGGCATATTTGGGGTTAAACTGGTTTATTTGTTTGTAAAATTGACTGGCCAGCTAAGTAAAATGCTCAGACTTTGGTTGGCCACATATGACCCTAAGGCCATTATGTTCCTCACCCCTGCTTAAAAAACAAATGTCACGCAGCATTACTAGTGAACACGGTAGACCGCCAAAAACAAATAAAACAAAACTTTGGTTGACAGAAAGCTGTGAAGGCACATTACAAAAAAAAAAAAAAAATCTCCCAAATCCTCCAATGTGTTCAAAAGACTCTGCAGTGTCACAATGATGTAAGAGTCATTCATAATAACGGGGCAATGTAACGTGAGTCCTGTGAAAAATTAGATTTTTGCAGGGAGAAAAAGGCGTTTACTGGATAAAAACCTTCCGGATGTTTCATCCTGGAATGTGAGCCAGATCAGCTCATCATAAATCTAAAAGCGGGAATGGACTGGGCTCTTTAGCGAGTCATCGCTCACCTGGAGAACACAGAGATAGTCTCCCCTTCTCCCTGCCCGAGCAGAATTCCAGATGCGCTACTACACGGGACGTCGTTCTCCTCTTCCTTGGCTCCTCTTTCCGCCCCCTCTTCCTCCTTAACCAGATGGACAAATCATCATCCAAAGAAACACAGATGCGCAGCACTCAATCTGGATTACGACACGACACTTTCAATGAGACAAATAACAGCACACTCCCACACTTCCAGCAGATGGACTCTCCCACTTGTAACGTACAGCCAAGCAAGCACATCTAGTGACCTCCCCTACTTGGTTCCCCTGCAGCCATGCTAATTTAGCGCAGTGACATCATCTTTGGGACTCAGTTTAGCCCGCGGCTCTGCTGAGATGACGAATGTTTTGACGACCCCCCCCTCAGGCTTTCCCACCAGACCCATTTCCAGAGCTGCATAGAAATTTGGCAAAAAAAAAAAAAGCACAAGTCTCCTTTTAAGGATGAAATAAATATAATGCAAAAGCCCCCCAAAAAAAGTATTCAGATCAGTTGTGGCTTTGAAGTTTCTGGGATCCCCCTCAAAAAATACAGCAAAAAAATTAAAAACAAAAGCTGTCCATTATTTGCACAACCAAGAGAATCAATAAATATATTTTGGTCGCTTCACTAGCAGATGTTAACACCTTCAGATCTAAATCCGGGGGCTTCATACCGGAGGGGCTTGCTCTATCGTTAAAATAAAAGTCACATTTTAAAAAGTAACAGTTAAAAAGATTATATATACGTTTGCGACAAACTAAATGCGACTAAGCTATGGAGGTGGAAATATACGACTGCCAGCGAAAACATCTGGATCACATCATAAATAAGTGGCCAAGAGGTCCATCGTCTGCTCTCAGGAGTCCTTAGTCTTTTTTTTTTTTTTTTTGTGTCTCCCAACACTCCCAACATTCTTCCTCCTTTCGCGCCTTTTTTCCCGTCCGTCCTCCTCTTGGAATGCTCAACCAGGCCTACAAAGTCCTGATGACGTGTCAAGCCTTCAGTCTTGATGTCAGTGTGTGTTCCGGTCTCTGTTTGTGTGTGTGTGTGTGTGTGTGTGTGTGCGTGTGTGTGTGTCATTTACAAGTGTGTGTGTCAAGATGGGATTGTGTTTTGTGGGGGGGGGGGATCAGGAGGCGGACAGGGCCTTGACCAGATAGAGTTTGTCGCCCTGCTCACTGGTGAAGATAGGCGCTTTTTTGTAGTGTTCCACAAGCTCCTCCATGGAGTTGAACTTGCGCTGTCCGATGCAGTAGAGGCTCTCCTTCAGCTGCACCTTGAAATGCTTGTTCTTGCTCTGCGCCTTCAGCGAGATGGAGAAGTCGTTTGGCTGGAAGACACGACCAATCGGTTTACAGACGAGATTCTCAAAAATCACCCAACGGCGGCCGATATTAACTCACCGATGACTCGCTGTCTCGAATGAGGAAGTCTCCCTCGGTGCCTCGCTGGTTGAGTGCCACCTCCGCCTGGTGGCGCGTCACCTTACCGTAGTACCACTCCTTGCCCGCGAATCGCCCGCTGATGGACGGCGAAATGTAGTCACAGTCGGGCGTGGGCGGGCCGGCGGGCCCCGCCGTGGTTTTGTGGGAGCCCGAGTCCAGCACCGTCACGTAGTTCTTGGGCACCAGGCCAAGTTGGCCGTCGGCCTTGCGGCATTTCCACCACTCGGGGTCGTTCTCGGGCTTCTCCACCACCTCCATCACCTCGCCCTTCTCAAAGTTCAGCTCCTCGTCGTTGTCCGAGCTGAAGGGGTAGAGCGCCTGCACCGTGTGTAAGACCCGGTTCCCGTTGGCCGTGCTGTTCACCACCGCTGCCAGCTTCTCCGAGAGGGACCCCGACGGGTCCCCCAAGCCCCCTCCCCCCGCCGTCCCGTCTACGTCCTCCGTCACGTAGTTGGACGGGAACCAGCCGGAGCGTCCATTGTGGCTGCCGCGCCACCAGCCGTCGCTGCACTTCTCCATCACCACCACCCGGGTGCCTTTGACCAAGGAGAGCTCGTCCTCACGCTCTGCCGTGTAGCTGAACTTGACCAGGGCGGGCAGGTTCAGGTCGTACAGCCGCTCGCCGTTGTCTGCGTACACGTCGGCGTCCACGTTGGAGGCCGTGTCCCTCATGCCTCCCTTCCTGCTCTTCACCTTCCCGATTCCTGGAAAACAAATCAATGGCGAGAGTTAGTTAGCATTAGCAACAAGAAGGTACACATTAATCAGACCAGAGACCTCAAATTGTGTGTGTGTGTGTGTGTGTGGGGGGGGGGGCAACTTCAGTCCAGATCTTATTGAGAAATCCAAATACCGTAATTTTCGGACTATAAGTCGCACCGGAGTATAAGTCGCGCCAGCCATAAAATGCCCAAAAAAGTGAAAAAAAACATATATATGTATATAAGTCGCTCCTGAGTATAAGTCGCCCCCCCACCCAAACTATGAAAAAAAACGCGACTTATAGTCCGAAAATTACGGTAAATGGATTAGCCCCCTGCAAGGGATTGTATTTGAGTTCGGAAGGTCTAGTAGAATCCAAAAAAGGGGATTAGCAGATCCTCTGGCCCACTTCTCTCTTCCTCTGGCGGAACCCTGAGGCAAAGCTTTGGCACGCCTGTGATCTCAGTCTTACCGGGACAAGAATTTCCACTTGGCAGCGTGGCGCGTTCGCAGATGATGCAGGTCATGCTTTTGTTCCCGCTTTCCGGGAGACGGTAGAGCGCTTCCAGGCAGGACTCCGATTGCGACCTACGAAACGGCGCGAACGAGCAACGCAACGGGGCGGCGATCATTCTTGGAGCCAGAACGACTTTGCTCTCAACGCTATCAGCGGGCCGATGACGTGATGTAGGAAAACTCTCGTTCTGATTACGTTTGAAAGACTCGCATAATCAAAAGTCAGCTGGTTGAAATTACACAGGGTGGACTTTCCACAACGATGCTGGCTGGATGGATGACGCGTTTATTTTCTGAGAAGCCGCGGACGAATTGTCCGGAAAGGATCCGAAGCGTGGACAAAACGCGACACGAGTGCAAAGAGGCCAGACCGCTTCCAGGTAGAGCCTGTTATTAGTCACGGCGCCGCGTTTAAGAGCAGACTTCAAACAGGTCAGCTTTACTGACTCATGCAACACTTGTCCTCCAAGTGATGAAACATGTTCAACCGCAACATGCCTGATGGGATGTTTTATCAGGTGCGAGTTGCTGGAAGCCCCGTCGTCACTGCCTGCCGGAGCTCCAAACAAGTTTTTGGGGTCAGCACTGCAGAAATAAAACATCTTTAGCTCTGGTTGCTGAACAGAGAGTTTTAGCTTAACTGGCCGGGTATCCGATGCCTTGTGAGGGATTCGTTTCTGCTTCCTTGTATGAAGCCTTTGCATGGAAAACAGAATAGTGCCTAAGGCCACCTCATTTGATTAGCTGCTTAAACTGGGTCAGTGTGATAAAAAAAAAAAAAAAAAAAAGTTGGGATTTGCATGCAGCGCACAGATCCAGGTAGGCAGTCTTTATTGATTTCTATTTGCATATCTCTACTGACAAAAAAAAGTCAGCATAACATTTGTATGCTAATGAGCATCAAAAAGCCCACAGGAGAATGTTTACTTTTGCGGCACCAGGGGGGGAAGAGCGAACGTGTCCCGAGCGCCGACGGGTGTTTGTTCGGCCAACATGCGCACACAGGAACTGCTTTTGTTTTGTCCCTTTACTGGCAGCTTGTCCATTGTCTGTCTGCGGCCCTCTCGACCCCGGGCTTCCCTTCATTTCAGGGCTCTTCCTCTATGGACGTCAACACCCCGCGTCAGGCTGTCTGACAAAAAGCCAGAACATCCCCCAAGCTTGGGACACAATGGGCTCACTCGGACTGGCTGAAAATTGCAGCATTTTTGCGTAAAGCCTATATGACCCCCCGTAACAATTTTTTACAATCTTAAATCTCTTCTCTTCGTTAATGACTATTTAGTAAGGTGACTGAAAACATTGTCATTTAAGTCATGAGTTTGGCCACTCAAATAATATATCAAAAAGTCTTTACGGCCCAACGCCTTGATAAAAATCAAATTCACCCCTCAGGGAATACGGAGCATTTCGGTATCAGGCATGAAGTGGAATGACAATGCGGTACTTTACAAAGCACATTAGATGTGATAATTATCAGTTCATACATGCCAACTGGGAGCTGTCAACAAAGGGCGACGAGGCGAGCGACCGCCCGCCCGAGGCTGCCGTCAGCCACTTCAGAAGTGCGTCTCGTGAAGTGGCCGGCGTGTTGTCACGAGCGCATTGCAGACAATGAGAAACTTCAACTGCAAATTTGATTCGTTGCGTTCGAGAGACATAGCGCAACGCCGCATTCCACCATCGGCGCTAGCATAAAACATCGGGAACATGCAAGTCCCTGCACAATGATTCAACTTCCTTCTGACTTGTGCACTTCCTCTCCGGCCAGCTCTCCTCCAATACAGCGGAGGTAAGAAATGTGGCTCAAATTATAGAGTTTCCGCTCACTGAGAAACAGGAAAACAGAGGTAGGGGACAGAGCAAACTTCCCCCCCAGTTGCCCCCCCCTCTGGAAAAATACTAGTTTATTAGCTGATCTTTATGTAATCCGTTTCGACAACAACATGGAAGTAGCCTGAGATGACGGAGAAGCGTGCGCGACAGAGAGCCTGTAAAAGATCAACAGGGCTCGAACTAATGACATTCCTCTGATAAGTTTGTGAGGTGCAGGAGATGGCAAGAGGGAACGGGAGGGGGTTGTATTTCAATAGATGGCACCCGACACAATGACCACACTGTTCTACGTGAGCAGCGATAGCTCATGACCGGCGGGCCGTCGGGCGATGCGTGCGTGGGGGCCCTCCCAGAATCAAGTGCCCCGGGGGGGGAGCATGAAAGGAAACGGAGCGTCTTGAGATGTTCCCCAAACAAAAGTGGCGCGCGGGTCTTCAACAGCAACAATGCTATCTGTCGAGTTGCAGGACACGAGTAGCGAGCGAGCGAGGGGTTTGGGGTGGGGGGTTGCGGCGTGGCTATGTACTTAAAAGCAAGACAGAAGGATAGCTGAGGCAATTACAGGCTTCAGCTTGGGCAGAAGGATTTTCAAGGGAATATCCACCCAGTGTGTGTGTGTGTGTGTATGTATGTGTAGGACGCCCCTGCCCCCCCCCCCCCGCTTCCCGTGCTCTACCAACATATTAGCACAAACGTTTGTTTCTAAGAGAAGACTTGACTAATAAAGCTTTAACGGCAAAAAAAGCAAAAGAGAAAACTGGTCAAACCAGGCAAGGCGAGAAAGCTATAAAAAAAAAACTAGACCACCGACGTTAAAGGAGGACCCTGGCATGTACCGAGCAAAGTGTAGAACTTACGAAAGAAGTGTTTGAATAGGTTAGCCATGTCCATTTTTGGCTTGCCGCCGCCGCCCAGCCTCTCGGTATCCGTTGCCCGGCTGCTCTTGCTTCCCACTGCAGCTGTAGAGTTATTCCATGTGAACACCCAGAGAGCTGGGGCGAGGGGGGGCGCCCACTCCCCGGACCATGTGACCGGGGAAGAGCCAATAAGATTTAGAGCCGGGGAGGCCCTCATGGAGAGGGGAAGAAGGAAGGAGCTGGAGGGGTGGGTGCTCAAGTCAGAAGAAAATGAGATGTAAAGACGTAAAAGGAAGGCGTTGAGCTATTTTTGGGTGGCCAATTTTTGGAATTCAAATAAATGTTTTCCTCTTGGCTATCAACCGGGTGATTCATGGACTTGCATGACTACAATAAAATTTGACATGAATTTTCTCCTCCACACACCAAAGCCTGACACATTCTTTTAGGAGGATGACACCACAGCACGCCCAACAAACGTGTTTGTGGCCGTTTTTTTTTTTTTTTTTTTTTTAAATAAAATGTTTCTCACTCAAAAAATAAAAATAAAAGAAGTGATAACCACCCACAATTCGCCAGTTAAAAAATTCTCAAATCCACTAATAGATCAGGTTGGCGTATTTACAAGCTCCTTACGACTGTAATTATAATTTTACAAGCTGCTCGGCGCTCTGCAGCTCAAGTTCGGCGGATGTAAACCTGAGAGCCAAGCGTGTCTACGAGCGCATTTAGTGCGCCGCCCGCTCGTGCAGCTGTTCACCTGCGCTTAGCTCACGGACCAACGCCACGGCAGGTGGGGGAGTTGCGGCGAGGCTCGCGTTACGCGCTTGCACATAACGGGCCGGCTTCCAAGTGCGGCAATAAAACAATCCCGTGCTTGTAAATTAAAAGGTCATCAGAAAGGGCGCCATTAAAAGTCATAGGCGAGATCAAATCGGTTTAGGCCCGTTGCCACGCTACCGGGAAGACAATGTTCCCACAGCCTGAAGATAAGAGATTTGCACACTGTGGCACCAGATACGGGTCAAACTCCACCATGCTTCCTGTAACGACGTGTGAGATCTTTACCTAGTGTGTCCTTGAGGTTCTTGACAATGGAAGCCTTCCTGGCACTGTTCTTCCTCTCCACATAGTTGGACGGCACAAAGCCCGTTTTGTTGGTGGCGTTGCGGACCCTCCACCAGGACTTGGAGTCGTCGAGGAGCCAGAGACGCTCGTTTTTCTTGATGTCCAGCTCCTGGTCCTGCTGGGCCATGTAATCAAACTTGGCGATGACAATCACCTCTTCCGTCATCTTGTGCGAAGGGGAACTGCACAGAAAGCACAAGGAACAGATGGAAGTTCTTTACATGACCTCATGTTAGCTCGTTTTGCAGACGTTTGAACTAAATGACAGATGGATTTGTCCAAATACAATAAAAGGGAAGAATGCGGAATCATTACTCTTGAACTCAAATACTGGATATTTGCTTTCTTTAAGTGAGTTTAGCTGTGTGTAGTAAGTCAAGGCGGGGAAGTTGCTCATTATAAGAGCAACAACGCTGCCCAGGCATTCTCAAGAGGGTCACTACCAGCTTTTAAAAAAAACAAAGAGCAACATTCAATCGGAGGTCTTGTGACAAACTCCACCATCAGCACTGCTACGCTGCACGCGCTAATGTGAAAGGGTTGGCTAGCATTGGCGAGAGCGAGAAGGCTGCTCCGATGTCACGAGCAGCTCGTTGGTTCTACCTTTAATCTCAGCACTCCATGACTTAAGGGACCAGACGCCAATCTCATCGATCGAGAGTTCTTGGCTTGGTTTTCATTTGAGCAACTGATGTTAGGTCTAGGTTTCAACCACAGCTGGCGTTGGGACCAGCCCAGAACATGATCCTTGGGCAAACGCAAGGACCTCGGGGAGCTAAAGCAATTTTCAGCACGATTAGCCACGAGTGGGAATATAAATAAATAATGGCAAGGCAGCAACTGAGATTTCCTCGAAGATCTTTAGGTGTTGAGACATTTATGGGATACAGTCAAAAGACTACGAAAAAAAAAATACAGCACTATATGTAAAAAGTGGTCCTTTGTTTACAATGCCGACATATGTTTTATGTAAATCCATCCGAGTTGTGTGGTAAAATATAAATTATCCTCTTACAACATCCCCTCACGTCATCATGGCCTGTTGACATTTTACTCTTCCTTCTCTTTATAATAGATAATTCAACATTTCAGTCGGCACCCGAGTCTCACTTCCCTTCAGCTACTGAGGCAGCTGAACGCTAACTGCACATCAACTCTGCAGTGACTTGCCGCCGTGCAGATGTAAGGGAGGATCAAAAAAAGAAAAGAAAACCACAGTGGCAGATGCTGCAAGCTAATCGGTCAGCTGCACAGCCAGCCAAGGCCGCCTCTTGGCGAGCCAAAGCCCTAAAACACCGGGGCAGACGGGTCAAACTGCTCCAATGGTGTCGCATCCACAGTCCATTTGCCACACACACTGTAAAGCCAGGCTAAATCCCTCTCTCAGGCTAATTTAACCATTTTAAGCCCCCCCCCCCTCTCCCTGCTTTCTTGAAAAAAAGAAAAATTCACTTTTAGCTGGAATCTTTTTCTTTCCATCATCTCAAAATAATAACTCTGAAAATAGGTCAAGCGAGTGTGCAACAGCACCCCCTTTTGGACAATTTCCTGCACGGAAACTTGTAAAAGCTGTCGTAAGAGGTTGTATTTATTCGGAAAGGCATGTCGATGAGGTGAAAACGGGATTTGCCAGGTATGGAGGGCACAAAGGAAATGATGTGCTAAGTCGGTGGTCCAAGTTAAATAACCTTTGACGTTTGCAAAAAATAGGTCATTATATAGGGATGCCGGAAAACCGGGGACTCTGAAAATAACACAGAGAAGAACGTCAAGTCAAGGTCAACATGGGCAGTCAGACCACATGGAGTGGTGGTTAAGTATGGTGGCAAATGAAGGCTTTTGTGTGGCTTTCTCACTTTCCATCCATGATGGTGAAGTGACAAAAACAAACAAATGAAAGTGCACCACTTCCTGTTACCTGAGGAAAGCCAAATGGAGCCTTGCGGCAAAGCTTTCAGTCAGAGGCCAACTTTTGCACTGAACAACACAGACGAGTGAACCCAAGACAATCAAGTTGTGATACAAGGTTGTTGCTTTGAAACTGACATTACCACATCCAGGAAACCCGCCGCAGCTGCGGGCACGACCCGGTTGTCTCTGCAGCGCCAGCATCTGCCGCCGTTCAAAGACATCTAAAGCGACTCAGTGTTGGATTTCACTAAATGGCCCCTGACTGTCCTAAAAATGATGTCACGAGCAGGCCTGAAGCCTAATGGGACAAATATAGATCCATGTTTGTTAGTGAGCGATGTTGGTGTATTTGCCGCATAGCCAGATTGCTGAGGCACTGACACAGCAACGGCGTGAGCTCACAGGGGCAGACAGTAACCTAATCCCTGTGACAGGCCGCTAAAATCACAGGGTTCTCGCCTTTTGGAATGTGCTCAGTGCGCGCACTCGACCCCACTGGCGCTGCGACACTTCCCGCAATTTACAATCCTGGATTTTTAGCCTGCTTTGGACAGGAGCAATTGAGCCCCGCGAGGACGGCACCTCATGGCTAGATTCTCACAGCAGCATCACAGCAAAGGGGTCATGGGAGACTCGGTGGGTCAGCTGTGAGACAGGAAGTGTGGACGCAAGGCTGAGCGGATGATGGGAAAGTCATGTGCTTGACCAAGCCAGAGATTGTAGCCTCGTTGCATTCGGGAAAACTCCATCATTGCCTTCAAAAGTGCCTGTTGACAATAGCAGATGGGGGTTTGTTGAAATGAATTCGCCGACTTCCGACATCCCGGCTAATACGAGCCCTCGGGTGCTGTCGCGACAGGACTAAATAAGCCACTTGGGAAAAGGAAGTGTGCCTGTTGAAACTTGTGGAAGAGTATCTTGAGAGCGGGAGGCATTCCAGGTTTGCGTGCTGGTGAAACAAAAGTGCAGACAGGTTGGCCACAGATTGCTACCAGCAGTTTGGGGCAATCGCGGAGGACATTTTAGATATGCGGTGTCATTGTGAAACTCAAAATGATGACCACATTTTAGTGCACATTTCCTCATTTTTACACCAAGCCGGCGGTAATAAATGTACAGAGTGAGTCAATAAAAAAAAAATTTAAAAAAAATTGAGAAGGGAAAGTAAGATGTTCTTGTCATTCATTTCAAAATCAAAACATGTTAAATATTTTAGAAGCATTTACGAAGCTTGAAACAAGCTCAAACAAAACATATGGCTGAAAAGGAAACTTTCCAAAGCCACTTTGTAGAGGAGCGCATCTCCAGCTTGTCATCTGACTGTGGAAATTCTCAGCCACATTAGCTTTTTCTTTTTGGGCTGTCACGAATAAGCGCAGTTGGGGCAGATTTGGGGCTGGCGAGCGTTTACACAGAGAAGGCCTGAGCTGACAGAACAGCTAAAAAACAAAAAAATAAAAACAGCCCAGTTGTGGTCTGAGTCAACACCTCTCGGCCTCTGGGTGAGTGGATTAACGTTTTAAAAAAAAAATAATAATAATTGGCCTCGTTGCTGTTGCAGTGTCAACACACCAAACTGAATAAAGCTTTCATGCAGTTACGAATTCTTCAAGGTATGAGAAAGTGAGTTATGTCAGGACCTGGCAGCCCAAGAAAAAAAAACAAAGAAAATACAGCCCGGCCTCTAAAAATCCAAAACGTCTCTCTCTTTCGGGGTTCCACATCCAAAATGTCTCAATGGGCAAATAAAAAACAAAGAACTCAAATTGGTCTGCAGTAACCATGTGTGAGGTCTTCCTAACCTCCTACGAGAACGCGTTAAGTCGACCAAATGTCTCTCACTCCCCCCTTTGAAAAACTGAATGAGAGACTGTCAAGAGGATCGTCAACCAGTCAGACAATAATTACACAAACTATGAGGGACTATTAAAGCTACGTTGACAGAAGTATACATAAGGATAAAGTTATACAGAAGATCTGACCATAAATATATGCATTTAAAAAAATTCAAATAATTGACGCGCCCTTACAATACCCATTGGAAAAAATACCTGGGGGAAAATAGAAAAAAAACTAGGGAAATATAAAACTTTCAACCTCATAAAAATGTTTTAATCACATAGATCTATAAATGTTTTTTCCAAATTAAATAATGAATTCAACGAGAGCAGAGGTCCCCAACCACCGGGCCGCGGACCGGTACTGGTCCGTGGGTCACTTGGTACCGAGCCGTCAAGCCGCACAGGAATTATTTTTTATTTATTTTTTTAAATCGACGAACAATTAATTCAGGTCAAGACGCTCGTCCCGGTCACGTGACAAGTTTTCCCAGTCGAGCCCGCAAAGCTAGCAAAAATGAGTAAGAATTTATTTTGAAAAATGTAAAAAAAAAAAAATTGGCGATTCTCTCCCAATTACATCCGTCGGTTCAGGTCAAGACGCTAGTCTCGGTCACGTGACACGTCACCTCAGTCGAGCCCGCGAAGCAAGCAAAAATGAGCAAGAAACAGAGATGTTTGGAAATCTTCTTAGGAAAGGGAAAAAAGCCCAATGAGGAGACGGAAGAAGAGGCTACGACTTGTAAGAAAAGGAAAGCTGCATTTAAAAAAAAAATTCTGGAGTCCTACTTAAAATATGGATTTATCGCCACAGGTGACTCTGACGCGCCAAGCCCACTCTGCATATTATGTGGCGACAGGCTAGCTAACGAGGCAATGGAGCCTTTAAACTGCTTCGACACATGGAGACCAAGCATCCTGCAATAAAAGACAAACCTTAACCACTTCGAGTGTCATTGTCTCCGATTAGATGGGACCGGCTCGTTTCTGAGAAACAAGCTCAGTGCTCCCACTAATTCAACGTAATGGTGAGTTGTATTAATAAAATTTAATAAACAATAAATAAATAATTACTAAAAAATAAATAAATAAAAAGTCGTTTATACTTGTTTTTGTGCTAGTCGTATCAATTTATTTCATCGTATTTATATATTTGTTATAAATGTATTATTTATATAAATGTATTATTTATTTATGTAAAGGCCGGTCCGCGAAAATATTTCTGACACGTAACCGGTCCGTGGCGCAAATAAGGTTGGGGACCACTGAACTAGGGCGTCTCATTGGAAAATGCTAGACATTCGAAGATGCTAACTGCCTTCTTTCCCCATCAGCAAAATAAAAATAAAACATATTAAGACAATTGCGACAATTTAACCTGCGGTAACTTCCTACAAGCACGTCGCGTTACGTTGCTACGCCAATAATACGACTGTTGAGTTTTAGTAACAGAATAAGGTTAATGGAGTCATGAGAAAGTAGCCTCTGGTTAGCCACGTTAGCCGCCGTAGTGATGGAAGGTTACGTACGGTGAAGTGAAAAAGAGCTAGCCTCGGGGCTTGTCTCGATAACAAGCCTCACTGCGGCACCACTGATTTTACAAGTCACGCCTTACCTACCTTCTTCTCGCCGACAGCCACCTTTTTTTGTCTCTCCCTCCCAATGCAGTGCTCCCCAAACCGGCCCGGAGACGTCGTCGGAGAGCGGCCAAGTTAAAGATTCTCCACGTCAAGGGGCTACGTTAGCCGCCGTTGCAAGTAGCATGGCTGTGTGTTTGCAAGCATGTCATAGCTCGGCGGCGTTAGCTTATGCTAGGCTAACTGTAGCTAGCCTCACCGCAATCTGTTCAGACGCCAGGTCCGACCTACATCTCTTGCCATTGGCTGGTTTTAGGAATGAACGCCCTTCTGATTGGACGAATGGGTTGTAGGCAATCTCTTGACATCTGTCGACGTCATTGCACGAACGTAATGATTTTGCACACATTATTAGAAAAACTGGCAAGACATTCTACGTTAACAATTTTTAATTTAATCTTAAATGGGGAAAAAACACAAAAGTTAAAGTTTACGTTCCCCTAAACGTATTTGATTGAAAAAAAATCTGTTAGAGGTAAAATCTTTTTTTTGCCAAATTCACATTTTGGATTTGAGGTGATCAACATTGACTAAGGAAGCAAACATGCAACGTGACGTATTATTTATTCTAAATTCAATTAAAGTTGTACCGATTGTGATGGAGTTTATCGCGACTGTGAATGTTTAAAAACTGAATTATTTCATAAACCAACACTAAATACTTTGTGATGTGTAAAAATGACATACAGTCAACATCTGTGCTATGACTGCTGCAGCAGTCAAAATGAAAACATGGTGTGTGACATAAATGCATCCCTCTGCATAGTAGTCATGTTTAAATAATGTAAACTACTAAATTACCTTCATAACAATTAGCATTACGTTCACTCACTCTAGGTGGAGAATAAAAAATGAGTCGGGTGCGCTCTCTAACGAACATTTTGGTAAGTACACCCTCACAGATCACGTTCCCTCTGGGAAATAGAGGCTTTGCAGTCACGTGGTTTTATCACGTGATTTTGTGACCAGCTCAGTGGCCTAGTGGTAGAGTGTCCGCCCTGAGACTGGAAGGTTGTGGGTTCAAACCCCGGCCGGGTCATACCAAAGACTATAAAAATGGGACCCATTACCTCCCTGCTTGGCACTCAGCATTAAGGGTTGGAATAGAGGCTTTGCAGTCACGTGGTTTTATCACGTGATTTTGTGTTATGCCGCCATCTTGGCGGTCAACTCGTCAGCTCGTTCCTACGTGTTTGTATAGATTGTCTGATTTCTGCGCTACGTTTTCACCGATTTCATCCGAATTATGGCTGATTTGCTATCCAACGAAGTTGGGCATTTGGATGAAGAATCCAAGAAACGTTACAGAGAGAAGTTGAACCTTGTTGGCACAACGGATCCGTATCTTTTACCGAGAAGCATGCTAAAATCGCCTGAGCATTTTGCAACAGCCGACCTGCCTGAACTCTCATATCCAGATATTTATAATTACCTCGTCGATTCACCATCTCCGTACACTGGAAAGGACCTTAAGGCATACAAGAGTCTGGATGCCTACAAGTATTTTACAGCAGGTTTTGTGCATGATGGGCTGATATGGCAGATTCCAAACAAGAATCGATTTCTTCTCATGACCAAGGTAAGGAAAAGGCACGCACATGGCAGTAACAGTGCGGTTGTGAAAAAACTACTGAAGTGATTCTAATGAAAACTCACATTGATAAGCTTTTTTTTATTACAAAAGGCCTCTTGTTCAAAAATGATTGATTCAGGAGAAAATTTACCAAATGCCAGGTAAAATATGCATAAATGGACAGTAAGAGGTCTAGCCTTGTATATTATATCCAAATTACGGACTGATACTAATATAAGGTATGTCATATTATCTGTTTCAGGTAAAACACTCTCAACGGATGAATGATCCTCCCCTCAGACCTTGGGTAGCAATAGCGAAAGATGGTCAGATCCTGTGCTGCCACTGTACCTGCATGGCTGGATTGGGTGAAACATGTTCACATTCAGCAGCATCCCTGTTCGCCCTGGAGACATTAATACGTATGAAGACGGCCACTTCATGCACATCACTACCTTGTCAGTGGCTGAAACCATCAGCATCGCGCATAGAATATGCTGAAGGATGCAATATCGATTTTGCCCGTCCAGCCCAGAAACGAAAGTCAGAAGTTTCAACTCCTGAGGAAAGTGCTGCGAGAAAACTGCTGAATGTTCCTCCACCAACTGAAGAGCAGAAAGCTGCCTTTTACAAGGCTTTGTCTGAATGCGGTGGAAGACCAGCAATTTTGAGCATTGTCCCTGACTATGCTGACAACTTTGTGCCAAGGGCAGTGAAGCGAAAGCTTCCTGTACCTCTCTCACAGCTGTACGATTCTGGCAACATGAAACTCAGCCCAGATGAACTTGCACTAAAATGCCGGTCAGAGCTGGAAAAGTTACATTCCATTACCAGAGAGCAGGTTTGTATTTTTTTCGCACTTGGTAATTAATATATATATCATGAATAATTTATTGTTCTCCAACCTGTTACAAATAATCTAATCATAGTGAAAACAATTTTTATTCAAATGTTTTTCAGATATCTGCGGTTCAAGAACCTTCATATTTTGACTAAGATGAGGTGCAATCAAATTAAACGTTGTCATCATAATCATGTATGATGGCAGACCAGTCAAAAACGTTACTTTGTCATCATTACCCTTGAAAGATTCTTCATTCCATGTACAGCGTTTAAAATTGTCCTTCAGTTCATCCAGTTCTGCACGCAGATTTTTACACTCTGCAGTGAGGGAATCCATTGCTTCCCCAGTGATATCCGTCTGTGTGGCAGTAGTCACCATGCCTTCTTTTCCAATCTCAGCGTGCACCACATCTTCACCAGCGGGTAGTTGATCATTTTCACAAGGAACAGACTGGGAAATATTGACAAGTGCTGCTGCTGCTGCCAATGCCCTCTCGCGGTCTCTCTTGCGCTGCTTGAGATTTTGTCTTCTCTCAAAAATCTCCATTGAACATCTGAGTTTTCATTTGTGATTTGACTGGGTATGCTCAAATATACTTGGCACATAGTCTGGGGATAGTGGATCTTCGCTTTTTGCACCTGAAACAATTAAACAATCACATTATTCATAATGACTACCATAAATAAACAAATCAGGGGTGAATAGTTTGTTTACATACCTGATATGAAGTGCTCATTGCATATCCTCGTGTAAATCGTAGGTTTCCATTGTTCACGACGAATCGCCGCGATCCATTTATCACGTTTTTTCATGTTCGCCGGAAATCTATAGAAGCTAAGATTTTGTTTATCGCCTCGTCTATTGTTACATCCAACAGCACAGCAGGTATCGGGCATTTTTAAGCTCAAATAGCAACAAGAAACAACAAGAAAGCGTGTGTGTGAGTCGTTGACCGGCACTGAAAAGTTGACCGCCAAGATGGCCGCCAAGCTAATGTGGGTAGCTTGATGACGTCAGCTGCAAAGCCTCTATAGCGCAAACCGGCTGACTCAGGAGTCAACGTGAGTCACGCTGGGTAGTAACAGATGGCCACATGTTATCATCAGAGGGCAGGGTAATTTAATAAGGGCCTCAGGGAACATGTTTTCAACGAGTAAGAAAGCAAACAGAAGCACGCCGATGTCAAATACATCGCAGAGCTCTTTGGATTAGCACTTTGTAGACGAGAAACTTAGGAAAAATACAGTGAAACCGCAGAAGTTGAACTGCCCAATGAAATCATTCATCTGGCATGACTGTGACTGTTGTGTTCTTATGTATAGGTTAACTTCAGTTCAGAATGTAAAAAAAGTTCACCTTCATAGGTTGTTGGTATTTGCGTTTATTGTTCAACTGTGACTGGATTAAATGAGTTGTTGACACACCGCATGATAAAGACATCTGACTGACGTTATGCTTCAAAGTACCTTTAGAATCTTAAAGGAGACATATTATGGAAAAACTGACTTTTTAATTGCTTGAATACATGTTATTGGGTCTCTTATATAATATATAATATATAATATAATCAATATTTATGTATAATATGTCCACTTTAATACAGCCGCAAAATAAAAATGTTTCCTTTATGCTGACAATTTGACATGAACGTATCAGAGGGGGGAAAAAGATCACCTTACCACATTGTTTCCATTTTACGTACAAATATTAAGACGTTAGTTACATGACTGGAACTCTTCCAACGACTGGCACGACAATACAAAAAAAAAATCATCTGACATTCTTTGAATTGCACAACCAAGCAAACACTGTAAACCAGCAGTTCTAAAATATTTTGGGTCCAGGGACCCCTAAATTATCACCTCCAAGTTAGGGCTCATGAACGTCTCTGGGATCCAAGGACCGCAGTTTGAGAACCACCGCCAAAAACAAGGAAGACTAGGACCAAGATAAATCTCATTTGATGGGAGAGTCGAGGATCTCCTGGTAATCCTGCCGGACGGCCCTGCTCACCCGGTACAGCTTGAGCCCGGTGAGGGCGAAAACGCTGATCATGATGACCAGGGCTCCAATCACGTCGTACACCGACGGGATCATCCTCAGCACGATGAGCTGCAGGAACATGGCCACCACGATCTCCAGGTGCTGCACGGTGCTCACTAAGGCCGGGTGGAACTTGTTGAGGGCGTAGTAGACGCCCAGAAACGCCACGGTGGAGCAGATGCAGATCCCGATCAGGTAGCCCCAAGTCTCGCCGTCGAGGGGGATGATGGGCTCCTGCATGATGAACATAGTGGACGCGCCCCAGACGGTGCCCGTCCAGCCGAAGGTGAAGAGGGCCGTCCACATGCTCACGCGCTCCTTGATAGCTCTGTAGACGATCATGGAGAGGGCGGCGGTCAGGCCGGCCATCACTGTCATGGTGTAGCCGAAAGCCTCCTTCCAAAAATTCAGCCTGGACTTCTGCTCGTCCGCCACGTTGGGCACCATGACCAGGCACAGGCCGAACACGCTGCCCACCACTGTGACGATGTCCGTGTATGCCAAACGCTCATCCAGCAACAGGAAAGCCAGCACGGCGCTGAAGACGGTGGTGGAGGCACGCCACATGATGGTGCCGTTGCTGGGCGGCACAATGGCGAAGGAGGTGTAGGCGCATGTGATGGAGATGACGTTACACACGCCGTAGAAGAAGAGACGCAGACGGTAGCCTTTGGGTCCGAAGGGTGCCTCGTGGTGGTAGAAGACCACCAGGATGGAAAGCACCTGGATCACCGAGCGGATGAAGAGCAACTCCAGGGAGGGCACCTTGGAGCGGTCTGAAGCCAGACGGGTGATCAAGGCCACGCAGCCGTGAGCGACCGCCGCCCCGAAAAGGGCCATCCAGGTCACCCTAGACGCCAGCACGTTGGCCTCGCCAAAGCTGGCCAACTGCCCACCAACCCCCTTGTCCCTGGGGGTGCTGGACGGCTTGGCTTGGGTCTCCATGGATCCAAACAAAGTCCTCCCACCTTTGCTCTCTGCCATCAGCCTCTTCCCTACGGTAGCTTCGGCGAACGTGCCAAAATCTTCGAAGGAGGGGGCGTCATCGTAGCCCTCCTCGCGCGGCTGGGGGAAATGGGTGGCGTACTTCACCGTCACCGTGTTCGGGTGAATCTTGACCCGCTTTTTGGAGCCGTACGGCAGCGAGGACGACGACTCATCCATCTTTCGTCAAGAAGCCAAACTTAAACCTGAATAAAAAAAAAAGTGAGAGCTCGTTAGCATGTCCAATTAATCCATTTTGAAAATCTGCAGATTTCATCACATTTGGTCTTATGTTTAAATATGTTTCTCATCTCACCCGTGATTATGCCTTCACCTAATTGGCCAAGTCGAGCCATATTTGCATATTTCTTCACTTGTCCACACACACAACAAAAAAATAGCACAGCCGTTGACATACATACAAAATGATATAAAGCGCATGTGTCAAATGCAGCCAAATCTGCCCTGCCATCATTTTTTGTGGCCCACTCATGTAAATCAAGTGAGTGCACTTCATTTTTCATCCATCCATCCATCCATCCATCCATCCATCCATCCATCCATCCATCCATCCATCCATCCATCCATCCATCCATCCATCCATCCAACCATCCAGCCATCCATATTCTTCCGCTTATCCAGGGTTGGGTCACGGGGGCAGCAGCTTTACGAGGGACTCCCAGATTTCCCTTCTCCCCAGCCACTTCATCCAGCTATTTCCGGGGGATCCCAAGGCGTTCCCAGGCCAGCCGAGAGACATAGTCTCTCCAGCGCGTCCTGAGTCATCCACGGGGTCTCCTACCGGTGAGACATGCCCGGAACACCTCCCCAGAGAGGCGTCCAGGAGGCATCCTGATGAGATGCCCGAGCCACCTCATCTGGCTCCTCTCAACGTGGAGGAGTAGCGACTCTACTCCGAGTCTCTCCCGGATGACCGAGCTTCTCACCCTATCTCTAAGGGAGAACCCGGACACCCTGCGGAGGAAACTCATTTTGGCCGCTTGTATCCGGGATCTCGTTCTTTCGGTCACGACCCATAGCTCGTGACCATAGGTGAGGGTAGGAGCGTAAATCGACCGGTAAATTGAGAGCTTTGCCTTTTGGCTCAGCTCTCTCTTCACCACGACGGACCGGTACAGAGTCCGCATTACTGCCGACGCTGCACCGATCCGCCTGTCGATCTCGCGCTCCATCCTCCCCTCACTCGTGAACAAGACCCCAAGATACTTGAACTCCTCCACTTGGGGTAGGATCTCATCCCCGATCCGGACAGGGCATTCCACCCTTTTCCGACCAAGGACCATGGACTCGGATTTGGAGGTGCTGACCCTCATCCCGACCGATTCACACTCGGCTGCAAACCGCTCCAGTGAGAGCTGGAGATCACGGCTCGAAGAACCCAACAGCACAACGTCGTCTGCAAAAAGCAGAGACGCGATGCGGAGTTCCCCAAACCGGACCCCCTCAACGCCTCGGCTGCGCCTAGAAATTCTGTCCATAAAAATTATGAACAGAATCGGTGACAAAGGGCAGCCTTGGCGGCGTCCAAACCTCACTGGGAACGAATCCGACTTACTGCCGGAAATGCGGACCAAACTCTGGCATCAGTGATACAGTTGGCTCGGCACCCCGTACTCCCGAAGCACCCTCCACAGAACCTCCCGAGGCTTCACCAGCATGTTAATTTTCCAACACGTGGTGACAGCTTCCTGGACCTGGTCTACACTACACATAAAGGAGCTTTCAAAGCCGCCCCCCTCCCCCATATTGGACTTTCTGACCATATCACTGTTATGCTTATGCCCGCATACAGACAAAGGGTGAAAGCATCCAGGCCGGTTCGCAAGCGGGTAAGAGTGTGGCCTGAGGGTGCCTCTGATGCGCTTCGAGACTGCTTTGGCACAACTGACTGGGATATGTTTAAGCAGGCGTCCACTTGCAACAATCGGACAGACATAGAGGAGTATACTGACTCTGTTTCCTCTTACATCACGAAGTGCATTGATGATGTGACCCACACAAAATTCATCGTCACTCGGGCTAACTGGAAGCCATGGCTGACGGGCTGTCCTCAGGTTGCTGAGGGCCAGGGACAAAGCCTTCAGAGCTGGCGATGAGGCTGGCTTGAGAACAGCGAGGGCCGACCTGTCCCGGGGTATCAGGGATTCAGACCATCACGGACTACAAGCCCGCGCCGCAGAGCTGTGAGGGCAACATCCATCTGCTCAACGATCTGAACCGCTTCTTTGCTCGCTTCGACGCTCAGAACAGCACTTGCCCGCTGAAGTCCCCTCCCCCTCCACACGAGCAGCCCCTGTGCCTCTATGTCGATAGCGTGAGGAGGACGCTTGCCGCTATCAACACCCGTAAGGCGGCGGGCCCTGACAACATCCCAGGTCGAGCGCTGAAGGACTGCGCTGGGGAGCTGATGGGTGTCTTCACGGACATCTTTAACATTTCCCTGCAGCAGGCCATCGTCCCATCATGCTTCAAGGCTGCCACCATCGTACCTGTGCCGAAGAAACCTGCTCCGTCCTGCTTCAATGACTACCGCCCCGTGGCACTGACGCCCATCATCATGAAGTGCTTTGAGCGGCTTGTCATGGAGCACATCAAATCCATTCTCCCCCCCACCATAGACCCCTTCCAGTTTGCGCACCGAGCCAAACGGTCCTCTGAGGATGCCATCTGCTCTGCCCTCCACTCAGCCCTCACCCACCTGGAGATAAGGGACTCGTATGTGAGATTGCTGCTTGTGGACTTCAGTTCTGCATTCAACACCATTGTACCACAGCGACTCATCAGCAAACTCGACAAGCTGGGCCTCAGTACCTACCTCTGCAACTGGCTACTGGACTTCCTCTGTCAGAGGCCTCAGGTGGTACGAGTTGGCGACAAAATCTCCGCCAGCATCACGCTGAGCACGGGGGCCCCCCAAGGCTGCGTGCTCAGTCCGCTGCTCTTCACCCTGCTGACGCATGACTGCACTGCAACTTACAGCAGCAACCGCGTGCTGAAATATGCCAACGACACGACTCTGATGGGTCTCATCACCGGTGGCGACGAGACTCAATACACCTTCTGGCCACGTGGTGCAGGGACAACAACCTCCTGCTGAACGTCAACAAGACCAAGGAGATTGTTGTTGACTTCCGGAAGGGTCACACCCAACACCTGCCACTGACCATCGACGGTGCTGTGGTGGAGAGAGTGAGCAGCACCAGATTGAGTGAGGACCTCTCCTGGTCCACCAACTGGCGAAGAAAGCTCAGCGCCGCCTGTACTTCCTGCGGAAACTCAGGCGAGCAAGTGCTCCTCCGGCCGTCATGACTACATTCTACCGTGGCACCATTGAGAGCGTCCTCTCCAGTTGTATTGTTGTTTGGGGTGGTAGCTGCACTGAATACAACATGAAGGCCCTGCAGCGCATAGTGAACACGGCTGGTAAGATTATTGGTGCTACACTCCCCTCCCTGAAGGACATTTACACCTCCCATCTCACCCGCAAGGCGACCACGATTGTGAGTGATGTGAGTCCCCCCGCTCACTCTTTGTTTGATCTTCTGCCCTATGGGAAGAGGTACAGGAGCCTGCGCTCCTGCACCACCAGACTCACCAACAGCTTCATACTCCAGGCTGTTAGGATCCTGAACTCTCTCCCCCCTTCTGCGTAGCGTCCTGTACTTTTGCGCTATATTCTGACTGTCTGCTGTATGCACACTTGCTCCATTTTTGCTCCTCTTATTTATTATGTTATTTGTTTATTTATTATTTATTCATCACTCTTATTTATTCATTGTTTGTGCCCTCTTGTTTTTACATTTTGTGTTGTTTACTTGTATGTATATTGTGTACTATGTCTTGTCACCGTGGGATAGTGGGAATGTAATTTCGATCTCTTTGTGTGTCTTGATATGTGAAGAAATGGACAATAAAGCAGACTTTGACTTTGACTTTGACATGGTCGAACGCCTTCTCCAAGTCCACAAAACACATGTGGACTGGTTGGGCGAACTCCCATGCACCCTCGAGGATCCTGCCGAGGGTGTAGATCTGGTCCACTGTTCCACGGCCAGTCTGAAAGCCACACTGCTCCTCCTGAATCCGAGGTTCGACCTCCCGACGGACCCTCCTCTCCAGCACCCCTGAATAGACCTTACCAGGGAGGCTGAGGAGTGTGATTCCCCTGTAATTGGAACACACCCTCCGGACCGGAGGGGGACCCCCTTCTTAAAGAGGGGACCACCACCCTCGTCTGCCAATCCAGAGGCACCGTCCCCGATGTCCACGCAGTGTTGTAGAGGCGTGTCAGCCATAACAGCCCCACAACATCCAGAGCCTTTAAGAACTCCGGGCGAATCTCATCCACCCCCAGGGCCTTGCCACCAAGGAGTTTTTTAACTACCTCAGTGACTTCGAGCCCAGAGATTGGAGAGTCCGCCTCAGAGTCTGCAGGCCCTGCTTCCACAATGGAAGGCGTGTCGGTGGAATCGAGGAGGTCTTCGAAGACTCACGATGTCCCGAGTCGAGGTCAGCAGCACGCCATCCCCACTGTAAACAGTGTTGACGTTGCACTGCTTCCCCCTCCTGAGACGCCGGATGGTGGACCAGAATTTCCTCGAAGCCGTCCGGAAGTCATTGTCCATGGCCTCGCCAAACTCCTCCCACGCCCGGGTTTTTGCCTCAGGAACCGCCAAAGCCGCGTTCCGCCTGGCCATCCGGTACCTGTCAGCTGCCTCCGGAGTCCCGCAGGCCAAAACGGCCCGATAGGACTCCTTCTTCAGCTTGACTGCATCCCTTACCGCCGGTGTCCACCAGCGGGTTCGGGGATTGGCGCCACGACAGGCACCAACGACCTTACGGCCACAGCTCCGGTCGGCCGCCTCAACAATGGAGGCGCGGAACATGGTCCACTCGGACTCAATGTCCCCCGCCTCCCCCGGGACGTGGGAAAAGCTCTGCCGGAGGTGGGAGTTGAAGCCCTTCCTGACAGGGGATTCTGCCAGACGTTCCCAGCAGACCCTCACAGAGCGTTTGGGTCTGCCAGGTCGGACCGGCATCTTCCCCCACCATCGGAGCCAACCCACCACCAGGTGGTGATCAGTTGACAGCTCCGCCCCTCTCTTCGCCCGAGTGTCCAAAACATGCGGCCGCAAATCCGATGACATGACTACAAAGTCGATCATCGAACTGCGGCCGAAGGTGTCCTGGTGCCAAGTGCACACATGGACACCCTTATGTTTGAACATGGTGTTCATTATAGAAAATCCGTGTCGAGCACAGAAGTCCAATAATAGAACACCGCTCGAGTTCAGATAGGGGCGGCCGTTCCTCCCAATCACGCCCTTTCAGGTCTCACTGTCATTGCCCACGTGAGCATTGAAGTCACCCAGTAGAACGATGGAGTCCCCAGAAGGAGTGCTCTCCAGCACTTCCTCCAGGGACTCCAAGAAGGGTGGGTACTCTGAGCTGCCGTTTGGTGCATAGACACAAACAACAGTCAGGACCCGTCCCCCCACCCGAGGGCGGAGGGAGGCTACCCTCTCGTTCACCGGGGTGAACCCCAATGTGCAGGCGCCCAGCCGGTGGGCAATCAGTATACCCACACCTGCTCGACGCCTCTCACCGTGGGCAACTCCAGAGTGGAAGAGAGTCCAGCCCCTCTCGAGAGGGCTTGTACCGGAACCCAAACTGTGTGTGGAGGCAAGTCCGATTATGTCTAGCCGGAACTTTTCTGCCTCGGACACCAGCTCGGGCTCCTTTCCAGCCAGAGAGGTGACATTCCATGTCCCAAGAGCCAGCTTCTGCAGCCAGGGATTGGACCGCCAAGGTCCCTGCCTTTGGCCGCCACCCAGCTTACACTGCACCCGACCCCTTTGGCCCCTCCCACAGGTGGTGAGCCCATGGGAAGGGTGACCCACGTTTCCTTTTCGGGCTGTGCCCGGCCGGGCCCCATGGGCGAAGGCCCGGCCACCAGATGCTCGCCTTCGAGCCCCGCCTCCAGGCCTGGCTCCAGAGGGGGGCCCCAGTGACCCGCGTCCGGGCGAGGGAAAACGAAATCCATTTATGTTTTTCTTCATAAGGGGCTTGTGTGAGCCGTGCTTTGTCTGGCCCCTCACCTATAATTTATTTTCCTGCTGAATAGAATCTTTTTATTTTATTTTGATAGAAATAGACAAGTTCATCCGGTTTCATTTAAATCTGTGAAACTTGTGTCAGGGATATTGTTTTCTTGACAAATCCCCCAAATGACCATCAAACATTTCTATGCCCCACCCACATGTTGGGAAAATCTCTTTTGATGATCAATTTAATATTTTTTTTGTGCAAGTGGTCATAATATTGCGGTGTACGCCATGCAGCCTCACGTAAGCGAGTGGTGTGAGACTGATTCAGTGCGATGGGGGTGACGTTACATAAGACGAGCACACATACATACACAACACCACTGTAGTCCATTTATAGCATGGCAACACTAAGAGATAAAAAGGTTGAAAGGGCAAAAAGCCAATGAGCGCCTCCCGTCTCTTTTGCTCGTGACATATTAACATTAATAATTCCTTCTAAGTTCCGTGTCGGGCGTCAAGACCACCAGGGGGCAGACACAAGCTATTATTCGCCTCTGAAACAGTAGAGCTCAGCTTTATTACAAACGCACGTTGTCAAATATTGATTGCTCGTAATATACGAGAAAAGACATTTTCATCGTTATGGAGGAGCAAAAGCACAATGCAATGGTTAATGCGTCAGTGGGTTTACGATAAAGACAAAAAGGATGCGCTTTCTAGGAGGAGTCAATTAAAACACATTTTGCCACACACATTTATAATCTGAACCGCTCATATACAGAAATAAATGCCCTACCTTATATTCTTAAGACTGCTCCGGGTGTCATAAAAGAAGATTTGGCGTAATTTCTCCCACCAGCCATTTCTCCATGCATCTCCAACCCCATCCGACAAGTGGAGTGGAGCGCGCGTCTGAACGGAGCGTGGAGGTGGGGAGGGGGGTCGCTGGGTGCGCGCTCTCGACGCTCCTCTTGCTCCGAAACGTGGCGCTCTTCAGGGATGATGAAGATGATGAGGATGAAGCTGAGGGTCTGCTGCTGGTGATGCTGAGGCTGTGTATGGAGGACAGGGAGGGAGTGAGGGGCGGGAGGATGTCCCTCCTCTTCCTCTTTCTGTGGTGCTCCAGCAAACAGAGTTTTGGGGTTTATTGATGACGGAAATATGACGTGATAGCTTACTTGGTGGAGATTCTTTTTAATTACCTTGGCGATGATGACTGGTGGCATAGCAACCAGAACATAATGCTGCTGTTAGGGTTAGCAAAGAAAGGCAGAGTCTGCCATGCAGAAGGTTTATCTGCATGAAAGATGATTTTTTTAATAATGCGACGACACGTAAATTATTTGGAGAGAATGATGCCTTGGTATGGGCTGCTGTTTGGCTAGCAACTGACAGCCATTAATGATTTAAAGGGTGATTTTTTAATGATGATTTTTGTTCTAAATTCTCAAGTGTGGGGTCATTTTTAATCTTTTTCTCAGATAAAAAAATATATGTATAGTGTATAAAAATCGCAAGCTACTCAAGTAAACATTGTCACATGTTTTTAAAAGAACCTCATGAGAGCTGGAAGTGTTACGCTAACACCTAAAGGGAGGCCCATGAGCTATTCGTAAATGACGCCTTAATCTTCTTTTTTTTTTTTTTATGTGGAGTCACATCTTGCAACGATTGAGATAATTCCCTCTTGACTCCTCTCATTAAACACAATTAATACAAATCTAACAGGATCATATTTTGGCTCAGCATTGAAGCCACCTCAAGGGCCACTTTAATTATTACCGACATAAAGGTACCGCATTGAGAAAGGTGGCGTGATTCATCAGCGTGAAAGCAGGGGTGAAAATATTTATCAGAGAATATTGACGGCCTGACGTGGAGCAACCGCACCTGTGATGAAAGGTCGGCCGTAAATTTTTGACGGGGGAGTTTGAAAGGACTAAAATGAGATAAGGCGCTCTATACAGCGAACACGAGCTGTGATTGTAATAAACGTCAGACCGCCTGTCATGAAATGCCATTGTCGCCTTTGTGGACCTAAAAAACCAACAAGGTTTTGTTACATTTTTTTATTTCTATTTATTCCCATGTGTTGCTTTTATGACATGACTCAGAATGAAATACAGTCAAACCTCGGTTTTCGACCACAATCCGTTCCAGAAGGCGGTTTGAGAAGTGAATCGTTCGAATTACGAATCTATTTTTCCCACTACAAATCATGGAAAAATTTTAATCTGTTCCAAGACTAAAAAAAACGCCTTTTTTAAGCATTTTTTCATTTGCGCATTTTTGTCCGATCGTGCAACAGCAGTGCGCCACCGACCACGCAACTGCACAGCGCTGGTCGCATTATTGTGACAGAGCCGTCGCTGAAATTAAGAAAATATTTTTAAAGTCCTGATGTACTTTCCAAATTTTAAGTGGACCTCTGCGCAGGGAGCTTAATTTGGTCCGATTGCGCAAATCTCAAATTTTTTGTTCGAATTCCGATTTGTTCTGTCATGAAGAGAATGGAGCTGGGCGACCAAATGCAGCTTGGACCAGGGTTTATGGAACGAACTGAAAAGACAGACTATAGATGCTCGACTAGGGACGAGAATAACTGAACAGAAAGACGAAACAAGACGAGAACAGACATGTAACTAGAGAAACAAGAAACAAGAAGACATAAGACGCGAACAATCTGACAGGGAGTGACACGCAGACAGGACTTGAATACAAGACAGTTAACGAGAGGCAGGTGACGGCAATTACACTGATCAGAGCACAGGAGGGGAGGGCCGAGCACACAGACACGCGAACCAAAACTATGACATTAAAACAAGGAAACGAACTGTGACAGATCTTGACATGTTCGAGAACCGGGACGTTCGAAAACCGAAGTTTGACTGTAACTTGTTTTTATCTTTTCTTTATCTATTATTTTCATATTATGTATTATTTGTGCCCTCTCTGCATCCATTTCAACCTGGTGATCCTGAAAGGGGGATCCTTCCATCTGTGGTCCCTTCTCAAGGTTTCTCATTTTCCCCTGGCAGGGGTTTTTGAGTTTTTCCTTGCCCTTTTGGGAGCTTAAGATCAGGGGATGCTTTGAGAATAATTGTCAATTTTTGTCTATGTGAAGCCCTTTGAGACTGCTTGTGATTTAGGGCTATATAAATAAACTTGACTTGACTTGACTTGACAATCTTATGTGTACCTTTATACATGATTTAATTCTATTGATATATTTGGCTAATGTGGTTTGCATTCTATTTTTCATGTGTTCGGTGGAATTGGGCCTTTTGCATCATTTCCTTCAAAATGCATTGCCGCAGAACAAAGCGAGTGTGTGTGTGTGTGGGGGGGGTAATAAAAAAACCATCAGCGGTAAGTGAAGCAGTCTAAGCTGAGGTAATTAGTTTGACCTACAGCCAATTGATAAGCGTTAGTTGGAATATAATAAAAAAATAAACGAGGCGCTCTTACCGTCTGTTCGCTTCCATTTGAGATAAATTATCCGAAATTAAGTTGTATACATAATAAAAAAGCTACTTTAGCTCAGAATATGGTTGACGTTTGGTATGACAAACAACGATGCTAGTTTTGGGCCAATGGCAGATCGAGATCAACCCCTCAGACTTGATTCTATGAATCATATATGCAGGGAGAGGTCAACACTTTCTAAATGGGGCCTTTTAAAATATGCATGAAGGGAAGAGGATTCCAGCAATCCCTCTGTGTGTTTTTTCTTTTTATGTTTATATGTATTTTTTTTTTCCACCATAAAACCGCAAAGAAAGGGAGCTTGAAAATTGGAGTCTGGGGCTAATACTAATAAATGAGCAGGTTAGAGTGATCAAATAATTTGTAATTTTTTTTTTTTTAATGGAAGTTGCAACCATTGGAGCAGATAATTTTTTAAACACATTCCCCCCCACTATGCCGTTATCAACTCATTGGAGCAGTGCAGCCCGAGAATAAATTATAATTGGAACATGGCGGCAGCCGTTCTTCATTTCCTTTTTTTTTCTTTCCGCTCAAATTGAACGCAATCTGTTCTGAGACTGGTCCAACTACTTCTAAAACACAATTTGTCATAGCGAAAATGATGTAAAGTGAATTCATTAGGGCAGAGCTACTTGTGGGAGCAAAGGAAAAACATGAGATAATTAGATTTTTTTATGAGTATAAAAAATCTAATGATTTTATTTAAGACCTGCTCAAAATCATAATGGGGAAATTCTGGCGTTCCGTGTCACTTGTAGCGTGGGAACACTCTGAAATCCCTCACTGAATTATTGGGTTTGTTGGCTCGCGCTCTCCCCGTTTTATCGACCCATTACTCAGCTCAGGCGTGAGTGTATTTCACTCAGACATTCAATCTGACATTCATTGCTTTTGCGAGAAAACACACACACACATAAAAGAAACAAACTGAGAAGGAGGCGCCAGCGTGTTTGATAAATGACCTACATAGCACATGACACACATAATATCTTCATTAACAATCATCAGCTGCAGAATGTAATCGCAGTACCATTACTGACCACGAGAGGCAGCAGAGCCACAGGGGAAGGAGACCGGCGTTAAAATATATCAAAGAAAGAGTAATCAAAATGAATTGGCCTCTTACGTTTTTCATCACGTTCCAGTTTGAAAGGGCAACATCGTGATGTGAAAATTGATCAGGTTTCCGATGAACAAAAGTGCTAACCCCCTACCAGGAGGCAGGATAGGAGGCACACTTGCTTTTGTGTCTCTGTTGTTTTTCTTCTTTTACCGAAATCCCCATTATGGAGGATTGCACTGACTCACTGAAGAAGTGGCGAAGCAAAGTGCTTGTTTCTGGCTCAGCTCCTCTTTGTATTACAACCTGAGCGTCACTGAACTGATTGCTTTATTTATTTATTTATTTATTTATTTATTTATTTATTATAGCCCCTTATTGGCTGTCTCTAGGGTCTCGTTTATTGAGGGGGGGTGCTTTACGCAAGCAGGAAGCTGTCAACAGGGGCGGCCTGGCACACTGCGCAGCATTTAAAATGCGACATCTGGGACATTGTGCAACCCAGCGATATTGCAGCCCGAAACATTTTGGTAATCAGGTCACGTATTTTATTCCGTTACGTTTCACCGCAGAGCTTTTTATGTTGGGTGTTGTGACAAAAGAAGTGAGAGGAAAATGGAGATGACATTGATAGCTGAGACCAAATTCTGCATGAGTCACGCTGAGTGACGCTGATGACGTGTGTGGATAGTTTAGGTAAGTGCAGCCTGTCGTGTAGAAGCTGAAGCTTTATCTGTCAAATTAAAGCATCTATTTGTTTTCTTTTGATCGTATTAATTGGCTACCAGGGGCAGTATAATATAGCCAGATAGATATAATACACAAAGAGGAAATTCACTACTCCAGTACGTGACTCCAAAAGTGGCAGTAAAGGTATTTTTGCAGGGGATAAAGAATATATATGCCTGTAAGATATTTGTATTGTTCGTCTACATGTGTTGCTGCACCTTTGCGGTTCAGATAGCCACACAACATTGATGCTAGTTTGTCTATGGGATTTTGCATAGTAAGTTAGCATTAAGCTAGAGGACGTCATGGTTTCCGAAGCGGCTTGGTGGCGCACTGGGTAGCATGTCAGCCTCACAGTTAGGAAGGTGCGGGTTCGATTCCACCTCCGGCCCTCCCTGTGTGGCGTTTGCATGTTCTCCCCGGGCCCGTGTTTTCTCCGGGCACTCCGGTTTCCTCCCACATCCCCAAAACATGCTAGATAGGCCGATTGAGCACTCCAAATTGTCCCTAGGTGTGAGTGCGAGTGCAAATGGTTGTTTGTCTCTGTGTGCCCTGCGATCGCCTACTGCCCGATGACGGCTGGGATAGGCTCCAGCACATCTGCGACCCCCGTGGGGACTAAGCGGTTCAGAAAATGGATTGATGGATGGAAGTTAGCATTAAGCTAGAGGACGTCATGGTTTCCATAAAATAAAAAAGTTTGTGGAAAAATATCATGGATCGATATTTGCCTTCACCTTGTGACAACAGAGTGAAAGAAATCTGAGGATTCTATCAATAACTGGGGACACTTAAGCCTCAACAATCAATTATCGTGAAGGCAGCAAAGACACATGGCGGTAAATCCACAGCAGCCATTGTTAGGGTTGATAGATTAGTTTGATCCTATGCTTATGTTGGAATCCCTAACCCTAACCTGTAATAATTAACCAAATGTGTCCTGTCTTAACAAAATAGTAGAACAAAGTGCTAAGATCTTTTGAACTGATTGGCCAGCTGCAGAGGAAGCAATCAAAGTTGTTCTGTTTACACAACATCGTAATGATTTGACGTCATTAAATCCATCGATCGAATCCTTCATCCTTTATGTTGTAGTGTATTTTAATTTAGGTCTCATGCAATGTATATTTCACTTCTAAGCTTAAGTGTGACCAGGTCACGCGTGTTAGGGTTGATAGATTAGTTTGATACTATGCTTATGTTGGAATGTAACCTGTAATAATTAACCAAACGTATCCTGTCTTAACAAAGTAGTAGAACAAAGTGCTAAGATCCTTTGAACTGATTGAGCTTTAGAGGAAGCAAGGAAGCTAAGATCTTCTGTTTCCCTCAACGTCGTAAAACACCCCTGCTCTGATTTGACCAGAGGCCAGGGGTCTCACCCCCATCCTGTCCACTCTCACCCCTACCCTGTTTCTCTCAATAAAAATCCTCTTGCAAGAGGCCTGAGTCAGACCTCATTCGATCGTCGCTGTATGCACAGCGACGATCACAGCAGCCTGGTCATCCTGGAAGAGGGATCCTCCCATCTGTGGTCTCTTTTCAAGGTTTCTCATTTCCCCTAGTTTGAGTTTTGGGTTTTTCCTTGCCCTCCTGGGAGTTTAAGATCAGGGGATGCCTGAGAATATTTGTCGTTTTTCACACATCCTGAGTGTTGTTAGTCACCTAAATGTTGAACAGAGGCTGTGATGTACCCAAGTCAAATTCCTTGTTTGGCATGCCCAAACATGGCGAATAAAAATTCTTGAATCTTGAATGACTCTCCACTTGCAAGTGCTTAAAAGGGCATACTGTCTCCCGTGTGGTTCTTGCAAAATAAGTTAGAGTGATCACCACTCTAACATTTTGGTGCCGTGACCCGGATCCCTCACATCCCCATTGCTGATCGACGGAGGACGATGTGCTGCATTGTCGACAAGCCAGCGTCCATTAGGAGGACCTGGAAAAGAAAGACCTGGGAAGAAAATTCTTCGCTGGGCCAGCATCTTAGGTCTGCCTTCGTCTGACAACAGTGGATTGATGGGATCCGAAAGTGCAACGGACCAGGGGACAAGTAAGTAAAAGCCCTAAAGTAAAGTTGTGGTGAAACGCGTAAAAGGTAGAAGTGCACGAGATATAGTTTGGGTTCAAGTCCCAGTGGAAGGAACAGGCTAATAAAAGCAGAGCTTCTTTTTCGTTCATCGAAGAAGTGCGTAGATTCTTCTTTGTCTGTTTTTCCAAGCTAAGGGATCGGGCTTGGGTTAGTGTCCCAGTGGAAGGAAGGTGCTAAGAAACACAGAGGTTCTTTTTTGTTCATCAAAGAAGAGCGTAGATTTTTCTTTGTCCGTTTTTCCGGCCAAAGAACAGCTTGGGTTCGACACCCAGTGGAAGAAACGGGCTAGATATAAAACAGAGCTTCTTTTTCTTAAATGAAGAAGGGCGTAGATTCTTTTTTGTCCGTTTTTCCAAGCTGTTTGCCTGAAAGTTGTGTGGTTGAGAGTGTGACTGGTAGGATAAATTGACTAAAAACAGTTCTAGCATTAATCCACGGTAATAACATAGGCTAGAAATTTGTTGAAAGGTCAATTTAAACCTGCATTGAGGATCCTCAAAAGAAAAATTATGAAAAAAAATTGTAAAACCTAAAATACCAAATTGAAATGGGAAATAAAAACGGTAATTCTCTAGCCCTTGAAGGAAATGAGAAGTACATGGCGAGTAGATTTCTTAATTGTATGCAGTACATGCCGAAGTGGATAATGCGATAATGCTGATTAGCTGAACGTTTTTCACAGAAACTTGATGATTTGACCGTCGAAAATGCCTCACAAATGATGAATACAATGATGTTTCTGTGTTTTTATTTTTATTTTTCTATCTTCATTATATTTTCTTGCTTATGTTTGTCAATCGGGGTGACATAATCATATGATAAACAGGAGGGATATGTTAGGGTTGATAGATTAGTTTGATCCTATGCTTATGTTGGAATGTAACCTGTAATAATTAACCAAATGTGTCCTGTCTTAACAAAGTAGTAGAACAAAGTGCTAAGATCTTTTGAACTGATTGGCCAGCTGCAGAGGAAGCAATCAAAGTTGTTCTGTTTACACAACATCGTAAAACAGCCCCCTGCTATGATTTGACCAGAGGCCAGGGGTCTCACCCCCATCCTCTCCACTCTCACCCACACCCTGTTTCTCTCAATAAAAATGCTCTTGCAAGAGGCCTGAGTCAGACCTCATTCGATCATCGCCGTATGCACAGCGACGAATGACTCTCCACTTGCAAGTGCTTAAAAGGGCATACTGTCTCCCGTGTGGTTCTTGCAAAATAAGTTAGAGTGAGCACCACTCTAACAGCCATGACTTCCAAGTATCAATTAAAACACACACACGAGTTGCAAGGGTCTTTATGTGAATGTTTTAAAGAGCATATTAACCTTAACCTGAAATCCTTCAATGCTTCCAGATTCAATTAGGATGGCTGTTCCATGTATCTATCTTGGTGTTTGCGTGCATGAGCAGAGAGACGCGACTAATGGCGACCGGCTTTGGAAACTCTAGAGCACACGTACGCCCTCACGTATATGCCCGTATACACACACCTGCCTATTCTGTTTGCATCCCTCGCTGGGTAAACAAAATCCTTTTTTGCCCGGAGGCCTGTCCTCTCATGCAATCACCATTACCGTCTAACGTCATCGAGCCACATCTGCTCACGCGCACGCAAATAACCACCTAATGTCATACATTCAAACCAAAGATGGCCGCTGATTTGACGGCGCATTAGCTTGTGCGGTCTCAAGAGTGGGAGAGAGCTTTGAGGGGGCTGCCTGCAGATTTGCTGTCTGGACTGACCTGATAACAGCATAAGTGTGTGTCTCCCAATTGGGGCTTCAATGATGACTCATACTTCCAAGCCAAAGAGGGGAATAGTGAAAATAAAGTGACGTGGGTTGGGACGTGCTGTTAATATCCCAGCTGAAGCACTTCATTAGGTACCGCATCATCTAATGACATCCAAAGCAAGTCTAACTAATGGCGTGTAGACCTCCGCCAAGCCCTAGTATACTATCATCACTGTCCCAATACTTTTGGAGATGAGTGTACAGCCTCTATTGTGCTGTTTTAAAGCTGACGCGCGTCCAACATGCATCAAGTGTCACACCACATAAAAACACATTTGTTCAGCTATCAGCCAGATCGAGCCTTTTTCTCATCGTATCTTTTTTTTTTTTTTTTTAAACACACATTTGTCAGTGGCCGCAACAATTGTAGCCCATGTGACTTTATGCTGCTACCATTCTACAGACACCTGATAACATCTCACAGTTTAGTCTAGCCATAATTGCTTCCCACATGTCAGCTTTTCAGGCGTTGCATTGTATAGGGCAGTGGTGGCCAACCCGCGGCTCGCGAGCCGCATGCAGCTCTTTGGCTAGTTTCATGCGGCTCTTTTACGTTCATATCAACATTTGTGTTTATTTTTCGTGCGTATTTGCTTCGCTTGAGTTCAATATGGTATTTTGGTCAAACGCGCATGCGCGTGAGGTGAAATCCCGCAAAGGAGGAGGGACAAACAGAGCGATTGGTTTTGCTGGCTTTTTAATGGATGGCGACTGTGACTACGGGGGCCCATTAGGTCCAGAAAAGCTGACAAGACGCTTGCCAAAATGGCAAGGAAAAAATGCACAGCTAAACGAATATATGACGATGAACACAGCACGTTTTTAACAGAGTTAAAGTTGTTTTTTGTTGAACGCTATGGCAAGCCATTCTGCTTCATATGTCGGACATCATTGGCGCATTTAAAAGCTTCAAATGGGCAGCGCCACTTCAGCTCACTTCATGCCAATATCGATAAGGACTTTGCAAAAGGGACTGAATTTCGCAAGCACAAGTTTGGAGACTTTGAAAAGTCAGGCAGAAAAATAGGTACAGTTTTTCAAAAAAATTACGAAGCACTCAGAGACTGTCACACTTGCATTGTTTCAACTGGCTTGGAACATTGCACGGGCTAAAAAGCCATACAATGAAGTGGAGTTCGTTAAAATATGCCTCAGTGACGTTATTGAAATCTTGTCTCCTGAAAACGACGAACTCAAACGAATGGTCTGTCCCGCCACACATAGTAAGTGAAAAAACTTATTATGTTTTTGTTTGTGGAATTTGTTGAACTGAGAGTTTGTCTGTGTGAGACAATGCACACAATGTTCATTGTTGAAAATGTGGTCTTTGGTCTGTGGTTTTAGTACTGTAGGAGTCAATTTGTCATCATGTTGGTGCGTGACATAATAATGTCACACAATAAATTTGGCTGAGCAGAGGGGTGTGTGTGTGTGTGTGTGCGTGTGTGTGTGTGTGTGTGTGTGCGCGTGTGCGCGTGCGCGCGTGTTTGTGTGCGTGTGTGTGTGTGTGTGTGGGGGGGGGTGTTCATCTGTGCTCATGTGTATGATGTGGCTCTTTGCGATGACACAGTAAAAAATGTGGCTCTTAGTCTCTGACTGGTTGGCCACCCCTGGTAAAGGGTGTTTCATAAAGTACGCAGTTTTTAAAAATGCAATAAATCAGCCAAAATCGATGCAAAATTCAAAATTTTTATTTAATTTCATTCAACATATACTTCAATTTAATAATGAAAAATGATATCGAGCATATGTCCACCTCCACTTTCTCTGCAGGCAGTCATCCGATCGTTGAAATTAACGATAACTCTTTTGCAGACGTCCCTGTCGATTTCGCCGATTACCCGTTGAATTTCCATCTTCAGTTCGGTAATCGTTTGAGGTTTGTTCACGTAAACTTGTGACTTCACATATCCCCATAAAAAGAAGTCACAAGGTGTGAGGTCACATGACCTCGGAGGCCATTCTTGGTCGCCGCCGCGAAGTGAGATCAGACGCTCAGGGAATTACGGTTTCAACCGGGCGATTTTCTGGTTGCAACTGACCCAGATTCTTCGAATTTCTGTACCAACCTCGAAACTGTTGTTGCGGTCGGGGCATTGTCACGTCCAAAGATCTCGCGAAGTTTACAGACAGTCTCTGCGTAGCACTCCCCGTTTTTGTGATGAGTTTTCACAATAAGAATGCGTTGCTCGATACTGAACCGCTCCATGGCTACAAAATGGAAAAACGACAAATGGTCTTCTAATCGGAGTGATAATAGATAACGAAAATGATAGGAACAGTGCTGACAATCTTCAAACAAAAAAATCCCGCGCAATTAAAAAACTGCGTACTTTATGAAACACCCTATATAATGAAGAGCCTGCTTTACTGTATGCAATGTATACATGCATGTATACTGTATATATATGTAGGGCAGTGTCAGGCATGCACTGTCCCTGTAGGGTGAAAGCTTGTCAGAAAAATGAGGTTAACTCGAAGAGGCAGCTCACTACCCCCGCTGCCCACCCAAATCGGGTCAAAACCGGGCCCGGCCAGTGGCAGTGAGGGTGTCACGGCAAATATGTTGCATGGTTGAAGGATGGCAGGGAGGTGGCGGGGGGGCTATGTTTGAGGGTGCTCTGCTCAGGCGTGTGCATTGACACTCGCCTTCAGATGTAAAGGGCGACTCGAAGGAAGGGCGGATGCGGCTTTTGCATTCGTCACCGCTCACAGGCCACTTCGTTAGGTACACTCAAGCTGCTATGGCAATTAAGAGAGAAAAACATCCTAAAAAAAGGAATTATTGCATTCTTAAATGACGTATCTGTCAAAAAATATATTTGTGTTTTTTCAGGTGATTCATGAAACAACACAATGTTGCCATGGACACCTTTGGGCATTGTCCAAGCCCCGCGGCATCACAGCTGTAATGCTCGTAGCCATGCAGCCTGAGGTCATAATGACGACAAAAAAAAATAAAAACGCCCTCCTAATGAATTTAGGCCTGGCAGAATGAATGTCATTACAAGCCTTGGAAAGCACACACGGGCACTCGTTCCTTGGCTGTGGTATGTTTGCTGCGTGTAGAAGAAGACAAAAATGCCTCACAGAACATTCATGTTTTTTTTATTTGTCAGGATTACCATAAAAAAAAAAAAAGAAACTGTGGTATATTATTACAATGGGGGAGTAATGATTTGATACATTGCTGAATTTCCCTGTTGTGGAAAGTGGAAGAAGCAAAATGATAATAAATTGTGCTCCGTCTGTCCTTGTGAAGGACTAACAATGTTCGGCTAACAATGTTATGTGTTGCAAAGTTTAAGTGCCTTCAAATGAGCTTTAACCACTTTACAATTACCCTGGAGTGGTAAAATATATTATTATATTACAAAAGCAACCTGACTAGATAAAATATCATTAGAGATAGCACATTTTTAAGAATTTAAAAAAGAAATGCCAACATGTAGCAATGCAAGCAGGTGCACAAAAACATTGAAGTGAACAATGAGACATTCTCTCTTTTTCGCAGATTACAACAAATCCGTCTCGTGTTTCATCCCCACATGCTTTTTTTCCTCCCTCTTTCTCTCTTCTTATGCCCATCCCCCCTTTTCCACAGAGGAGTGCCCTGCTAAATAATAGAGGCTCATTCGCATCCCTTCAGCTGCATCTCACACTACTCTGGTTCTCTTCATTATGTCTGGCAGGGTGTCATTTTGGGGACGGGCGGGAAATTAGGAAGATATCACGATGACGGGGATAGAATGATTCACCAGGATTAATATAACTACAAAAACATAAACACGATACAGATGGATTATAGCATTGCATTTTGTCCTGAAATATTAACAGACTTAACACTTCATGCCTTCATGAATCATAAACCAGTCTTGTTTCACAGTTGGATAAAGGCTGTAGCGGCAAAAATATGTGTTTTGCTGACACCTTGTGTCTCAAAGTGGAATTTCAATCAACTTCCGAAAGAGGGACAATTTGAACTTGTTTCATGGCTGGTTATTTTTCTTAAAGTACTCCATAAAGGACAAGCACAAAGACAAAACTTATTGCGCAACAATTTAACAAATGCACGAAGTTGTCAGGATCGGAATGGAGCAGGGCGACTGAATGCAGCTTGGACCAGGGTTTATTGAAGGAAAAGGTAGTTGGAAGGGAGGATGAGGGGAACAAGACCAACAGAACCGGCAAACTAACATAACTTAACGGACCGACCGACAGACTGGCCAACTGAAACAGAACTGACAAAGACAGGAACCAAGAAACAAGAAACAAGAACGATCCGACAGGGGAGTGAGGGGCAGACAGGACTTAAATACAAGATAGGTAAGAAGAGGCAGGTGACTGATTACATTGATTGTGAGGTAACACAGGAGGGGAGGGGCGACGCGAACAGAAACCATGGTAACGTATAGAGTCTATACGAGCTGGTGGAGGAGGTTGGTCCAGGCGCTGGTCGCTGAAGTGGTCGGATCGTTCTGTCAGGATCAGAATGGAGCAGGGCGACCAAATGCAGCCTGGACCAGGGTTTATTGAGGGAAAAGGTAGTTGGAAGGGAGGATGAGGGGAACAATACCAACAGAACCGGCAAACTATCCATCCATCCATCCATTTTCTGAACCGCTTAGTTCCCACGGGGGTCACGGGAGTGCTGGAGGCTATCCCAGCCGTCATCGGGCAGTAGGCGGGGGACACCCTGAACCGGTTGCCAGCCAATCGCAGGGCACACAGAGAGAAACAACCATCTGCACTCGCACTCTCACCTAGGGACAATTTGGAGTCTTCAATCGGCCTACCAAGCATGTTTTTGGGATGTGGGAGGAAACCGGAGTGCCCGGAGAAAGCCCACGCGGGCCCGGGGAGAACATGCAAACTCCACACAGGGAGGGCCGGAGGTGGAATCGAACCCGCACCCTCCTAACTGTGAGGCGGACGTGCTACCCAGTGCGTCACCGAGCCGCCTTACCGGCAAACTAATGTAGTATATTTTTATTCAGGTATCATGCAATGTATAGTCCACTGGTAAGCCTAAGCGTGGCCGGGTCATGTTCGGGTCATGTTCGGGTCATGTTCGTGCGGGATTGTTTGGGGCTTGGTCCAGGAATGTAGACTTACTGACACCAGACACAACTGGTTTCCATTAGCAACTGACAATGTATACACTGTGTAGAGTTGGGGAGGCAGTTTGGGGGGTCATAGGTGATCTAGCAGCCCTCGTGTTCATGACAGAAGTAGAATAAAGAGAGGCTTTTTTTTCTATACAATATATCAAATAATATACTATACTATATACAAATCTTCAATATGCTCTTTTATGTTACGAGGTGGTATTTGTCTTGTGACATGCAGGTTGAAGGTAAATTCTAAACATTTTTTATCTTTACAATGTCTGCAGGATGCTGCTGTTGGATCTGCCAATGTTGAAGAGGAGTTGGCAGGGGAGGTCATGGAAAGCTACATGCCGCAAAACAAAGATGGGGGTCAGTCGATGTTGGTATTGTGATTGAAGGCATCATTGTCTTGGGGATCTTCGCAGAGCCTGCTGCTATCTGTTGGGACTGACCTACGCATTTAATCTGCGCTACTCAAATTCTGGAAACTGAAGGAATGGGGTCGAAATACAAAAAGTCCTACAAAAACAGATATGCTCAAACCTCATTGAATAAAGTACATAAGCAGACAAGTATATTCACATATTAAACCAATAAAAGAAACATTTTAAGCATATAATTATACCTGCATACCAAATCAATAAAGAAGACATAACGAGACATTTTTATATATGGTAATGACAAAGGATTTTATAACTTCATGATCTGATATGTATTTCTGTGCACTTTGAAATAAATGTTTTTTGATATATTGCCTGAATAGCATAATGACCCGTAAGGACCTACCGTATTGGCCCGAATATAAGACGACCCTGATTATAAGACGACCCCCCCTTTTTCAAGACTCAAGTTTGAAAAAAGACTTCTTGAACACAAAATTCAACTTTTATACAGAAAATTATTACATCTTAAACAAATGATTATAACAATATATTTGAGAGAAAAAGCACGTTATTATGCCTCATTCAAATCATGCAAAAACTGTCTATCACATCTTAATATCTGAACATTTAAATATGTAAACTAAAGTGCAATCACATTTGTAAATGAATAGCTTCTGGTTTTTGAAATGTAAATAAACCAATCTACTGTGATAAAACAACAAAATTGCAATAACTGCACTGTCACATCATACATCAGTTTTTGTGAGGATCTGTGTGTGCAGACTAAGACCTTCTGCACGTACAACAACGACAAACCTTGGTTTACACCGAACCTCAGGAGGCTGCGCAAAGTCAAGGAGGAGGCCTACAGGAGCGGCGACCGCGACCTGTTCAAGCAGACCAGACCTGAAGAGACACCTCTCTGCCAATCCTGATCCCTCAACAGTGTGGAAAGGTCTGCAGAGCATCACGGGGTACAAGAAACGAACCCCCCGTCCTGTGGAGAGCCCAAGGCTTGCTAACCAGCTAAACAGGTTCTACTGCAGGTTTGATCGGTCCTCCCACACAACGGGACTTCCTGCAGCACAATCTACATACTCACCTCTCCCCACAACTACTCTGTCCACACCTCTATCATCGTTGTCACCCACTCTCTCTGCTGAACCACCTGAAGGATGTCACGGGGCCCCTGCTTGACCCCCTCCAGTTTGCCTACCGGGCAAACAGGTCAGTGGATGATGCGGTCAACATGGGACTGCACTACATCCTGCACCACCTGGACACCCCAGGAACGTACGCCAGGATCCTGTTCGTGGACTTCAGCTCGGCGTTCAACACCATCGCTCCTGACATCCTCCAACAGAAGCTCATCCAGCTTGCGGTGCCTGCCTCCACCTGTCAGTGGATCACCAGCTTCCTGACCAACAGGAGACAGCGTGTGAGGCTGGGGGGCATCACATCTGACACCCGGACCACCAATACTGGAGCCCCTCAGGGGTGCGTCCTCTCCCCACTGCTCTTCTCTCTCTACACCAGTGGTTCCCAAACTTTTGCAGGCTGGCGCCCCCTTTGGCTCCCCAGTGAATTCCTAGCGCCCCCCCAAGGCACATATGGAAACAAACACCTCTTTCTTGATATTTGGTTTGCTGCAATTTGAAAAGAGAAAGATTAAACACAAATGTGTATTTCACAAATAAAACCCAATTTAGTATTTAGTAAACCAATTTATTTTTTAGCAGTTTTAACTGCCTGGTTAGTTAGCCTGTCGCCACATATTAGCTTTGCGGGCTCGACTGGGGAAACATGTCACGTGACCGGGACGAGTGTCTTGACCTGAATTAATTGATCGTCGATAAAAAAAAAATTCTGTGCGGCTTGGCGGCCCGGTACCAAGTGACCCACGGACCGGTACCGGTCCGCGGCCCGGTGGTTGGGGACCACTGCCCTAACCAGCTCAACACAACACAACACGGCGCGTTCTGGCGAGTCCCCAATTTCATGTTGACTTGAACTCAAGATGATGTTGACCGCCAGAATGCGGTTTTTATTATAAGATAAAATTCTGAACATTACAAGCTTGAAATTACAAACCTGAGCTTTTGCTTTTGTAGTCTATGCTGTCGGATCTGACTGGGCCAGAGCGGCGTGTTGTGTACAAATCGACTGCCGCCCCCCTACCGCCCCCCTACCGCCCCTTTCTTCCTCACCGCCCCCCCAGATCTTTCCACCGCCCCCAGGGGGGCGGTACCGCCCACTTTGGGAACCACTGCTCTACACCAATGATTTCTCCTCAGGTGACTCTCCTGTGAAGCTCCTGAAGTATGCAGACGACACCACTCTCATCGGACTGATCCAGGACGGTGATGAGACTGCGTACAGACAAGAGGTGGAGCGGCCGGTCCACTGGTGCAGCCAAAACTACCTGGAGCTGAACCCGCTCAAGACCGTGGAGATGACAGTGGACTTTAGGCGAGACCCTTCACCACTTTTACCCCTCACTATCCGCAGTAATACTATTCTCTCCACAGACACCTTCAAGTTCCTGGGAACCACAATCTCTCGGGACCTGAAATGGACCGGCCACATCGACTCTGTCCGGAAGAAGGCCCAGCAGAGGCTGTACTTCCTGAGACAGCTCAAGAAGTTCAACCTGCCGCGAGAGCTTCTGAAGACCTTCTACACTGCCATCATCCAGTCTGTCCTCTGCACCTCCATCACTGTCTGGTTTGGATCAGCCTCCAAACAAGACAAGCACAGACTGCAACGGACAATCAGGACTGCAGAAAAGATCATTGGAATCAACCTCCCATCTATCCAAGACTTGTACCTGTCCAGGACCAGGAAACGTGCAACGAACATCTCTACAGACCCTTCTCACCCAGGTTGCAGTCTGTTTGAACTACTCCTCTCCGGACGGCGTTATAGAGCTCGGTACGCCAAAACCAGCAGACACAGAGACAGCTTCTTCCCCCAGGCTGTTGCTCTGATGAACTCACACCACTCTTAGAGTCTCAGAGTCATTACTGTGCAATAACATCCTGCTCTTCACACCTTTTTTGAATTTGTCTACACTGTTTTTGCCATTTTTTACATGTCCTGAGTGTTGTTAGTCACCTAAATGTTGAACAGAGGGTGTGTTTTACCGAAGTCAAATTCCTTGTTTGGCACGCTCAAACATGGCGAATAAAAAACTCTTGAATCTTGAATCTTGAATTAACCATCAAAGTGAAGTCTAACTCTAACTGTAGTTTTGAAACAAATCTGAATAAGGAAAAACATTGTAATAAAATAATGCAAACTGCTACCGCTATTGTTGGGGAGCCTGAGGACTGTATAGGGCAGGGGTAGGGAACCTATGGCTCGCGAGCCATATATGACTCTTTTGGTGACTGCGTCTGGCTCGCAGACAAATCTCACATTTGTTTACACAATCGAAGTCAGAAATAATTTTGTTATATTATCAAAGTAAAAAATAGACTGACTGAAATCAAAATGTTCAATTAGCTTTCAAAATATAAAACATGATCACGTTTGCAATCCATCCCATCTGTTTTCTACTGCTGAAATCCATGGTTAAGTCATATCAGCCAATCCCAGCTGGCCTTCGGTGTACAGGGTGACGCCAGGTCGGTCAAAAAAAAGCACGATTTTTATTAGACAATACGGTACCTACGGGGTCGTGAGAGATAAAATTCCACCCGCTTTATTTAAAATTTCAGCTAGCTAGCTGGTGTGTCAAAGTCAAAGTCTGCTTTATTGTCAATTTCTTCACATGTCAAGACACACAAAGACATCGAAATTACGTTCCCACTATCCCACGGTGACAAGACATAGTACACAATATACATACAAGTAAACAACACAAAAAGTAAAAACAAGAAGGCACAAACAACGAATAAATAAGAGTGATGAATAAATAATAAATAAACAAATAACATAATAAATAAGAGGAGCAAAAATGGAGCAAGTGTGCATACAAGCAGACAGTCAGAATATAGCGCAAAAGTACAGGACGCTACGTAGGAGGGGGGAGAGAGTTCAGGATCCTAACAGCCTGGAGTATGAAGCTGTTGGTGAGTCTGGTGGTGCGGGAGCGCAGGCTCCTGTACCTCTTCCCAGAGGGCAGAAGATCAAACAAAGAGTGAGCGGGGTGACTCACATCACACACAATCGTGGTCGCCTTGCGGGTGAGATGGGAGGTGTAAATGTCCTTCAGGGAGGGGAGTGAAGCACCTCCGGCCGGAGGAGCACTTGCTCGCCTGAGTTTCCGCAGGAAGTACAGGCGGCGCTGAGCTTTCTTCGCCAGTGATGCCGTGTTGGTGGACCAGGAGAGTTCCTCACTGATGTGCACCCCCAGGAATCTGGTGCTGCTCACTCTCTCCACCACAGCACCGTCGATGGTCAGTGGTAGGTGTTGGGTGTGACCCTTCCGGAAGTCAACAACAATCTCCTTGGTCTTGTTGACGTTCAGCAGGAGGTTGTTGTCCCTGCACGACGTGGCCAGAAGGTCGACCTCCGACCTGTATTGAGTCTCGTCGCCCCCGGTGATGAGACCCACCAGAGTCGTGTCGTCGGCATATTTCAGCACGCGGTTGCTACTGTAAGTTGCAGTGCAGTCATGGCAAGCAAGCAAGAAAGATGGCGAAGAGAAAGAAAGATGGCGAAGAGAAAGAAATATGACGATTACCGAACATTTCAGAGTGAGAGGACCGAAGAATTTGCATTTGTGGAGAGAGGAGGCTCTGCTACGTGCCTCATATGCAATGACAAAATTGCATCAATGAAACGCTCCAATATCAAGCGCCACTTTTAGACACGACATGCTACATTTGCACCCAAATACCCAGCTGGGGACAGCAGAAAGCGTGTGAAGAGCTCCAGAGTAAGGTCCATGCGAGTCAACAGCAACTCCGTGTATGGACCAGACAAGGTGACTTCAATTCAGCTAGTTTTGCTGGCGCATTAGCAATTGTGAGGAACGGAAAGCCATTCACTGATATTTTTCGGACTAAAAGTCGCTCCGGAGTACAAGTCGCACCAGCCATAAAATGCACAATAAAGAGGAAAAAAACATAAGTCGCATCGGAGTTTAAGTCGCATTTTGGGGAAATTTATTTGACAAAATCCAACACCAAGAACATACATGAACCAGCAACATCAGGCTAAACGATACGATATGCTAACGTGACATAAACACAAACGAGGAGCTGAGAACAGGCCTGATGTAACATTAACAGTTATTCAAATAACTATAACATAAATAACACGTTTATCAAACCATCTGTGTCACTCCAAATCATTAAATCCATCGATCGAATTTGTCCTCCTTTCTGTAAACAACGCCGCGTGTGCAGCACGCCGCTGACGTCGGACTCGTCGTCAGTTGCAGTTCAAATTATTCCACAGGCCCATATAACGATATATAAAGTATATATCAAATAACTATCATATAAAAACAATATTATCAAACCATCTGTGTCACTCCAAATCATTAACTCCAACGATCGAATTCCTCGTCCTTTATGTAGATGTGACCCAGCTGTATTTTTATTTATTTATTTTTTGTGTAATAGTAATCAGCGTTTATATCCACTATTGTTTTTTTTTTTACTACAGTATGTTGTTCTCTCTCTCGTGTAACGTCAGAGCTCCAACTTGGTGTCGTGGAACCACGCCAGTATCTCTGGTCCCAGGTCAAAGAGGCCGGCCTCCGAGGGTGGTCTATATAGGGGGCAGGTGTTGATGATGTGGTCGGCTGTCTGCTCGGGGTGTCCGCACTCGCATGCCGCACTGTCCGCCAGTCCCCACTGCCGCATAGGTGTGTTGAAGCACCCAACACCAGTTCTTAAGCGGTTCAGTGTGGTCCACTACTGGCGAGGTAGTCTCCTCCTATGGCGCCGTCTCCTGGTTCCCAGATATAACGGTGCATGAGGGAGGGACCGGATGCCTCCCACTCCTGCTTCCAAGCTGCTGCCAGCCAAGCATCTCTGGAGATGTCTTCAGGGATGGAATTGAGCATCTCTTGTGCTGCCATGTTGTAGGGGTGGCGTGCCTTGAGTCTGCTTGGTGGCGCTGGAGTTGTTGTAGTGTTGTACAGGATGTGCCAGTTGTTATTTTTTGCCTTCCTGGCGAGAACGAGGGTGGCAGCCTCTCGACGAAGGTTGGCCGGCGCTATTCCCGCAAGGACAGGCAGGAGAGAGACAGGAGTGGGTTTCAGGCATCTTGTTATAGTTCGGAGGGCGTTGTTAATTGCCACATCCACCTTTTTGGCATGGGGGCTTCTGTTCCAAACTGGAGCGCAGTACTCTGCTGCAGAGAAGACCAGCGCTTGGGTTGATATCCGCAAGATCTTAGCAGAGGCTCCCCACGTTCCAGCAAGGCGGCCGATCAGTGCAACCCTGGATGTCACCTTTGCCTTCAGATCTTCAAGGTGTTGTTTGAAGGATAGGATCCGATCCAGACGCACGCCGGGGTACTTCAGGGCTTGTTGAACCTCCAGGCGTTTGCCCTCAATGCTCACTGTCAGTTCTCTCCTTGTTTCCCTGGTGCTGAGATGATATGATGCAGCAACAGTCTTTCCAACGCTGAGCTGGAGACGCCACTTTTGAAGGTATGCTACCATGGTGCGCATGTCTTCATTCAGGCCGTCTTCCGTCGCCTTCCACATTGGTCGGCTCAGCATGATGGCAAGGTCGTCTGCATAGCCATACTTTCTGGATGCTGTGTCCGGTAGGTCGTATATATAGATGTTAAATAGTGTTGGTGAGAGAACTGACCCTTGCGGTACCCCGCTCCTCAGTCTGCGGAGCCTACTGCACTGCCCACTGCTGGTTTGGAGAGTAAAGCTGCGGTTGGAAAGCATCTCCATAATGAACTGCACCATGTGCCGGTCCGGTATGGTCCTCAGCAGCTTCAGGTGGAGTCCCCGGTGCCACACGGTGTCATATGCGGCAGTTAAGTCCAGGTATACCACTCCAGCTTTCTCCTTATCCTGGAATCTGTTCTTGATGTCTTGGGAGAGTAGGGTAATCTGGTCTGCTGTTGACCTTCCTCGACGGAAACCAGCTTGTTCCCGTGGGAGTTGTGAGTCCACCACTGGCTCTATGCGGCTGTGTATCATTCTTTCCAAGATTTTAAATGGGACACTCAGCAGTGAGATGGGCCTGTATGACTCGGGGTCCTCCGCATCTTTATTTGGCGTCAGCAGAGCTATCACGGAGGCCCTACGCCAGATCTTCAGGAGCTTTAATCTCCGGTAGCATGATGTGAAGAAAGCTTTAAGCCATCTAGATGTTGTTGGGCCCTGGTGGATGACGAACTCCGGGTAGATGTTGTCACGGCCCGGGGATTTGCCCGGCTTTAGCTTGCTAATGGCCTCACTGAGTTCCTCTGCTGTAAAGGCTCCCGAGAGATTGGAATCGACGTTGGCCGCTCTTGAGATGCAAGACACCTCACGCGATATCAGTCGTGCAAAGTCTTTGTCTGCATCCGGGAAGCGGCCATTCTTCAGGAGTTGGGAGGCAATGGAGTCTGCAGTGACTGGGCATCTGTGGGCTGGTGTATTTCTGCCTGTGAGCTGGTTGATGGTCTGCCATGCCTTGCGGCTGGAATGGGTGAAGTCGATTGATTCAACGACTTCTGTCCATCTCGCCTTGCGGATGGCGTCCAGCTTTTCGAGCAGTGCTGCTGCCGTTGCGTCCTCCTCTTCTCTGGAGCTGGCTCTCTGGTGTTCCCTCAGGAGGCAGCTACACTCCCCATCCCAGCCTGGGATGTAGTTCCTATTGTACCCACGTGGGACGGTCTTCTTTACCGCACGCAGGAGGACCTGGCAGTAGGCTGCATAGGCTGCTTCCACATCTGTGGACTCTGGGTCTGGCAGGCTGGCTGACCTCCTTTCCGTCTTTTCAGTATACGACTCCCAGTTGGCTTTTCGGAAGTTCCATCTCTTCACAGGCTTCCCTGGCACCGGTTCCACCAGTGATGGAACTTTGATGATGGAAGGTCGGTGGTGCAGAGAAGAAGGTTGGGGGTTCCTTGGGGTCGTACAGCAGCAGGGCATCAGTGTTGGAAGCCCATTTGCACAGCGTCACTCCGCTAGGTGTTGAGTGGTTGTACCCCCAGTCTGTGTGCTGACAGTTGAAGTCGCCTGCGTAGATTGCGGGTGCAGTTACAGATGGGAGTGACGTTGTGGTTAGTTCCGATGGTGGGGGCTTGTAGACGTTGATGACTGAGGTTTCCTGGATTTTAGTAACCAGCCACTCGATGTTGGAGCCTGGTGGGAATTGGCTACAGGCTGCCCAGTATGTTGTTGTTGTTTTTTTACAATTGCAGTTTTTGTTGTTGATTGTTGCGACACCGTATTCTGCAAAGTTTACGACAGCGCCATGATTTACGCTATTGCGCCTGTAAGCGAACGCGAGTCAGACGAGTAGCGGCTGTCGGTGAGTGCGGGTGGCTCATGCTAACGTTCGTGTCCTTTGCCTCATGCTACGCTCTCTTGTTAGCTCCCACCTCTATGGAGTGACGCGGTCTACGAGGAAGACTCTCGACAGATCTTCACTTCGGATCTTCGACGGACACTGTTCGCCCACAGCAGGCAACCCCACACGGTTACACATTAACATATCATTCTACACAAACACACTAAGAACTTTGGACAACAAACTATATTTTTTTTGCTGGCCAGCATAAGGTATTTTTTCAACGTTGCAAAAGACTCTCAGGTGTATTTTCTACTTGCTCGCGAAGACCGTGTCGGTATTTGTTCTCATCTATTTTCTTTTATTTTCATTTACTAATGTGTTGGAATATGTCATCCATCCATCCATTTTCTGTACCGCTTAGTCCCCACGGGGGTCGCGGGCGTGCTGGAGCCTATCCCAGCCGTCATCGGGCAGTAGGCGGGGGACACCCTGAACCGGTTGCCAGCCAATCGCAGGGCACACAGAGACAAACAACCATACGCACTCGCACTCACACTTAGGGACAATTTGGAGTGCTCAATCGGCCTACCAAGCACGTTTTTGGGATGTGGGAGGAAACCGGAGTGCCCGGAGAAAACCCACGCGGCCCCGGGGAGAACATGCAAACTCCACACAGGGAGGGCCGGAGGTGGAATCGAACCCGCACCCTCCTAACTGTGAGGCGGACGTGCTACCCAGTGCGGTGTTGGAATATGTGTATTTTGTTATTGTTGTAGAGGTGAGGTGACTGTTGCACTTCAGTCCCAGAAAAGAAATTGGTAATTAAAGTGGACGATAGTAAACCGCTATCAGTACTCTGTGCCTTTCTTGTGTTGGTTACATCAAGTAGGAAAAAGAAAATTGGGACTTGAAGTGCATACATCTCACCTCAAGGGATGTTTTTTTTTATCATAAGCAATTGAGAGTTCACGTAGTAAAAATTGAGTTTTGTGAAATGTTCGATCAGTGTAATTTTGAAAGGTGTTCCATCAAAAGTTCAACTGGAAAATTGGATTACCGCATGCCAAGATGCATTTGAGCAAACTATTAAGAAATTAACATCAACACCTGTCCTTGCATTCTCTAACTGGCAGGTTCCTTATTTGCTTCACACGGATGCTAGTCTGACTGGGTTAGGGGCTGCCCTGTATCAGGTTCAAGATGGTCAGACGAGAGTGGTGGCTTATGCAAGTCGCGGCCTCTCAAAAAGTGAGAAAAACTACCTGGTGCATAAACTTGAATTTTTAGCACTTAATTCGGCAGTTAGTGAAAGATTTCACGACTATTTATACGGGGTTACCTTCAAGGTTCTGACTGACAATAACCCCTTAACCTATGTGCTGACAAGTGCAAAGCTAGATGCTACAAGTAACAGGTGGCTTGCTGCTCTATCTATGTACAACTTTGATATTAGTTACAAAGCAGGACAACACAACATTGACGCTGATGGACTTTCCCAAAGACCTCACGAACCCTCACCAGACGATGAAGAGTCGCGGGAAATAGATCAAAGAATCTATGACATGCTAAATCGTGTCAGTTGGTCACTTGAGGAATTTAAAGTTTTGAGGGAAGAGACAGTGAACGCTCTTTGTATGCGACATGGTGCCAATGCTCATACAGCTTTACCAAAGGAAACGCGGCATTTGGATAGTGAAATAGCAGCCGTTGAAACCTTGTTGTGTGATGAAGGTGCAGTTCCAGATGATCTTGAAGACCCAGTGTTGGGACATTCTTCTTTACCAGAGATGGCTATGGAGGACTGGCATAGGCTCCAGAGGGAAGATGGGATCTTGGCACGAGTCATCGAAATCCTTGAAACGGAAGTTGATACCAAGACCCTGGAATTGAAGGCTGAGGAGCCCGAAGTACTTCTCCTTTTACGTGAGAGTTCCATGTTGATCTTGGTGGATGGAGTGCTGCACCGTAAAGTCTACAATAAGACCACCGAAGAGAATTCACCACAATGTAAACAACGCCGCGTGTGCGCCGGGCCGCTGACGTCGGACCAGTCGTCAGTTGCAGTTCAAATCACAGTAATCCCTTGCTACATCGCGGTTCGTTTATCGCGGTTTCACTACATCGCGGATTTGTTTTTACAAATTAAAAAAAAACAAGATTCAAAATAAAACTTTTAAATTGAGGAATTATGGCACAAATGTTGCCCATTCGTCAGCAGAAGGCGGGGAGTGCCCACATAATTGCAGTGCATACACTTGTACCTTTGTATAAAATTTTTTTTATATTAATAAGAGTTCTAAAAACACATTTAAGAGTGTTATAACTTGTTATTGAAAAATCGTTATAATAATAAAACAGTTCTAAAAACATATTTACAGTAAGTAAACTTGTACCTTATTAAAATTGTTATAATAATAAAAGCTGTTCTAAAAAGATATTACAGCATGTGTTAAGAATTCTCCATGTTATTTATGTCAGAGGTCCCCAACCACCGGGCCGCGGACCGGTACCGGTCCGTGGGTCACTTGGTACCGGGCCACCACGCCGCACAGGAAAAAAAAAAAATAAATTATTTATCGACGAACAATTAATTCAGGTCAAGGCGTTCGTCCCGGTCACGTGACAAGTTTCCCCAGTCGAGCCCGCAAAGCTAGCAAAAATGAGTACCGTGATTTACCATGCATAATGCGCAAAATTTAACTAATTTATTGTCCTAAAATCTGGGGTGCGCATTATGCATGGGTACAACAATTTTTGAAGAAAATCTCCCTCGAAATAAAACTTGAAATCACCTTTCTTCTTGTTTGTTGTCAATCGCGCATCGCATTCAGCCATCCTGCCCAACACACTTAGTCAGTAAAATTCATAATTGACGACACATCGTTTGATGCGATGGTGCAATCCTTGATGGTGTGTTATTGTCAAATATTGTTTGTTTTTTAATCTCCATCGCAGACCGGATATCATACGGAGGCCGCCATGACAGTATGCGCAGAACGGATGCGCAAGACACGTCAGCTATATAAAGAGCGAGAGTTCAGTTCTCTACCTATTAGTTTCAATTCACAGTTTAATTAGCAGTTTTAATCAGCAAATAACAAAATGCGTATTACAGGTAATATTTTATTTCACAACACTTTGCCTTGTTCCTTTCTTCTCTGCTGTTCACTTCAAACACGCTCCATACGAACACAATGCTCTCGTATCAGACGCTTGCTCGATCACCTGCTCGTTTGCTGTCACAATGTACCCTACACAAATCCGAAACATTTCTTCGCTATCGAGTTTGCTAGCGCATGCGCAGTGATACTGACCGGCAGAATAACATCCGGTTGTTCCCGAAGATGATCTTTTTTCTGAAATAATTTTACGTTTACGGACTTAAGTAAGAGTCAAAATTTGGGTGCGTATTATACATGGGTACAGGCTTTTTTCCAGCATCGACATGCCATTTTTAGGGTGCGTATTATGCACGGGGGCGTATTTTACATGGAAAATTACGGTAAGAATTATTTTGAAAAATGTAAATAAATTGGCGATTCTCTACCAATTACATCCGTCGGTTCAGGTCAAGACGCTCGTCTCGGTCACGTGACATGTCACCTCAGTTGAGCCCGCGAAGCAAGCAAAAAAAACAAGAAACAGAGATGTTTGGAAAGCTTCTTCGGAAAGGGAAAAAAGCCCAATGAGGAGACGGAAGAGGAGGCTACGACCTCTAAAAAAGGAAAGCTGCATTTAAAACAACATTTCTGGAGTTCTACTTAAAATATGGATTTATCGCCACAGGTGACTCTGACGCGCCAAGCCCACTCTGCATAATATGTGGCGACAGGCGAGCTAACGAGGCAATGAAGCCTTCAAAACTGCTTCGGCACATGGAGACCAAGCATCCTGCATTAAAAGACAAACTTTAACCACTTCGAGTGTCATTGTCTCCGATTACGCCTAGATGGGACCGGCTCGTTTCTGAGAAACAAGCTCAGTGCTCCCACTAATTCAACGTAATGGTGAGTTTTATTAATATAATTTAATAAATAATAAATAATTACTAATAAATCAATAAATAAATAAATAATAAAAAAATTGTCGTTTATACTTGTTTTTATGCCAGTCGTATCATTTTATTTCATCGTATTTATATATTTATTATAAATGTAATATTTATTTAAATAAATGTATTATTTATTTATATAAAGTACGGTCCGTGGCGCAAATAAAGTTGGGGACCACTGATTTATGTTATTCAGCCGTGCTTTGATTTGAGGTAGGGTGCTTTATTTTGAAGGCCGTTTTCAGATGATACCATTTCAAATCATTAAATCTCCTGACTCTGGAAGTCAATGAATGGAACTCATTGTCAGTGAGGCTCCAATTATTCCACAGCCATAGTGCGCTCTCATGCAGTTTAAAGTAAAAATAATATGTGAAGTGATCAACTATACTAGTAAGTAATGTGTTAATGATCATGTAAAAATCCGTGAATAATTTCACATATAAGTCGCTCCTGAGTATAAGTCGCCCCCCCCAAACTATGGGAAAAAAAAACGCGACTTATAGTCCGAAAAATACGGTACTCACTTTGTGTCAAAGACGCACACGATCACATCAACATACTCAGTCGATACCAGCAACCTTTAACTTACCGCTGAGCACAAGTGAATGGGTATAATGTCTAGACCCCGAATGTAAGACGACGCCCACTTTTTCAATCTTATTTCAATGCAAAAATCATCGTCTTATATTCGGGCCAATACGGTATTTAATGCATGCCTGATGTTATTCTAAATCACGGACACTGCCCAAGGTGTCTAAGAATATTCAGTACTTGATTATATCTTATGTTTTGATTAATGCTTGAAGTAACGTCGTATTTTGCCTAATGCTAGACGCCAGCCTTGGATTACTATTGAATGTTCTGGACAGAAGGAAAATATTTTGACTAACAATGAAAAGATATGGTTGGAAGCATGATTAAACTAAGAATGTGCATGTGAATGTGTTAGCAAGTACATGGACTGTCAAAAGAACAAACAAACAAATGCATGGTAAGTGGTGAGTAAGAACTTTGCATAGTCAGGGAACATTAACGAATTGATGATGTCACACACAAAACTTCACATAAGTCCGTACAAAATGACAAAAGTGGAAGGATGATGAATGGACAAGGTTCGACAGTGTATGTCAAAGTCAAAGTCAAAGTCTGCTTTATTGTCAATTTCTTCACATGTCAAGACACACAAAGAGATCGAAATTACGTTCCCACTATCCCACGGTGACAAGACAGTACACAATATACAAGTAACAACACAAAAAGTAAAAACAAGAAGGCACAAACAACGAATAAATAAGAGTGATGAATAAATAATAAATAAACAAATAACATAATAAATAAGAGGAGCAAAAATGGAGCAAGTGTGCATACAAGCAGACAGTCAGAATATAGCGCAAAAGTACAGGACGCTACGTAGGAGGGGGGAGAGAGTTCAGGATCCTAACAGCCTGGAGTATGAAGCTGTTGGTGAGTCTGGTGGTGCGGGAGCGCAGGCTCCTGTACCTCTTCCCAGAGGGCAGAAGAGCAAACAAAGAGTGAGCGGGGTGACACACATCACACACAATCGTGGTCGCCTTGCGGGTGAGATGGGAGGTGTAAATGTCCTTCAGGGAGGGGAGTGAAGCACCAATAATCTTACCAGCCGTGTTCACTATGCGCTGCAGGGCCTTCATGTTGTATTCAGTGCAGCTACCACCCCAAACAGCGATACAACTGGAGAGGACGCTCTCAATGGTGCCACGGTAGAATGTAGTCATGACGGCCGGAGGAGCACTTGCTCGCCTGAGTTTCCGCAGGAAGTACAGGCGGCGCTGAGCTTTCTTCACCAGTGATGCGGTGTTGGTGGTCCAGGAGAGGTCCTCACTGATGTGCACCCCCAGGAATCTGGTGCTGCTCACTCTCTCCACGACAGCACCGTCGATGGTCAGTGGCAGGTGTTGGGTGTGACCCTTCCGGAAGTCAACAACAATCTCCTTGGTCTTGTTGATGTTCAGCAGGAGGTTGTTGTCCCTGCACCACGTGGCCAGAAGGTCGACCTCCGAGCTGTATTGAGTCTCGTCGGCCCCGGTGATGAGACCCACCAGAGTCGTGTCATCGGCATATTTGAGCACGCGGTTGCTGCTGTAAGTTGAAGTGCAGTCATGCGTCAGCAGGGTGAAGAGCAGCGGACTGAGCACGCAGCCTTGGGGGGCCCCCGTGCTCAGCGTAATGCTGGCGGAGATTTTGTCGCCAACACGGACCACCTGAGGCCTCTGACAGAGGAAGTCCAGTAGCCAGTTGCAGAGGTAGGTACTGAGGCCCAGCTTGTAGAGTTTGCAGATGAGTCGCTGTGGTACAATGGTGTTGAATGCAGAACTGAAGTCCACAAACAGCAATCTCACATACGAGTCCCTTTTCTCCAGGTGGGTGAGGGCTGAGTGGAGGGCAGAGCAGATGGCATCCTCAGAAGACCGTTTGGCTCGGTACGCAAACTGGAAGGGGTCTATGGTGGGGGGGGGGGGGAGAATGGATCTGATGTGCCCCATGACAAGCCGCTCAAAGCATTTCATGATGATGGGTGTCAGTGCCACGGGGCGGTAGTCATTGAAGCAGGACGGAGCAGGTTTCTTCGGCACAGGTATGATGGTGGCAGCCTTGAAACATGATGGGACGATGGCCTGTTGCAGGGAAATGTTAAAGATGTCCGTGAAGACACCCATCAGCTCCCCAGCGCAGTCCTTCAGCGCTCGACCTGGGATGTAGTCAGGGCCCGCCGCCTTACGGGTGTTGATAGCGGCAAGCGTCCTCCTCACGGTATCGGCATAGAGCAGGGGTCACCAACTCCGGTCCTCAAGGGCGCCAATCCAGCCTGTTTTAGGTGCAGCCCTACAACAACACACCTGATTCAAATAATCAGGATCGCTATCAGCCTTAATAGAGCTTGCTGATGAGCTGATCATTTGAATCAGGTGTGTTGTTGTAGGGCTGCACCTAAAACAGGCTGGATTGGCGCCCTTGAGGACCGGAGTTGGTGACCCCTGGCATAGAGGCACAGGGGCTGCTCGTGTGGAGGGGGAGGGGACTTCAGCGGGCAAGTGCTGTTCTGAGCGTCGAAGCGAGCAAAGAAGCGGTTCAGATCGTTGAGCAGACGGATGTTGCCCTCACAGCTCTGCAGCGCGGGCTTGTAGTCCGTGATAGTCTGGATGCCCTGCCATAGGCTCCGTGCGTCCCTGCTGTCCTTGAAGTGGGCGGTAATCTTGCAAGAGAATGCCTTTTTCGCTTCCTTGATGCCCCGGGACAGGTCGGCCCTCGCTGTTCTCAAGCCAGCCTCATCCCCAGCTCTGAAGGCGTTGTCCCTGGTCCTCAGCAGCCTGAGGACAGCCCCTGTCAGCCATGGCTTCCAGTTAGCCCGAGTGACAATGAATTTTGTGTGGGTCACATCATCAATGCACTTCGTGATGGAACAGAGTCAGTATACTCCTCTATGTCCGTCCGATTGTTGCAAGTGGCCGCCTGCTTAAACATTTCCCAGTCAGTTGTGCCAAAGCAGTCTCGAAGCGCATCAGAGGCACCCTCAGGCCACACTCTTACCCGCTTGCGAACCGGCCTGGATGCCGGCATTTGTCTGTATGCGGGCATAAGCATAACAGTGATATCCTATGTGCAAGAATAGAGGAAAATGTTTACAGGAAGGTCACTTGGAGATAGAACCAGCAGAGGTGCCAGAGGGAGAAGGCCAGGAGGAAGACAGCCAAGAACCAGGCCAAAGGTGATCGCCAAGGCCGAAAGACGGGAAGGAAAACAACAGCCCCCACCAAGTCAAACACACCGAATCGCCCATAATCAGCACCCACCCCCACGGAACCAGCTCTCACCGAACCAGCACCCACTCCCATGGAATCAAACCCTTCTGCGAACTTGCCCCACCCCCATAGACTCATCACTCATCAAACTCGGCCCACACCAGCATGTGCAACTGAATATAAGCTGATCAAAGAACCTTAACGTTGCCTTTTCTGAATGGAGACTTTCTGCTCTTGAGCATTGTCGCACGAAATTGGATAACAGGTGATTGGCTCTGGCTTTTGCCGTGTGGCGCGGATAGCGTGCTTCCCAAATTGTGGACCAATTCCAACAAAACCTTTGCAATACGCTTCAGGGACTCAAGAATTAACTCAGTATGTAGTTGTTGGCTACTGTTCAGAGAAATTTTCATTGGTAAATCTAACGTATAGATGTCTTAATGTTTAGATGTTGGAATAATTTAAGTGAAGCCTTGGCCTGCCAGACCTGGAGGCCTTGTCCCTACGAGTTTATGACTTTCCTTTTATCTAGGTTCTTCCTCTTTAGTGACAGGGATGTCTTTTGATCCCTGTCAGCCATATGTATCCTTCCTGTCCTTATGTTGTCTGTGTGTTTTTGTTCCTGTAAGAGGCCTTCACTAACAATGAGCAGAGCTTATTTGCATAGGCGAAATGTTCTTATTTGGTTCAAAGAAACTTCATTCCTTTTAGTTAACTGTAGGTTTGTGTCAGGTCTAAGTACCATCGGACATTAAACCACACGCTGGAAGGAAGAGGAGAAGACAACCAGAATAGGTTTACTCGCGAGGAGAACGATAGAGAGAGGAAACTCAGTTACAATCTCCATCAATTCTGAGTCCTCACTTCACGTGCTCCTCTTTTTAATGTTTTGGTTGCTCTGGTTACAGAGGCGTTGCTACACTAAAGGGAGGGGAGATTGTGTCTGTAGCAACGCTGATTAGCTAAGGAATGTAGTGTGGTGTGAATTAGCACTTCATTGTCGGCCCGTGACCCCCGCAGAACCTGTCCTCTTTCCGCAACCAGCTGTTCTTCTCCCATGGTTGGCTGACTCGTCCTCGAGTGTGATCAGATAACTTGAATTGCCGCTTTCCTGTGGAACAATGCAACTAAACCTTTGCTAACTTTATCTACTTGGTAAATTAACACACAATAATAATGAGTAACATGTCCTAAACACTTAAACAAACATTTCCTTTCTCTATCGTTCTCCTCGCAAGTAAACCTGTTCTGGTTGTCTTCTCCTCTTCCTTCCAGCGTGTGGTTTAATGTCTGATGGTACTTAGACCTGACATTAGATAAGTTAGGTTTCCATTAGTTGTTGGACTGGTATTGTTAGCTTTTCTGATGCTTTAAAGTGAAATATCACTGTTTACAGTCCATTTCAGGAGGAGGCTATTATGTTGTTCTTGGTGCATTTCACCTAGTTTTGACAAACCCCTTATTAAGAGTTAAATTCAGCTGTTTTTAAAAGCGTTAATATTTTTATGTCATTTGCAAAGACGCTGTGGATGTTTCACAATTGTCAAATCAGCCAAATAAATGTTGAATTAAAATCATGTGTAAAATTGCTTTATTGACCCAAAGTACTCCTAGAATAAAAAGTAGATACAGTTTTAAAAATTAAGTAAATGTAACATATTTATTTCGACATGTGATAGTCCAGTATATGATTTTTTTTGTGGTTTGAACTTGGGTATACTATTGCATTGACTTAAACTTTCAAGTAAATCAACTCAATTTTATATTTCATGGTACTCAATGTAGTTGAGTAGCATCTACTTAATTTTTTCAATTACATTTACTTAGTTCATGATGTAAATATAAATTATTTCATAGCTTTCAAATTTACTCAATATTTTTTGGTGTAAATTGTTACACAGATTAAAATGAGTAGAGCACGGCTAAAGTTTTTAGAATGAAACCGAGACTGTACGCCAAGCAGTATTCACTCTTAACCAGTAGGCGGCGGTGTACATTTTGAAACCCAGCTGGCGTTCAAACAGGTGTTGTGCTTGATTTGGTTCCCCCGTGAGATTTTGTTCCCCCTGCCGCGGGAGCGCGCACGCCTTATTTGGAAAGCGAAAAACCGATGTCGTACGGCGTCGTACGGCGTCAGCACTATGTTGTTTTCAATAAAAACATGAAGAACTCACGTTTGCGTCAGTCAATTTTAATTTTTATAAAGGATTATTCTCATTTGATGTCTTTAAATTCATCCGCGTTCTGTCATTGAAGCGGGGTGCATTCAAAGACCAGTCGTACAGACGGAACACTCAATCACTTCACCAAAAAGCAACAATATAATTACGTGAGGTAATTGTGATCATCATTCATCCATCCATCCATTTTATTACTCAGGTATTTTCAAAGCAAATTAATATTGTTGCATTTATTAATTTGCTTTAACATGACAGTGCAATATAATTAAAAGCTGACACTATAGCAATGTCAAACGTGTTCATTTAAGAAAAAGCCACACACGTTTTGTGATCAAATCTTTCATAACGAGAATGATTTGAGTGAATTGATTTGAATGAATAATTGAGAAGAAATTTCAGTTCTGAAGGCTCCTTTTGTCCCAAGCAAAGTGACAGATGGTGGGGAGGGGGGATAAAAATTGTAACAAGAACTCTATAAAAAATGTCAAGCCGTGAGGTTATGTCGTCGTCGTCCCCCCCCCCCCCCCCTTATTTTGAGAACGGTGAGTGCTGGACTCCAGCTGTTTTTTTTCTGTCTTCCTGGGGGTCTGTTCAGGTTGTGTGGCAAATTTGAACAGGTTCCCTCATTCCTAGGCCAAATTACAGGGGGGGAACAAATCCTCACAGCTGCCCCGTGAGGATATGTTCCCCCCTTATTTTGAAAACGGTGAATGCTGGACTCCAGCTGTTTTTTTTCTGTCTTCCTGGGGGTCTGTTCAGGTTGTGTGGCAAATTTGAACAGGTTCCCTCATTCCTAGGCCAAATTACAGGGGGGGAACAAATCCTCACAGCTGCCCCGTGAGGATATGTTCCCCCCCCTTATTTTGAAAACGGTGAGTGCTGGACTACAGCTGTTTTTTTTCTGTCTTCCTGGGGGTCTGTTCAGGTTGTGTGGCAAATTTGAACAGGTTCCCTCATTCCTAGGCCAAATTACAGGGGGGGAACAAATCCTCACAGCTGCCCCGTGAGGATATGTTCCCCCCCCTTATTTTGAGAACGGTGAGTGCTGGACACCAGCTGTTTTTTTTCTGTCTTCCTGGGGGTCTGTTCAGGTTGTGTGGCAAATTTGAACAGGTTCCCTCATTCCTAGGCCAAATTACAGGGGGGGAACAAATCCTCACAGCTGCCCCGTGAGGATATGTTCCCCCCCCTTATTTTGAAAACGGTGAGTGCTGGACTCCAGCTGTTTTTTTTCTGTCTTCCTGGGGGTCTTTTCAGGTTGTGTGGCAAATTTGAACAGGTTCTCTCATTCCTAGGCCAAATTACAGGGGGGGGAACAAATCCTCACAGCTGCCCCGTGAGGATATGTTCCCCCCCTTATTTTGAAAACGGTGAGTGCTGGACTCCAGCTGTTTTTTTTTCTGTCTTCCTGGGGGTCTGTTCAGGTTGTGTGGCAAATTTGAACAGGTTCCCTCATTCCTAGGCCAAATTACAGGGGGGGAACAAATCCTCACAGCTGCCCCGTGAGGATATGTTCCCCCCCTTATTTTGAAAACGGTGAGTGCTGGACTCCAGCTGTTTTTTTTCTGTCTTCCTGGGGGTCTGTTCAGGTTGTGTGGCAAATTTGAACAGGTTCCCTCATTCCTAGCCCAAGTTACAGGGGGGAACATATCCTCACGGGTGCCCTGTGAGAATATGTTCCCCCCCCCATTTAAAACGGTGTATATGTAAATAAATGATTTGTGCACTGATAACTATACAATATTGGATGTTAAATAAATAAATAAACAAATAGATAATGTTTTCTTTCCTTTGTTGGTCAAACAATATTGTCTTGAATTCAACCTTGTCACCAAAACACCCATTTTACCCCACCTTGTAAGTGCGCACTTCGCGTCATTTCGCCATTGTTTTCTGACAACAATACGCTGCCGCACAATGGACCCAACTATTTACCAACAAATTATTGCCTACAAAACAAAACAAGAATACCCAAATGGTATTACGAAGAAGGAGAAGTACGTATTGAGAAGAAAAGCTTCTTTTTACGACGTTGAGGGTAAGATACACATCGTACATAAATCAAGCAAATTAGATCCAGAGACGCACCAAAAATTCACATTGCAGAACCTGCTAATTTCTACACTAACGTCAGAAACTTAAGTTTTAGAGTAATTACTCTATAAGACAAATAATTGACTTGTAAAATGTTGGAAGCAATATATATAAAACACCTCACTATGAAGGAAATTGTTGAATTTGTTGAGTGCAACTCAAGCTATGTTTTTTTTTTCAAGTAACTATTTGTGGATCTATTGAGTAAATATTTGATAAATTATCAAACTAAAGTAACATATTTGGTTGTGGACCCATTGAGTGAACATTTGATATATTATGAAACTCATGTTTTTTTTTTGTCCAAGTAGCAAATGTGCAATTAGGTGTATTGAGTGAGCACTTGATGAATTACCACAAGTATGGTGCTAATTCAACGTTTTATTTTTACTTCTACTCAGGAGGGGAGCTGTATTATTGCCGCCAAAAAGGCACAGACCAGGCAGTCCAAGTGAAGGTTGTCTGTGGTGCTGAAGAGGCAAATGAAATTTTTAAGAGTTTTCATGCCAGCCAGGGGCACACACCGGGCAAAATAAAACAAGACACAGCATCTCTCTGAGATATTACTGGCCAGCGATGTCTGTTGACATTAATGAGTGGGTATGTAAATAATAAAAAAAGAGTATACCGTTTTTTTCCATGTATAATGCGCAAAATTTAACTAATTTATTGTCCTAAAATCTGGGGTGCGCATTATACATGGGTACAATTTTTTTTATTTTTTTTTATCCGGATATCATACGGAGGCCGCCATTACAGATGCGCTTTCTTCTCTGCTGTTCACTTCAAACACACTCCATACGAACACAATGCTCTCGTATCAGACGCTTGCTCGATCACCTGCTCGTTTGCTGTCACAATGTACCCTACACAAATCCGAAACATTTCTTCGCTATTGAGTTTGCTAGCGCATGCGCAGTGATACTGACCGGCAGAATAACATCCGGTTGTTCCCCAAGATGATCTTTTTTCTGAAATAATTTTACGTTTACGGACTTAAGTAGGAGTCAAAATTTGGGTGCGTATTATACATGGGTACAGGCTTTTTTCCAGCATCAACATGCCATTTTTAGGGTGCGTATTATACATGGGGGCGCATTATACATGGAAAAAAACGGTACTTGTTTGTTCATTTTTTTGAGCCTGCAAACATAATGAATGAAACTATTCCTTTGTATCTTTTGCAAACAATTCAAAATCATTATCTAAGATCTTGCCCTTTTTGCATGCATTTATTAACAATGACTACTTTTCCACAAAACTTGCCATTGTCAGGTGTCTCAGTGCACCGAATGTCAGGCAGCCGGCATATCAATAAAAAGCCCAACAGAGGTCATGCCTATACAGGTCAGTTAATCCAAATAATGTTCTCTGTTTTGACTCAAGGTCTATATAGTATTTTGTATATGGCATACTTTATATAACTATTTTTCTCAGCAACATCAGTTTAACACAATTTGTTTTTATAAATATTTATTTATTAGGTGTCTCAGCCATTCGAACTCTTGGGGATGGACCTCATTGGCAAACTGGCTCAGACAAAAGATGGATACCAATATATTTGCGTGATGGTCGACTATTTCACGAAATGGCCTCAAGCCTATCCATTGAGGTCGAAGTCTGCTGCTGATGTTACCGCCTGTATCCTAAAATTCGTCTACCAATTTGAGTCGCCAAAAAGGATCTTGACAGATCAAGGCAAAGAATTTGTCAATGCAGTAAGTACAACAGTGTTTGGCAGAAATTATCTTCATCATAGCTGTCAAATACAAGTCCCTGAGGGCATATCTGGCCTGCCACTTTATTTTGTGTGGCCGAGGCCGATGAAAGCAACGAAAGGATGTCGAACTTCATAAAATAGCTGGAGTAAAATAAAAAAAAAAACGTTTCTTACTGCTCATTGTATTTTGTCCGTGTTTTGTGACTGTTGCAGTTGTGGGTGTTGTATTTTCCTTCTGTGTATTTGTGATGCAAAGCCAGTATAGTGATGATGTTAAGATCACATTCTCAAACACTATTTCACTGCAAAATTGCCCAACTCAATTACTTATTCTTTCCCCTGGCAACTGCAGATCAACAAGAGAGTATGTGAAATGCTTGACATAAAAAGAAGCCTTTGCTCACCATACCACCCTCAAACTAATGGGTTGGTGGAAAAATTAAATGGGACAATTCAAAGGTGAGTATACTTCGTTTACCCACATTAATCTTTGACAATTTCTTGTTATGATGTTGCTCGTGAGTTTGTTTTTGTTTTCAGGGCACTTTCAAAGTAAATAACATGCACTATAAAAACTGTTAGGTCAGAAAAAACACATTTTGGTTTAAAATTTGTTATTGGAGTCATTTATATACAATTCTCCAAAATTAATAAAAAAACAACAACACTGTCAACAGCGCAATTTTAAAACTGATTTTGTTTTTTCGAGCTCTGAGCAAAGTGGTTTGTCAGCATCCAGAAAGCTGGGATGAATATTTGGATCCAGTTATGTTTGGTCTGCGGACCAAAAAACAAATGACGACAAACTACTCGCCTTACTTTCTAATGTTCGGCAGAGAGGCACGCTACCCCATTCAAGTGCCAGAACACTACGAGGTAAGATTTTGGCACATCAAGATCCATGATCCATTACAAGGATATACAGTATCATGGAGAAGTTTTTATACGATCAAGGACAATTTGCTTGTTGAATTTGTTTAGTTACATCTTAATTGTAAAACACAAATATAAAACTAAAACTTGTTGACACTTTAATCATGACAGCAAATGTTTGCTTTTTCTGAAGGTTGATGGCACTGTGGAGGATGTGGTGGGGATGGAAGTTACGGCACAAGACCATAACGAACAAGACCAACTATTTGAGCAAGTTAGAGAGCACATTAGAAAAGCGCAGGAAAAAACAAGGCACCCAAAAACAACCTCAGGGACCACACCAACTGTACACATCGGAGATCTTGTTCTCAGACAAAATATCAGGTCTCAACAAAGAAAGGGAGGAAAATTGAACCCCAATTTTTTGGGGCCATACAAAATTGTGGCGATTGAGGGAAAGACAGCTGATCTCCAGGATGAGAATGGAGCCTTGGTCCCCAAAATAAACATTGACCACCTAATACCATACAAAGAAAATAAACAAAGAGTGCCTCATAGGTATGAAAACAAAAAACGAGCATCCTCCTGGATGACACAGTCACCATCCCCACCAGCCTCAGCTCCTCCAGCCTCTGCTCCTCCAGCCACTGCTCCTCCAGCCGCAGCTCCTCCAACCACCGCTCCTCTTCCACTGCTCCACCAGCCGCATCTCCTCCAAGCACCGCTCCCAATGCCACTGCTCCACCAGCCGCAGCTCCTCCAAGCACCGCTCCCACTGCCACTGCTCCTCTAGCCTCAGCTCCTCCAGCCATTGCCCCCTCTGCCACTGCTCCTCCAGCCTCAGCTCCTCCAACCACCGCTCCCTCTCCCACTGCTCCACCAGCCGCAGCTCCTCCAACCACCTCTCCCACTGCTCCACCAGCCGCAGCTCCTCCAACCACCGCTCCCTCTCCCACTGCTCCACCAGCCGCAGCTCCTCCAAGCACCGCTCCCACTGCCACTGCTCCTCCAGCCTCAGCTCCTCCAAGCACCGCTGCCACTGCCACTGCTCCTCCAGCCTCAGCTCCTCCAGCCACTGCCCCCTCTGCCACTGCTCCTTCAGCCACAGCTTCTCCAGCCACGGCTCCCTTTTCCCCTGCTCTTAATACCGCAACACCACCACGACTGTCTTTGACTTTTAGACAAACGAGGGAAAATGTGGACAAATGTAAGATGTATTCATGATAAAACTGTAAACATATTAAAACATACATTATGGATATGTGGCACATAGGTCTTGTACTCACAAAGTGTTTTATAAATGCCACTTGCTGCTATGGAATGAACCACATTTCCAATTGTATTTTGAGGTATTGTTCTGACTTATTTTTGGCAGACGTTCAAGATGCCTGGAAGGGAAAGCACGTCCATGTTCTCCTATCAAAAATCGGGGCGTACAAATTGTTCTTTTGGGACATTATGAACGTTAGACCCAATTCTGAGCTGGAATCGGAGGTAAAATTATGTTTTCATATCTGAAACTTAGGTTTCAATTTGTTTGCCGTTTCAATTACAGGTTATAAACGCGTACCTCCTGTTGTTGGTGAACAAACGCAACCAAATCAGCGTGGAAAAGGTTTCCTATATTGACTCATTTGCAATGACAAATTTATGGAATGGAAAGAGCCAGAGACTCAAGGTGTGTCTGTATTAGTACTGTTTATTGAATTATATCTTGCAAAATTATCAATGAAGTTAAGAAGTTAAATGTCTTAATATTGTTGTCAGGCCAATTAGTGGCCCAACAACGTTATTAAGACATAACAATTTTATTAAAAAACTCAATTGGCATTAATTTTGTTCTTTACGCATTTTACTGAAATTATTGACAGACGTATTTTTTTCTTCTGTTTATTTTTAGATCAACCCGGTGGAATACAAACTTATTGTTGGCATTGTCAATGAGCATAAGCATTGGAAGCTGGCGGTAAAGAAATGTTTTAATGCTGTCACGGATCGGAGTGTGGAAATGGAGCAGGGCGACCAAGTGCAGCTTGGACCAGGGTTTATTGACGAACTCAAAATACAGACTTGGTAAACTAACATAACTTACTGACAAAATCAAGAACAGGAACCGAACAGAGACGTGAGACAAGACGGATAGGGTGGCCTTCCATGACAGCAGCAAATGCATGCAGGCAATGCTCCAACAGGGAGTGACACACAAACAGAACTTAAATACAACACAGGTAACAAGAGGCTGGTGAGTATGATTACACTAATCACGGGCACACAGGAAGGGAGGGGCGAGGACACAGACAGACGGAGACGATTACAACCTATACACATATCAAAACCGGGGACGAGACATGACAAATGCCACAAGAGGAGTAACATTACAGCAAAAAATATATAGTTATGTGCAAAATATTTAATAATTCATGCATATGAATAATAAAACCTCATTTTTTGTGTTTAAAATATAGGCAATCATGCCAGGAGAAAAAAGGTCCTTACTAGTTGATCCTCTTGGTGAGTCTCAAATGGACATTAAAAAATGCCTGGAATCAACCCGGTAAGCACAGCTTCTAAAAGTCAGAGTACTATTGTGATATCAACATTTAACTGAAGATGTGCGCTTTCTTTTGAAAGTGGACTAGGTTTTTGTTTTTACAAATTATGTAATTGACGGATAAAACTTGAAATTTGTGATAATATGTACTGGCTTTTATATTTCAGGGCGTTCATGCGCAAGAAAGGGTGCAATGTTTCCAGGTGAACTTGTGGCACTGTCCCCCATCCCAGGCAACAAGATTCAACCTCTTGTGTTGTATTTGCTTTGAAAGTATGCATTTGATGTACAGACTAGATTTACCAAACTCATATCACTCAATTATGCAAAAACTTAATCAAACATTACTCAAAACTAAAAAAACTAATTTAGAGTTCATACAACAAATGACTCAAACAAATTATTGTCTGACAGCAGAATTTTTTGTATGATATATAGGCTAAAGATGGCAAACATTTAAAGCATTCTTTATGCACTGTAAACATCTGACATTGTCTTTTTCAGTTTGCAGAACATCTTCTTTCAATTTGAAGAAATAGATTTCTCAGCAAAGGCACATGATGTAAATAGGTACAGGCTGCAAATTGCCACCACACTTCTATTAGAGACTGGTAAGTAATATGCACCCAAGAGATGTTATTGCCACCCAAAGAATGGTCCTGACTGTGCTATCAATGCTATATACAACTCAGTTAAGTTTTACACAGGGAACAGGTACTATAGCAATTCTTCTGTCTTTGTTTTCACAGATGATTTATCTAACTTGTGCTTTGTTTGTGGGGAAGCTACACATGACACAGACAACAGATGGGTAATTATGTCAGGTCTTGTTAACTAATGCATGTGATGATTAAGAAATATATTGAATTAGACATTCGTTGTAAATTATTGTAAATGTGCTGCATTGTATGATCTTGCTTTTTTCTTTGTTTACCAGATTCAGTGTGACGAGTGTTGCAGGTGGTTCCATCTTGTATGTGTCGGGGAGCCTCCAACCGAAGGCTCTTTTTTGTGTACAACATGTACAGAAATTAGATGCTAAATATTTTAAGCTTGCTTGAAGACCATTTTGCTTTTTTTTTATTAAAATTTGTATTTTTTCATTTTATTTTATTATTATTTAAAAAAAATGTAAATTTTTTTTCTTAATAAAGTTTAAAGTTATAATTTTTGATGTATGTTATATGATTAAGAAACAAAGTTGTTTGACCAAAATAAGGCCAAAGAAATTGATAAAGTGCAGTAATAACGGTATCACTGCACAAATCATCAGAAAAAAAACAGCTGGAGTCCAGCACTCACCGTTTTCAAAATAAGGGGGGGGAACATATTCTCACAGGGCACCCGTGAGGATATGTTCCCCCCCTGTAACTTGGGCTAGGAATGAGGGAACCTGTTCAAATTTGCCACACAACTTGAACAGACCCTCAGGAAGACAGAAAAAAAAACAGCTGGAGTCCAGCACTCACCGTTCTCAAAATAAGGGGGGGGGAACATATTCTCACAGGGCACCCGTGAGGATATGTTCCCCCCCTGTAACTTGGGCTAGGAATGAGGGAACCTGTTCAAATTTGCCACACAACCTGAACAGACCCCCAGGAAGACAGAAAAAAAACAGCTGGAGTCCAGCACTCACCGTTCTCAAAATAAGGGGGGGGAACATATCCTCACGGGGCAGCTGTGAGGATTTGTTCCCCCCCTGTAATTTGGCCTAGGAATGAGGGAACCTGTTCAAATTTGCCACACAACCTGAACAGACCCCCAGGAAGACAGAAAAAAAACTGCTGGAGTCCAGCACTCACCGTTCTCAAAATAAGGGGGGGGAACATATCCTCACGGGGCAGCTGTGAGGATTTGTTCCCCCCCTGTAATTTGGCCTAGGAATGAGGGAACCTGTTCAAATTTGCCACACAACCTGAACAGGCCCCCAGGAAGACAGAAAAAAAACAGCTGGAGTCCAGCACTCACCGTTCTCAAAATAAGGGGGGGAACATATCCTCACGGGGCAGCTGTGAGGATTTGTTCCCCCCCTGTAATTTGGCCAAGGAATGAGGGAACCTGTTCAAATTTGCCACACAACCTGAACAGACCCCCAGGAAGACAGAAAAAAAAACAGCTGGAGTCCAGCACTCACCGTTCTCAAAATAAGAGGGGGGGAGGGGGGGGGGGCAACATATCCTCACGGCTTGACATTTTTTATAGAGTTCTCGTTACAATTTTAATCCCCCCTCCCCATCTGTCACTTTGCTTGTTCCCCCCCTGTAATTTGGCCAAGGAATGAGGGAACCTGTTCAAATTTGCCACACAACCTGAACAGACCCCCAGGAAGACAGAAAAAAAAACAGCTGGAGTCCAGCACTCACCGTTCTCAAAATAAGAGGGGGGGAGGGGGGGGGGCAACATATCCTCACGGCTTGACATTTTTTATAGAGTTCTCGTTACAATTTTAATCCCCCCTCCCCATCTGTCACTTTGCTTGGGACAAAAGGAGCCTTCAGAACTGAAATTTCTTCTCAATTATTCATTCAAATCAATTCACTCAAATCATTCTCGTTATTAAAGATTTGATCACAAAACGTGTGTGGCTTTTTCTTAAATGAACACGTTTGACATTGCTATAGTGTCAGCTTTTAATTATATTGCACTGTCATGTTAAAGCAAATTAATAAATGCAACAATATTAATTTGCTTTGAAAATACCTGAGTAATAAAATGGATGGATGGATGAATGATGATCACAATTAAGTAGAAAGTCTCCTTTGTAATATATACTCCTTGTAGCCTGTACCCAAAAAGAGGAGTTTCTTTGCATCGAGGTTTATGCAAAGAGCTCACGTAATTATATTGTTGCTTTTTGGTGAAGTGATCGAGTGTTCCGTCTGTACGACTGGTCTTTGAATACACCCCGCTTCAATGGCAGAACGCGGATGAATTTAAAGACATCAAATGAGAATAATCCTTTATAAAAATTAAAATTGACTGACGCAAACGTGAGTTCTTCATGTTTTTATTGAAAACAACATAGTGCTGACGCCGTACGACATCGGTTTTTCGCTTTCCAAATAAGGCGTGCGCGCTCCCGCGGCAGGGGGAACAAAATCTCACGGGGGAACCAAATCAAGCACAACACCTGTTTGACAAAAGATGAAGGTTGCCGTTAGCTTAGCATCCAACGCTTCAAAGAGCGAGCGTCCAGTGTTGTTGTCGTTGAACTTTCTACAACAACCTCTTCTTAATATTGGGAGACTTTTGGAAGGAACCTTCGAATCTGGACCTAAGCCCTCAGCTCCATTGGGGGAGCACCAGCGTCGATCTCAGCCGACTGCTGTCTCCATGAAGATTCAAAACGAAATACTCCAGTGGTCGAAGCTTTCACAGTCCAAGTGAAGACCACTGTGGAGGACCACCACCAGCCAACTTCTCCACTGTCAGATAGGAACGATATGGAAACATCTTGGAGGAGCAACAAAGACTGTGGAGGTGATGACAAACAGTTGAAATGCTGAGACAACGTTTTGCAAGAAGGAAACTTAACAAACATGTACACAAAGCCACAATTGTATTACCTGTTAGGTTTCTGCGATCCAAACTGTATTTGTGTTGCTCATATCCTGCAGATGTCCAGCAGCTGATTAGCCATCAAGAAATTCCAAAGTTCCACCATGTTAAAGAGGAAGAGGAAGTGACATACCCCTCCCACTTCAAAAGCGAAGAGGATCATCCAGACCTCGCCTACGTTAAAGAGGAAGAAGAGGAGTTTAATGTCAGCAAGTTGCCACTTATCATCTCTGTAAAGAGTGAAGATAATGAATATTAAGCACCTAAACGGTCACCACCACCAGGCAACCTCTTAGCGCCGCTGTCAGAAAGCGACGACATGGAAGAACCTTAAAGAGCGACGAAGACTATGAGAGTGAAGACAAACAGTCTGGAACTTCTGAAAAGGAGACAAATCAGAAATTGGGTAAAAACAATTTCAGCTGCTCCATTTGTGGTAAAAAGTTTACCCGAAAGCCAAACATGGTGGCGCACATGAGGATACACACAGGAGAAAAACCATTTAGCTGCTCAGTTTGCGCGAAAACCTTCACTCTAAAAGTCACTCATGGTAAAACACATGAGAACACACACAGGAGAAAAACCCTTTAGTTGCTCCATGTGCAGCAAAACTTTCTTTTTTAAGCAAAGCTTGAGAACACACATGATTAAACACACGGGAGAAAAAACTTTGAATTGTTCAACTTGTGCTGAAACCTTTTCTCATAAGATAAGCATGGAGGCACACATAAGAACACACTCAGGAGAAAAACCTTTTATTTGTCTGTTGTGTAATAAAACATTCTCGCAAAGCACACACTTGGAATCACACACGAGAACACACACAGGAGAAAAATCTTTTGTTTGCCCGTTGTGTAATAAAACTTTCTATCAAAGGGGACATCTGGAATCACACGAGGACACACACAGGAGAAAAACCTTTTGTTTGATCATTGTGTAACAAAACATTCTCCCAAAAGGCACATCTAAGATCGCATATGAGAACGCACAACGGAGAAAAATCCTTTGCTTGCTCAGTTTGTGGTTCAACATTCTCTCGAAAAGAAACCGTCAAGTCCCACATGATAATACACACAGGAGAGAAACCTTTTAGTTGCTCATTGACAAAACGTTCTTTTTTAAGCAAAACTGCAGAGCGCATATGAAAACACACACTAAAGAAAAACCTTTTAGTTGCCCATTTTGTAATAAAACATTCTATCAAAGGGGACATCTCGAATACCACGTAAGAACACACAGGAGAAAAACCCTTCAGTTGTTCGGTTTGCGGCGGAAGCTATGCTCATCGCAGCAGTTTAGCTGCACATATGCAGACACATAATGAAGGGAAAAGAAATGTTTTACAGAAGTCACATGAATATTATAACAATGGAATTTGTATTCTTCTGTAAAGCTGTAAATTCTCCCGTTCCGGGTGTGAAAAAAAATAAAGCTGACAGAATTTATTTTAGCACTTTGTAAACACTTTCGATTTACTTCCAGGTAGGCTGACAATAGAGGTTAGACTCGAATCCTCATTAGCCATGATTTTCGCTGATTTGTGACCAAAAGCTGTACTCCTTACAAACCAATAGGTGGCGGTAATGCGTAGTTCACTTTGCGAACCGCCAGTAAACACGAAGAAGATGACATTCGGAAGTGAGTTTACGTCAGCACCCAAGTGGACTACAAAGCGCACATTGTTGTCCACACACAAGCACATACGAATACACACAGGAGAAAAACCCTTCAGTTGCTCAACTTGTGGGAAAGCCTACGAAAGGTTAAGCATGCATTACACACGGGAGAGAAACCTTTTGTTTGCTCCGTGTGTAGTAAAACCTCTCAAAAAGGGATCACATATGAGAACCCACGATGGAGATAAACGCTTCCCTGGCTCAGTTTGTGGTCCAAACGTTTTACATTAAAACATTTCAAAACGCTTCCAAGTGTTTAATTAATTTGATGTGTTGGCGCCTAGAGAGGTCATGACACAAATACATGTAAATGACCTCCGCTAATAATTAAATTGTCTCACCGATAGCTGACGTTCGGGGCAGCAGGATCCACAGGAAAGTCCCTTTAGGTCAGGGGTGTCAAGCTCATTTTTTTCGCGGGCCGCATTGTAGTCATAGCTTCTTTCGGAGGGCCATTATGACTGTCGTATGAGCACCTCATATTATATACAGTAAAAGCTACAAAACAAACTGACAAATAACTCGTTTTCAAATCAGACGAGTAAAAACTCATCAAATATTTTTTTTTTTAAAAAGATATTAAAAGTGAAGACAATTTGCAATTCTAGTAATGACACATGAATTTGATGCACAATTTGTCTTCGCGGGCCACATAAAATGATGTGGCGGGCCGTATCTGGCCTTGAGTTTGACACGTGCTTTAGGTTAAATAGTAATGGTTTTTCAGAAGAGCTGTATACTGCAGTATGCGCCTCTCAGGAGACAAAAAAACTGAACAAATAAATCAAAAGTAAAACGTAGCCAGTAACGTAAATACAGTTATCCAACCAAGGATATAGTCTGGAAAATCAAATGCTAACAAATAATGTGAAATTCATAGATATGGGGAAATTCAGATCCAGTAAGTAAAAACCGTGCCATCATTTGGTTTTCCCCACAGGTGTTTCTACTCGAGCAGGTAAACGAGTTCGAGCATGCGCAGTTTACCTGCTGGTTGAGGAGAAGCACCTGTCGCTAAAGCCAATGTCATGCTGTCGTGTTTGTGGCTTGTTTTTGTCTTGTCCTGTTCTTCGTATTGTCACTTCCTGTTTTATTTTGGTAACTCTCCTCTCGTTTCAGTTCGTGGGTCCTTCCTCTGCGCGTCAGGCCACTTGACTTCCCTGATCCCAATTGTGTGCACCTGTGTCGTTGGCCCTAATTGTCTGCACCTGTGTCCTCCTCCTTCTGTGTGTGTATATAGCCTGCGTCTTCCCCTTGTCTTGTGCGTCTTGTCCCGTCATGAACACTAGCGATCACGTAAGTCACAGAAATCCCCTGAGAGATCATAGTTAGAAGATACCTTTTGTCCAGCCAGAGCTCTGTGTTTTTGTTTAGTTTGGGTTTTGCCATCGTTTTTCCCTCGTTTTGAGGCGCTTTTTGTTTGCTGTCTCCAGCCTTTTTTCCCTCGTTTTGAGGCGCTTTTGGTTTTTGCTGTTCCCAGCCTTTTGTCCCTCATTTTGAGGCGCCTTTTGTTTTTTGTACTGTCTTCCGCCTGAGAGAATAAAACACCTTTTGTTGGCACTCTGCATTCGAGTCCTCTCCCTGCTCCAAGCCTGACAGCCAAACTCTGGTGGGGTTTTTACGTTCTGGACTTGGATTGTAGTAGTACGTCATAGCCACAAGAGGGCGAGAATCATACATATCCGTTACCATCGGCCTATTCTTACATGTCAAATTTACTGACGAAATCTAAAGAAATTAGGCTTGATGGTGGACAAATTCATGGAGGTTTTGGACCTTGCAGGAACAAATTTGAAATGGAGTGGAAGAAAATAACGTAGTTACTAACGAGCAGCGCCCAAAATTGAAGTTAAAATCAATGAGCCCCAACTGTTCGTGGTAAAACGTTACCTGCCACTCGGTTGAAATTACCGCAAGCGTAAAATTATTGCAAATTAAAAAGAAAACTGTTTAATACTTCTCCCTCAGGGAACAAAATGAACTATACAAACACTGACGACAGGAGTCAAGAGTTTAGAAAACATTTTATTATATCGAGGGACAGGCTGTCAAAATGGCTTGGATGAAAAGACAGGTTTAAGTGAAAGCATGTAAAAAATAAAGCAGCTTTTGTTTGCTCTGCGGGAGCGTTGAAGCAGAAATATGTACAGAGAAAAAAAAGGTCCAAAAAATGTATCAAAAAAATGTAAGACACGTTCCTTGAAGTGGAAAAAGAGGGAGGGGGGGGGGGGGCAGTACGGTTAATTAATACATGACGTCAATAAACACTCACTGTTGTCATTTCTTCATGTTTTTGTACAACTCCGCTTGGCATGGATGGATTTTTAAATAAATCAAAAAAGAAGGCAAAAAGCAGATACACTTCCAATGTGCTGCACCTTTCAAAAAGTATACATTGAGACTTCAGCTTTCAACGAGCAGGGAACCAACATGCATTACGTTGGAAAACAGGGCTGGGGAAGCTTTTGGAAAAATAATGCATGGTTGGGCCGCTGCCACAAAATGTTCTGGCGTATGCCCCGGGTTCCCCACCCCGCCTGCTCAAGAGGGGTCCCGAAAAAGCTGCAGAACATAAGTGAGATATGTACATTGGCTATCTAGCGCCCCCTATCAGATTAAGCCTTCCTCACTGTTGAACAGTATTTGAAAGGTGACATATTGTAGAATTGTCGAGAAATAAGTCTCTGGCATGCTTAACGCGTTGTGACATTAAACCGAGCAAATATTTTGCCATCTGCGAAATTTCTGAAAACATGTCTGACTGCGTCCTTCTGCATAAAACGTCTCCTTTAAAACGAGGCAACTTCTTCGCAATGGGGGTTCTGCGAACACGATAAAAATCGTATAATATATGCAATTTTTATCCGGCAAACCCCGTTTTCAAATGGATAAAACACGTTGTGACCCGAGTCACAGACTTCCGAGGAAAATTCAGAATACAATCAAATCAGATCCGTTTTGAGTGGCACATAGTCGAAAACTGCCCGTGAAAAATATTTCACACCATAAATGTAATATAGTTTTCTATACCATAAAGGTTGTCCCCCCCACCCCCATTGAAAATGTTTCTGCTTAATAAAATAGTCAATTTGTCAGTGTCATTAGAATTCTCTTTTTGTCAATCTACATAAATTAGTTACAAAATATTAGTCATTTTCTCTCTCTATGGTTACATGACATAGGGAGAAATATAATAAATGCCATAATTTAGAGATTTCTTTTTAAAGGGACATTTGACAGTTTTCTTGCTCGGCTTCCACAGCTCAATTTTTATTGCCAAAAGAATTAAATAACCGTTGAGATAATAAGTTAATCAGCAAATAGATATTAAATATTTTTCTGATGGCCTTTTTTTTGCGATAAGGATTCCTTAAAAAAAAAAAAATGTGAATGAGGACGATTGCACTTGACGGTTGTGAACGAAAGGAAAGCACAGTGCTTCTCGAGTGAAAAATAAATATGAATCCTTGCAGGAAATAACTTATGATAAAAGGCAAAAAAAAAAAACAGTACAGCTTTGAAATCGTTTAAGCCAAGAGTCGATAATTTAACAGTTGAACCCCACGCGACCAAAACGATGCCTTTGATAAAGTGCTGATCGAGCGGGATTTTTTTTCTTTTCCATTTTCTGGTACCATGCGAACCTCTCGGGAGTCCGCTAACTTCGTGATTCCACGCAAAAAATTTGACGGGGTCCGAGAAAGGCAAAAACCGTCGCAGCGATGGCCTCCGAAAAGCCAGAACAAAAGAATCCCTGAGGTGCACATTCGGCTGTGTTGTTACAGCTCCTTCCGGTTCCCGTTCGTGGGTTTGGTTGAGAGTTCTCTCAGTGTGTTTTGGTGTCGGCGGGCCTTCACGCCAGCGCCCAAAGGCGACTTTGGACTTTAGGTTAAGAAGGAGATCACGGCATCCTCCAAATTCCGACGTGTCCGACCAAGCGTCTTCCTCCAAATTTGACACTAAGTTTTGGATATTGGGCTTTGGAGTGAACCCAAATGGCTCTAGAACCATTACAATGTTCTGGTTCAGCACAGCCCAAGCTTTTTGTATGTCAAACTTTGACGGACTCCATTACAGACAACTTGATGGCTTCCTCCAACATCTGATTGTCCGTAAAGGCGGGAGGCGGCTCGGGGACGGACTCCGAGAGGCCGATGAGGGACTCTAGAAGGCAGGTGCCCGGATCGCCGGACGCTGGCAGGCTCGGGTAGCTCGGCAGCTGAAAGTGGAAAAAGTTGTCCATGTGCTCGTACTCCTTAAGCGAGTTGTAGAGCGAGCTGGGGCCGAGGCAGGGGAACCCGTCGAAGAACTCCAGGTCCGACTCGGAGGACAGGCTCAGGTCCATGTTGTAGCTAGCCGAGCGGTCCACGGTCGGCGAGGGCGTGTGAGGGACACCGCCGCAGTTGAAGAGTCCGTTGCCCTGGTTAGCGTTCTCGTCCAAAAGTTCTGACCCGGTCCGATTGACCAACGGCGCCGCGTTGTCGTTCTCGTCGGCAAAGTCCGCCATGCTGAAGCTGCCGAAGGTCTCAGCCGTCGTGGCCGTCTGCCGGGGACACGAGTCCTTCTCGGCGGCGTCCCCGTTCCCAGCCTCGTTGAAGCTGAGGATGCGGCTCAGGCCTTTCTCGTCCACATCCAGCGGAGTGCGCCGCCCGCACGGTCTCCCGCCACCCTCGGAGTCGTCGCTGTGGCCGGACGAGTCCGACAAGTCCGTCATGTCGCTGCTGCAGCTGTTGTCGCCGGCGGACGCCAGCTCCGAGCCAAAGGGGAAGGAGCGAGCGGGGGGAGCGGCCATGGCATCTGTCGTCGCTACCGCTGCCTCCTCGCCTCCGGACTGCTCCTCCAGTCGCTTCTCCAGCTCCAGCTTCATGATGGTGTGGATGTAGTGCGTCTGCACCCGGGTGGAGTTGAACTCAATGCGGCCTTGCGTGTTGCCGCAGCCGTCCTTGGTGCAGCCACACGGGAACGACGAATGGTCCATCTGCCGGAGGAAGAACCCATTACTTCTTAGCTGCTACGTGACTTGTCCAAAAGAAGCCCACATTCTGAATGTTCCTCAAAGGTTCTCTTACCTGACACTTGATGCCAGCCAAGCTGCAGCCGCACGTTTCGGGCTCGCAGAAGCCTTGACAGTCGCAGCCGCAACGCTCCCTGGAGATCCGCAGCTCGTGCAGCTGTCTCTTCTCCTCCTTGTCGACCTTCTTAACGCCGGCGGCTTTCAGCAGAGCGTAGCGCTGCTTGGATGGGTACGGCTGGAGGAACGAGCCCTCCTCCAGGTTGGCGCTGCTCACGTCCACATCCCGCTCGGGGATGTCGTCCACCGTCAGCCGCTCGGCCTCTTCGCTGTCTTGGGTTCCGTTCTTGGTCAACTGCAGAAGACACGATTGGTCAAAGGGAGACCCAAACCCTCAAATCTGAGTCTGCTTCTGTGTCTTCGCTCACCTTTAATTTAAGAGCCCCCAGCTTCTCCTCCCGTAGCCGGTTGAGCAGTTTTTCCCGGCGCAGCAACCGCTGCTCGGCGGCGAACTCGGTCAGCGTGTACGTGCGGTGCGCGCTGTGCCGGGGCGTCATGCCCAGGGTGCACCCCCCTCGGCTGGGTACGCTGGTGAAGCCCTGGCACCGCGGGAAGAAGAAGACCGTCACCTGGTCAAAGGTGACATTGCTCCGTCGCGCCCGCTTGGATTTCTTGAGGATGGACGTCACTGCGGAGGGGAGGAAGAGGAAATGGATTTGGTTTCCTCTTTTCTTTTTTTGCATGCACTGCTTCTGCGTGCCACTAGAGGTTGGAATATCCTTGCATTGGAATTTACAAGCGCCTAGTAAAAAGGACGCTCCTCTGATTCATTGCTCTGCTCTTTCACAGAGCCTTATCGGGCACCCAATTAGCACGGAAACATGAATTGGAGTGCATTTACGTCCCGTAAGAGACGCCACCGTGAAAAATTATCCGCTCGGCTTTGTTGCGTTGTGCACAATGAAAAATCAACTGAGGGAGAGGCAGGGGGGTTGTCGGGCAATCCCTGCAAGATGACGAGATTCCCACGAAACAGTGCCAGAACGGGACAAAGCTCAAAGGTACACGTGCACACAATGGAAGAACAACTATTGGACGGTTCTTAGAATTTCCACGTCTTCCAACAACCCCCCCCCCCCCCACTCGGAAAGTGCCATGTGTCCACATGTGCTGGCTATATATATTTAATTGTTATTTAATGGCAGAGTGGGACAGAAGGTCCCAGGGTGGGAACATTTGCGAAGGCAATCCCCAGAGGGTCCTTAATCTCGGCTCTAGTAGCTGAACTAATGAGCACCTTTGCCATATTCTCCACCTCCTTTGCAACGACACCAATCTGCTCCCCCAGGTTTGTGTTTGCACGCCTTTTCCTCCGCATCCCATGCCCCGCCGGGCCTCTTTCAGCACCTGTGCTGGGTGCGCGCCCAGCCCCTTCCTTCACACAACGGCCCGTGTGTTCCCCAGCGTTCTGGCAAGTGGCCAGCGCTGCTCTTCCAGGAAACCTCTTTTGCCACCGTCGCCTATAGCAGACGTCGCCGAGCTTTTTGGCCACTCCGGTTTCACGTTCAAAACATATTTGGATGGGCAAGCGTCGAAAGAACGAATGGCTTGCAACCAGTTGTCCTGGAGGAGTCGCCGCGTGAAGGGATTGGGCCCTTTGGCCCGCTTTAAGAGCTATTTGAGTGTTTCATGAGCTGCCAGCGGATCAAATTCGTTCAGCTCTCTCCCTGTTCTGTGGGTTTTTATTATCAGAGCCTCAGCGCAGCCGTAAAAACACAACATATTTTCCGTCAGCCAACTTGACTCACTGTTGGAATGCGTTGCCGGGGAGCCGGGGTTGCTAGGGGTGGAATCTAGGGTGTCCGAGTAGCAGCTCTCGCCCTCCGAGTCCCAGGCGGAGCAGGCGGACGAGAGCGAGGAGGGCGACGAGTAGCACAGGTCCTCGCCCACCTCCTGGAACTTCCTCTTGAGAAGCCCGCTCATGGCGCTTGCGTGGACGATCTGTGGACACAAAATGGCGTCAATGGAGAAGTATAAGCTGCATGCTTCAAAATGTTTCCACAAAATTGAGCTAATAGTAAAAATGCCTCTCAGTAGGTTTCATTTTTCTGTATTGAAGCTAAAAGAAAAGATTTAAAATGACTGTAATAGCCATGCTAATTGCCGCTAGCCTATTTATGGAGTTACCCATTGCATTTTAGCATTAAGCTAATGGACATAAGTTGCTAATGATAATGGCAACGATTAATTAATGTCAGACCCGATACAATTACACACTCATTTCTCCCCTAACCAACAAAGAGGACAATTCAGCCACGTTGCAGGAAAAAAAAGCTTCAGCTCCGAACACATTTGTCAATACGCTGTGGTCGCCCCGTGCTTTGCCCATGTGAGTGCACGAGTGCTGCCTGCTAGTGTTGGCTCGTGTGTGAACGAGTCGTTCAAAATAACGAATCCTTTCAGTGAACGAGAGTGAACGAATCACTTCCTAAAGTGATTCGTTCTTTTTTCCGTTCATATGACTTCAACCAGTAGGTGTCGGTAATGCCCATTGAAGCTGGTGCCACCTCGCCGTAAAATAAAAGGAAAAAGAAAATGACGTAACTTCCCGTTCACGAACGAGTCGTGAATTGCATTTCCCGTTCACCAACGGACGAATCTGTGAGTGAACGAATCAGTGAGTGAGTGATTCGCATTTCCAGTTCATCGCGAGAACGGATCAGTGAGGGAACGAATCCTGACTTTCCTGTTTGCGAACGAGTCATTGGGTGAACTGCCTTTCCATGCATCACCGGATCAGTCAGTGAACGTGTTGCGTCTCCTAGCGTGAACTATGTAAACCAGAATGTAGATTTACGATTTACTTATAGTCGGTTTTAAATAACGTGTATGCATATATATGCCTAAATATTGTTATCCAATATATCGACTGCAGTTTCACATTAGATTGCTGGTTTGAGATGTACTTTTATTATTATTATTATTTTAATAAACATTTATGTTATAATTTGTCTGGTGTTTTATTCCTTGATTTTATATTCGCCAATCAAAACAAAAATCAGACATTTAGTTAACTGCTTTATATGACAATATGTATTATGTGTTTTAGGTTGTTATAATGGCATAGCGGCAAAGCTGTCTGTCACTCATTCGTTAATCTTCGCGAACGACCAATCAGCAGCGAGTGATAGATGGGGGCGGGACTTTACGAATCAGTGACGTAACTTCCCGTTCACGAACGAGTCAGTGACGCAACTTCCCGTTCACGACCGGGTGAGTGACTGTTACCAACGGATCAGTGTGTAGGTGTTGTATTATAGAAAGAAATGTGTTAATTACCCGATCCAATTATTATTGTATAATAATAATAATTGCCCCCCCCCAATTATTATTGTATAATAATAATTGCCCCCCCCCCAATTATTATTGTATAATAATTATTATTGTATAATAATAATAATGGGGGGGGGGGAGTTGTATTGTTTGATGTGTATGGGTTGTTTCCACGGGATGTTGTGTAAAAAAAACAAAAAACGGATCAGTGTGTGTGTGTGGGGGGGGGAGGACGATTCGTTGAACGATTCGTTTGAACGAATCTTTTGAGTGAACTGATTCTAAAGATTCAATTCACCTACATGAACGGGAATGCACATCACTACTGCCTGCAGCCAGTCAGCCACAGGAAGTAATCAATCATTCTCCATTTGCATAAGTCAACAACGAGCCAACCCCTTCACCCCTTCAAAAACATGCCATCAAAAAGCATCGATTAGAAGAAATGCCACCCGAGTTTGGCCTTCCCCATCGAGCATTCTCGTGACATCTTCGCAGACAAAGACGTCCGCTTCCTCTTGGAAGATGTTGCGTTGCGCCAGCCTGCCCGCCGTGCGTGCGAGCGAGCGTGCGTTCAGCGCTCCCGTGATATGGACTGCTGCCTCAGCGATAAAAACAATCAGTCCTTTGAGAGGCGCACACATGCACATACCCAGGCGGGTAAAAAAAACAACAACATGCACAAAAAGAGCTCTTGATGAGGGAAGGCCATTTCTTTACTTTTTAAATACATTTCTTTAAATACCGCTATTATTGATGTCCAAATGTGCATGTTGACTAAATTTGAGCAAATTTTAGTCTCAATGTGAATAGGAACATTTAAGCAGTGCACATATGTGCAGTGGCGGAGCTAGAATTTTTTTTTTTCCTAAATGTCAGTTCTCCAGCGCGGCGGCTATTAAGACAAAGCCAATGCCAAGCCGGGCCTGTCGAGAGGCCTGTCGAGAGGCCTGTCGGGAGGCTGGCAGATTGCGAGCGACCTTGGCGTAAGCGGGCGGCTAAACCAGATTCTCCCCGTGAGTTCCAAAAAGAGTGTGACCTGCATGCCGCCTGTGTCTTATCAGGGCGTGTTATGCAAGTGTCAGTGTTGCACCTGGCGGGTAGGGGCGCCGCGCTGGGGAGCATCCACGGGTATTTAGATTCACGCCTATGCAAAATTCTGCCGTTTCAATGAACCTGACGTGATTATGAGAAGAACATGCAAGCCCGGGATTCAAACCCAGAACTTTGAGAGGGAGGCGCGCTAACCATTAGTCCACAGTGCATCAAGACGGAAAAGGGGGAAACAAAAAAGGGCAGTTGACCCTCTGACAATGCTAAAGTAGATAGTCAAGGGCGGGAGGCTGACAAGCCATGCGGGGGGCTTCCCATGCTGAATGAATCACCTTGCGACAAACAAAGACCACCTCGATACCAAAAAAAGCTAACCACACGATACGAGCTTCTGCCTAATCGAGAGAAACAAACTAAAATGGCAAAAAAAAACAATGCTTTGAGGTGTCCTCCAGGGAGAGCAGAGCGCCGGCTAAGCAAAGTCTTTTTAATTAAAAGCTGCAGTGAGCCAGAAGGGAGACAGGAGGAGGAGGAGGAGGAGGAGGAGGAGGAGGAGGAGGGGTGGTGGTGGTGGTGTCAGAAGTGGGTCATTGTCTCTTGACTGCAGCCTACCTGACACATTGATTTGCTAATCCTGTTCAACGGGCAGAAACAATGGCGAGAGGTTAATCCTAGTTTGTGGTCAATGTGGATCTGCCAGAAAAGAAGACAACAAGGCTGCTATTGCTCATTTGTAGTATGATAAGAAAATTATTATTATTTATAATGAAAAAATAAATAAAAATCAAGTGTGGCAGGACACGGTGGGGTCTCCTGAAGATAATCAGTGCCTGGAGTGGCAGCGCTGCACGCCGGCGTCTCCCCGCGCTGAATTATGCATCGCTGTCATTCCATCAGTGGCGGGATAAAAAGGGATGCGCACACTCGGGGGAAGATAAATCTCCCAGCTCGGGGGAGATTTGTCACTAAAAGGCACAACGCAGATCCAATCGGGAGGCGCGCCATGTCAGCCCCACCCGATGACATTAGCCGCGCTTTGTCGCTACGGCTGCTCGAAATTAACAACACCTACGGAAGTCTCCAAATGATCATCCTGATGGATTATCCTGCCGTGTGTTAAGAATTGTTTCCTCTGTTATCATGGCTGACAATCACAAAATGCTAAAGCAAGTTAGCGATACACCGCAACTCTCCGAAGGGTAATTACGTCGCGTCCAAGTTTAATTCGGGAGCACGATTGATCTGATGGACCGACAAGACAGTTTGACTTTGCCCCCTTTGTGCTGCCTTGTCCTGCCCTTTTGTAGCTGATAACGATAAAGTGTGTGCAAGCGTGTGTGTGTGTGTGTGTGTGTGTGTGTGTTGGGGGGCACTAATCTTAGCGGGTAGAGAGCATTTACATGGCAGACTGACAACCCGGCACAGTCTCTGTCTGTCTTACTGTCTGAGTGAGTGAGTGCTCATAAAATGTAGTAATGATGAGCCCGAGTGTGTGTGTGTGGGGGGGTGGGGGTGGGGGGGGGACGTGTGTGTGTGTGTGTAAACATGTCAAGGCAGGTTGGGACTCAAGGCCCCGGGGCACCGCACCTCTCACTTCGTCACAAGGAAAGACGGCAGCCAAATTCTTCGAAATGACGGGAGGCCAAATTCCTCAGACTCTTCTTACCCAGCGATAAAATCAAGTCCGCTTAGCGACAACATCGGCGATAAAACTAGCAATATCGGCAATTATGACGATTCTTATGGATGGTGTAAATTACTTACAGCAGACCCCCCCCCCATAGCAAAGGGGAGGGCGGGGCTACTACAATGAAGTGTGACCAATATCATTTCAAAGTTTTTGCTCTGGTGTCATTCCCACCGAGGCCCGCCAGAGAAACATTCTGTTCCCCTGCCTCGACCCGTGGCACCGCTTTCCAAAAAGGAGAGGTACTGGGAAAAGGGCGGGAGCACAGCACAAAGCAAATAAATAATGTCATGTCTCCAAAGCCGCAGGAATTCCATCTCTGGCAGCGGCGCCGCTCTCGCTGTAAAGGAACTCAATCGAACACAGATGTGGGCTTTTTTTGCTTCTTCCCCGGTCTCGGAAAGTCCGACGCGGTACCGGGCGAGGGCGCATGCGGGACACACCTCACTGGGGAATTAACAGCACGTGCAGCTCACATGCTGCCTTTAAGTCGGGAGACAGTTCTGATTCATCATTTGTCAACCCAGTCAAACTTTCGAACTTCAATATTAGGGATGTACCACACTTTTTCAAACCAATACCAGTGGGAGAATTCACCGATACCAAGTTCCGATACCTGTCGTATTTTTGATATACAAAATTTCAAGACACAGGTGAGGATTTGCTGATGTGTCAAAATGACACCGTAGTGCCACCTACTGCCCAGAAGGACAAATGTCAAACCATGAGAAATTCCATTTTACAAATCAAACTAAATTAATTGAGATTTACATGTAAAAAATCGATTTGAGGAGAAGTTGAGCCTAAATGGGACGAAGCAGATGGAAGCAAGTTGCTGAGTTGGGGGTGGGTGGGCAAGGGGGGGTGCTGCGGAGATTCCTTTCAGCCGGCCCCCTTCCCCTCCCCTCCCGTCTCCAAAGCACAAAAGAGAGGGGGGCATCCTGCGTGAGCGAAATGAAGCAAGGCAACCTCGCTTGAACCCAACGCTGCTACTGCAATCACTCAACGCAAGCGTGTGCTCATCGAGATGGTTGCCAGGCGGAATTCATCTTTTGTCAGGAATTCGTGACAGTGTTCAATCAAACATAAATAGACAACGTGTAGTGCAACCTACAGAGGCACTGTTGCCTGAGTCAAGTGCAGTTTAAATCAAAGTCCAGCTATACCGATAATCGCACAGAGTGCGCGTTGCTGCCCCCTTTTGGTCAAAGTAGGTAAAAGCCCTGTTATCAGATTTCTCGAAAAGACTATCCTGACCGATTATCCTGCGGTGTGGGGTGTGTTAAGAGGACTTTTTTCCTGAACCTGCTTAATGTTTAAGAGACACTTGTCTGTGCTATGCTTCACATTTTAAAAATTGGTATCAATAACAATCTGTACGTGTGTACCTTGCTTAAATAATCCCAATATAATGACAAACGCGATGAGCTGAGCCAACACCTGCTGTATATAATTGTCTAAAAACTCACTTACTGACTATCTCATGGACCACTTTTGGAATGTTCTCTGGGACCAGCAGTGGTGAGGGTACCACAGTTTGAACACCACAGCAAGCATTGTCACAATGCAACAAATTCCCCATCTTGGACCGGACGAGCTACTTGCTGAGCATTCTGGAGAAAGTGGAGTGTGTGTGTGTGTGTGTGCGTGGTGGGAGTAAAAGCACAAGGAATGGAAGCTGTGTCAGTAAACAAAGGATCATTCTCCTCCCGTGTGTATGCATGTGTGTGTCATTTCAGAAAGCCTGATTTCCAAAAATGATCCGGGTGAGGTCGCGCTAGAGACGCTTTTAAAAGTCCTCTCCAGTCTCCACACACACACGCGCGCACACACACACACGCGCGCGCGCGCGCACACACACACACACACACTATGAGGCTACAAACTAAGGCAGAATCCACAATTTAAGAAACCAAAACGCGCGTGGGATTTCACGTTAAATAAAACGGGGCTATAAAATCAAACAATGGTGCCGATAAAGCAGAATAGTGGAAGGTGGGGGAATAATGAAAAGGAGGAAAGCTAAGTGTGGGTTTTTTTTTTTTTTTTTTTAATTCCTTTTTTAAATGGCAGGAATCACGCGGGGCCGCCGTGGGTCGTGTGCAGGTAACAGCGCCGGTGTCAGCTTTAGTGCCTTGCGCGTGGGCAAAAATAACGCATAATTTATAGTAGTCCGATTATTAAAACATGCAATCATCTCACAGATTGAGTTTGGATTTGATGCACCTCTGATGTTAAAATAAAAACTCACCCCTTTTATCCTACTGACTAACAAAAAGAAAAAAAAATCCACACGTGACATATTTGCGCACGTTAAAGCACGCACGTTACATCCAGTACAATGAAAGCACTACTCACCAGCAAGTGTCTGACTGTCCGATCAGCATGAGTGGCAAATGATGGGATTAATCCGAATGGATTCTTCGTGAGAAACCATAAAGCGGATCGTGGATGGTTGACTGTCCGATTCTCCCCACAGACACGAAGATGTTCACCCGGTCGGTTCCGCGGCTATTGTCTGCCTTGGTGCGGCTCGAGCGCGTCCTATTCTGGAGCACAGCGGCGACTAGTTCGGTCTTTTCTCTCTCTCTCTCTCTCTCTCTCTCTCTCTCGCTCTCTCGCTCTCTCGCTCTCTCGCTCTCTCGCTCTCTCGCTCTCTCGCTCTCTCGCTCTCTCTCTCTCTCTCTCTCTCTCTCTCTCTCTCTCTCTCTCTCTCTCTCTCTCTCTCTCTCTCTCTCTCTCTCTCTCTCTCTCTCTCTCTCTCTCTCTCTCTCTCTCTCTCTCTCTCTCTCTCTCTCTCTCTCTCTCCTCTCTCTCTCTCTCCTCTCTCTCTCTCTCTCGTCAGTGGAAAACTCCCTCCCGGCGTGTGGCTGTGACGCAGGCCGTGACACACAGCAGAGGAGGCGGCCCACGCCGCTTCCTGCCTCCGCCTTTTCTCTTCCTCCTGCTGCGTGACTGTGTTACGCGTAGCAGCTTGCAGGGGGGAACAGAAGGCTTGACATCATCGAGTGAGGTGGAAAACTAACTAACTAACTAACTTTTTTTTTTTTTTTTTTTTTTAAAGGTGAAGAGTATCACTGTGTACGGTAATCTTTTTAAAACATACGACTACTGCAATATTACAACAAACAAAATACAACTAGTTCTGAAAAATGTCACTTGTACAAACTGTTTTCTTGGAAACAATAGCACTTTGTTGTGCAATTACAACTTTTCTTATTAAAAAATATGACCTATTTACGTTTCCTACTATATTTCTCGAAAAAATAACACCTATTTTACTGTCTTTTTACGAAAAAAATAAAACGGTCTCAAAAGTTTTTCTCAAAAAGTATTGTCTGAACTAAAGTTTTTACCAAAAGAATATGACTTCTCCAATCACAACTTTTTGCTTGGAAAAACTGAATTGTTGAATGATTACCAGTTTTCTAAAAAAATAAAATAAAATTACACTATTCTATGATGATAAAATTTGTCATGATTTTTTTCCTCTTACAATTACAACTTTTGTCCATCATTAAAACAACTATTTTCTTCTGAGCACTTAACTGTTGAACAATATTTTTTTTTGTTCTGTTCCGGACTTGATTTCAGTGCAATGCTGGAAGTGTTGAGTTACGTCACTTGTGAAGAGTGACGTAAGGCGTTTTGCAATAACGTGTGACTCAACTCCTTTCTACTGTAACAAATACACCGACAGTCAGCTACTTTGGTATGAAGAAGAGAGTGCTTCTGTTGATTGTAATTTTTTTTCAAATGAATAAGACCATGATGAGATTTTGCAACTAAAAGCATCAAATTGAATTACATACAAACTGCAATTAATTCCAAGTGCACCCAAGTCGCTTTTTGTTTTTACCTGCCCGAGTTTATTTAACGTTCTGAGTCATTGAATGGAATGCGGGTAGGACTGTTCTCCACACACAAACACCCACATCCACACCCTTCCCTTCTTACACCCTAGCGACTTTGCTTTCATTCCCAGTTGGCCCTGAATGCAGTGGCGGTGGCGGCAACGGGTTCCGCCAAAGTCAACACAGGTGCTCGGCTCCTGAGACCTGTGTACATGGAGTTATGTTAATTGTCTTGCTGCAAAGGAGAGGCGGGGGCTTTTCTCACACTTGATGAGTTTCAGGGCCTCAATTATGACCCCGAAGCAGAATCGCCCCCTCCCGGCCTCCACGGGAGACCAGCTAAGCACATCCAGATGAGTGACAGCTTGAAGTATCCCATTAGCGTTTCCTAAAACTAAATGATGTGAGCTTGTGTGAAAATCCTGGTGACAATTTGAGGTGTTCCCAACAGCCCCTTCCCCTCAAAATTCATTCAGAACATACCGTGGAAAGTTTTGGGTAAATTCTAGGGATTGTACTTTGGCCATGTGAAGCCCTTTAAGACATTATACACTGCTCAAAAAAATTAAAGGAACACTTTGAAAATACATCAGATTTCAATGGTGACAACAAAAATGTTGGATATCTATACTGATATGGACAGTTTAATGTCTCAGGAACAAAAAGATGCCACATCTTTTGATGGAAATAAAAGTTTTCAGCCTACAGAGGGCTCAGTATATAGACACCCCAAAAATCAAAGTGAAAAAATGATGTGGCAGGCTCGTCCATTTTGCCTCAATTCAATTTCTGCAACTCAAAATTATTTTCAATATCTTGTGGGGCCCCCACGTGCTTGTATGCATGCTTGACAACGTCGCGGCATGCTCCTAATGAGACGACAGATGGTGTCTTGTGGGATGTCCTCCCAGATCAGGGCATCAGTGAGCTCCTGTAACATCTGAGGAGCAACCTGGCGGCGTCTGATGGACTGAAACATTATGTTCCAGAGGTCTTCTTTCGGGTTTAGATCAGGTGATCGTGAGGGCCATTCAATTGTGTCAATTCCTTCATCCTCCAGATACTGTCTGCATACTCCTGCCACATGAGGCCGGGCATTGTCGTGGATCAGGAGGAACCCAGGACCTACTGCACCAGCGTAGGGTCTGACCATGGGTCTGTTCGTCCCTCCATGGAAATGCCTCCCCAGACCATTACTGACCCAACACCGAACCGGTCATGCTGAATAATGTTGCAGGCAGTATAGCGCTCTCCTTGGCTTCTCCAGAACCTTTCACGTCTATCACAGGTGCTCAGGGTAAACCCGCTCTCATCTGTGAAAAGCACAGGGCGCCAGTGGCGGACTTGCCAATTCTGGTGTTCTATGGCAAATGCCAATCGAGCTCCACGGTGCTGAGCAGTGAGCACAGGGTACACTACAGGACGTCGTGCCCTGAGGCCACCCTCGTGAAGTCTGTGTCTGACTGTTTGGACAGAGACATTCACACCAGTAGCCTGCTGGAGGTCATTCTGTAGGGCTCGGGCAGTGCTCAACCTGTTTCTCCTTGCACAAAGCAGCAGATATCGGTCCTGCTGATGGGATGAGGACCATCTACGGCCCTGTTCAGCTCTCCTAGAGTAACTGCCTGCCTCCTGAAATCTCCTACATGCTCTGGAGATTGTACTGGGAGACCATCAAATCTTCTTGCAATAGGACGCATGGATGTGCCATCCTGGAGGAGTTGGACAATCTGCTCAACTTCAGGAGGGTTAAGAAATCGCCTCATGCTCCTAGTCGTGATAATGACTCTAGCTAAAGCCAACACTTGTGGAAAACCAGTTAAAAAAGATCAAGAGGGAAGAACTTGAAATGGCCTCCACCTGCAAAACCAGTCCTGTTTTGGGGACCATCTCGTTGTTGCCCCTCTAGTGCACCTGTTGTTAATTCCATCAACACCAATGCAGCTGAAACTGATTAACAACCCCCTCTGCCGCGTACCTGACCAAAACCTTATCAGAAAAGTGTAATTGAATTCATGCCATACCCTGATAAAAAAATGTTCCTTTAATTTTTTTGAGCAGTGTACAAATAAACTTGACTAGCCTGAAATATGCCAACATGCAGCAATGTTAGCATATGTGCTCGTGATGCTTCTCCAGCAAAAAGTGTCCAGGACTCATTTCCAGAATGTCCTTAGGGATCAATAAAGTACAAACCTTGTTAACGTGACGCGTGGCATTACTGAAGGACTAGAAATTCTATAGAATTAAAAAAAAAAATCTTTTGTGAATGAGTGGTTAGCTATGTTTCGCTACAAAACGCTATCGCCAACTACTGGCCTGGCCTGCACATTACAGCCTGTTTTTTTTTTTGCCCTCTTAGGTCACTCAAAAAATTTTCAATTGGGTTGAGGTCTGGGGACTGAGATGGCCAATGGAAGATCTTGATTCAGTATATCTAGTCAACCAGTTCTACAATTTTTATTCAAAGTCAAAGTCAAAGTCTGCTTTATTGTCAATTTCTTCACATGCCAAGACACACAAAGAGATCGAAATTACGTTCCCACTATCCCACGGTGACAAGACAATATACATACAAGTAAACAACACAAAAAATAAATATTCCACGTTAAATGATGAATGTGAAGTGATGTGCTCGTGTCTGAGGTAGACTCCACCCATGCAGTTTCCCCGACCGACTCACGGTCCACTCCCAAAGACACAACAATGAGCCACGCATGAAAACTCGTAGTCATCACTTGAAAATATTAACAATTAGCTCTCTGTCTCACAGAGCATCCAGACATTGGGATTATCGCTTCCGCTTTCAAGGCTAATTATAGCGACACATGTGCAGCAATGTTGTTTGGCTACTCGCATCCCCGCTGTGAGTTCTCCACATTGGTTTGTTTATTGAGGTGTCTTTGGCCAAGCCCTCCTCAGATAAATACGGAGTACAGAATTCGAGTCCCGTTTCATGTTGGCCTCTGAAGTTGCCTGTCGTGGCTGTCAGCGCCTCCTTTTTTTTTTTCTCTTTCTTTCTGATTAACAAGGAAGACGTTCCAGGGAACACACTGACTGAACTTTCCTTATAGCATTTCTGAGAAAAGAAATTGTGCGTCGGCTGGCTGGATGTTGACAGGGGAGGGGGATGGGCTGCAACCGAGACAAGCTCGCATATGTTAAGAGCCCCTTCTCTTTTAAAAAGTGTACCAAAGAGTTCACGGCGGAGGACGACCTCCAGCCCCCTCCGAGGAACACAATAATGGTCTTCAATGCTTTCCATCTGCAGCTATTGAACGCACGCGTCACGCCGCGGTCGTGTTATCATTTTACGGCCTCGTAAAACTCTTCCTAATGTGAGTGCTGGCGCGCTCAAGTGGAAGAAAACAGGTGAAATTTGAAAATCTCTCCAGTTTCACACCAGCAAGGGCATTTCCCAAAAGGCTTTGTTACTATCCTGGTAGTAAAAAGTCATAATTACACAAAACAGTTGTGTGAAAAGTCTTCTGCATGAGCTTTGTTTTTCTGTTTTTTCTTTGCCTTGTTCAGAGGTTTCCAACATCGTGTAGCCGCCTCATTAAAGCTTAAAATTCATGACATCTGTGTCGGTAGGTAGAAGTCGAGAACAGCCCCCGCCACTGCCTGGAGGAGTGACGTTGGACCAGATGAGGCAGCCTGATGTTATTGCGGTCAGAGCGGCCAGACGGACACGACTCGTTTCAAGGATAGTGGAATGGAGGAGGAGGGAGGGCGTGATTGATGGCTGCAGCTGTCCCGGAGGAAAGTGCAACACAGGCGGACAGCTGGTCACCTGTAGCTCCAGACGTGACTGTGATGGAGGGAGGGCCATGGCATTGTGTTTCAATGCGGACTTCATCCTGCTTGACTTTGGGAGTCGAGCACTCAGACAGAAGAAATAAGATTCGCCATGAGTATCAAAACATGAAAGATGGACAGCAAAAGTGGAGATGAAAATATCTATGCTAGCCCAAACAGCAATTCCGCCTGTAGTTCCGCAGCGGCCAAGTCCAGATATCGCGGCTGGCCTCGGAGTCAGGCGCGACTCATAAATCGTCCGACTTGCCGTTGTCGCCATTCCTTGGAGAGCAGAAATGCACAAAGCTCCCATTCATGGGCTAACAAACAAGCACTATGTCCGAGTCGCCCGCTCTGCTCGCCGCAAACTCTACGTGTTTTCTCCACTTTGTGCTTTTGGCTTTAAGGCCCCGACACGCTGCCAGAGTATTTTTTTTTCGGGGTTGTTTTTTTGGACTGGGCTGTCTGCGCTAATGCATGCTGGATTGTCTCTCCCAGGACATTTGCTGGATGTTTTATTCATAGGACGTGATGCGCTATAGACTTCCCTCTGACACAATATTATTGATTGCTTAATAGACCATCAAAAAGAACGACCGCACTCAGGGCATCAAAACCTAAAGGCATCTTTACGCTTACAAATGAAATGACTGCAAAATGGCGCCGTGGCTAATTACCATCACATTTTGGGGGAATATGTTTTCATGTTGCTCACATAACAACCGAAACATCTTTTTTTTTTTTTTTACAACTAGCGCATCGACTTCCTGCCCGCATGCGATTGATTAACCGATTAATGTCTAGATGCAAAATTGATTTAGCCGTAGCAGGCACAAAGCATGTAAACATTATTCCTATAGGGAGAAAATATATACATATTTATTATGAATATTGATGGGAACATACTTCCAGGAGAGGCTGAAGAAGCAGCAGCGTATTAACGTCTCCGGACCTCAAAGCCAATCCAGAATCGAAAAAAATCAACACTTGATTATATTCGCATGTTCCATTTATTGTTTTTAGCGTTTTCTTTGACTCGCCATAAAATTGTAGGAATTCTATTGTCAGCTCTCCGGCGTCTCTCTCGTAATATTTATAGCTCTTGATGGTTTCCTGCTATGCTCGGAAATCAATACAACAGCAAGGACGTCTTTTATGGCGACATCGGGCTCCGTAGCGGATAGCAACGAGCACCCCGCCGAGTGTCAGACAACCAAAGTTATTTTTTTTTCGACCTCCCCTTCCTTGTACTTCCTGCTTGAGATGTTTACAAGCCCCACACGTGCTTTCAAAGAAATACGAGAGGCCAGTGAAACACGGGAAGTGCTTGGCTGTGGGCGACTGCTGCGCCTGATAACTGATAACGAAACAGTTTTATTTACTCTCAGCAAAAACTGTCGCAAAACTACTACCTGTAGTATAAATTATTCATTCATTAATAAGAATAGAATAATCTGTATTTATTTTATATAATTTGAATTTATTTGTACAGAAGCAAATTATTCTGATAAACTAGCCAGGTGAATGTGTACCTAATGTTGTCGTAACGACGCAGCGGGCTTGTTGGAAGTCCCACTCCGCATCACAGGAGGAAACGAACCAGTCGCAATATTTCCGTGAACTTCCTCTCTTTTTTTCTCATCAAAGCGTCAGTGTTGAAATAGAAACTGCCGGGAACGAGACGAGTTTACGATGAAACACAGCGTCCAGTCAGATGACGAATATCGATACGAAATGATAACTTTCCAGGAACTCTACGAGGGTCACATGGGGGTCTTGAGATGAACGTTACTGGATGTGTGAGTCGCCGAGTGTGTCGCCGGTGTAGGCAAATCAGCCCTCGACTGCTTCCACACACCAGATTGTCTGACTTGATTTATGTAATCTGATTATTTGTGCTCACCAACAAGACAGTTTAAAAATCAACATATGTTGAATGTGATTTAAATAACTTGGCGGCTGTGTTTCTGCAATAATATATTATTTTGCCTCAGTAATATATTCCCATTACAGAGACTCCAGTTTCCGGGCTGGCCGGCAAAAAAAAAAAAAATAAATGGCCTGAGAATATGAGAAAGGGGACGAGTCGGAGTGTTTACCGAGCACCAGTGTCCACACATCCGTTCCCACAATGGCCCCTTTGGGCGAACCCCAGGTTAAGGCCCATTTAAAAAGACTTGTTTAACATAGAGGGGAAAAGAGGGGCCGCATACCCAAAGCGCAGGGAGGTGGAGCGGCTGATTCACGGCTGGGGTCCGCAACCTGGCTACCCCCCACTGCCTTCTTCTACACTTGCTGCTGAACTGAAGTGTTTTTGCGTCGTCACCCCCCCCTCCAGTTAAACAACGTGTCTGCAAAAGTGAGAGTGGGCGGGGATACGGTTTGGCTGAGCACAGGGGGGCCAACGGAAACGAGATGGATGGGCATATGGAAAAGCCCCTCCATCCCCGCCCATCCAAGCCCACCCCCATCACTCGCCTTTTCTCCTTCTCCTCATGTGAAGGACAAGCCCGGCGTAGCTGCGGTCCGGCCCTGGCCGATTGTGTACGCCGCCTCACACAAGAAGCAGCCCCCCATTAATCACCCATACAGGTCTCCCTCTCCCTGCCTGGTGAACACAAAGACCCCACACGCTGATTTCCACTCGAACAACACACAAACAACAGCGGCGCAACGGGTGAGGAAATTCCTATGCACGCTCTCCCAAATCCACATGATTTTCTTTTTGGCCTTTGAAGAAAGAATGTTGAGTTGGAGTCGGTCCATGCGAGCAACCTCTAGTTCCTCTTGGTGCCCACCAAGTTAATTTGTTGCTTTAATGCGGAGATTCAAACATGGAGAACTGGTGTAAAGACAGATTTTGATATTATTGACATTGTAGGATAGCAGAAGAGAAAAACAAAACTTCATCTGATATTTTCTGCAAACACTGTTTTTATCATTTTGTTTCCCTGGTCTCATAAACACGATATTCCTCACACAAGTCAAGCAGCTGATGTTTTCCAGGTCATTTGGTGGAGGAATCCCTGCAGCAATTCTATTTCTATCGGCTGCCTCCAGCGCACCGAGTCCATGTGTGCACAGTTTTTAGTCGGAGCCTGGAAAGGACACGACTGAGGTCATCCCCTATTTTCAAACTGACGGAACCCACCACAACCACCACCACTACGCTTTCTGTGGAACATGACGAATAATATCATTAAGGTGTTTTTACATGAAGGAAAACATAAAACATAAATAAAAAAGAAAGGGTACATAAGGTACATCCTTGGGGTACTTTCACAAGTCCGACAAGTTATTAAGATGCCTTAAATCTGTGAAAAATATGCACATTATACCATCTCCTTTAAGAGAACAAATGAAAAGAACTGAGCTAAGTTATTGTTGACCGTGATGAAGACTTTTTTGTTTTTCAAAAGTAGCGCTTGTTTTTCTAGCCACTGATCAGCGCTGACAGATGCACCGCTGTGTTATCTTTCACATCATAACAGATGAGTCGCGCCATCCCAAACACCCCCGACACAGATGCACCAGCTCATGCCTCATCTGTGGAATGGGACCCCGACAAAGAACCCCCCTCCCCTAATTGATGGGGCTTCAGGAATGCGGCGACAGCACAACCTGTTTCCTGATGATTAAGGGTGGCGTGACGAGCGCCATCGATGACCTGTCCGCTCACCATTCTCTGTGGCGTTAATCATCTTAACAATACGCCGAGACTCGCCACTAACCCTGTGGCGATGCACAAAGTTTGCAACAAATACTTCAAGATGGCGGCGCGTGCACACGCAGCGACCTCTCTCTGTCCCGCCCGAACGGTGTTTTGTTCGTTTAATGAGTGTTTGTCCGACAGTTTTATGTGTTCGTCTCGTCGTACTACGTCGTGCTACAAATACAGCAGGCAGGTTCTGCTCGACATCGGCGAAAGCGAGTTTTGCGGCGTTCTGAACTTTGAAGCGGCGACATTAAAGGAGCTCGGACTGCTCCGTCCTGAAACAACGCCGGACTCGCCTGTTACTCCTCCCCTGGATAGAAAGCGTCGGAAGCGGTGTGCGAGGAGGCAGAAGAGGGGCAAGCGCGGAGGCGTCCGGGCCAGGCTGGCGGCCAACCCAGCTCGCCCGGCCGTGCCTTCCATTCTTCTGGCGAATGTTCGATCGCTGCACAACAAAATGGATTACATTCGCCTGCTGAGATCTACGAACCGGACAGTGCGTAACTGCTGTGTGCTCGTGTTCACTGAGACTTGGTTGACTGTCAACATTGCGGACTCTGCTGTGCATCTGGAGCGGCTAGCGTGCTATCGGGCGGACCGGGCCATTGTAAAAGGGGGAAAATCGCGAGGAGGGGGAATATGTGTCTACAACCGTGACGAATGGTGCCGGGACTCTGTAGTTGTATGCAAGCACTGCTCGCCACTGGCGGAGTTTGTGATCATTAACTTTTTATCTGCCAAGGGAATTTACTGCGATTCTGCTAGTCGCGGTATACATCCCGCCTTTCAACATCGAAGGCGACAGGATCGCGGCTCTCAGTGAACTGTACCAGGCTGTCAGTGAACAACAGACGGCGCACCCTGACGGTTTCACCATCTTCGCTGGGGATTTTAATCATGGTAACCTGAAGTCTGTTTTTCCGAGGCTTCACCAGCATGTTAATTTTCCAACACGTGGTGACAGCTTCCTGGACCTGGTCTACTCTACACATAAAGGAGCTTTCAAAGCCGCTCCCCTCCCCCATCTTGGACTTTCTGACCGTATCACTGTTATGCTTTTGCCCTGAGGGTGCCTCTGATGCGCTTCGAGACTGCTTTGGCACTACTGACTGGGAAATGTTTAAGCAGGCGGCCACTTGCAACAATCGGACGGACATAGAGGAGTATACTGACTCTGTTTCCTCTTACATCACGAAGTGCATTGATGATGTGACCCACACAAAATTCATCGTCACTCGGGCGAACTGGAAGCCATGGCTGACAGGGGCTGTCCTCAGGCTGCTGAGGGCCAGGGACAAAGCCTTCAGAGCGGGGGATGAGGCTGGCTTGAGAACAGCGAGGGCCGACCTGTCCTGGGGCATCAAGGAAGCGAAAAGGGCGTTCTCTTGCAAGATCACCGCCCACTTCAAGGACAACAAGGACGCACGGAGCCTTTGGCAGGGCATTCAGACCATCACGGACTACAAGCCCGCGCCGCAGAGCTGTGAGGGCGACATCCGTCTGCGCAACGATCTCAACCGCTTCTTTGCTCGCTTCGACGCTCAGAACAGCACTTGCCCGCTGAAGACCCCTCCCCCTCCACACGAACAGCCCCTGTGCCTCTCTGCCGATAGCGTAAGGAGGGCGCTTGCCGCTATCAACACCCGTAAGGCGGCGGGCCCTGACAACATCCCAGGTCGAGCGCTGAAGGACTGCGCTGGGGAGCTGATGGGTGTCTTCACGGACATCTTTAACATTTCCCTGCAGCAGGCCATCGTCCCTTCCTGTTTCAAGGCTGCCACCATCGTACCTGTGCCGAAGAAACCTGCTCCGTCCTGCTTCAATGACTACCGCCCCGTGGCACTGACGGCCCATCATCATGAAGTGCTTTGAGCGGCTTGTCATGGAGCACATCAGATCCATTCTCCCCCCCACCATAGACCCCTTCCAGTATGCGTACCGAGCGAAACGGTCCTCTGAGGATGCCATCTGCTCTGCCCTCCACTCAGCCCTCACCCAGCTGGAGAGGAGGGACTCGTATGTGAGATTGCTGTTTGTGGACTTCAGTTCTGCATTCAACACCATTGTGCCACAACGACTCATCTGCAAACTCGACAAGCTGGGCCTCAGTACCTACCTCTGCAACTGGCTACTAGACTTCCTCTGTCAGAGGCCTCAGGTGGTACGTGTTGGCGACAAAACCCCCGCCTGCATCACGCTGAGCACGGGGGCCACCAAGGCTGCGTGCTCAGTCCGCTGCTCTTCTGACGCATGACTGCACTGCAACTTCCAGTAGCAACCGCGTGCTGAAATATGCCGACGACACGACTCTGGTGGGTCTCATCACCGGGGGTGACGAGACTCAGTACAGGTCGGAGGTCGACCTTCTGGCCAGGTGGTGCAGGGACAACAACCTCCTGCTGAACGTCAACAAGACCAAGGAGATTGTTGTTGACTTCCGGAAGGGTCACACCCAACACCTGCCACTGACCATCGACGGTGCTGTGGTGGAGAGAGTGAGCAGCACCAGGTTCCTGGGGGTGCACTTCAGTGAGGACCTCTCCTGGTCCACCAACACCGCATCACTGGTGAAGAAAGCTCAGCGCCGCCTGTACTTCCTGCGGAAACTAAGGCGAGCAAGTGCTCCTCCGGCCGTCATGACTTCATTCTACCGTGGCACCATTGAGAGCGTCCTCTCCAGTTGTATCGCTGTTTGGGGTGTTAGCTGCACTGAAGACAACATGAAGGCCCTGCAGCGCATAGTGAACACGGCTGGTAAGATTATTGGTGCTTCACTCCCCTCCCTGAAGGACATTTACACCTCCCATCTCACCCGCAAGGCGACCACGATTGTGAGTGATGTGTGTCACCCCGCTCACTCTTTGTTTGCTCTTCTGCCCTCTGGGAAGAGGTACAGGAGCCTGCGCTCCCGCACCACCAGACTCACCAACAGCTTCATACTCCAGGCTGTTAGGATCCTGAACTCTCTCCCCCCTTCTGCGTAGCGTCCTGTACTTTTGCGCTATATTCTGATTGTCTGCTGTATGCACACTTGCTCCATTTTTGCTCCTCTTATTTATTATGTTATTTGTTTATTTATTATTTATTCATCACTCTTATTTATTCATTGTTTGTGCCTTCTTGTTTTTATTTTTTGCGTTGTTTACTTGTATGTATATTGCGTACCGTGTTTTTCCATGCATAATACCCCCGTGCATAATACGCACCCTAAAAATGGCATGTCGATGCTGGAAAAAAGCCTGTACCCATGTATAATACGCACCCAAATTTTGACTCTTACTTAAGTCCATAAACGTAAAATTATTTCAGAAAAAAGATCATCTTTGGGAACAACCGGATGTTATTCTGCCGGTCAGTATCACTGCGCATGCGCTAGCAAACTCGATAGCGAAGAAATGTTTCGGATTTGTGTAGGGTACATTGTGACAGCAAACGAGCAGGTGATCGAGCAAGCGTCTGATACGAGAGCATTGTGTTCGTATGGAGCGTGTTTGAAGTGAACAGCAGAGAAGAAAGGAACAAGGCAAAGTGTTGTGAAATAAAATATTACCTGTAATACGCATTTAGGTAGAGAACTGAACTCTCGCTCTTTATATAGTAGCTGACGTGTCTTGCGCATCCGTTCTGCGCATCTGTAATGGCGGCCTCCGTATGATATCCGGTTTGCGATGGAGATTAAAAAACAAACAATATTTGACAATAACACACCATCAAGGATTGCACCATTGCATCAAACGATGTGTCGTCAATTATGAATTTTACTGACTAAGTGTGTTGGGCAGGATGGCTGAATGCGATGCGCGATTGACAACAAACAAGAAGAAAGGTGTGATTTCAAGTTTTATTTCGAGGGAGATTTTCTTCAACAATTGTTGTACCCATGCATAATGCGCACCCCAGATTTTAGGACAATAAATTAGTTAAATTTTGCGCATTATGCATGGAAAACACGGTACTATGTCTTTTCACCGTGGGATAGTGGGAACGTAATTTCGATCTCTTTGTGTGTCTTGGCATGTGAAGAAATTGACAATAAAGCAGACTTTGACTTTGACTTTTTGCAATTCTTAATGATGTCATTATGTTTTACGTGTGATACCAACCAGCTTTAATAACATTGTGTCCACATACCTCAGGTCAAAAGTTTCCAACATGTCTAATTCTTAGCGGGGGATTAAATTCTGAGCAATCGTGGAATGAGCAGTTGGAAAAGTGATTACCGTAAATTTCCGACTATAAACCGCTACTGTTTTCTCAAATTTCGGACCCTGCAGCTTATAGTCCGGTGCGGCTTATATAGGTTTTTTTCCGTGATTTTTACACTCATAAAAAGACTGTGGACCGCTGTTGTGCTGTTATGTTAATAAAAGTTATGCGTCCCTAAATAATCATCTCTTTCCTGACAATCATCTTTGTGTATATTCTCTTACAAATGGTAATTAAACATTAAAAACCTTACGCGATCATGCGGCGACTTTACATGCATTTTTTCTAACGGCCATCGGGGGGGGCTTGAGCAGAAAAGGTAAGAGTGAGAGAGGTGGAATATATGCGTCGAGGAAGACAGTAGTGGCACGTTGTGCATGAGGAAAGTTAGCGTAAACAGAGCCCAGTGGTGGAAGACACTGGAAGGCGTGCATATGACGCAGCTTTCAAGTTAAAAGCCATTGAGCTGGCTGATAAAAAAATGAACAGAGTGGTTGCACGTAAACTCTGAATAAATGAATCGACCTCCAACTTGAATGGGAGGCTTGGATGACCAGCGGCGAGAAATCGTTTACAAAAACTGGACGCATGCGAAGAGCAACTTTCGCACAAGTCTGCCAGTGGATCCTGACAGCATGGAGCAGTGTGAAAAAATCCACCATCACTAACGGGTTTCGAAAAGCCGGTCTGCTGCGTGACGGAGAGGAGAGCACAAGCTCAGGAATGAATTTGCCTCAGGACGAGAGTGATGATGAAAGCGACAACGAAAGAGAGAATGAGAACGAGTGTTGCGATGTACATCTGGCGGTATTCCAATCGGACACTGAGGAGGACGATTTTGCTGGTTTCAGTGGACAGGAGGAAGACAAAAGGCTCTCAGTGACTTTGTTGACTGGTATGTTTTTTTTTTTTTACCCGCCTAGTTAGTGCTGTTGCTTCCGTGTTTACAACAAAATGTTAATGTTATTAAAACATTAGCCCAGCTAGTGCTGTTACTTCCGTCTTTACAACGAAATGTTAATGCTATTAAAACTTTAGCCCAGCTAGTGCTGTTACTTCCGTGTTTACAATGAAATGTTAATTTGATTAAAACTTTAAAAAGGCTTACTGTGTACTGTCTTTCTTTGTAAATAACTCGTGCACACGTGCGGCTATAGTCCTGTGTGGCTTATATAAGTATAAAACTAAAAAAATCACGAATTTTAGCTGGTACGGCTTATAGTCCGGTGCGGTTTATAGCCCGAAATTTACGGTAAATAAAGAGGCCAAATCTCCAAGTTGGCAATACTGACTCTCTTGGTAAACTAGGTCCTCCTCCTTCAAATAAGCCGTGATGGACAAAATGGACGCCGAGTCACGTATCAGTCTTTGTTTGGCAAAGATTTGTGCAATGATCCGCAAACTCACATGTATGCTAATGATGCGGTCTCATTCATCAAAAAAAAAAAGAAATGCCGCTTATGGATTCAGGAGGTGTGCTTGAGTGGAGATATGATCAGGCGACGAGATATCACGTCAAAGTGTCCTTGAGCAAGACACTGAACTTAATTTTGCTCCCAGTAGGGCAGGGGTGGGCAATTCCAGTCCTCGAGGGCCGGTGTCCAGCATGTTTTCTATGTCACCCTGTTGCAACACACCTGATTCAAATGGTCAGATAATTAGCAAGGTCTGCAGAAGCTGGATAACAATCCTGATCATTTGAATCAGGTGTGTTGCAGCACGGAGACCTATAAAACATGCAGGACACCGGCCCTCGAGGACCGGAATTGCCCACCCCTGCAGTCGGGCCTGGTTCATGCGTTTATCAAATTAGGAGCGGGAAACCCTTTACAAAGCCATTTTAAATCCAGATTTATCATTATTAGGAGCAATTCAAGTACAGTACATTTCCTATGCTGTTGATTTTTGCCAGCAGTAATCATGGTTTGGTTAGAACAGAACAAAAACAAAACAACAAACATTATGTTTTGAGAAAAAACACGACACTAAATTCATCAACAGCTTTGATTCAGGTGTGTGTGTTTGGTATTAGAGAAATAACATGTTTCCTTTCTGTCTGATTAATGCACGGGTGGCAGATGCTACAGGGGATTAGTTGTAGATTAGTATCCTTTCCACTGACTGTTTTCCTGTCGCCACGCTGCCTTTGCAGTGGTCCCCTTTGAAGAAACAAACATGATCAGCGTCCCCTGCGTTGTTTTTGTCTTGGACTCAATCGTACAACTTGTTTTCAACTAGCGATTGTCTGCGTTACGTCTCGAGACAACGCTAAAGCGGGATTTATGTTTTGTTTGCTCTCCGAATGACAGATGCGTCACGATGGCATAATTCCAAACACACAGTAACTAAAATTGAAAAGAATTATTAGAGGATATTTTCTGGTCACTGAAAATTGAGTGGCAAACGCCTTGTTCTCACTTTGGAACATGACTCAGCCTTTTTCTCCGCCATTAAATTGTCATATTTGCCGCACGAATGGCAGCAGCACAGGAAGTTGTATTATTATTTTTGTTCCCGAGCGTGGCTTCTCGGGCACAATTAGGCGCCTACTAAGCCGCCGCCAAGATAAAGCTATCAGTGACTGAGCGGCTGTTGTCGAAGAACACCGAAGTCTGAGAAGGAGTGTCCCTGACCCTCTTAACCCAAAGAGGCCTTGTTTTCCTCCCCCTGAAAGCGCAGCCGGCAGCAGATGTGCGCTGGCTGCGACTGTCAGATAATGACAAAGGATTAGGTTGCCTGATTCCCACACCGGCAGCCCACTGTGTTTGCCTCTCCTCTTTAGCCACAATTTATGGGCTCTGCAGAGCCGAGATAGATCCACTATGAGCATAAACCCTCAGAGGAATAAAGAGCAGCTCTTATCCAAGTGGGGTGTGGGAGGGGAGGGGGGACAGGGGGGATTAATCCCAATTCATGGTGCTGATTTGGGATTAATACAAATGAAAAAATTTGAGATGTGATGGAATTATTTATTCTAACCTTAGGAGTTTGTGCTAATCATTTCAGATGAAAACGCTGCATTTTCATTTCCAGTTGCTGTTCTGTCTATCTCATTGCTACGTATATGCAACAAGAATGGACAAAACTCCAGGTGAGTTTCAGGAAGTCAAATGTTTCCATACAGTCTGGGCCTGAGTTGAAGAGGATTTGCCATCCAGATAGGATTAGGCGGCATCTCTTTACACAACAATGATGTGGATAAGGACTTGGGCGGGGCTTCTCGGCTGAAGAGACCTTGCAGATGAGTACCTGAGACAACTCAGCTCACTGGACCAAGTGATTGCCACCCCATCAACAGACACGATATAAAAAGTCTTCTATGACCCAACGACCGGACTAGATTTCTTTGAACGACAGTGAATCTGCAAGCTCAACGTGGTGGCGGTGGCCATCTTGGGACAGGCTGCATCAGTGAAGGTTTCCCAGTGCCCCTGCGAGGGTTCAAAGAGCCCTAATCACATTAAGGCAAACCACTTGCCGCTGAGTCCAATCTAACCGCAAAAGCTCCCTGAGCTCAGATCAGGCTGCTCCGATCATTTAGACAAGACGACACGGGCTGTTTGCTTTGGTGTTGCCCTGATCAACATTTCCTTCATTTGCAGCCCCCTGTGGAGAGGATTGAGCTCAATCGGGCCATCGCAACGCAAACTGATGGATGAGGAAACTGGCAGACTAAAACAAAGGTAGTAACTTTGGTATGAGAAGACAACTGGCAACAGAAATGAACCAAGTCAGCAAAAACAACACAAAACTAAATATGACAGAAGTCATGAAAGGGGCGAATGAGCCAAGTCGTCGAACACGGATGTCATTCCGTGCGGACTCCAGCCCGGATTGAAAATAACCATTTGATGACATTCCTTTTGCGTGAATACTTTAAATAGTGTATAATTATCGCAAGCCGCTTCGCCGGCTGCCCGGAATCCGATCAATAAGGTTCAATTTCCGCGCCGCTTAATTCCGATTTTTCACGCGGCCGAATTACTAGCCGGTCGCGGGGGTTGCTGATGCGTAGCATTTGCTTTCAATCGGCTCGAGTGGAGGATTGACATGCCGTGAGCTGGTCGGATGCCACTCGCCTCAGATGACTTCTCCTAAATCTTTCCCTGGTCTTTAAGATTAGGGGTAAATAGTCCGGCACCACCAGCAGGATGTTCTTTTGAGCACCGTTTGCAGCAAGAGGATTCTCCAAAAAGTCTGTCAAGATATTGCTTGATGAGCCAAAACATTTCAATGGGATAAATAATCAGGAAGGGGAACTATTGGAAGTATTCACAGTGCTGGTATCCTCTAAGAGCTTTAATTGATTTTATTGGCTGATTCAAGGCCAGAAAAAGCACGGCGGCGACACACGGAATTGACCCTGAAATGGAATCCATTTCTAGGTGATGTCCGCTCTTGAAGATGTCGCTCGGTCGGCGCAAACAATCGTCGCTCGGTCCTTGCGTAACGTCCTCGTTGTGCGATGATTTACGCATGAACTGAGAGGTGCAATTGTTGGAGGGGAAGCAGATTTTTCTCTGACTAGCTGCCAGAATTGCAGGCAGGAAATTAAGAGCAGAGTTTGTGCCAGAGGGTGTGTACGCGCTTGGTGGTGTTTTGTGTGAAGACAGCAAGTTGTATTGCGGAACCCATCCCCCGCTCGGCGCCATGAAGCTCACGCACGCATGCACAGGAAGCTTTCCTGCTAAATACAAGCCACCCCCTCCTCCACTCCCCTGTTCGTCTCCAGGTCGGCGAACTGAACAGAAAGTGAAGTTAGCGTCCTGTTAACGAAGAAAAAACAACAACAGAACCACTCCCACCCAGCTGCCGCCCATCTTGTCATTTTATGTTGATCTGTAAATGCGCGTGACCGCAGCGTGACCTGAACTTCTCACCAGAGACCAAGCTGACCCGACACTGTAAAACACGACACTGTCTCTGCGCTCGGGAAAAGACAATCTTTACGACCTTCTTTCATGTCTCACAAAGGCGCTGAAACAAGACAAAATGGCTCCCAGGTGTCTTTCATAACATGCCTGTGACACACTTTGGACAAAATACTCCAAGGGCCAAGACACTTTTACAGATGCTATTTTAGATCAAGAGTGTTGTTTCGCTGCCTCAAAAATATTTCTATTCACGAAAAACGTTGACCATTGCACCACTCTAACCTGAAAACCTTAGCTAACACGCTGTTAGCATGCTGTAGAATAAGCAGGGTGCTTTTTTTTCATACTCCGGTACCAAGTCGCCTCCTAACTCACAATCCAAGATCCCGAGGATGCTCAAAATTACAGACCGCATGAATCGCATCCCACGAGGACACCGGAACATCAGGCCGGAGCCGACGTTATTGTTGTCGCCAAGGCTGGCGAGACCAGCGCGGGGAGGAAGTCCTAAATCAATCTCGCTCGGGACCAGGCTGCCGACGACGTGTCGCAATCAATTACAAAAACCGCGGGGGAAATTGGACCTAATGGAAATTTGATGACTGGCTTTGTCTGCTTTTGTTGTCATCATTTAACGCGCTGAGAAACACTTCCTGAAAGGAGTTAGCGGCAGTCTATTTTAAAAAGCAAGCTCAAATGACAACAAAATCATCCCGATACAATCGATTTGAAAGGGACATTTTGGCTAGTTTTAACACACGCATTTATGGTGTTAATGCGCAGATTAATCAAAACAAGAGTCTTATGAAAACATATTTTGGGGCAGCTTTACATTAAGCAGCTCTCATTAGGGGAAAAAGCCCAACATTTTCCATTAGCGCCCTGTTGCTAGCTATTGCCACTATCTGCCGTGTTAGATATGATCTCAGATGTAATCAATGGCAAGCTGTCAGCCCGAGTCCACGTGCAAATGCCTCAGGGAGGACAAAAAAAAAAGCCAGCGAGACCAACAGTGATCAAAATGAAACAAATAGGTCAAAAGCAATCAAGCGTATCATAGTTTCTACAATTGCGATGATGATGGCGGTGGATTCTGAATCGGCTCATTTAGGAGAACCGGTGTCATCAAACTTGGGGCTAATTTGTTGCCACTTAATTGAATCACAACACCCCAATTTGCAATTGAACCTTTGCACTTGTACTTGTCAAAATGGTAATTAGCATTCTCCCCCACGCCCTGCTTGCGTATTTAATTACAAATATTTACTTAATGATGCTTAATTGGAGGACAACGGGGTAGGGACGTCGAAAGCCTGCAGAGGAATCGAGTAGGTTTGATCAAGGCCAAGTGCAAGGACGTTAGACAGCGCCGTATCGATCGGCGTGCAAAAGCTCCGATGCTCTCTGCATATGTGGGTCAATGAGGCGGCGCTCTCGCTCAAGTGCAGCTTGCTGTCAGATATTTAGGTCACATCCCAATTACGGCGAGGCACAGACAAGCTCTGCAGGGGCAAACAAATATATTTGGAAGAAATTTATTTCAATGGGGCATTGTTGTTTAATCAAGCTTAATTATAATATTTAATTGGTTGTTAAGATGGTGGCCAGCTGATGAGTTTGAATGGGATTGATTCAATTAGAATAGAGCCACATCCTTAGTTGTCAGTGGGTGTGCACACTTTTGCAACCGCATGAAAAAAACTTAAATCAATTAAATTAAAAAAACAATCACTTTTGGATTTGCAATTTCCAAATTGAATGGATGTCGGTCGTACGGGCTGGAAGCGACAAGAAAGATGACAGCTCGGGTGATTGGGTTTGAAAGCGGACCTGTCTGGCCTCTATGCTAATGCTCAGCCTGCGAGACGGTCCTCCTTTATGGTTCTCACTCCACTCAGCCTTTTTCTTTTTTTTTTATGTGCACATGACATCACCATTCACATAGCCACCATGCCATCAACGGGTCAGGCAAAGCTGTCAATAGAAAAGGAAGGAAGGCTGCTTTTTCTTTCTAGACGCAGATCTGGCTCGTCATGCCAAAACTCACTGTGAGCTTGGTGCGGCAAAGCGCCGCCATCCTTATTTTATCTCTCCTGCGAGACTGAATGTAAAAGTCAATAATGTCACGCACGAGCACGGCATGCGGTCCGCATCAGATCGAGGCCCCGCAAGCGACGCTCAGCGAGGGGGGGGCAATACGCTCAAAAAAGCCTTTGAACGATTAACACGCTACTGTAAAGCAGACTTGCTTTCTTCGCATGCGTCTGTGTGTGTGTGTGTGTGCGTGTGAAAAGTAGAAATGTTGCAAGGAGGCAGTATTGTTCCTTATTCACGCGACTTTTGAGTGACAGATTTGGTGCACGGTGGAAAAAAAAATGTCTATGCCTGCTGAACTAGCATTTTAAATGAGCTAAAGCTAAATTCTCGTCTTCACCTGGCCATGCTATCATGTCAAAGCTAAAAGGTAAGAAGAGCTGCATTGAGTTTTGCACCGCATGTGTGAAAATTACAACTATTTTTTCTGTTTTTGCTAATCCTTTAGCTCCACCCCCTTTTGACATGGTAACAAAATTTGAGTTTGAACTCATTTGCATGAAACAGAGAGGGCTTCTAAAACAGGCAAGAGAAGACTTCCATCTCCTTTCAAAAGAGCTGAATGCAATTCAGTCATCATTGCTTTTATTACTTTTCCTACAGTGACATATCAAAATGTCACCCATGAAGAATCGTTCTCAAGAAATGGATTTCCTACGGAAGGGTGTTACGGAGGAGAGAATGAAACCATTATATCTGAAATGTTTGCCGATTGAAGAAAGTTTTACAAATAAGTCAACTTTTTATCCATCGTCATGAGGCATAGTTGCTCCCCCCCTCCCATCTTCAAAATTCGACGAGAACCATTCCAACAGCTAGCTTGTTGCGTCTTTCCTCGGATGGCGTTCCCGGTCGTTATCCTCTCAATCTTCTGCAAGTTATTGCTGGCATCCGTTGGGCTGTTACAGCTGCAGTATCAAAGCAATGTGGCGGACAAGCGGGAACGCAATGTTCCAGGAAGAAATATAAAAATCATGAAAGAAAAAAGAGAATCGAGAAAAAAAAATAGCAGAATACATCATCGGATTCCATTGGCAGCTGCGGGTCAAATGTGGAAATCTGGGATGAATCATGCGATGACGTCCGACTCGCTGCCTGCATGGCAGATGAAACGACGCTGCATTACATCACGCGCATGCCACGGCGTCTGCTGCAGGAGGTGATTTTCGCAAACGGAATGCATGATGTCATCACCCCCTGAAAAACAAGCTATTATAGAGTGAGACGGGGAATGATAGGGAAAGATTTCTGCTGATGGCGGGGAGAGTTCAAAGGAAAGCAGAGCAAGCGACGTCTCGTGTTTCCCGACGATTGCTACTTAGCTAGCGCCGCGGTTTATAAACATGGGACATTCAAGATCCTGACAACAATTTCTACTTTCCTAATATCCAGGCGTTTGCTGGCTTCTTGTAATATCTTAGGTTGTTGCAAAAAGAGCTTATAATAACCAAGCAGGTTCCACTGGAAATAATCGGCACTGGTATTTTTTAATCAAAGCCACATGTAAGATAATTAGTCAAAAATTACTTTCCATAAAAAATTATTTTCCTTTCATCTGGCTCCAACTAAGAAACAAAAATATTGCATTATATTTAATATATTTTTATTTAATTTTATTTTCTATTCATATAGTTTGGTTAAGCTTGTAGTTTTTTCCTAGTTCAAACGTCATGAAATTATAATTACCGTATTTTTCGGACTAAAAGTCGCTCCGGAATATAAGTCGCATTAGCCATAAAATGCACAATAACGTGAAAAAAAACATATATAAGTCGCTCCGGAGTATAAGTCGCATTTTGGGGGAAATTTATTCGACAAAATCCAACACCAAGAACAGACATGAACAAGCAACAACAGGCTAAACGACAGGTATGCTGACGTGACATAAACACAAACGAAGAGCCTGACGTAACATTCAGAGTTATTTAAATAACTATTACATAAATAACACGTTTATAAAACCATCTGTGTCCCTCCAATTCATTAAATCCATCGATCGTCCTTTATGTCAACAATGGGTGCGCGCCGCTGACGGCGCTTGCACTTCAAAATATTCCACAGGCCCATACAACGATATATAAATTATATATCAAATAACTATTACATAAGCAATAATATTATCAAACCATCTGTGTCACTCCAAATCATTAAATCCATCGATCAAATTCCTCGTCCTTTGTCAACAATGCCGCGCGTGCGCCCTGACGTCAGCATCGTCGTTATTCCACAGATCTAGTATATAACTATATTGTAGCGTTAACAAAGTACAAGGAAAGACGTGGGTTTGGTAAACGGCTCTTTATTTAACAAAACAAACTTCCAGGCGTGTGGCGGCGTGGACTTCCATCCCCGGAGGTGGCACTTCCAGCCACAGAGGTGGAAGAGAGCTCCATAGAATAGGACCGGGCGTGCGTAAAAGCTATGTCCGAGCCCCATCCACCGTCCCCGGACAGCCACCCGGCCGAGCGCCGGCCCCCGACTTCTATCCACGGAGGTGAAAGAGAGCTCCGTAGAGTAGGACCGGGCGTGCGTAAAAGCCATGTCCGAGCCCCATCCACCGTCCCCGGGCAGCCACCCGGCCGAGCGCCGGCCCCCGACTTCCATCCACGGAGGTGAAAGAGAGCTCCGTAGAGTAGGATCGGGTGTGCGTAAAAGCCATAATAGTTTTTCAAACCTTCTGTGTCACTCCAAATCCTTAAATCCTTCAAACTCTTCGTCCTCCGTGTCACTTAGAAACAAAGCCGCTAATGATGCCGGTAGTACGTGGGGCCCTTCGTCATCTTCGTCATCCCGTGATCGAATCTTTGTCCTTTATGTAAACAACTGCCCGGCCGCGCCGCTGACGTCACTTGAAATTCAAATTACAGTAATCCCTTGCTACATCGCGGTTTGATTATCGCGGTTTCACTTTTTTTTATTTTTTTTTATTTTGAAAATTTATGAAAAAATTTACATACAAGTCGCTGTATAAATCGCCCCCCCCACCCAAACTATGAAAAAAAACGCGACTTACAGTCCGAAAATTACGGTACAGTAAGTAAATGAAGCATGCCGAAAATTTGTAGGCCGTAATTATGAAACCGCATAAAAAGGTAAATGAAGAAACACGGTGTGCTGTCGGCCTGCAGCCGTCAACTCATTTCATCTTTCAACATTTCTTGCAATGACTTTTGGTCGTCACACGTGCTGTCATTGCAACAACTCGGCTAATTCCCTCTCTAATGACTTTAAAGCTGCGCTGACAGCGCTGTTGCTGGTTAATCGCGCCCCGAGGGGGGGGGGGCGGCGCGTTTCCACCCTTTGAAAATACGCCGGCTTGCTTTTTATTTTCCAGAGATAAGGTTTTACCTGGAGGGTAAAAATGAGGGTTACATGCCGCACTTCAAGCTGTACAGGATGCCTCGCTGAGTCACCAAAGTTTATTAAAGTGCACGTTGCCTCGGAGGCTACCGTGGCGCTACCGATTCTGGCAGCCAGATGCTTTTTTACCTCAAACGAAGCACGTCGGTGTTACGCCCTTTTATTTGCTTTCTGTCATCTGTCATTATACTTGGGGCCCGTTTCAAAACGAGGCCATGGACCAAATTTGACCTTCCAGGAAAATCACGCCAAGAGCCTACCGTGACACAGCCGAGTTTTTACCGATATTCATCGAGCGCTCCCGTATGTCTTATTTTCCCCCCTCTATAATTTAAAACAGACCCCATTGTGTGTTGGTACCATGTGACACGCGTTTGTCAAAATGCCTCAAGGATGGAGAATTACAGAACTTTACACAGGCCATTTCTCGGCAATTGGACGGATTTTTATAGGTTAGCTTGGTTTCATGCCAATGAGCATATGTATGACCCACCCAATATATCACTGGGCCAATGGGGACTATAGATTCCGTTACCATGACAACCAGGGCAAATAGGGGGGAAAAACATCTATAAAGTCAATAAAACCTTTTTTTCCCTATGTGGCGGCAGCTCTGCTTACCTTGTGGCGGGATTGTGACATCACAGTTGTGAAGAGCTCACCCACGAACACATTTCAAAAATGGATTCATTTCCAAAAACATTCATTTGTGGGGACTATTTTTAGACAAGCCATTAAAAAGTCAGATTTCCATGCTATGCCCCAACTATCCTTTGAAGTGGACAGGCTGGAGCAATGGCTCCTCAGTGATTCTTTTCCCTCTTTGAGCTATCTATATGCCGCTCAGACGAGACAACTGTTGAACAGTAAAAGAGCACAAGGAGAAAGAAAGAAAGCCAGCCTTGAATAACTTGGATGGCCAAAGGTCGATAGACTGCAGGGCTACGCCTCCCCTGTCATCATGAAAAGGGGAAAAACAAATTCAATTGTTTTTATTATAGTCATTTTTCTTTTAATTTCAATAATTTTGTATCATTTTGAACAAAAATCGCAGAATTTTTATAGTTATTTTAAAACTGAAGACGATTCGCTCGGAGGAGCCAACGTCCTGTCTAGCCTCCTCTGAGGGTTGCGTAATCACACGGCTGCCTATGTTGACAGGCTATGCAGTTAGACTGAACTGCTCTCTGTCTTTATGTCGCTGTTTAAGTGTTCAAACACTGTGGCTATATTAATTAATTTCCGTAGTTAAGCTGGTGTATATAATATCTTGTGTTTTTTGTCATCTGTCTGTAACGTCGTGTTTCTTTAGATCAGGGGTGTCAAACTCACTTTTTTCGCGAACCGCATTGTAGTCATAGCTTCTTTGGGGGACGTCGTGCCTCCCCAGTCATGAACCTCACCGCACGTCACTGCTCAGGGTGCATTTGGGGATTTTTTTTTTGCTGGTATTTTCTATTGCGTGCATAATCAGTGCTTTTATCTGACTGTCCACGGAAAGATGTGTGTGGGTAGCAATTAAAAGGAAAAACAAGTGGAAAAATGTTTACAATCCACCCAGGGGGCGGCCATTTTGATACAACCAAATATGACATCAGAGTGGTGCTCAGGTCACAACCAATCACAACTCACCTGTTTTCACCGTTTGGTCATGTGACCTTCGCAAGCCATGGCAACTTCTGACTATGATTTCATGAGAATCCAAATCCAGACAGGAGAAACATGGGACATCACGGATTTGATTAGGGAAGCAAATATTTGGCATTTTGGACAGAGTTTCTACATTTAAAGTTTCTACAATTTCAAAGTCAAAGTCAAAAGTCAAAGTCTGCTTTATTGTCAATCTCTTCACATGCCAAGACACACAAAGAAATCGAAATTACGTTTCCACTATCCCACGGTGACAAGACATAGTACACGATATACATACAAGTAAACAACACAAAAAAAAAAAACAAGAAGGCACAAACAATGAATAATAAGAGTGATGAATAAATAATAAATAAACAAATAACACAATAAATAAGAGGAGCAAAACGGAGTGTGCACACAGCAGACAGTCAGAATATAGCGCAAAAGTACAGGACGCTACGCAGAAGGGGGGAGAGAGTTCAGGATCCTAACAGCCTGGAGTATGAAGCTGTTGGTGAGTCTGGTGGTGCGGGAGCGCAGGCTCCTGTACCTCCTCCCAGAGGGCAGAAGATCGAACAAAGAGTGAGCGGGGTGACTCACGTCACTCACAATCGTGGTCGCCTTGCGGGTGAGATGGGAGGTGTAAATGTCCTTCAAGGAAGGGAGTGAAGCACCAATAATCTTACCAGCCGTGTTCACTATGCGCTGCAGGGCCTTCATGTTGTATTCAGTGCAGCTACCACCCCAAACAGCAATACAACTGGAGAGGACGCTCTCAATGGTGCCACGGTAAAATGTAGTCATGACGGCCGGAGGAGCACTCGCTCGCCTGAGTTTCCGCAGGAAGTACAGGCGGCGCTGGGCCTTCTTCGCCAGTGATGCGGTGTTGGTGGACCAGGAGAGATCCTCACTGATGTGCACCCCCAGGAACCTGGTGGTGCTCACTCTCTCCACCACAGCACCGTCGATGGTCAGCGGCAGGTGTCGGGTGTGACCCTTCCGGAAGTCAACAACAATCTCCTTGGTCTTGTTGACGTTCAGCAGGAGGTTGTTGTCCCTGCACCACGTGGTCAGAAGGTCAACCTCCAACCTGTATTGAGTCTCGTCGCCCTCTGTGATGAGACCCACCAGAGTCGTGTCGTCAGCAAATTTCACTATGCGGTTGTTGCTGTAGGTTGCAGCGCAGTCATGCGTCAGCAGGGTGAAGAGCAGCGGACTGAGCACGCAGCCTTGGGGGGCCCCCGTGCTCAGCGTGATGCTGGCGGAGATTTTGTCGCCAACACGTACCACCTGAGGCCTCCGACAGAGGAAGTCTAGTAGCCAGTTGCAGAGGTAGGTACTGAGGCCCAGCTTGGCGAGTTTGCAGATGAGTCGGTGTGGCACAATGGTGTTGAAGGCAGAACTGAAGTCCACAAACAGCAATCTCACATACGAGTCCCTTCTCTCCAGGTGGGTGAGGGCCGAGTGGAGGGCAGAGCAGATGGCATCCTCAGAGGACCGTTTGGCTCAGTACGCAAACTGGAAGGGGTCTATGGTGAGGGGGAGAATGGATCTGATGTGCTCCATGACAAGCCGCTCGAAGCACTTCATGATGATGGGCGTCAGTGCCACGGGGCGGTAGTCATTGAAGCAGGACGGAGCAGGTTTCTCCGGCACAGGTACGATGGTGGCAGCCTTGAAACACGAAGGGACGATGGCCTGCTGCAGGGAAATGTTAAAGATGTCCGTGAAGACACCCGTCAGCTCCCCAGCGCAGTCCTTCAGCGCTCGACCTGGGATGTTGTCAGGGCCCGCCGCCTTACGGGTGTTGATAGCGACAAGCGCCCTCCTCACGCTATCGGCAGAGAGGCACAGGGGCTGCTCTTGTGGAGGGGGAGGGGTCTTCAGCGGGCAAGTGCTGTTCTGAGCGTCGAAGCGAGCAAAGAAGCGGTTGAGATCGTTGAGCAGACGGATGTCGCCCTCACAGCTCTGCGGCGCGGGCTTGTAGTCCGTGATGGTCTGAATGCCCTGCCAAAGGCTCCGTGCGTCCTTGTTGTCCTTGAAGTGGGCGGTGATCTTGCAAGAGAACGCCCTTTTCGCCTCCTTGATGCCCCGGGACAGGTCGACCCTCGCTGTCCTCAAGCCAGCCTCATCCCCCGCTCTGAAGGCTTTGTCCCTGGCCCTTAGCAGGCTGAGGACAGCCCCTGTCAGCCATGGCTTCCAGTTAGCCCGAGTGACGATGTATTTCGAGCGGGTCACATCATCAATGCATTTCGCGATGTAAGAGGGAACAGAGTCAGTATACTCCTCTATGTCCGTCCGATCGTTGCAAGTGGCCGCCTGCTTAAACATTTCCCAGTCAGTAGAGCCAAAGCAGTCTCGAAGCGCATCAGAGGCACCCTCAGGCCACACTCTTACCCGCTTGCGAACCGGCCTGGATGCTTTCACCATTTGTCTGTATGCGGACAAAAGCATAACAGTGATATGGTCAGAAAGTCCAAGATGGGGGAGGGGGGCGGCTTTGAAAGCTCCTTTATGTGAAGAGTAGACCAGGTCCAGGAAGCTGTCGCCACGTGTTGGAAAATTAACATGCTGGTGAAGCCTCGGAAAAACAGACTTCAGGTTAGCATGATTAAAATCCCCAGCGAAGATGGTGAAACCGTCAGGGTGCGCCGTCTGTTGTTCACTGACAGCCTGGTACAGTTCACTAAGAGCCGCGATCCTGTCGCCTTCGATGTTGGAAGGCGGGATGTATACCGCTGCATACCACTACAGAGTCCCGGCACCATTCGTCACGGATGTAGACGCATATTCCACCTCCTCGCGATTTTCCCCCTTTTACAATGGCCCGGTCCGCCCGATAGCACGCTAGCCGCTCCAGATGTACAGCAGAGTCCGGAATGTTGATGGTCAACCAAGTCTCAGTGAACACGAGCACACAGCAGTTCCGCACCGTCCGGTTCGTAGATCTCAGCAGGCGAATGTAATCCATTTTGTTGTCCAGCGATCGAACATTCGTCAGAAGAATGGAAGGCACGGCCGGGCGAGCTGGGTTGGCCGCCAGCCTGGCCCGGACGCCTCCGCGCTTGCCCCTCTTCAGCCTCCTCGCACACCGCTTCCAACGCTTTCTATCCAGGGGAGGAGTAACAGGCGAGTCCGGCGTTGTTTCAGGACGGACGAACACATAAAACTGTCGGACAAACACTCATTAAACGAACAAAACACCGTTCGGGCGGGACAGAGAGAGGTCGCTGCGTGTGCACGCGCCGCCATCTTGAAAATAATTTGAAGTCTGCCATGTCAGATTGTCTTTGGCTTTGTGGTCACAAGTGGTCCTAAAAACAAAACAGAATGGTGGAGAACCTCGTCCCTTGTCATATCTTCTTTGGCATTTCCTTTACCACAAGTGACATTTTTACTCACTTTTGGGAGGACTGACTACCTGACACCCCTGCGACATTCCACTCGGAGGTTAGCGCAGGGTCTGTTCTTTCCCATTGATGTTTGGGAGATTCAAAGAAATTTTATTGTGCTTTGTTGCTTTGTCCTCGGGGAGTCATGGAAAAGAATGTTAAAAGCCACCAAAAGGGTCACTCCTTCCAAATTCAGACCATCTTTGTGTCGCGAACAAAAGTTAGTTGCAGACTGTCAAAATTGCGTCTATATTTTTCTCCGAGATGTGTTATTTCCCTCAGACGACTGACGGCGTCCTCCCTTTGTCTTGCGGCGCGAGGGCAGGAGGAGCCCCTCTCGGCACCGGGGAAGGATGATTTTCCAAGCAGCCTGTCGACTTTGCTCCTTAATGCGCTCTTTGCCTGCCCCACTGACTGAAATTTTAATAAGTGATGAGATGCGCTATGAATAAACCACAAGGCAGCACAAGTGCCAAAAGGGAGAGAGAGCTCGCCAACGCCAGATCGCGCAAGGTAACACAAAAGTGATAAATAAGTCAACAAAGACTCATTTGCACTGCTTTGCCTCTCATCGCTATCAGCGCGGCGAGCGCTACGCTAAAAGGGATTTGAAAACGAGAAAGCAGGCATCTGCAAACGCGTCGCCTACGTTTTGCAAGCAGATTGCGCTACGTCGCTAAATATCCATTGCAAATTATTCATATTGGACCCAAATTATTAACTTATTTTGTAACGCGAACTCGCAAAATCCAATGAGACGCTAATGTCCTTGGGAAGACTTCACTGATAGTTCTGAGATTCAAAATAAATATTTAATATAGAAATTAATCATACTCAAATGAAAACATCTTGGGCTGTTTTGCTAATAAGCTAACGATTTTTGGGGGGGGGAATTCCGAGATAACAAATATGAACGTATTGATACAAACACAAAAAGTCCATCTTCCAGTTATTCATATGAACATCGACAAGTCTTGGAAAAATAAATTTCCTCGGAACGCTCGTTCTCGTCGTGTACTAAATGACTAGACAAGTCAAGGCCCGGAATTAGTACCCCGTGGGGATGGAAGCAAGACTGATTAAAGGCAGGGGGGTGAAAAGCTGTTTCAAATGTCCTCTATTTCATCAAAGTGATTATTAACGGTATTCATATGAAAATGATGAAGGTCCCCTTTGAAAAGCTAAGAGCTGCTCTGACTGCAGTCGGTGGGAGGCCTTGAATAAAAAGGTTCTTCCGGCGCTTATATTGGCTCTTAAAAACCCAACACAAGACAGACTGGAGACTGGGGGGAGGCGAGGGGAGGGGAAGGGAGGGGGGGAAGTGCGCTCATTAAAACGGGAAAATACAATAATTTAGTCGTATTTTGCTTTAATGGCTCGCCGCGTTTACGCCGTCTTTAAAATTCAAAAGATTATTTTTGTCATTATTCTGAATAAATGGCGAGGGCAAAGAATGGCGCTGCATCGGCTCATCTGGTTAAATTTTGGTGGTCAGGTTGAGCTCGTTCGTGGTCTAATTCCAAACGCCAGCCCGCCATTCTCACAACAATCAGCTTGTTAGTGGCTTGATGGTGGTGTCGTTCTTTGCCATGTGCGTGTCTGCCTCATCTGCTAGTGACAGATTCACATCGCTAATCCCGCTAACACTGCCACGTTTTTTTTTTTCTAAAGTCCGTCCATTCAACAGATGGTTGCCGCCGAGCAAACAGGTCGCTCGCTCGTTCGTTGTCTTGACGTTCCCCGGAAGGGAGGGGGGTGGGGTGGGAGTCGCACCTGCCCTACGCCTTATCAGAGAATTGAGATTAACAAAACAAATACAACAAATGCGTTGTGTGGCATTGTTGGATCTCTGGGGAGGATCAATACAGTATCAACAAAATGGTCCATTCTGCATCGGTGTGATTCATCCACTGGAACACAGATTTCTTAAACCTGGCGAAAAAGTGCTGTTAGAGGATTAGAACAACCTCTAAATGCAAATGAAATGTAGCAGGCTGCCTTCCAAAGATTGACAGAACGTTCTTTCTCTGCTGGAAAGGGATTACAGAGATGGTTGATATCAAGACATTCTCTGATGATGTGAAAAAAAAAGAGAGAGAAAAAAGGAAGGACTGAATTGATTATCGTAATTTTCGGACTATAAGTCGCGTTTCTTTTCATAGTTTGGGTGGGGGGCGACTTATATGTGAATTTCTTCAAAAATTTTCAAAAAGAAAAAAAAAAAAGTGAAACCGCGATAAACGAACCGCGATGTAGCAAGGGATTACTGTAATTTGAATTTCAAGTGACGTCAGCAGCGCGGCGCGGCGCGGCGCGGCGGTTGTTTACAAAAAGGACAAAGATTGATCACAGGATGACAAAGATGACGAAGGGCCCCACGTACTACCGGCATCATTAGCGGCTTTGTTTCTAAGTGACACGGAGGACGAAGAGTTTGAAGGATTTAAGGATTTGGAGTGACACAGAAGGTTTGAAAAACTATTATGGCTTTTACGCACGCCCGATCCTACTCTACGGAGCTCTCTTTCATCTCCGTGGATAGAAGTCGGGGGCCGGCGCTCGGCCGGGTGGCTGTCCGGGGACGGTGGATGGGGCTCGGTCATGGCTTTTACGCACGCCCGGTCCTATTCTATGATCTCTCTTCCACCTCCGTGGCTGGAAGTCCACGCCGCCACACGCCTGGAAGTTTGTTTTGTTAAATAAAGAACCGTTTACCAAACCCACGTCTTTCCTTGTACTTTGTTAACGCTACAATATAGTTATATACTAGATCTGTGGAATAACGACGAGGCTGATGTCAGGGCGCACGCGCGGCGTTGTTGACAAAGGACGAGGAATTTGATCGATGGATTTAATGATTTAGAGTGCACAGATGGTTTGATATTATTGCTTCTATAATAGTTATTTGATATCTAATTTATATATCGTTATATGGGCCTGTGGAATATTTTGAAGTGCAAGCGCCGTCAGCGGCGCGCACCCATTGTTGACAAAGGACGATCGATGGATTTAATGAATTGGAGTGACACCGATGGTTTTATAAACGTGTTATTTATGTAATAGTTTTTTTTAATAACTCTGAATGTTACGTCAGGCCCGTTCTCAGCTCTTCATTTGTGTTTATGTCACGTTAGCATACCTATCGTTTAGCCTGTTGTTGCTTGTTCATGTCTGTTCTTGGTGTTGGATTTTGTCGAATATATTTACCCCCAAAATGCGACTTATACTCCGGAGCGACTTGTATATGTTTTTTTTCATGTTATTGTGCATTTTATGGCTAATGCGACTTATATTCCAAGCGACTTTTAGTCCGAAAATTACGGTACATTAAAAAAAAGATGATCACATGGAGTCAACAGGCTATTAATATGCACATAAACGGTGGGAAGGGGGGGGGGGGGCAGCACGTGAAGTACAAGACAAGTTGGCAACACATTCACCACTAAATTGACAGAATACAGCTCTGCGTACACACACGCGCACACCTGCACACACACACACACACACACACACACACACTGGAGGGAAACGCAGACAATCGCTCACTCCGAGCAACGCAGGCATCTTCTCCTCAGATCAACCCGAGCTTAGTTGGACATTGGCTCATGTGGCTCCACATCAGCGCCATCGCAAACGTAGGGAGGGGTTCTAGTCTTTAAATCACACCCAATTAACTCATTCACTGCTGGCTCAGGGAAAATTGATTTTTGACGTCTATATCCGTCAATGGTAGTGAAAGGCAATGACACAAATGTAAGCATAACACATGTCATTAGTTGAAAAATTACTAGTCCAGGATGTACCCTGCATCTCGCATCTAGCTCGGGTTATCCGTGACCCTAATGAGGACAAGCGCTTTGGAAAACGGATGGCTTTTTCCTCGCCAGCTTAAAAGTGCATTCACACCGCATCCCTCCCTCCGCAGTTCTCTCATGACTGATGACGTTGCAAACTCCTAAAGAGGAAGCGCCGACTAAATTGCCGGGCTCAGCGCCACGTGCGGGATCACGCTGGCTTTTTTTTCTCATTGTTGCTGTGATATATGACTTAAAGACAGGAATTAAGACTTCATATACATGCACACAATGCATAAAATGAGTTTCATTAAAAAGGGTCCGTTCTGATGAATTCTCTGTCCTCTCATTAAAAGCAGCTTATAGGGGAAAAAAAAAAAGAGGATGCAGCACACAAACCTGTTGCGAATATACACTTCATATAAAAAAAAATCCATTAGCCATTATATTATATGGTTTTAAATTAAAATATTTATCTAACCTAAAATGGGCACTGATGGCGAACATTTTAACCCTCACGCTGTATTCATCACCATGTGACCTGCAAAGTTAAGAACGGTCACCGAGCTCATCAATAAATTATACCTTCGCTTCACAATTTGGGGGCCAGAAATAAAATTCTGGCTCAAATGGAACCATTTGTGCCTCCTGCCTGAATTCAATTCATTTCCAGCTTTCAACCGGGGTGAGTGGGGGGGGTCAAGAATGATGAAAAAGAAGGCTCTTAATATCTCATCTCTCCTCCGTTTTCCCCGCAGAGAGCCCAGGCATTGTCTAGAGACCGGGTTGCGGAGATCTTCTGCCGAGCTTATTAATTCGCTGCTCTCATCTCCCCGAGCTGGCTATCATTATGGCCCTATATATAGCGCCACGTGGGGAATGCGAGCACGCACACACACACATGGATTAACATCAATGACTTTAGGCTCGACTGGTGTGCGCTTTGCACTACAAAATAAATGATTCCTTTGTTTACAAACAAAATGGACGCTCTCGAAACGAGCACTCGCAAGCGAACGCTTTTACAGGAAATCCAAATGTTGGCTCTTTGGTAGACACCCCCACTGAGTGCGCTAATGAACAATCATCTGCACCTCCTCCGCTGCTTGCATTTTGTTAAAAGCGGGATTAGATTGTGTCAGGCTGTGCCGTCGTTCCATCCCAAACGTCAGCGGGAGTCTGAATAGGCCATTACATTCCCCCGCGTTGTGTTAATCGGGATCTAATGTCCGACAGCATTAACGTACATGGCGGATTTGGGCGTAAAAAAAAATCTTGTTTCGTGAGATACATTTGAGGGGGTGCACATTACAACCCACCACCATCTGCCCCCATCCTGGGTTGCTGCGTGGTGGAGAAGCAGATGGTGCTACGGGGAAGGGAAGGTTCTTCTACCTGAGCCTTGGTGGGGGTGATCGCAGCACATCAGACCCGGTCGGCCTGCAGAATGTGACCCCGCTCTCTCTTGCAATGCCCCGCGGGGCTTGAACACGGTCAGCCACGCAGAAAGCAAAGGCAAAGCCAATGGCGTCCGCAAACACTCGCGAGCGACGTTAACCCGCCCGGCCCATTTTGAAGGCTTCTAGGACGAGTCGATTCCCAGCACCCACCCCACCCACCTCTTACAACAACGGGGATCCATTAATAGTCCTGTGCATGCATGTTACATTAACTGACAGCGGGATGAATGATTTATTCCTGCGGCTTTGCTACTGTCAGAGATGGATGGCGTCAATAGGGCTTTTGTCCTTTTCTGATGAATCAACCAATTTTCCAATTTAAACAAATCTATCCCCGACAAAGACACGGGGGAAGAAACTGGTGAGAAATTGTTGAACAGGCAAGAGACAGCCAGCACATTGCTTAAATCAGGACGGGGTTGTTGAAGACCCCACCACCCAACTCCCCGGGCCACCCAGTATCAAGGCCCCAAACTGGGAATAGAAAATCAAAATATATTATTATTTGCACAAACTTTTAACTGGAGAGATTCCTCAATCCATTATTTATTTACTCTACCTACCCTGGAATTATAACATAGCCTAGAGATATAAATAATATTGTGGGCATGGGAATAATTAAATGACAACATGGTGAACAAATATCACTAGCTAGCGTGAATCTTGCTGAATATTACATACCAAAAATGTCCCCTGTTCTCAAAAAGTTTGAGAATCCCTGACTTAAACCACAAAATAAACACGACATTTCCCCGTGTTGATTAAATCTATGACTCTTCAGCGGGCCTAGCGTATTAGGTTAGCCACCACGCCGCTACACCGAGTGCGAAAAAAGCACAATAGGCTGACTCTGTGTTTTCCTGGAGCAGTGACGTGCGGTGAGGTTCATGACTGGGGAGGCACTGACGTCACCCCCCCCCGGGTAAAATTTGTTGAAAAAGCCCCGTCAGCAAATAGCTCCACTTGATGGAGCGCCAGAGCAGAACTCGTCCAGATAACGCGTTTCTGGTAGAAAATTGCAAAAGTCCAGTCATCTGTATGGTCCAGGCAATTCCTTAAATGAGCCCGAGATTAGCGAGTGCATGGTGATTAAACTCATTTTAAGTATTGAGGATCCCTCTGGGCATTGGCAAGAGCCACACTTTAATTAATCTGGTAATGGATGAGAAAAATAAGCACTCTTCGGCACATACCAGCATTTTCCTGAAGCGGATAGGATGGGTAGGGGAGGGGGGGTGGGGCTCTGCACCTTTGGAATTCACAAGACGTTATATGGAGTCTTTTCTCTGGTGGTCAGGAATGTCGCCAAGGACCATCCTAGGAGTGGGTTACTTGGCCTAATTAGGCTTTAGGCTCTTTTAACATTTAATAACAGCCAGCTGGATCTTCATCTGAATACTTAATCCAAGTCGATACTGAAGGATTTCCGCAAAGATTAGCAGAGATTAGCAGACAAAAGACTCCCTAGCAATATTTGACAAAATATAATATTTAGTTAAAAACTGGATCATATTCACATTGGGCTCCTTGGCTATAGGCGTTGTCTACTAATGAGACAGATGCAAGGAGCGGCGGGATGTGTGCCAACGGAGCTAGCGCGTACGGAATAATAAGCAGTAATGGAGAGATCTTCTCCTAAAAAGCCCATACGCATAATGGGAGGTCAACGGCGCATCTGTTGACTATCAGCTGCCTCGGAGCGCTTTGAAGGCATTCCCAGGATGAACACATGTAAAAACAGCAAGCTGGTTAGCATGAGCTAAATAATAATACGGACAGCTCAGATGTGGAATATTTGCTTGGTTAGCAAGCACGGATATGGATAAAACTATATTTCATAAACCTGTCTCCGTTAAAAAAAAAAAAATTGGCGGTTCACTGTACTTTCCCACGGAGAGTGTAAGTGAGATGCATATTAAGACATGCCATTGTCTATTTACCACCTCTGACATCCCCGGCGGACGTACAGCCCATGTCGTCTTTGCTCCAAAGGCAATCGCTGGCACGGGAAAACACACATAATGCCGGCGCGGCCTACTTATTTCCCCTCACGGAGTGTGTAATAAGGAGTGATGGCATGTTCTCTTGAGGGAATGCGAAGCCCCCCCCCAGAGAGGGAGGGTCATTCAGGACTCCAACGCTCACATTCCATCAAAAGGGAAGAAATGAGGTGACTAGAAGGCGGGACTCGATTGTTACGATCAAAACACGAGTCTGAAAAGTTGTCTCGTTGGACGTCGCGTCTTCCAAGTATCAACGCTCATTTAAACGAAAGTATGCCAGGTCAGCACTCGCACCGAGTCTCCTCGTTGCTAAGTCAATCAAATGGCTCCGGATCACACAGCGGATTAGGTGTGCTGACCCACACTGCCTGGGCCACTTACATCTAGCCCAAAGCATGTTACAAAACCACAAAACGCCGCACGTAAGCCGATGCGTACTCCTCCTTGGCAAGACCCTGAATTCTAAACACAAGAGAGAGACGGATGTGGATGTCATCCAGCATCTCAATTGGCTCCGCGAGTCTAATCATCCGGCCATATGTCCTCCCGTCGCCTGGCTGATTACTCTCCTTGTCTGTGATTGCCGCACACTTTTGATATATCATATCCGCAGTGGGGGGGAAACGCAAAAAGAATGTCCGTGCACGCTCACGGCGAATCTTGACCTCTGATAGATTAAAAGGGAAAAAAAAAAACAGCAGCCTCAGGCGGTTCCGAGAAAACCTGCAGATCTCCATTTTGCCCTCCTCCTCCCACACGGTCCATCTGTGTTGTCACAGGAAACGCATCCCTCAATCGCTTTGTAGGTCACAAGCGTGCTGACATTTTTTTTTGAGCCCATCTCAGATAAATGGTTGTCCAGGTCGGCGGTAGCTTGGCGCTAAATCCTCCCGTTACACTTTTAGATATTCGGGTCATTGTCCAGACGCATATCGGTCATAACAGGTAAATAAATCAAATTAAAAGATAATATTTTCCTAGGTGGCAATTGGGACTTAAGTGTTTGGTTGTTTTTCTCATTCGTGAGTACTTTTTTGCAACACGTGGGCGCCCATGGAGAGGCGGACATTCTATATTCACACATTCCGCAAAGCATAAGGAGAGCTTTCCCCCCTCCAGACGCCGCAAGGGAGGCTGCCGACGCCGTCTGGGCTCTGTGACAAGCCGCAAAACCAGACAAGATGCTGCTATCCGTATAAAAATGTCTTCTTTGGCCCATGCCCCGACCCCTTTCCAAAGGTTTTCAAAAAATGACAAAATAATTTTCTCCTCCCCCCACATGGTTTATTAAACGGATCCCGGGTTAAGTAGGTGAACTTTTGCCTCACCAGGAGCCTGATGTCTGACCTCTGACCCGGTTTTCCATATCAGCTAATTGAGAGGGCGTCATTCGGTGATGACTCCATTGCAGGTGGCACCAACCACACCATTGGTCAATAAAACATGCAAAATAACATTCATAGAGTCGGGAATAGATTTCACCGGCAGTTATGAATAATACACATGAAGTATATTTGACAAGCCCGTCGAGGAGAGACTATAAACCTATTTTATGCAGGCAAAGAGGATGCTCTTCATAAAATAAAAAATGGCATCCTCGCTCTTCATAAGGGTATATTTCAAGGGGTAAGGGCTTGCTAATATTTTAGAGTAGCTGATTTGCAGCCGCGGGGAATCTTACGCAATCGAAAGCCGCAGCCTCCCACGGTGTTATAGCGACGGTGATTATGAAAACCTGGGCCACGTGCTTGTGAGTTGTTTTTAGCACAATGACACACAAATCCTGGCAACTCCGATTATGAAGACTCATTTTCGCCAGGATTTTACTCAACTCCAAGCAAGCCCAACCATCACGTCATCACGACTTTATTGTAGGAAAATCATTTATGAATCATTCACACGCCTGATAAAACAAGAGCACTCTAAGTCCCGTGAAAAGGTTACGCTGTTTTAGTAGTTGCCGTGCAATCCTCATAAACGCATCAAAGTCGGTCGGAGGAACAAATGAGTCAAACGCAACACCCAGCAGAAAAAAAAACTTTGTGTGTATTTACACAGGCACCAAGATACAGAAACAAACGGACAATAATTGACTGGCCCCTGCTGCTTTTGTATGTTTGCCCATCTATACTTGTTTACTGCTTACGGTGGTCGACTATCTGTCAAAAAAAAAAAAAAGTTGAGGAACTCAAATCAGTGGTTGACAAGTGAACAGCCAGGTATGAGAGGAATGACGTAGCTTACAAAAAACGTTCCGTCATTGTTCACAATGCCTTGTTTGTACCTTATATGCACAAAAAGGTTTCATCTAACAACTCTCCCTGAAGAACAGCACGTTCGGGCACATGCAGAAGTGATGACAAAAGCACAAAACGGAGGAGGAGGAGGAGGCATGCGCCACACCGCGCCGCAAGGCTGACTCACCGAGTCGCCGGCCGCCAATCGGCAAGTCATGAATCGGTCCGAGTTTGGGCATTGTGGGGAGGCACATGTGAGTCACTGCTGAGAGTTCAGATGAGGATTGATGCGGTTAGCGCCAGAGACAATAACAGTACAAGTGGGCTTGGCTCAGGTCTACCTGAGTTTTGCTCTGTTTTTGAAACTCCATTTTATAATCCGGAATACCTTATAGTCTGAAAAATACTTTTATGATACCTTTCTAAAAATTCTTTTAGATTGGTAGAGATGAAAGCATGCGGCTTCCATGGAAACCGAATCCATGCAGGACGCTAGGTGGTTAATTTTTTTTTTTTTGTCCCTAAGGTGTTTTGTCCCTAATGCGCAGAGGGGTGGCTTCCCGAAGTCTCCCCTATGGTGTCATGGTAACCGGCAGGGCAGTTGGCAGAATAATAACGAGAAGGTGAGAGCGACGTGCCGCCTTCTGTTCCCGAGACATCCCACGGCGGAGCGGATCCCAAAAGAGCTATCGTGTTGCAGAGCATAAACAAGCAGGCCAAAGTGACATGTTTGCTAACGGCTATGTGGCATAAGGTCCACTTTTACTTGTTTTTTTTAAGAATCTAAGACATACGGGCACTATGGGTAATATTTCAATATTCTTTTGGAACTGCTTTTATTTTGACAATAGCCAGTGGCTAGTCTCAAAAATAGTTATCCCGAAAAAGTTTAAATCTATTTCATCGTTAAGGCTACGCTGTTTGCGGAGGCTAAAAAGGCCACTGAGGCTGGCGCTGATATGCAAGCGCCCCTGCGAACACGCTATTAATAGACTCGCCCCGAGTCATAAGGATGACATAAGCGCTTCCATCTTCCATTGAGAGCTTCCTTTTTTAAACTTCTCACTTTTGGCATCTGTTGCTCAATACATGATGCCACATGCCCGTCAGAATCGGACAGATGTTCAAGCCCAAGGCTCAAAAGTGGGACACAAATTTGTTCCGTTTCTGGCACACGCTCTTTGGATTTGTTTTGTATGGAGAAACTAAACTTTATTTAATTTTGTATTTATTTTTTACATTTATTTTGCTAATTTAAAAAAAATAAAATGAATACCAAAAACTGAAATAAAAGTTTTGGAAATAAAGACAATAAAACATGTACTGCAAAATAAAAGTTAAAAAAAAAAAGTGAAAAAATAAATTTATAGATAAACAAAATATAGAAATAATTAAATATCAATTTATATATCTTTAATTTATTTTTCATTTTATTATATTTATTTGTACTTTTATTTGCTTTTTTGTTCGGTAGTTTAGGTCCTCCATAGTTTTGCGCTTTGTGTTATGCTCATCATACCGACTGCTATGACTAACCCTGTAATCACGACTCCCTCACTAATCAGCTTCGTGAGTGAGTCTCCATTCATAAAATGCTCCATTTCTGACTCAAGTGTTCTCTGACAGAATCACATCAGCTGTTCATCTATTGTTAGAGGGTCTGAGTCTGAGTCATACTTGCACCTTGATACGTCTGCACACAGGTTACATACGGAAACAGAACTGCTAAAGAAAGGCAACTCAACAATGCTCAATGAAATAACTTTATAAAATGTCCCACTGTGCTTCACAATAGGTGCACTGTTGTTTGTCTACTGAAAGTGTCAAATCTAAGTCTCGTACCATTACGCAACATGGCTCTATTCATCCTCGACTATGTGACTATTATGGGATGCAAGGCCACGGCTCTAAGACTTGTCTGGAGTGTGTCTCTCGCTCTATCAGTAGCTTGTATTTGCATTTACGTAACAGGTTACACAATGTTCGCAATTCATTAACAGGATCAAACTAAATACATCGGCAAATGGAGCAAAAAAAATTTATCTGTGGTGTAAAAGTGGAGCAGTGTGATGCAATGATCCCGAGATCATTTTATTTATCTTCACTTTATTTGAAACTGCAAAATTAATTGAGTCATTTGGTCCCCCAACTCATGAGACCTTGGTGGTCAACCCCCGTGACAGCCTCGAGTCCGAGTAGCCGAGTAAGTGTCCCCCCTCCTCCCACTTTTCGCTTTTAAGAGTTTTTCATGCATCACAATGTCTGCACCAATGTCACAGTTGCTGCGGCAACCGTATGACCGAGCCATAACTCTTCACCACTGTTAACAATCTATGAGACTTTTTCACCAGCCAGCAGCACCAGCAGCACTAACACATTGGGGCTTTTTTCTTTTAAAAATATTTTTCTTATCGGTAAGAAATTGAATTTGAGATAATAAAGCTGTTAAGGTGTGTGTGTGTGTGGGGGGGGGGGGGAAATCAGGCATAATGTCCCTTTTGAAAAAAAAGGAATAAAAAATATTGTTTTATATTGCGTTTTAAAAAGAATAATTAACTTTATTCATTTTTTATGTGCTTGTGGGTAAAAAAGCGAAGCGTGGAGAGTCTCTGTCACTGATACACAAGTGAATGAATGGGGCTTGCTTTGCCAGTAGATTTTAAAATGATCTCTCCTTTATTTTCTAGGGTGATCTGTGTTCCTTCTTTACAACTGCACCAGGTTGCAGTCTGTTTGAACTACTCCCCTCCAGCAGCACTAACACATTGGGGCTTTTTTCTTTTAAAAATATTTTTCTTATCGGTAAGAAATTGAATTTGAGATAATAAAGCTGTTAAGGTGTGTGTGTGTGGGGGGGGGGGGGAAATCAGGCATAATGTCCCTTTTGAAAAAAAAGGAATAAAAAATATTGTTTTATATTGCGTTTTAAAAAGAATAATTAACTTTATTCATTTTTTATGTGCTTGTGGGTAAAAAAGCGAAGCGTGGAGAGTCTCTGTCACTGATACACAAGTGAATGAATGGGGCTTGCTTTGCCAGTAGATTTTAAAATGATCTCTCCTTTATTTTCTAGGGTGATCTGTGTTCCTTCTTTACAACTGCACCAGGTTGCAGTCTGTTTGAACTACTCCCCTCCGGACGGCGTTATAGAGCTCGGTACGCCAAAACCAGGAGACACAGAGACAGCTTCTTCCCCCAGGCTGTTGCTCTGATGAACTCACACCACTCTTAGAGTCTCAGAGTCATTACTGTGCAATAACGTCCTGCTCTCCACACCTTTTTTGAATTTGTCTACACTGTTTGTACTATGTGTCCTCTCTGCATCCATTGCAGCCTGGTCATCCTGGAAGAGGGACCTTCCCATCTGTGGTCTCTTCTCAAGGTTTCTCATTTCCCCTAGCTGGAGTTTTGAGTTTTTCCTTGCCATTTTGGGAGTTTAAGATCAGGGGATGTTTGAGAATATTTGCCATTTTTCACGTGTCCTGAGTGTTGTTAGTCAACTAAATGTTGAACAGAGGGTGTGATTTACCGAAGTCAAATTCCTTGTTTGGCACGCTCAAACATGGCGAATAAAAACTCTTGAATCTTGAATGTTTTTAGTGCAATCAAAATATACAATTTAGTAATTCACACCTCAGAAAGTGGTTCGTTTACCACTCTCAACACCGGGGTTGCAGTTTTTCAGTTGCGAACAGAAGTGCCGCGGGGAGACGCCGACTGTAATTGCTTTACGATTTTTCAGTTAAGTCGCGGTGCTCGGTGCGCTGTCGCCCTTCGAGACACGGTGACTTTACGTTTGTGACTTTCCAGTGTACTTAAAATTCCACAAGGAGAACGTGGGACAAGATTTACAGCAACATTATTTCTCTCTCCACTTTGTGTCAATGCCTGGCCCATTACCGACTTTATGTCTCATACGTTGCACTTCTCACTTTATTACGCGGTCAAAAGCTTGTTTCCATCCAAGACAGTGACTTTCTCATTCTCTACCCTCCATGTTGCCTTGCACTTCCTTTGAAATGGTGCAACCTCCAAAAACGACTGCACCGCACTCACAGCTGCCATTAAACAGCTTTACGACAACTCGATTCACATTCCGAAGCAGAAGCTGCTCGTGATGCACTGAATTTTGTTTGAAAGGAGAAATCTGACTTCTTGACTTAAGGTACCGAGGTAGCGACAGCTTTCTTATGAACTGCAAACACGCGCTTATAATGGCTGCTACAATGCAAGTGTGTTTTCCCAGGCCAATAGTGGTAAATGAAGGCAGGAGGGGGGTACGGTGAGAAAAAAAAATGCTGACAATGTTCTCGAGCCACTATGAACTGTTGAGATAGAAAGAAAAGGCTGGCCATGCTGAAGCTGCTTTAATTCCCACATTCTCATCAAATATTCATAGTCACGTTCCGGCAATTTATGTCAGACAATCAGAAATTAGATTATCAGTCCGATTGCATCGGATGGCTGTCATTTTTTCCCCCCAGTGACATCTCCTTTTCGGAGAGCATCCTCGCTGCTGTATTCCACTGCTAATCATCCACACAAATCAAGAGACTGTTGTAAGGTTCCCTGGAGGGAGTCAGAATGCTGATGGTGGGAACGCTTATGTGATAATCTGTCTCGATCTCTTCCCTCGACAAAGATAATCCGTCTAGTTTGCCGTATTTGCCCGGGCGGGAGTACCTCGCTGGGCTAGTGGCGAGGCCCGCTGGAGCGTGGCTAGCGGGGTTAGCGGGGAGCGGCCGTTGGGAAGGAGGGCTCCCGAATGCGCCTCTGTGCCAAGGGCGTCCTGCCGACTGGGAAGCACGCCCAGAATGTGTGTACAGACCCAAAACAATCCCGGGGATCTTTCTCTCGCAGGCAGAATAGCTGTCTGTCTGTCTGGATAGGTAACGGGAAGCGGCGCAGCTGCTTCCTTTTTTCACCCCTCTTGGAAGAACAGTGGATTAATTCACTCTTGATGTCAATTAGACCTACTTATGGAGAAAGAACAGTAAAGTGTTGGCTCATGCTACTGGCTAGCTGCCAAAGTCCCTACAGAAGTATAACATGACGAGCCCAAAGACGGCCAGCAACTAGTGAGCCAACAGAAATGTGTCTTACAGCCGCATTCACACTTGCCGGTCTCGTTAGCACTGTGTGTTAGCGTTTAAGCTAGCTAGTAAACGTGGCATTCCCTGTCCCTTTGTTTTGCAGTCAACTTTAACCAGGAGAGAAAATAAGTGTCTTTAAGCAAGAATTGGCCTATCTTTTGGAGAAGTGTTCACTATCTAATCTCGAGTGTTGCCGACAAGTGTTTTTCACACAACTATTTACAACTGGCATTACAGGTTATGACCGGCATGCGTGACCATGTTTACTCATTCCACGCACCGCTCGTAACCTTGAAATACCCTGCGTCAGGACTGTTGGTAAACCAAGGACTATCCAAATCGTATCGACTCAACAATGGCTTGTAAAAGCTCCATATCCCTAACCAACTTCTACATTCTTGACATACTACATTCTCCGCTTGCTTGTGCTCATGTTCCAAGCAGAGTGGTTTTCCCTGCAGGCGGGAGAGGGGAACGTCCTAGAGGAAACACTGGAGTCTGGCACGGACACAATGCCGCGAGCGTGCCGTCACGTGGGTGGCCCTTTTCCTGTGCAGTCAGCACTTTCTGAACTCCCTAACCCTCCCTATCCTGGTGTCGCCCTCACAGCTGAACATCACGGTGACCTCCAGCCATCCCAACACAGGTCAGGGGAGAGAGAGCAAGTAATAAGGGCGACTTGTTGGGAAGGGCAAGCGGCTGTGTTTCGGAGGACACGCTGGCCGGCCGGCCGGCCGGAATGTTTGTGTGGCTGTCTGGCACAGTGCGAGACAAAGCGGTGGGAAGGAGAGTCACAGTGTCGCTCACATGCTCCCCCATGTGAGAGTGTGGCGAGAGCTGTTTTATGTAAGACTATCTCCACCGGGGGGATGCCTCGCTCGTGCTTTTTGCGCATGTGGTCATCCCATACGGTAAAACGGTTGCTACCACGCTGTATCAATCTGATCTCCTTTGTTTGAGTCTCCGTTAGCTAAAAAAACCCTCCCTTCCTCTTCCGTCCCACTTTGCATTCCTGCTGCCGCCGCTTCGGCCAAGGCTGTCGGCGGCTCGCAGCTGTGATGGGGGAGGAATACAGCCAAGCAAATAAAAGGCTGAGAAAAAGCACCACCCAAACTATTAAGTGGACATCCGGGTCAAGGTTTTTGAAACAACTGAAAAAACGTTCGATTTTAGCAGTCCCTGGGGGACCTGCACTGTCTGAGGCATTGTCATGCAAAACAAGTGACAGCACCCATGGATGCCACACCCCCAGTTTATCATGTCAAAACCAAAAGGTAAGCAGAGCTGCAATGAGATGCATGGATTAGCATTAGTTTACAATGTTAGTGGATCATTACCAGCACAGGAATCTTTTGGGTACTTTTTCTTTTTGTGTTAATTTGTAAAAAAAAATTTGTGTTTGACTTTTTTGCATATTTGTATTTTTAACTGTTAGCAATATTTTGTTGCACCTGTGCATAATATTTAAATAAGTTTATATACTTTTGTGCTTGGGATTATTTGACATTTTCTTCTATTTTTGTAAACACGTGTATATTTACAATATTTGCTCTCATATTTTCATGACACATTTGTGATTTTTTTATTGTTTTATTGTGTGACAAAAAAGCCTGACAACATAACACATTGATATTAAAAAAAATCTTGCCTTTTTAATATACACTTCTTAGGGAAAGATATAATTTGATCAAATGTTTATGGATTATAAATTAAGGAGTCCAATGTTTAGGGGCTCTCATGGGACATCAGCTGTGCTTTAAAACAACAAATCTATTGGGATAGCCTTAACATCATTTACTACACGCCATTAACCTCATACACTGCACATACACACAGCACACAAGAGCCACATTCAACTCTCCGCACCGCCTCCTCCTTCTCGGAGGGCAGCTGGCAAAACACAAAGGAGAGAAGTGTGCAACTGGTGCGATAAAGCCTGGAACATCTTGCTATTCAGGCGTCAGCATAAAAAAAAAAAAAAAATGGAAGCATAATTAAAGGATGGGTGGGGGAAAAAAAAAAAACAACCCTATGAACAAGTGTGCAGCAGTGCTGAGCGTTTATATAAAAAAAAAACAAAAAAAAAAACAAAAAAAAAAAAAAGGCCAGTTGTGGGTTTCTCTCAGGACTGTGTTTGCTCCTTTTCTTTACAGGGTGCAAATGATGAGACAGCGATAGCACTAAGAGACAACAAAGCATTTGTGTTTATTCCATTACTGCGAGGTCTCCATTATGTGCTAACATTAGCACCTTTGTCCTTATCTACTCAAAGACAACATTCCTCAACACAGTCTTGTGATGCGCATTTCGGCAAAAACTGCTAGTGGACCAAATCGTTATGTCCGGCCCTCAAATCAAAATAAAGGGCCCGCATTGAACCCATGAGTGCAAGAATTGGACTTTGGAAAATATCTAACTGAGCTGTTCTGCACTTCCACCTCAGTGTGACATAACAGTGAGGAGCATGTTTCGATAGCATGTCATGTTTTTTAAAACACCTGGGAGCTGTGAAATAACTAAGATGTCTCTTTCAATAGCAGTCAAAAGACACCCAGTCACAGATTTAACAGCTTTAAAATGCACAAGCAAAGCAAATTTCCATCGCTCGCCCCCTCCCCTCTACTGCAAACTCCCAGAGTGATTCCTCGACCTTATACCTCCTCTGTGTTCTCACAATCCCCCCGGGGGTAGCGGGGCGGAGGCGGGTGCAAAGTCTGCCGCTGTCTGGCTGTTCCCATGGCAACCACCAGGTGAGCAGACAGGCATGACGCAAACACGTGACTCGCTCCACATGCTCGGGCCTGCAAGTACACGGCGTCGTCACCACAAAAGGAAGATGTGCCGTCTGACAGTCCGTCTGCTCGCCGCTGTGTGTGTGTCACAAAGTAGATTGTGTGTGTATTTAAAAAAGAGAGGAGCAGAAGGAGGAGAAGGGTGGACTACAAGGGGGCAACAGATGTGTCACAAGCACTGAACATCTATCCAGTTGCGCTACAACAGCAAAAAAGAGGACACGGCGCCAGGGAAAAAGGTCGTTTATGAAACAGATCTACGTGGCGACATACGGTACAAAAGTACAAGGGGGCGTGAACTTCATTTAGACAAAAGTAGTCCTTTGGCATTATGGCCTATTGTATACCTGTCGCGACTGCTTCCCCAAATTTTTACTCAAGTTTCTCTGTGATCGAAAAACATAAGACACATTAAGACACCCGGGTATTGATTTGATTTGTGTAAAAAAAAAAAAAAAAACTGCATAATATATCTCCTTTACCACTCAGCATTAAAAGCCTGACAGTTTGACAAAAGTTCTGCTGAGTATTCCCAGGGGTGCCACGTTGACAGGAACATCTTTGGCGACGGCAGGGTTATCCGTACATACCATTTACCGAATGGATAACCCTATTGAGAGAGGTCTCCCAAGCAATATAATAATTAATACGGAGCAGGGTTAGCCCCTTTGGTGCCTATTAATCTTAATTCTTTATTTTAGCAAGACATCTGGGACCACAGGGGAAGACCTTTGTCTGTTTAAATGTTTTTGGAGCAAATCGGGGAGGAAAATTGTCAACACACCAAATCCAGAAATCGGAATTTTTTTTTTTTTTTATTGGCAATTTAAATGGGCTACGTTTTTGGTGGCGCATAGCGAGCTGACCTGCATGTGACACGACATTCTTGGCCTGAGGCAGCTGCCATGCAATTTAAACACGGGCCTGCTGAGAAGCATGAGCTCATAACACACGCATTCCTTCAGGATGTCATCACGGGACCATCGTGAGGCAGGCGGCGCTGAGTGACACATACGCACACACCTACGCTCACGTTGCGTCACGTTCCACTTGAACATGTGTCTTTCATACCAGTGATATGAAAGAAGGTGTGAAAATATTCTTGATGGGTCGCCGAGCCCCAAGCAGGTGCTTCCGCTTTGCGCGCTTTCCCCTTCATGGCGAAAAGCTCCGCCGTTGACCCGCACCGCTTTCCCGCCGAGGCCTTTTCTTGTGGAACACGACTCCAGAAAAGGCTGGATGGCGTTGCCGTGGATTCCTACCCGTCTGCCTGCAGGCTCTATAAATAGCCCGTGTCAGATATTTTCACTCCAGTGCTGAGCACACTTGCTGGGCGACGCAGCGTATTAATAACCAATGTGACCGAAGTGCTGCCTCAGGAGGGAGCTGGCGGTGGTGCGGAGATTGAGAGAACAAAAAGCCAGCCAGTGGGGATGTCAGGCCAGAGCATCTTAAAAGTAGTCAATCTTCCAAGAACTGGTTGGAGTGAGAATCAAATCATGACCCTTTTGTTCCTTATGGATGAGCGCCTCATGCCCAAAAGATAAGAAGCAGCGCTGATTAATGATTGTTAGCTGACTGGAAATTTGGGGGCAGGGGTTGCCATTGGGAATTTCGGGAGAGTCTCGAACGGCCAAAACCTGTTGCCCAGTGAGCAAAGTTTGGACTGTTCAAATTGCGTCGGTTTTGTTTTAAACACACAAAAAAAGGTGTAAAAATTAAAAATCGGTTAAGATGTTAAAAACCGCTGTGTGTGCAGCGTTTTTGTAAAATATGACTGTTGTGACTTCTTCCATGTCTGCTTATGTAAGACATGAGCAGAAATGCTCACCGCCTGACTGATAACCGATAAGAGCCTGTCTCGGTCTACCGTGACATTCCAGAAGCTGTGTGCAGTGACGTCTCAGAGGCCCGGCTCAAATTTCAAAAAGGAAGGAAGGGAGGGAGGGAAGGGAAAAAAAATTGCCGGGGTTGACCCACAGTGCAACCGCAAACTTGTTTTCTGGCGCAGCAGATTGCATTGGCAGCCTTCATCTCCGGAGCTGACTTATTCGATAAAGAGCCGAGCTGCGCACGGGAGCAATTCATTCCAAACTAAACCAGATCCACCCTCTCATTGTTTCATGCTTGTCCTTCCTATCTTCGACTTCATAAATTCTCGCCTTTATCGTCATCCTCCACCCTCCTCTTCCTTGCTTGCAGTGCCAGCAGGCCTCAGCTGGCGCCATGACAGGGGTCAGGCACAGGGAAGAATATGAAACATGAATGAAACACACGCACGCACGCACACACACACAAAAATGGGTTCATGGTGTATTATCTAATACAACTCCTGCGGTGGTTAATATGACCTCCTAGCAACCTGCAAAACAGCGTCAGTGGGTAATATCATCAGAGAGCGAGCGCCTTGATGCGGCGCCGCCGCTGTGTGCCGACAGAGAGGGAACAAAAAGGTGAGGCTTGAGAGTACAAAGTGTGCAAAACAAAGCAGGAAACCTGATATTCCGGCTCGGGACGTGCGCTGGATCGGGGTAGAGAGGAACATCCAATTCCTGCACGCTGGGGGTTGGGGTTGTGCTTGTGTGCATTGAAGAAAGCTTGCAAGCTTGCACTTTTTCTGATCAATTCTTTTGCATGCGTTATGTCATCACAATTGGATTATTTTTTTTAGACTCCAGCCTAAGCAAAATAATGAATGGTCATGACTTGAGGGGCCCGGGCCTCCTAAAGCGGCCAAAGCAGCTTAGACCTCCTTGGCTACGGCGGCCACACGTGTGAAACGTGTACTCGCGCTGACATACAAACACATGCGAGGGGAGCCCTCGCCACGGTCTGTGCAAGCCTAATGAGGTGGGCGGCGTTTGCGCCGGCAAGGGAGAGGAAGGCTTAGGGCCAGGTCACTCCCACTCAGCTGTACTGAGGCACGTTGCTGGTCGGGCACCGCACACGCAAAGGCACGCGCGCGCACCTGCGGAGGGACTGAGCCAACACACAACTCATGGCGTGCGCATGTGGAAAAAGGAGAGGGTGTTCCGACAAATGGCTGGCATGTGTTGCGGGAAGCCCGCCATGTTACATTGATTTCCTTTACCAAGTGAACACACGCGTGCGCGCGCGCACACACACACACACACACACACACACACACACACACACACACACACACACACACACACACACACACACACACACACACACACACACACACACACACACACACACACACACACACACACACACACACACACACACACACACACACACACACACACACACACACACACAAGCCTTCTTATACAGTAAAATCTACTTACATTGAAAAGCAGAAAATAAACAATTCAAGTGCAAAAGAAATCAAGGAATTCATCTTGAAACATTTACCCAACGTACATTATTTATATTTTATTTTTTCACCACTTACCTTACGTTTCCAAGATTTGAACTGCCTGACTTTCAATTAGATAAAAAAACTTTGGGGTAGTTTAAAACTTTTGATAAGTAGTTGATTTTTTTTTTTTTTATAAGCAAAAGATGACAGAGAAAAATTACAACGAGAAATGAGATAATAGTGGAAGAAAATATCAGTGACAACATCTTAAGGCTGTATGTTCCAGCCCTTACTCAGAAGCCTTAAAATAGCTTTTATTTCCATCAAGGCAACTGCCTTGGAAACACTGTACCTTCTTTTCCTGTTCAAAACATTTAGTCATGTCACTAGTACAAGTATGAATCATACACACACGTACACACACACGCCTCTGATGTCACGATGCATGTTATTATTATAATCCATCGTGACTAGCCATTTGAGGTAGCAAGTGTGTGTGCATGCGCGTGTGTAGGCATTCGACGACATAACTGTTGCATTCTTTGGAGGGAAGTAACAATCGCAACCACACTTGGGTCAAATAAGGAGAAGCAAGATGGGGTTCTGCACACCAATTTCACACTCACTCCACACAATACGCTGTGTTGACTAGTCAGAGCTGAAGTGAACTGAACTGAACCCAGTTTCTCACTGCTGGCCACAATTTGGCCTGGACTAACCTCACCGGAGAATGTTGGGCGGGAGCCTGCAGTGAGTCGTTGTGTGGGCCTTTGCACCATCTGCTGGTTGGTAAACACACTGGGGAAAGACGACAAAAATTGGCATGAGCAGCATGTTTTGCTACAATTGAAAATTGATGCCAATCATTAGGAAAAAAAACAGCATACTTTGCATATCCTGATGCCTAACAGCATCCATAAAGACATCATTTTCATTCTTCGAAGCAGCACTTCACACAGCCCAATGTGCGATTGAGGCATACAGACACCTCACCAAACAAGGCCGATGTCAGCCGGCATTTTAAAATCGTAGACAAGAGCCCTGGCAAACTGGCCCTTAATAATAACACTGCATGGTTCACAGTCCAAAAGGCAGCACATCCCATATTCCCTTTCATCTGTGCAGCGCCTCTGAGGCCCAGGGAGGGTTCCAGTCTTTTTTTTTTTGCCGCCTCAGGGGTGAGTGCTTCTTTCTTTGTCTGAGGACTTATTAGCAGCAAGGCAAGGCAAGGCAAGGCAAGGCAAGACGAGGGAGAGGGGGAGAGAGAGAGAGAGAGAGAGAGAGAGAAGGAATTGTGTGTGCTGACAATAGCTAGCATTGTCTCCCATGCACAGCGCCACTGCATTTCACATGAATGTGTGAAGTGGTGGGAAGAAGCGTACAAAGACCAACAGAACCAAAATGGTTACATAATCAAGTTAATGTGTGATCCTGAACAGAGATGTTCAAATATACAGTACATATACAAAAAAAAAAACAGCGTTAGCAATCAAGTGTCATTGCGCTGAGTTTTACTGCCCCTTTGTGGCGAAAAAGTAAACTTGCAAATATGAGCGGCGTAATATCAAGGTATCATTTGTTTCAGCCCACTTTTAGGTTCCAGGCACACTGTGTGTTGTAAATTAGTCAATGTATAACCGAGTGAGCATGAAACATTCAAGTACAAATGTGCCCTTGGTGTTGGTCGAATAGGTCAAGCCAAAGCTTCCAAGAATCTTCAGATTTTATAAGAAGAAGCTCAAAATTGTTCTCGTGTGAGTTCTGAATGACCTCACACAGCTTGCGAGGACTTTGGTCTTGCTTCTAAAGTCTTGCTGCGGAAGTGCTTCGGATCGATTCGGGGAGCGGAGTGACATTAGCAAAAGGTAAAGATGATTTATTAACTGACAAGTTTGCTTCGTGTATTCTGCGAATTAAAAAGCATTGATTGTGTTTTTAAAAGGTCGAGTGGAAAAATATGCTGACACGGAGCCGCTCCCTACATAGCGTCCACTCGTCGTACGACAAGCCGGTCCGGAGGGATGCCGAGATTCTTAGTAGGACAGTGTCCGTGTCCGAGTTGGTCGAAAAGTACGAGAATCCCTGTCCTGATCGGTTCATATAAATGGTTAATATAAACATAATTATGACGTCTACAGATATCAAGCTCCAACTGAAGATGATTCAAAAGCTGACACAAAAGCAAAGGCATCAGCAGCAGTTCAAAAGGTAACTTTTGCAATTTCGCTTTGAAACAGGTACTTCTGCATGAAATAAATGCAGAACTTTCTTGATTTAAGAAAACAGCAGCCACTCCACCCAAGAATGGCCCACAGCAAAGGAAAACACCTCAGCAGGAGCATCGGAAGAGCAGAGAAGACAAACGGGGATGCTCTTTGCCCGAGACTAATTTGAGCCGCAGCAAGTCGACGGGGAGCCTTCAAAAAGACGCCAAGGTTTCCATCGAGGCCTTGAAGGCACAATTTGAGATGAGAAATAAGCCGGCAGATGAGACTTCCAAAAATGTCAAGGCGGTGAGCAACAGAGAGATCAATAAGTCTGCGAAGGAGCAGAAGGCTCACCATGCTCCGCTGCGTCCCGGCAAGAGTGACGCAAAGGAAAGAATTGCGACACGTAAGGTAAAGAAACAAAAATTGGAATGGGGAAATTTCAACAAACTACTTACGCACTGTGTCCATTCAAGGTCGCGACCCAAACTCTGACAAAGAAAGACAAAAACAACATTGAGAAGACTGCCGTCTTCAAAACCAGTGAGTACAAGACTAAATTCTCTTTTCCCATAGACGAAAGCAAACGGAACTTGAATGAGTATATTTCTTTTACAGAACTATAGTACCATAAACAACACAAACATCTCCACCCAGACTTTGCCCTCAGTTAACCTTTGCACTGATAAAGCCTGATTAAAAAAGCACTAAATTAATTGCACACCCTTTTGAATTGCTGCCTGGTCATATTAGGCACTGTAGTAGGTTAACACTGACGAGCCAGCATAATATCTGGTTTGGTCTGATTTTTATGGAGAAGTAGCCTTGTGCGCATTTCCTCGAAAGCTGACACTGTAGTGGGTGGTATGAATGAAAATGAGAGAGCAGTGATGAGACCATGGCAGAGCCCTCCAACACGGGACAGAAATAGTTGGCCTCCGAGCCTCTGAATAAGTGCGAGGGGGCGTATGCGACGGTCAGCTGTCTCTAGGACAAGCGAGAGCGCCAGATAGCTCGTGACCAGAGCACGGACACTAAGAGGAAATTACTTGAGGAAAGGCTGGCTGATTTTTAAGGAGCACCTGGTGAGTCGCGTGATTAGTTTCTCTTGTGACCAGAATCATCGACTAGATCTTGCTAGCATGTGACTGTAATTATGAATGATGATGTAATAATATTAGCATAAATACTAAAAGTGATAGATAAATGTCAATTGTATAAATGTTCCCTATGTTCCGTTATGGATCTCGAAAAAAAACAAAAATTTTCTCGCTTGTCTGTGCTTAGTCAACAGTGACAGTTCTTGGTCAGTATGTGTGTCAGTGGAGTCAGGTATCCCCTCACAAGTGGGATATTTTTAACTCTGACGCACAGCAGTTGCTACGTAAAAGCATGAGGTAGCCAATAAAAAAAAATGACAGGACTGAAATCCGGACATCTTACGTCTGTCCGCAGATGTTAAAAGGAAGTCAGTCGCGGACTTCAAAGAAAACTCCTCGGCTCAAGAGAAGGAGAAACTGTACGTCTCCGTCAAAGCTTTGTCTGCACTCTTTGACTCTCAGTCAAAGGTGGCAACTCAGGAAGCAATTCAAGAAGTAAAACAGAAACCAGTAAAACAAGTGAAGGTAAGTTGGCGTTGCGCTTGAGTTTGAAACAGACTGCATGTTGTTTGTTGACTACACACTTCAGCAATTTGGAGTGGCGGACGAGAGTTTTTGGAAGCTTTGAGGTTCACCGAACTAACAGATGATCGAGTGGAATTTGGAAGCATCTCATTAACTGAAGCATGTTGGCCCACGTTGAAGCATGAAGCATAAAAACCAACTATGTCCCAAAAGTTTCGCTTTGTCCTTATAAGATGGCGGAAGACACCCAGGTGAAGAGAGAAGACCACCTTCAGCCAGGACTAGAGACACTGTCGCAACAATTCTTCCCCTCCCAAATGTCCAAACAAAACCTTCACCAACAGCGTCAGAAATGTGAGCTGAGAAGACTCTTGAAGCACACGCATCCCGAGCTGAAGATGCTGGATGAGCTCGTAGACAAGGAGCTCGCTGAGGTGTTGAGTTCCGAGACTGAGGTGACGGTCGATAAAACCGGGTACGAGGGAGAGGTCCATTCCAGACGCCTGATATTTGAGAATTATTCCCAGAGTGGCCAAGTGTCACCTTCTGCCCCAAAGATGTACACAACTGAAGAAATAGTCAAACAAAGCAATGTCGGTGAAATATTAGAGCTTGACCAAACAATGGCTTCTAATCCCAATCCCAGCGGGGGGGAGGATGTTCAGACTATAGATGTCCAGGGAACCAGAAGGATATTTGAAAGTCCATATAGGGACACTTCCCAGTCTTGCCCAGAAAAGGTTCAGCAGGATATAGTTTCTTCTGCTGTTTCGACTGACTTCGTCCAAGAACAAGGAAGGGAGACATGTGACCAGCAGAATATTCAGTACCAGGATAGACCCAGTCCTATGAATTGGACAGAACAACCCAAAGGGTCATGTGATCCTGGTCATAGCACATGGAAGGACGATGACTTATCCAGTCACGAACACAAGGATAATATCAAAACGAGGGAATCTCTGATGCAAAACAACCCATTCCTAGCTAAAAACATCCAACATTCCTATGCTCATATGGCAAAACACAAACTAATAACAGAAGAAGACAATGTGGCCAAGGTTAAGAATAGAACCCATTTGTTTGAATCAATGCCATTTAACAAAATCAGACATCAGAACAAGGATGAAGTGGAGACAATGGTGGAGACACTCAAGGAATCCCTAAGCTCTCTTCATCGCTTGGATGTCATTCATGCTGATGGCTTGATCATTGAGGTGAATGAAACCATGCGAGCCAAAAAGGCCAAATACACAAAATCAGCCAACGGAGTCCAGATCGATTACAACGAGGTGTCTGAGGGTAATTTCCAAAACTTCATACTTCGTGTGCTACCGCGAGCAAACCTTAAACCTCAGATCACTTACCTAACGGAGGATTGCAATGGAGGCATTAGGAGCACATTGGTCAAGGTACCCGTGCACCCGAATCAGTTCACGGCCACCCAGGACACAGAATGTAACACGGCTAATGTGGTTCAAGTTTTGGAAGACATTTTGAATCAAGACAACTCCCTGAGGAGAGGAGTAATGATCCAGGAGATCGCTGGAAAATCTGCAGACATTGTCGTGTACTCCCTCCACAAATATTCAGATGACAAAGACGTCCGACGATATTGTCCTCAAGAGCTTCCCGTAGAAAGAAAATCACCTTTAAATTCTCCAGACAGCTTCTGTCAAGGATCTGACAACCCGGAAGTGAGAATGAAGGGGAATGTGAAACTATTTATGAGTTGTATTGAAAAGGACGAACTGGAGTATTTGAAAACTCTTCAAGAGAAGTCGACAGTTGAAGACCAGAAGTCGGACATTGCTCCTGAAGAGAAGGTTTATCATGGAGAGGAGTGGGTACCAGTGGATGTAAAGAGATTGAGAACCATTTTCTCTGAGGATCAAACGCAAAACCAGTCCAATCCAATTGTCGATAAAGATCATCCCCGTTCAAACATGTCAGCGTCTTGCGCAAGACAAAATGTGACCCAGAAGAATGACATTCAAACTGAAAGACATGACGAAAGCCAAGTTCAAGAAGAATCATTGGATCAATTGCAGAAACAGTGCGGTGACCAAGTCGTCCAATCTGATAACGAAGAAACAGGTTTGAGGATCCAGTCAGTACCAGATACGAAACAAGAAACAAAGCACTCCAACCAAATTGTTTCCAAGGAAACCCACACAGCTGCAGGCAGTAAAAACAAAAATATGACAGAGGAGCTCCCGGTGCAACACTTCCAAGCCGCTGTGGATTCTCCAGCTAGTGCACAAACACAGCATGAAGAAGAGGAAATTGTTTTTCAGGGTAAGCTCAAAGCAGCATTGGAGTCCTTAGAGCGCTCTAACATTAATGTCAGTAAAGGAGATTTCAAAACAGCCATGATCTACCGTAACTCCTCCAAACCTCCCAAAGAAAGGGTGAAAAATACAGCTCAAGTTTCCCATGGCGAAGCCATCAACCAAGATCTTTGTGTAACGGCATCCCAGACTCAAGTGAGTCCAAATACGGTCATAGAAGCGCAAACAAGTACTGCGAATAAAACGTCAGCCCCACAAAAAAATCCAAGGCCTGTTGGACCAAAACCAGCCATCCCTCCAAAACCACAACATTTGAAACAGCAAAATAACCAATCAGCAAACATTGACAACTCCTCAACAGAAATTGACAGATCGAAAATAAATCCTGCTACAGAGTCAGAACATGATGTAGGAACACAAAAGCCTCAGGAAATCCTCGAAAATCACCAAATCCATGAATCACATACCGCAGTGGAAAAATGTGACAAAAACTACCAAGGAGGAGAGAAAAATGAAATAGAGGAAGCCCATATCAATTTCAAAGAGGCGTGCAAAAAATTCGGTGATCCGAACGATCGTCCCAAAAAGCGAACGCCCGTGAAACCAAAACGAGTGAAAATAGCTCAACCTGACAACAAAATTTCAGCACAGGTTGAGTTGAGAGCAAAGAAGGGAAGGCCGGAGACAGACCACGAACGGCGTCAGCGTCTGTCCGTCCACATGGATGAGATCATGCGAGGCAACATGGGGACCGCCATGGAGATTTTCGACAATTTGCGAAAGCAGGAGGAGCTGCGGGGCATCCTCAGTCGAGTGGAAAAGGTCCAAGAGGACACCAACGAGGTTGACGTGAGGTCCCTCAGGAAAGTATTTGAGAATGTCCCCAGCAGGGTTGTCCCCACAAACAAAAACAAACTGAAGCAAGAGAAAGCAGAACGCAAAGAGGAGACCAGAACATTAGCAACCGAGACGAAGTCCTCATTGGCAAACGTTTTTGGAGATCTTGAAAGAGCCAGTGAGGACATCATGACTCTCAAGGAACAAACACTAGCACGGCTTGTTGACATTGAGGAAGCCATCAAGAAGTCCCTTTATTCTGTCTCGACTTTAAGATCAGACTCGGATATCGCCGGTCTATCGTGCCTGTTCAAGGAGTCGTTGGGAAGTGTGCAAGGATCTCCGGCATCTGGGAACAAAATAAGCAAAACAGAATCCGTGCAGGAGAAAGAAGACCCCACAGCTTCACCAGGTGGCCAAGATGCTGCAATAACTCCAAAGCACAGAGAAGGTCCTGCTTTTATCTCCATCCAGTCAGCTGCTAGAAAATCAGATCAAGCAGAAGCTACAAGCTGTCCAACTTGTCAGCACAGCCCGGAGAAATTCTGCTCAACCAAAGTGCTTCAATGCAACAGTCCTCAGAGACAGATTAGCGTACTCCAGGTGCAAACAAGGACCTGGAGTGGAGCAGAGTCTTAGGAACCAAGACAGAAAACTACAAGATGCGATTTTAGTTGCTGATTTTTATTTGGATTTGGTTTTTTGTTTTGGAAAAATACACGTGATTGGTTTTCAACTGCCTGTCTCACTTGTCTCATCAGTTCCACCTGAGTCACCAAGAGACATGCTCGGCCTGTTTGAAGCCAGTTTATCCCATGGAAAAAATGAGCGCGGACAAATATGTTTTTCACAAACATTGCTTCTGCTGTAAAAAGTGCAAGAAAACACTGAGGTGAGACATCCAGAATGATTGCAAAAATCAACTTAAAGCAAAAAAAGATTATGCAAGATCTTTATGACTATAAAATGATTTTACAATGAGGGATGGATGTTGATTTAATTATCTTAAATTATTATGGGATGAATGTTTTCTTTTAATGATCAGAACTTCTTCAAAACTAAAATCAATTGATTATTGTACACATGCAATCAGCTAAAAGTTTTGCAATTCAATGGCCTAACATGGCAATGCAACAACTACACATACAAAAACTCAGAATTATATTGTGTTATATTATAACACAACTCAACACAACTTTATTGATAGAGCGCTTTTAAACAACCATTGCAGCCGTCATACAATGACAGTTAAAACTAAATTATTAACCTATAAAAGAAAAATAAATGAAATTCTACTCGCTGTTTGCTAGTCGTACAGCCGTTGTAGTTTTACCTCACAAATATCAACCAGTATGTTTACGTTCTGTGTGTAACAATCGCTCCATTATATTCCATAATTACCTTTTACAATGGTCTTGATTTGACGAAATCATCGCTATGGGCAGCCGTGTTAATTTCGTCCCATAACCGGCCACGTGTGCTCAATTCCCAGCATGATCAATTACGCTCCTTTACACGGAGAATTCTACTGCGTGTTCCATTACCGACAACTGTTCCAAAAGAAAGGGAATTACGACGAGGGCTTCGGATACACTCAGCACAAGGACCGATGGCTGCTCAAGACCTCACGTGACGAATCAGAGTCTTAGATGATCATCCATGTGTGAGTAAACATGCGCAATGATCCTTATTGGTTAATCATCATTAATGAATTTCTTCTTCGTGTTCTTCTCAGTGAATGGTGACTATGACAACGCAGTAAATCTAGAAGCTGTGCTGGAGTTGCCATAAAAGGATATCGTTTACTTTTATTATATCATATAAGTGGGTATCATAGAGCTGTTTTCGTTTTTTCAGTTACTAAACAAATTAACTTGATTTAAAGACCTAATGTCTGTTTTTTCCGTTTTGAATAATAAAAAAGGAAAAACATATTAGTCTGGCTGTTTTTTTCCTCTCCAACTATTCCGATGAGGTTGGTAAATGTATGTTATTTTAGCACCAATCTCCGTGCCATTTTTTTGTTTTTATTCCAAACTGGTTCAAGGCATAAATACAACTAACAGTAGAGCGACACTGCCCTCTGGCAGACGATCTCTATAAATACGATAGTAACTTAGGTACTTCCATTAAATGCTGGATAACAAAAGTTTTAGATATTATCCCTCATTCTACACGTCTGTTTCAAATCACGAAGGTTATCAGGCGTTTACAAAGCTTGCTGATGAACTGCAAAACCAGTTAGCGAGCATGAGGGCTACAACAACTTAATGTTGTGGCAGTTCAGTTCCCCAAATACTACTTATAAAGTAGTCAAAACAAATAAATGACACATACAGTAATATCAACAAGTTTAATGCACAAGTTGACCCCCCCCCACAAAAAAAATATGGTGAAAAGAAATAAGAAGCAACTGTCAAAAAATCCCAACCTGGTGAGTAATTTGAACTGAGATGTGTTCCAAATAAGCAGGAAGGTAAACTGGATGAAGAGACACTAGATCACCGACGCTTGGATATAGATTCAGACATCATGCGTCTGCATTCTAAGCTACATTTTTGCACATTGCCTCCCTTTACATTTTAAAAAGACCACGATTGATTTGTCGCCACAATACAAAACGATGACAATTTCACCACCGTCAACTACATTTAAACTGAAAATGTGTATAAAAAACAAGAGGCAAAACTTCAAGCAAAGTTTACTTTGAAATGCAGTGAAACTAAATCCAAATCTTATGGTAATGATAACAGAAATTGATCTGACCAACCTGTGGTAGATTCATGTAGGTTATAAAAAGATGCTGAACTATTTTTGGTAAGTTATCATTTTGCAGTATTTCGGGAAAAACAAAAAAGTAGAAGCCCTTAACCACTCACACTTAAACCTCATCAAGATATCCGAGTGGGTCCGCAAATCATTTTTTTAAACAAACCAAATAATTCTTCAGAAACCATTGATAAAGATTCCTAATATGTTCCTTTCGGGGAATGGGTGACAATACCCGGAAAATACCCAAAAGTCTGGCCTGGCACCTTGGGGGGGAGGGTCCAAGCATACTTCAGGGGAGCCCAATGCCACCCGCAGTCCTCTCTCTAGCTCCAGCAGTGGGGCAAAGGTTTATCTGGAGGAAAAGACAAACTGGTATTCAATTAGACAGGCATGTTCTCAGAATGCGCCTCTGTGCAGCTCACAAGGCCTTCTTGTGTACGGGGCTGGGGAGACTGCGAATAAGGGGGCGGGGCCTCGCTGGAGCTACTGGAGTCGCCTCCTTCGGAGATGAGAGGCGTGCGATTGGAGGGTTGAGGCGCATCGGTCTCGACGGCGTGAGCACACTCGCTGTAGGGAGGCGGTTTCAGATCATCCTCTGAAAAAGGAAAGCAGGGGAGCAATTGAGATGAAAAGCCAGGTACATATTGTGTCATCAGTTGAGCGCGCTACCTTCGGACACGGCGGCATCATATGGCGGTGGCATGTCCAGATGGGAGAAGGATGCAGCAGGTGGCAGCGCCGTGGAGGGCTCTTCTTGTGACAGGTCATCAGGTACGCCGTACCAACTTGGCCAGAGTGAGGTTTGCTACGGAGGGAGAGAAGACAACTAAAAAGTCAATGAGATCCATTTTACTATTCATAAGTTCAACACCACCCAACGCATGCATATACAATGAGAATACTAATAGGGGATGTGCTGGTTTTACTGCAAACATTGTGTTCTTTTTTTTGCTTTGCTTCAGGCCACACGTTAGCAAACCTGACATGTTAGCATTACATTTTTGCTGTGATGGTTATGAAGGAAAGAAAAGTAACAAATATCAGCATGTCGTCGAGAACCTATTTGATTGACAAAGATTTGCATTTGTAAAATACAGCAAAAATAAATGTTGAAAATATCACTGACTGGGATCTTTAGTCATAACAAATGCAATGTGGGCGAAACGTTAAGACAAACAGGAAATGCCTTCAATGAGTCACACATAACGGTTGCTATTTGCCGGTGTTCCTCAGACACAGTGATTATGCAGAGAAACACGTCCACAAACCACTGTTCACAAACTTTAGGCCAAATAAATGATACAAAATATAGCCCAGAGGCACAAATGTTGGGACTTACACTCTGTCGCTCGCACATTTGATGGAGGTACGCCCTCCCTCCAACGATGACTATCTGGGCATTGCGGGGGTTGCTCAGGTATGCAGCCAGCTGCCTCTGTCTCGAGCGGTACCAGCACACATAGAAGAAGATCTTGATGATGATGAACACTATGACCACTCTGGAATGATAAGTAGGGTCACAAAAACTCAAAATTGTTCATACTTATTTATGTTGATATTAATAATTATACGCACATATACCAGTACAGCTCCATTTTGGTGGGACTTCAATCACTGGGTGCTAGCTTTCATCGCTGATTTTGTTGTAAATAGAAATCCAAGTTAGGACAAATAAAACATCAAAGATATTCTGATTTGTCATTCTTACAAAATCAAAAACAACAAACAGTCATGTAATAATTAAAATGGTGATTGCATATGAAAAAAAGGAAACAGAAATGTTAGTTTAGAGACGTGTTATTGGAAATTATTCTTCGGGACGTCGGACGGACTCGGACCGCAGTTTGGACACCACTGATTCACCAACGCACAAAAAAACGGAATCACAGCCAATTGCTCTCGAACACACCACGCGCTCTATAGTCATTTATATTCATCACACGCATTACTTTTCAATAAAAATAAACGATATTAAGCGTTGACACGAATCACTAAACACAGCTGTTGGAAACGACAAGATAGCAGCCCAAGCTATCTGACATCAAACTTTTCCCCAAACCAGCAAATATGAAGGACTTACTTTAATGCAGCGCCATGAACGTACACTACTTGGTTAGTTAGCCGCCGAGGTCGATCATTGCCTGCTTCTTATGCGCTGATGAGATGCCAGGGAAGCTCCAGAGAGGAGCCGAAGCTCAGAAAGCAGGCCACAAACACTGAAAACCGCTTCCGTTTACCAAACCATTCCACAGAAAAAAACACCTGGAAACCATCTAATATGCAAGCGTTTCCAATGTAATTCCGCGAAAGCACTTGGTACTTACTCGGTAAAATATGTATGACTTAGAATAACAGGAAAAATGTAACACATCTCGTAGTTTGGTTTAGCATTGTGTTAACCCAGCACATCCCAGTGCCTACTTTCGACACCTCCCACTCCAGTGGGCGGGGTTTCATTTGTTGCCTTCAGAGATAATCGGAAATTGCTGGATTCAACCACCGTCATGCGTGTGAATAATTAGGTTTTAAGATGAAAACAAACTCGCCCTTTTCTTCTAAATTTACAAATAACTTGTTGTGTTTTGTCAGTAATAATTGCTCAAACTCACGCCATGGCGATAGAATCACGGGAGGCGGAAAGACTTTCTCAAGCATGATCTCAAGAGTAGTTCTAACATTCGCGAGGGTCTCAGAATGCCACATATGGTCGACGGATAAAGAAATAATGTACAGATGCCAATAATAAGTTGCATAAAACGTCAATTAAATTACAGCAATGATTTGGACGGAATTGCACTACAGTAATCGATTAAGAACACCGATTTAAGCCTTTACAATTATAGCAGATTATCAGGTTTTTAGTCGACGCTTTGTCCCTGTTCTGTGGCCATTATTGGGAAAACAACAATCTCAGGCTTTGTTGACGTCGAAAAGGTGTACCCCCAAAAGAAAGATATTGCTTTTCCCTAAGTTTAAATCATGTAATTGTTGATGTTTAATGCAAACACTTTTAATCAGTAAAGCAATATCAGATCTGTATCCTCAGCTGTTTTCACATTTTTATCACATACAAAATACACAAAGACACGATCAATTGTACGCCAGTCAAATAGCTTCACTAAATCGTGCGGTCATTTTGTTGTTTGATTTTGGTTTTAGCTGTTATCTTCTACAATGATGGTCCGCCTTGGGTATGTGTCTACATCCACAAATATGTAGCGAAACTCATATTTCCCAGTTTCAGGATTCTGCAAAAGAAGATTTTTTTTTTATGACATAATTGATTTCAAAATTCAAATGTGGCCTTACAAATACTATAGCAGTATTTATAATTTAGCCTGCTGATATAATGGATTCATGCATGACATTGAAATGTATCGCTCATAATCTTGTTGACCAAATGAATAATACAAACCTCTTTTGACTCAGAGTGCACTGTGCCTTTAAGCCCCGGTTCGGATCCCTCAATGTAAAACTTGAGTCTCATGTGCTTGAGTCCATCCTTCAGATACTCCATATGACTACAGCAGAAAAACATAAACTGGCTTGAGTCATTCACATGTTTTGTCTGGCACATGGTTCTGCTTTCATATTCCCAACCTGATCTGTTGCCTTCTTCCCCGACGAGTTGTCTCACCATAACACTTGATTGGTTCTCCGAATGCACCAATGACCTGTATTTCAAAACAGCAACAATAAAGCAACGCTCCAGGATCCATGAAACATGCCTTTACGTGTAAAGAACCACAAATGTGCCGTCTTTATGAATTAAAGTGTTCCCTACCTCTGGGTCTAATCTGACTTTGTTGAATGCTTTTCCATAGACTTTATTTGGACTGGAGGAAGAAAATAGTTCTTGGAAGACCACGTACAGAAGACCACCTGTACCACCCGCAATAATGGCCTCATTAAATATGTCCGAATAGCAAAATGAGCTGCTAAGCGTTTGTTTGTGACAGATTCTCAAGAATGTGTTGCATTGTTTGTTCTACCTGTCACTCCAAGCCCGATGAGAACAACAATCAAATAGGTGACATCTCGGCCAGCCTTTTTCACTGTAAAACATTTTAAAACAAATACTTTATTAAAAATGCAATTTAGAGTTGCAACAACCTTCACTTCTCAGTTTCTAGAGAATGTGTCAAAAATGCACTGTTTACCTTTGCGTGTAGCTGATAGCTTTGGGCTGCCACTCTGGTATTTGTAGAGCGACTTGTGTCCATCGTCTCGCTCCTCGTTTTTATTTCTCGCTCTGAAGTCAAGAGTAATACCTCTGCGCGATTGCAGAATACAGCACAGAGCGTGACAGCTACACGCAAAAGGTTCGAGCCTCCCGTGGAAGGTCACACTCGAAAAGGCTGATTCCGCTCTGTGCGTATGTGGGTACAAATTGCCCGATGTCAATCTGCACGTCTGCGTCGCGGTTGGCTTTAAATTTCGATGCAGGATTTTTAATATCTGCATGTACCCCATTACTATTCGGTTTCTTAACATAAACGATGTGCATAAAACGCTCGTATTGAACGTATTAAAATACACGAGTGCGCCGGGAACTATTGCCGAACTAATCCCGGCTCATACATTATACGTCACACGCTAAGAATCATGTGAAGTTGAGTCCTAATGGACAAATACGCTGATCTTTTGTTCTCCGTAAAACAATTTTGGGGGAAAATATATCTATTGCGTATTGACTAAATTTACGACTCATCACAATTAACCAGTAAACATTTGTTTATTGAAATATTCTTTCCAGCATTTTCTTTATATTATGAAATCAGTATGGAAAAGCCTCTCTTAAATAAATGCACCATGTAATGACAAAGAGTGACAAACTAATGAATTATAATGCCCGGACGTATGCCAAGTAAATAAAGGGTGATTAATGAATAAATTTCATTTCGACACATATACTGTTAAGACATGACACAGCATTCGCCCTTTCAATAAATATGAAAGGTTTAACTGAAGCATGAAAATGATGAACGACTTTACATTAAAGGTATTCTCTGGTTTCAGTCTTTTATCAATGTTCCATGGCTAGTTCTTCCTTGCCAGATGTGGTCCATAGATACAGCAACCTGTGCGGTCTGAAGCAAAGAAAACATTCGTATACCGCAGACCCCCCCCCCCCCCCCCCATCCACCCATCACATCACTCAGGCATATTAGTTCACTGAAGCTTCACAAGGGAGAGTGACCTCCAAATGCAGTCAAACTTGGCAAGATGCAGAAAAATGATGCATCTGATGTATCTGTAGAGAAATAAAAACACCATTACTCCGACTCCCTTCTTTCCTGGGCCTTGCAAACTTTTTCCTTTTTTTTTTTTCATATAAATTTGCCGGCTGGCCTGCTTCTGATAAATAGGTCCAGACTTTCTTATTTGAACCGAGATATCTGTTTCCATCTATTTACTTGCAGACCAGTGTTTGACTTTGTGTGAAGACAGAGGGAAAGTCGAGCAAAAAAGAAGAGAGTGTAAGTGTGTGCATACAATTTCAAAAGACTGTTAGAAAGAATCGTTAGAACCGGCCCTGAAGGATTGTTAGAATAACTTTAAAAAACATTTGTATTTTGCTCAAGTAAAAAAGTCTGGTTTGATACAAAGCCATACAGCTTCCTATGGCAATCATTAGGGGACAAGCAAACTTAGAAATATGAGAGTCAAAGAAAAACAAAAAAACCAAATTGAATTAGGTTTGGGTTTGCATTCAATGATTTTCAACTATTAGCATGCAATGCAATTTTTCATTTTTGGACTGTCTGTCTAATGTATTAGCATGGGAGGGCGAGGGGGAGGTCGGTCTCTGATAGTCTATCTGGTCTATTTCAATGGCTATTAAAAAGCATGCAAAAGTGCAGCCTTGCATTGATGGTATGTGTTAGTAATACTCCAATTTTTTATTAAGAAAACTATAAATCTACTCATTTGGATCACATGCTGTCACGTCTCGTCCCCAGCCGTTCCACTATGTGTCTGTTGTCATGGTTTCTGTCTGTGTGCTCGCCCTTCCCCTCCTGTGTGCCCATGATTAGTTTGATTATTCTCACCTGCCTCTTGTTACCTGTCGTGAGTATATAAGTCCTGTCTGCCTCTCACGGCCCGTCGGATCATTGTTGTCTTGATGTCTTTTTGGTTCCTGTTTTCGTAATGTCTTCACGTCTTTTGTTTCACATCCCTGTCGGTTAGTCCTCTTGTTGTTTTGTTGCGTTATGTCAGTTTGCCGAGTCTGTTAGTTTTGTTTTCTACAATAAACCCTGGTCTAAGCTGCACTTGGTCGCCCTGCTCCATCCGCTCCATGACACATGCTATACTTTATCATAAGTAGTTTGTCCTCAGTGACAGTTGAAGAAATATCACCCTAATTTTAGCCAGAAGCTATATAAGATGGATTGTTGTTGTTTTCTATGGAGACAAGAACCAAAATGGGATGAACATCAAACGTCATTCAAAGAATGACGTCATGAACTATTTTCATCAAGTTCTTTGTGCTCATCTTTGCACACGATCACATCCTTTGGATATCATTGCGTCAAAGCGTCCATTCGAGCCTCAGCATCGCATCACATCGCGCCGGGTCCGCTTTGTCACCCGTCAGTTCATGCCTGCTCGGGCTCATCACGGATTGCACTACTCTCAAGATGTCTACATGATGGAGACAATGCCACACAATGTAGAACATGAGTGCGCACATACATACACAGAGACATGTATTTTAAACAGAACATTGATTTTTATGCTAAAAATTTATTTAAGTGTCCAGTGACTATAAAATCCACTGGGATCAACCTCAGTAAATCTTAGACATGTAAAATATGACATAACCGAACACAAGTTAAAAACTGAGAATTAGCGCAGTGATGATCCTTATTGTTGTGTATTGGCTTCCTCTAGCGGTATCCGAGGGAACCGCGCCACAACGTTTCAATGGCTTTAACTATCAATTGTAAATCATTTATGTACAAAATGGGCAGTGGACTTAACAATATATGGTCACTGACAAGGATGTATCACTTTAACTGTAACATGGTTTAGTATCAAATCCCACATCAGATCATTTTTTTTTACTAGCTGCTGCTCATTTGTGCTGTTGGGGGGGGGACAAAAGGATTAACACATTAAGACCGGTAACAAATATAAATCGAGCAAGTCCATGCAGATCAAACATCCAATGCATCTACAGTTTGTCTACCAGGGAAAAAACAACAACCATGCAGTAAAATTGAGCATTCTATGTTCAAACAAACACACAAGTTCCAAGATGGCTGCAAGCAAGAAAACCATCTTCGTAGAAAAAAATTGTAAAAAAAAAACACACACACACACACAAAGAGGGAAAACATTCATCAAAGCAAAAGGCGACAACACAAGATACATCATCAAAAGTGTTAGACGAAGCAAAGGGGGCTTACCTTGAGATTGTCTCTTAGACCCTAGTTGTGTTGTACTCTGATTCGTGTTTGCTCAAAGAGCCAATGAGGCAGAACCTGAAATGTCACGCCTCTGTATTTTAATGTTACTTTGCGTCGGCAGGCTCACACGCCGCATGTAACCTTGACTAGTAATAATAGCGAGTGTCAGGAGCAGTGCATGCAAGAATAAATCACGTATTTGCTTTAACATAAATATATTATTCTATGCTAAATGCCAAACAACGTCTGATTTTCTATTGCTAGAAAAATAACTGGATTGCGATTGGATTTTGGAGGCACTGAATTTTAAACTAATCATTGAATTAAAAAATGATTTGTTTCCAAATCCGGTACTCGAGGGCCACCATTTATGCGTGTTTCCCCTGCTGCTGCTCAGAAGAAGCCTGATAACGATCCAGATGGTTTGCATGTGCCGGAGGAGGCAAAAATCTAGAACACAGCAGCCCTCGAGAACCAGAAAACAAAAAATATTCAACTAAGGAGGATAATCCAAACTGAAAGGGGAATATTCCAGAGTCTCCCCTCATCAAAAATCGATGGATACTGACCGCTGTACTGCCTTTTCGTGGCGTGAAAGTCGGTGGCTGGTGGTTGGAACTTCATCCAGGTCGTCGTCTAGGTCACAACCGTTGTCGGCTCCCTCTTGCGAGTAGCTGTGCTTCATGACCAAGATGCTCCGACGGTTGGCCGAGCTGGGCAGCAGGGGCCGCACGGACATGGGGGGCTGCGGGAGGTCTGCCAGAAGGCCGGCCGCCGCGTCCCGCGCGCTCAGGTTGCCGCGGCTCCCTCGTCCGCTGAGGGACAGCTGGGATATGTGGGCCGAGCCCGGGTTGGAGGAGGAGCCACAGTGGTGGTCGTGGATGCAGCGTGAGGAGGCACGGCGGAGGGCGTGGTAGTTCTCAAAGTCCTCCGCTAGGTCCACCAAGTCCGCTGAGGTGGCGGCGGTGGCGCTGCGCAAAGTGCACAGCTCGTAGTGAGGCGGCTCGAAGACCTCTTGAAACATGGTGGGGTCAAAGTCCTCGCGCCGGAGGATGTACTTTTTGCGAGGCTGCTTGATTTGAACAATAACGGAGATGATGAGGAGGAGAAGGACGATACAGCACGTGACACCGATGATGGTCCCGTTTGTGTTGTTCAGGTTGTCCAGGATGTTGGCTTTCGTCATCTCTGTGCACCAAGAGATCGTGTGAGATCATGGCTGAAAGTTTTACTCTCCGCAGAATAAATCATTCACGACCATTGACGTCTATAGATGTCAAAGATACATTTGAACTGGTCAAACTTCATTCAACTTCATCTCGACAAGATTTTGGAGAAAATAAAGGATATTAAGTGCGCCTGAAAAGAGTTATCATTTATTCCTGATGTAAATTAACACATCTCACCTTTACATTGATTCTCATCCCAGGGGTACACACAGTTCTGCTGGCCATTGCACACCAGCGTGTTGTTTATGCACATGTTACTGTGACAGAAGAAGGCATCTGGATCACACGGAGCTGGAACAGAGAAATGGATGGAACTCATTCGGAACACTTTTTTGTGGTCAAAGTGAAGAGATTAGAAAGCTCAAATGAAACAATTTCGCTCACGCTATCCTAAAATATTGCCCCCCCCCCCCCCCCCCCCATACACGTCCCACTTGAATCCCATCATTATTAACAGCACCAAATCTGTAAGCTGCTTAAAAATGTGCAAATCAGTTCAAGGGAAGTCATTTACATTTCTTTTTGGGACTGTTCCCCCAAAACCCATCTGTTGTTTGTATTTGCCCTTCACTCTCATCTTCAAAATCACTTTTACTTGATGTGTGTGGAATGAGATCTTTGGTCGTCAACAAAATTGTCATTTGGTGCTCCTATCTATCTCATCACCACCCATCCTATTCCGAAAATGGCCCACCCTCAGCCCCCCTTTAGCATGGCCTTGCTCCTAAAACGGCCATCCCGCCTCTCTGCCTGTGGATGATGTCAGCGCAAGGGCGGCGCAACCCATCACGTCGACGTGGTCATAAAATTAGTGCGCTAATGTTTCAGGTGACATCATCATGAAGTCATAGAAAGCCAAGGTGACCTTTTTCTCATTTTGCCCCACCAAGACTTAAACAACCAAACATTTTAATCAATTCCTATTGTGTGTGTTTTAAATTCGGATTTGAACCGTGTCTCTCGCAAAAATCCAGCTAGCTTGCTGCTAACAACCAGCAAGACGCGGCCCAATTTCTTTGATTTTCACCAATGAAGGCGCCTCTCGTAAACCGTTGAGTGATCCTCAAAGATCTTCCACAAAGTTAATACCAACACGTACAGTAATAAAAGTGCCCTTTTGTCCACACGTAGTGTCCCAGTCGATACCAGAGGCGCAAATTAATCTGCCAAATTAGTCGCTGGTGAAAATAATTAGTGTGTCTGCAGAAAGCGCTTGCGGGAACAAAAACAAGGTTTATGCAGCAAAGTCCAGCAATGTGAGGCTAAATCCCATTTTGCTTCATTTTGATCAACTTGTCAAAATATGTCCACTTATTATTCATGAGTTTTGATCCTATCTGTATGAACATATTCACGCCTACATCATCATATACCATGATGACAAGTCACTGAATAAATGGGAGAACTTCTACATACAAAAATGACATATATTAAGGGTGGGGGGATGGAGGGGCACTGCCCCCGCGGCAATTCCTCTAGCCCCGCCGGTGTTGGTGATGCTTGTGGCCTTCAGGCAGAGGCGTTGCCGTGACAACAGCGCATCCTGGTAAAAAGGTCTCCTACAATGGTGACACTGACTTCACAAAACCTCAGAGATGATATCAGAGAGTCTATTTCTGCCTTAACTGAATGACACGCACATTGTCCAAATTCTGAAACTTTTTTTTAGAGACTTTAAGAATGAACGAATGATCAAATAGAAGGTGGCTTATGTCATGTTGTAAAAAACGTACGTTCTTGGAAGGTGGTGAAAAGGATGCGGAAGCGGCTTTTTCGACTAGCTTCATCTGCCCACATCCGGATGACGCCGAGGGTCGACACCAACATGAGGTCATTGGCCACCGTGGAACAGAACTTGCTTTTCAGGTCCTCCACCGAACTTGGGTGAGATAAAAAAAAAAAAGAAAAAATACATTCATACTGTATGTAATAAATGATCAGCCCAATGACAATTTAAGGCAGGTAGGAAAGTGTTATGAAGGACTTTGAGCAATCAAAGTTTTATCAGTGGTGCGGGAAAAAGATAAGAGCTACTTATCTTATCTTGACATCAAATAATATCACATCTCAATAGGCAGCACTTACAAAAACATATTTAAAAAATAATCCTACCTGCCACCGTCGTACACTGCCACAAAGTTGCGCTTGCACTCGTTGGAGTTAGCCATCTCATAGTCGAGGAAACGTAGGTAGATCTAGATTGACAACGGGGGGCAAACATGATACAGAAAGTAAACCCACCGTCGACAACACCTTCTTCCATCAGCCAGTGTGACTCGTTCATCAAGACGCGATGGCTTGCTCACATCTGCCGTTCCGCTCGGCAGCGCGCCGAACTGGCCATCATTACGGTTAATGAGGAGGGCCGCTCACTGAGTGTGACAGGAGAACGTGACACTTTAAATGCCCAAAGATGAAAGCCTGCAATTCAGCAAGGCTTTGCTAACGTGATGTGACGAACTCATAAATTTTTTTTTTTTAAAAAGCCATCAAGACATCAGTGCTAGTGTTAATAAAAATAAGAAAACATCAAAACTGTTATTTTTCAAGATGGCGGGCGCCAGTGGACAGAAAGAACCATAGATGAGGAAAAATTAGGTTCAGATTGCATCACAAACCCAAATGATGGCAATGGATCAAATAGATACAATCACCAATTTGTAAGGCGAGAGATTGGTTCGGGCAGGAAAATAGGCTGCCTGCTTATTGATTCCGCTGCAGCCAGTAATGAAGCAGAATCCATCACTGACTGCTGAAGGAATACATTCACACTTTTTTGCTAAAAGGCCTCAGTAATGCTGAGTTCAGTCACAACCGACAACTAGATTTCAGATGAATGACATGCATGTCGAGATGACCAAAGTAAATTGCTAGCTAAAACCAGCTGGAGAAAAAGTCGCTAACCTTTTCTGTCTTGCTTGTCCACAGTTTTGCAGGTGAGCTGGAACCCATTACGGCTGCTAAAAAATCTACTCTTACATTTAGTTGGTCCTAAGGGGGAAATGTATTTCATTTTTAATCAATGAGCAAGAATTTAATAGTAGCCAACTTTATCTGATGACTGCACAGTGCATGTGTTTAGAGAAAGACTACAATAAATCCCTTTGCCTCACCCTTTGTGTTTCCTCGGAAAAAAAAAAAAATAGTGTCATTAAACCGTATACATTTTGTTCATCCCTTCTATTCCCATGTTGACTCTGGGGGTCCCTTGCTCTTTCTGGAGCGCTTCGATGCAGTTAATTAGAGCCTCTGGTATCGGACGTCATTATCTACCCGAGCTGTTTTTTCCTGGCACACTACGCTAGTATATCAGTGCAGTATTAGCAACCCCAGAGGAGAAATTATAAACAACTCTCAGTGTGATATTGTATAGGTCTACACCACTAAAAACGACACTGTTTTTGTTTCTGATACATGGGAGAGTCAGCCTGGTTACAGATTTTTAATGACATCCTACAGGCTAGTGAAACTGGAGACTATGGATGTCTGGTTGGATCGAACTGCAGCCTTTGATACGGTGGACCACAGTATTCTGTTGGCATTAGTGGCAGCGCCCTATTTGGCTGACAAAACTTTCTGTGTTAGCCTTGGTTGCTCTGAGTCCCGCACTGTCATGTGGTGTTCCACAGGGTTCAATTCTGGGGCCTCTGCTGTTTTCATTGCATGTTTTTTTCTTGGGTTCCATCTTAAGAAAATATAGTATTTCCATGATGTTATTCAACAGGTATATTTTGGAACCCTTGTTTGACAAAGGAATTAATTGTATATTGTTTTGTACAAAAATGCACTACTTTGCGCTGATGTTCCATAGACTTTGTGGAATTGTATAGAAGAGAGTCAAAAAGCACATGCATGCGAGGAAACAAGGGCATTGGGCAGATATGTGACCCACAGATAGTCATAAGAGCAAAGTAGCCTACTAGTCATAGCCATGCATTTTTTAATTTATTTCATGTATTTATTTGAACCCATCCTGTTGAGCCATAAACCGTAAATCTGGGAGTGATGGATATTTAGATAGGGCAAGCCTGAGGGAAGCAGGGAGGCAAATGCCCTCGTGTCCTCTTAGGAGAATAGCTATTTAATAAGCCTAAACGCTTCATACTCTTACCATCTGTTTTTCCTAGCAACTAAAAAATAAGTAGTGACCTTACATGACAGACACTTCGACCCTCAACGAGGCAGCCACCCTCCCCCGCCCTGCAGCCATGAATACCCACTTTGGGAAAGTGCTGACAGCTGCAGACAGTTCTCATGTAATATCAAGGTTTGCTGATGCAACCCTCTGACCCTCTTCTTAGTTGATGCGCTGGGAGGCTGAATGGAAATGAATAAGACGGAAAAAAAACCCACAGAATCCGACAATAACCCTTTCCTGATGAATAAATGAGCGAAAATTTCACTTCAAGACTTACAAATGGACAGATGGAATGATTGCTCAACCCTGTAGACCACAAGCGTTTTTGTCGATACGACTCCTGCCGACTCACCTTGGAGTGCGGTGGCGCCTGGATGTACCATTTGCAGTCGACGGCCTCGTTGGCGCCAGCCTTCCCGTCTCTGGTGATCTGATGAGACTCCACGATACCTTCCGGACCGACCATGTTGTACTGACATGCTGAAACACACACACCGACGACACGCAAACAAACACGGCAGCGTTGTCAGGGCAACTCAATCAAATACTTGTTTTTATAATTGAAAATGAGAGAGGGGGGGTACCTACAGGGCAGAGGTGGCGGTATTCCCAAATCTGCAAAGTCTGGATCTGAGGAGAAAGCAGGGGATGGAGTCAACTGGAACGCAATATCCCCAAAGTCTCATTTCAGCAGGAAGTGGACCACTGTGATGCTGCTCGTATGTAAAAGGTGTAAATACGTTTTAACGACTATATTGCATAGGTGCTCTTCTCCAAGTCCATTAGCCTCCTCCAAGATATGTGGGTGTATGCGGCAGGGAGGAAGACGAAAATCAGAGAGGAAGAACACTTAATGAATCAGCGACCTTCAGGTCTTGCGTGCTGCCCGCGCCGGAGATTTATGATTGGTTCCCGGTATCACTTAACCTGCCGCTGTCACAAGGCCGAGCCACCTCGGCGGGATACACGCAACGTGAAGTGGCGCGCCGCTATACCGACATGGCAACACAGGTGCCCCTAAAGAGGCTGCTGCGTTTATAAATGTCTCGCGTGACCTTTGACCTCTTAAAAAGAGGACTGCTGAATTTCAATCAGGAGGCCTCCATTTCATCTATCGGTACTTTGTTGAACTCATTCGCTGCCCGACCAATACGAAGTGATATTTGACGTCTATTCTCGTCAACGGTACTGAACGAGTTAACCCGCATTTTGCGACGCCGCAGGATACGTCGCTACACCGTCTTCCCAGCAGTAAAACAGCAAAGTCTGGATCTGAGCAAGATGTTTCTCTTTCACTCGACTGCATTCGCTGACATCTGGCCTGTGTGTGTGTGTGTGTGTGTGTGTGTGTGTGTGTGTGTGTGTGTGTGTGTGTGTGTGTGTGTGTGTGTGTGTGTGCGTGTGTGCGTGAGTGTGGAGGTGTGTGTACGATACAATTCTATTCATGCTCCCTTGCATGCAACTCCCTCCCTCGTCTTGCGTGGCATGGCATTCAGAGCACATCCACGCATCGCCACACCCTCTGCTCTCTTCATAAAGCTCAGCTCAGAGTGTAATCTTTTGGAGCTTACTGTATTTACCCTTTTGCAACAGTGGAAAATGCTCTCTTTAGAGCCGGGGACACAGATTTCCATGTTGCTATACAAATTCAAACATGTAAGCAGAGGCTAACGCGGGGAAATACGACAAGTGAGGAAATATTCAAAGGCTGAACGATGAAAACAAATCGCCCGTCGCTTAACATCATGTTTACAACGCTCACAGCATTGCGGAGTTGATTCACGTCAGCAGCCAAACGTTCAAATTATTATTAGGCGCTGATTAACTAGCTTTGCGACGTGTTCATATTTTTAAGTAAGCAGCCAACAATGTAAATTCCTAATAAGCACGACTTCCTGGTGGTGCTGCGCTATCAGAGGCAAAACACAACGTTTTATTAATGAGCCACTCTAACTGGGAATTGAAAAGTAAGTGCCAATGCTCTCTCTACATGTGAATGAATGAAAGCCAAAAATAAAAAATGTGAATGAGTCTCGGGGTTGGCAGCATGTTGCAATATCCCGGCAATCTCTCTCATACAAACACACTCACACGCACGCACGCACACACACACGCACACACACACACACACACACACAAGTCAATTTCCCAGTGGGCCACATTTCCTCTCAGTGACTCCGCTGTGACATTTGAATAAGCGTCTGATTAATAATGTCCGCTTAAGTGGTTGATCAAACTAATGAAGTGATGTCATTAATCACGGCAGGTAGAACCGCGAGTCAACAGGCACCGAGAAAATATGAGAGAATAAGGAGGAAAAGGGGGGCGGGGCTAAGAGAGACTACAGAGACCTTGGGTTAGGAACATCTGCACAATGCCAGCTTTTTAAAATGATTTATTGATTATTATTATTATTATATTTCCATTATATAACTATTATTCTTTCTTTATTTATTTCTTTTTATTTTATTTCATTTATTTAATTATTTGACTTGATCTATTCTCACCACGGGGAGTTGGAGCCATTGTTCTTCACACTTGCGTGGACACAAAGCTTGACCTTGGCTTGCTTTGAAAGGATCATAACACAAACACGCCCTTGAACTCCAAATGCACCACTGGGGGAGTTCTGAGTCGTCAGAATTATCAGCTTGGAGGGCACGGAATTTGATCGTCGCCCTTGCGAGTGAACTCGTGCTTGGGGTGTTGCATTATTGATCCTGATTTGAAGACTGCCTTAGGTGTGTGTGCGTGAGCGCTAGCGCGTGTGTGGAAGCAGAGAACCAATGTAAGCACAGTTACGCACGTTTTTCAGTGGAGAAGATAAAAGGGGTCCTGGGGAGCAACCTCCTGGAGGAGCACTTAGCATTACAGTTGCTTCTGTCCAAGTGAGACACATTCAATCCAACGTCCATTAGGATTGAAAGTGTCGTGCGATAAATCAACACATCACTTATTACGCCGCATAACCGAGGGAGACAAAGCGACATAAAGGGACATTTGCGCAAATGAGTCTGAGACTCTCGATTGCTTCCTCAAGATTGCGTTTCATCTGACTGTCAGCAAAAGAAGACGGGGCAACAGACTCAGCATTGCATATTTTCCACGACCCGGAGGGGGCAGAACGGAGGCTCAAACATGTCAACAATCTGGTTCCATTTGACCAGCTGGAGTGATCAACTGCAGCCCAAGACACTTTCGTCAGCAGCCAATACAATCAGGCGCTGAAGCCAAATATGACGCTTAATGACACTTAAGGCTGGGTTGATTTCAAGATGCAACTTAATTGCTGATTGCCAACATAAACGATTAACACGATATGTGCCAATCAATACTAGAAAAAGCGGAGACAGGAAATTTGGTCATTTAAAATAAAGGTTGGCCACCTACATTTTTTTTTTTTCCAAAGGATTTTTCAAACATTGCTGTTTCCAGGCCAAACAGTTTTACTTAGCCAAATTGTCATGATTGGCAGATTGAGGAATCGCGCGGCAGTCAGCAAATTATTTTTGGACCAAGAGTGATTGTGAATGCAGTGCCAAGACAAGCAACATAAACAATAAACAAACCATTTTTTTTACTATGAAAATCTATATGAAAAATTCGGAATATGTTGATTCCAACTGTTCTGTAATCTTTTGCTATTTGAGCTACCATCACTCTGCTTTCATCTACTTGGATTGACATCTCACTTGACTGCAGCAGGCAAAAATCAATAGCACGCTATATCAAGACATCAATGTGCGACCAGTGTGAAAAATTTCCAGATGTTGCATTTTGGCACACCTTCATCATGACTGTTCTTATAAATGCACAAATAAAGCATCTTTGTCACCCCTCCCCCCTCTTTTTTCTGGTACTCTGAGTTGAAGTCGAAGCAGCCCACTAAACTGAATCCATAATCAATCTCAAGCAATGGGCTCACTGTGCAAGAGCCCTTGAGGGCTAATCTATATGTGTACCTTGTGCTTAGGATGGTCATTAAATATAGCAAAGCCAAGTCTGGATTCTTGGAGGTGACAGGGAAAGTTCATTTGGAACTCATTCATATCCTGATTTTTTTTTTTTTTGCCTAACTTGTGTGATATCAACTGGATTTAATCTTTATTGTAAAACTGCAAAACTATAATCTAACTAACCCTTGTATGCTGCTGATTTTTTTTTTAATAAATGGATTATAATCATTGTGGAAAGGCAATATTTGTTCCAACGTGATAAGCAACGACTGCCGAGGGAAAACAAACCTCCGCCACTGCTTAAACATTTGTCACCTGGAGCAGAACGGCTAACCACCACTATCTCTGGTTTTTTTTTGCTCAAATCAGGATTTCCTCCCTCCATTCATTTTCCAGCGGAATGCAAAAATGTGTCAACTTGTGTTCCTAAACACGGCACAACAACACAAAACTGATTTGTCTTTATAATCCGGATGATTACAGTAAAAGATTTGGTTGCTTCAATCCCCTCTCAAAAAAAAAAAAAAAAATCCAAACCTATCTGCCAAGTCTACTGTATGAAGTCATTTGGTTTTTGATGTCGTATTATTTAATTAAAATCGGAATTCATTTGAGGGACATGCAGCCAAACTTTATCAAGAGTTGACATGGTGACCTTTTTTTTTTTTATCAAATAATAACAAAAAGCTTATTTGTATTGTACTTTATCATAGTTTTTCAATCTCTTCACTTCCTAGCCGAAATAAAAAAGAGCAAAGGGAAGACTGCAGAGCAAAAGCGTTAACGTGTCCTCATTTATCTCAAACCAATCGGAAGCCCTTTTTTGCCTTTGCAGTTTTAAGCGCGGCTCAGACCTACTTGGCAGGAGGACGCTCGCCTGCCACAAACACCAAACAAATGCTGGCCAAATGCGAGCCCTTGGCATTTCGCCGCAAGGGCACCGCGACATACAAGTCCGTAACAGTCGAGCACCGCCATATAAAAACAGAAAAAAGAGACATCAAATTTCCCCCCAAAGGACGCGAACACATTTTCCCCACTACGCTCAGTCCTTATCGTTTACATTATTTCACAGTTTAAATATAGCGCTTCCGTGGAAGTAAGTGAAATAAGTACAATTTACGCTTGACACGGCACGCCGAGGAGCCAAATGACGAGATTAATGGCGGCTAAACTCTGACGCGGATAGCGCGTTACGCAACAGGTCGCACCACTCGCTAGAAAACAAGAAAATGTTGAAATAATATCATAAACTACTTTTTGTCAGAAGACCTTTATGTCTTTTGTGTGTCACCTTTAATTAAATTGTATTTATTTATCTCATGGTAAGTCCTTATTCTCTAACTAGCCTCCATTTTAGTTGTAAAAAAAATCCAGTAATTTATTTATAGCTGTGTTTATGACTCATTTACAATTTTAACTAATTATAGACTACTGACATGTTACATTGTGTCAAGTAATAACAGTTCTAATAATAAAAATGCTACGATGCCAGCGTGAGTAGGTTGTCGGCGTACGTTTACTAGATAAGCTGTTCTTCATATTTTTATAACGCCGTAAACTGTGTGTATTAAACTGTCAGCTGCAAAAAAAATAAAATCAGCACAAATTGTAGTCAGGGATGCATGGCATAACACAATGAGGTATTAAATTTGTTTTGGCAAAGAGAGATGACAAGAAGTGGGAGCTCGAGGGAATGCTTCAGCCCGCTCCTTCACGTGACATGACACAAAATACATCACAAGTAGCTAATGCAGTGAGATGATCAAATTCGAAACAGTGAGTAGCTACAAACAACTCAGGTGATGGAAATTAATGGGCACTCCGTATCTGACATTAATGACTCAAAGTTTTAAAAGTACTTAAAATGAATTATGTTGTGAGACATCAATGTCATAGAATGTTTTTTTCAAGCCTCCAATTTGAATCCAAGCTTATATGATGCTTATTATGCACGGCTAATGCAATGCTAACACACTAAAATGATGGGCTCCACAAGTAGGTGTTGCCATGGCAATGAGACATATGCCATTCTCCATATTAGAAGACACTACATCAATATTATTACAATTTTCGAGGGTAAAAGAACATCGTGCCAGACAATACGATTGATATGTGTCCGAAAAGTGGAATAGGAATCTTTCAATCCACAAAATGGTGGCATATTTTTGGGTATAGATGAGAGGAGAGTGGTGGCATAATTACAAGGTTGCTTCACACTGCCTCAGGTAAACAAGCAAATGAGTGGGTGGAGAAGATAACAAAACATCTTGATAACAAACATTCCGATTTTAGACACCATTAAATATAGTGATGCGTATCTTGGCATAAGCGGAAGCAGGTGACTCTTTGCAATGTGCAGTCAAAGCTGCAGCGAGTCCTAAATGAACAAGATGTCGCTCCTCCGACACAAGGGCCCATTCAGCAATCGCTACTATCTAAATTGAAAAGCGTATTTATACCAACCTAGGGATCGGCCCTTCATTGAAGCAGTCATGCGTCACTTGGCTTACATAAAGATGTTGGCCGGAAAGGAGATAAGCACGTCTTTTAAAGGGATTTTTAATTTTCTCAAATTGGCTTGGTGTGAATGTGACTCGACTACATTGCTGTGAGAGTTTTAATCAGATATCAGAAGGGGGGAAAAAAGAGGTCGATTCACTTTGAGGGAATGAAACCCTGCACTTTGGTTCGTGCTGGGTAATGAAAGAAAACTAAAAAAAAAAACGTGAGTAGGTTTCCTTTTTCAAAGCACTTTCCAGGAATGTGTCTTTGATGCAAGGTTGTTTTGAATACAACCCTCCGTGGTCAGGGAAGGAGACGCAAACTAATCAGCCACTCGGTGGTGAAAAAAGACAGTGTCAGCTCGATGAATATTCAAATAAAAGACTTGAGGAGCAGCCACATCTTTTTATCGGCGATCAACACAGCAATCCTGCCATTTGCAATACAGTCAAACCTCGGTTTTCGAACGTCCCGGTTCTCGAACAAATCGGAATTCGAACAAAAAATTCGAGATTTTTTTGCTTCGGTTGTCGAACAAAATTCGGAGGTCGAACCTCGCGAGATGAGCCGGGAGGACCCGAGAAAAGCCGACCGCGCGGCCCGGATGCCAACTGACTCCGTTGTTATTGTATTTTCGTTACTTTGAGGATTGTATTAACCCCTAATCATGCCTCCAAAGAAAGCAAGTGGGAGCAGTAAAGCCATCCTAAAACACAAAGACACTTTAAAGCAATGCGACAGTGAGCGCCCGGCGCGCTGCGGTTGCGCGATCGGACCAAATTAAGCTCCCTGCGCACTGAGGTCCACTTAAATTTTGGAAAGTACATCAAGATTTTAAAAATATTTTCTAAGTTTCAGCGACGGCTCTGTCACAATAATGCGACCAGCGCGGTGCAGTTGCGCGGTCGGCGACACGCGACGGTTGCGCGTTCGGCGGTGCGCTGCAGTTGCGCGATCGGACAAAATTAAGCTCCCTGCGCACTTAGGTCCACTTAAATTTTGGAAAGTACATCAGGACTTTAAAAATATTTTCTAAATTTCAGCAACGGCTCTGTCACAATAATGCGACTAGCGCGGTGCAGTTGCGCGGTCGGCGACGTGCTACGGTTGCGCGTTCGGCGGTGCGCGATCGGACAAAAATGCGCAAATGAAAAAATGCTTAAAAAAGGCGGGGTTTTTTTGTCTTGGAACGGATTAAAAATGTTTCCATTATTTGTAATGGGGAAAAATTTATTCGGAATTCGACCGATTCGCTTCTCGAACCGCCTTCTGGAACGGATTGTGGTCGAAAAACGAGGTTTGACTATTTTTTTTCCCATTTTGATCTCTTATGCCGCATGGACACATGGCATGTTTTTTTTTTTTTTCGTTTCCTTCAGCGATGCTCCTCGATGTACATTTTCCAGCATGAGGGAATAATAAGAGGCAGCGGCAGTGACTGTGTGACCACGTGCATTGTATGGTGGCGCTGTGATTAATCGTGCTTGCCAAATGGAAAATGAAAAAGCCGGCGAGGCTGCGCGGCTCGGAGCGGCGGTTGGCCAAAGAAAAACAACTTGACTTTGCTACCTTTTTTTAAACAGGGGAGACATTCTTAATTGACTATGTACACTCATTGGTTGGAAAATAAATTCGCTTCGGGCTTCAAGATTCAAAAGGATGTGCGGACTGTTTAGTCTTGACAGCTGACAACAAACATGTTTACTTGTTTTCCTGCCAGCTCTTTCATCAGTTACCAAGCGAGATAATACTACATGGACCTCCATCCATTTTCAGGTCAGGGGTGAGCTATAAACAATCCAAGCTAGTCAGTTGAGAGGCGGACTGGAGCTTGGACTCGGAAAGCCAAATCCATCAACGAGCTTCCGCTTCCTACTGAAATGTGGTCAATGACTTGCATTTAATAATCATAATCCCATCACAGTGTGACCACAAATACTGGCATCGTTCTTCCTGCCGAGAGACAAAAAAACTGGCCGTTACTGGCCATTGGATTAGCCGGATGCCAAATGTGATTAAGGTCCCCAAAGAATCGGACATTTGCTCTTAGATGATAAGTTGGCAGAGCCGAGTTTGCGTCGCTGCCAAAACTGTGATGGAAGAAAATCGAGGAGCAAAGTGTGGATAATGAAAAGGAAACATTCGTCAACTCTGCTACTTTTCCTGGAAGTTATTTATCTTGGAAGGCAATCAAAAAGTTAGTCGAATGTTTGAGAAGTTACATACACACAAACACACACGTCTCACTGCTGACTTAATAAGGCACAATGTAGCAAGAGAGGCTTCGCAGCGTGAGAGCGCAAAGATCCACCATGCTGATAGGTTCGTGAAAACACACTGTTTGCTCAGAGCGGCTGGGAAAAAAAAAAAAAAGCTAAACACATCAACGAGCTAATTTCCAATGCGGTTGCGAGAGCAAAGAGCCAACGCGTGGTGTGTTGTAAACGCTGCGTGAATACATAGTAGGTAGCGCCATTGTGGCCATCTGGGTTAGCAAAGGATGGATGGCAGCCAAAATCTGTGACATTTTTTTTTTTTTTACCCAAACAAACAACAAATAAGCCACATTGCTTTACATTACATGAAGCTACATCAGCAACGTCCGGCCAAAACTAAAAAAAAAAAAAAACACGCAACATCTGTGGCTGAACAGCAGGCCTGGCTAACAAACCAACCACAGAGGAAGATGGCAGGCTCAGCCTCCGATTGATCTGCGAGGTAATTGGCGGCGAGCGACCCAAAGGAAATAAATATTAGGCCTCTCATGCTGAACGGCGAGTAGATTCCACCAGGGTGATAAACTCTGACTGGTTGTCCCCGGATTGAAGGCTCGTCATCTGATAAAGCGGCCAACGTTTCGGGCTGCGTTTTAACTGCCAAGAGCAAACCAATAAAATGTGACACGGGAGTGTGATGGCTAAGGAGTCACATGAAGTAAAAGCGGGGATTAGTAAAAAAAAAAAAAAATAATAATCTTTAGGGCTCAAATTTACGATTACTTCTCAATTACTTTGTCGATGCATCAATAATTACTTGTGTGAGTACTATAGAAATCGGATTAATATTAACTGCCGAAAAGCTGAAATTTTGACGATTTTGACAACTGAAAATGAAAAAAGGTATCTAAATGATTATTCGATGATCAAAAATGATAATCGATTAATTTGATCACTCATTAGATGTGGATTAATCGATTCATTTGCTCATCGATTAGATGCCGATTAATCGAGATGCTTCTAGATATGACGATAAACAGCCAAATAATTCAATGCAAGTCTCGTGGATGTGACCTGCAGTCCACCGAGCTGCAGGAACCAGCGGAGAAGAAAAGAGCTAGTGTTTGCTGACTATCTGCTCTGGTCTGGTCTGGGGTGACTGGAGCCCTCTTGCACAGCTGCAGGTGGCTTCTATCTTCATTTCCTCTCATTAATTTAATCCGAGTCTTTTGTACGAAGTGTACTCGGAACAGCCTTGGGGCACGGTAAATGGAATTGTGCTCCTTTCACACATGCCGCATCAATGTAGGACAATGTTTGCTAAGAAAGATCTGTTTCATTTATACTGTAACTTAAAGGACAGTGCATATGGACTCCATTTTGATCCCCATACTTTGGGAATTCAAGCAAAAGTGAGCCCAAACTTGACTTTGCCGAGGTCAGCACTGCCACACCACAGAGTGAAGAGTCAATTTCTTCGATTCACTTTTTCAATTTTCCGGCTTGAGCCTATCAAGGTCCAATCTTACGGTCCTAGCCTCTTTATGATAGTCTCATCCATCTGTAATCCTAAACGAAATTCCATTCATTTGATGCCGTAACGATCCCCAGTCCAGACGGAGCTCGCTTTGACACCAATAAAGCCAACAGCATGACGAGAAAAGTAGAACCCAAGAAAAAACTATGGAAATGTTCTCCATCTCTGATTTTGAGGACAATGTGTCAGCATGCAGAGCAGTGAAAAACAGCAAAGCTAGCAAATGACAATTAAGTCTCTTAAAGGCTTCGGACACAAGTCATTATCAAACCAACATTTATGAAAACAGACTTTGAGGTGTTGAGTAAGAGCAACAAACTAATTGACGCTACCTGCAGTGAAGTTGTAATTGGCTGAAAATCCCACCGCCTCCAATTCGCCGTCCGTCACAAATTTTAACCACAGGTAGCGGCCGCTACTCCTGATATCTGGCGGGCTGTGCTGACCACAGTAGCGTCCGAGCATGGGAGAGAAGCCGAAAGGTCCATCACGAACCTCGATGTTGTCAAATTTACATTCCCAAGAGGACTCGATGGAATAGTGATCTTCAAAGTGCAGCTCGATGCACTGCCTCGGCGGGGCTGAAATGACCAGAAACTTCTTTTAGCTTTTTTTGGCACTTAGTCATCTCGATAAGAGCGGAGAGGAGCTTTACCTTCAAGGATGTACACGCACTCTGTATCTGGTGGGTATTTGTTGGGGTAATTGGGAGAAGTGAAGAGACCTCCTTCTGGTTCTTTCACCCACGTTCCGCACTCACCAGCTGGTTTCACGCCAGAATTGTTTTTCACTGAAACACAAATTGGAAGGCTCACTAATTATTTTGGTCATTTGTTGCTGCAAATAAAACGTTTATGGTGGTTACCTGATGTTTCTCTTTTTGTTGCACCAGACAAGCCAAGGAGGAGAAGACTTGCAACAACTGGAAGGAGAAATAATAGCTTGTATTTTTTTTATAATCATTTTCCCCAAATTTAAACTATTAAAAGGCCAAAAAGTCACCCAATTTTTTTTTTTTAAATGTTGCAATTTTGCTATATGAACAGCGTAAATTGTTGCCAAACATTTTTTTAGAAAAGAGGTTGGCTTACCGTGATAGAAGCTGTGCCCATGTACCATGTCTGTTCCTTTCACAAATGGCTGCGGACTCAACTAATTCCATTTAGATGTGCGAGTACTTTAGGAGAGAAAACAAGACGTGAGTTTCAGGGAAACATGCTCATCCCTAAAAAAACCCCCAAAAAACTCCTCAATGCAGTCATCAGGGAAGAACAACTAATCACCGGTTTCATACAAGACCAAAAACAGTTCTAGTTGCAGACACTCGTCCAAATTCCATCCAAACGTTTCCAAACCTCTTTGGTGCACTGAAAGGATTAATAGTTCCGTCATGAGCCCAGCTCTAATTGCTCCACCTTTGCGAGCTTCTTTTTGGGAAAGAACACATGAGTCAGCCTTGTTTTCGTCCTCTTTGCTCCCCTCATCAGGAGGAAGAGAGGAAGAGGAGATGCTTCAGCAGCACGGAGAACCGCGCGAGGCTCATCTTCGCATCTTCAGCATGTCGCCACCGCTGTGCGTAAAGATCCTGCAAGGGAGGGGGGAGAGGACAAGTTGGTTTTCCTTGGTGGATTTGGTGCCGCTGCAGAAAAATCCGACGATGTGGAGTGTGTGCGTCTGTCTGCTGCCGTGCACTGTGGCAAGTGAGTCTCCGCAGCCGAGTGGAGTTCTCGTAGACCCCCCACCCCGCCCCCTCCGTGTCCTATATTGTAATTCCTCCTCCTCCTCCGCCTCCTCCAGCGCGCACGTTCATTCACATCGGACCAATGCGCCACAATCCTCACGCGCGCGCACTACCAACTCACAAATCGCAAATCAAATACACGATTGAAGAAGCTGAGGTTGGGGGAGTCGCGCGTGCGTGTGCGCGCATCCGCATAAACTGCAGAAGTCATCTCGAGCTGAAGCAGAATTACGAGGTAAGCAAAAAAACAAGGGAGCCCAAACGATGGAAGAAAGTGTACAATAAAAGATGACAAGCTTATCAGATGGCCCTCAAAGAAAAAAAAATATTAATCTTCGCATAAACCCATTTACCGCTTTCTTAGAGTAACTTTGTATTTGATTTTGTATTTATTGTGTTACTTTTGGAACGCCGCCCTGAGTGCAGCGGCTCTCCCACCAGATGACAAAGCTGATCATAGGGGGCAGAGGCTCCAGAAATAGTCTTGGCATCCAGCAGACAATATCCATCTTCAGAAATATTCACGGGGACTGCAGAGTCTGGCTTTCTACGTCTCACTTCATGTATGCTAATGTTACTGGTTAGCATTCACAGCACACTTTGGATCGACTTAAAAATAACACCGTTAATTGAACTGGCCTCAAGCTACGACCACGTGGATGATCCCCCCTCCTTTTGACGATAAAAAAGAAGAAGAAGCAACTAAAAAGCATGTTAAAGATAATTTGGGCAACATTTTGATTTTATAGACCATCAGAAAAAAATAACGTCCAGGAAAGGCAAAATAACAACAATGCTGCCAATTACCACCTCCTATTATTTTCTCAATTCATGATCATAATTAAATGCCGTCCCTGAGGTGGCCCTCTTAACACTCCCTCAATTGTTTGGCTTGAGGGAACCAGCACAGGTGCAGCGGTCACTTTGTGAACACGTGAGGGAGTCGGAAATCTCACAACTATTTGCCACTAATATAGCTCTGGCTAATCTGCTGCAAAGAGTGATTTAATGGATTTGGGATTTGGTCCAACTCCATCTTTGCAATTAACTATCATGATGCATATTCACTTTGCTTCCACTGTAATGTCACAAAGGTTTTGAATTTGAAAGGCAAAGTCAATAATAGAAATTTGACAAGCTTTGTGACTGCAAAACGAACACCTTACAATACAAAACTTTATGATGAGCTGCTCACAGTATCTTGTCGTTCACTATTGTCGCATTAGCGGTCAATGTGACCACCGGCTCGGTTGGAATATGAGCTTTTTGATGTGCTACAATAGCTGGCTGAGTATTTTGGCAGCAGGGCAGCTTTTATTCTGGGTCTGCACCTGGATCCAGTGGACTATAAGCAATTTAACTTTGGTACTCAGGTGTCCTTGTTAACAACTGAGTGTGATCTTGAAAGCACTGTGGTGCCCCATCTGAGCCCAGCAGAAGTGGCTAAAGCAACATGTCTGCTGGTCTCTCCAAGCTAAGCCCTAATGGACAGAAGATGTGATATGTCACTTCATGGGTGTCCTGGATTTGGAATGGCGTGCCCTCTTGTGATCTGATCCATGTCCTACACTCTTGGGCTAAACTGACTGTGTAATTGGTGATTTGACCTCATTAGCGACTTGGCAGTGGGTGGAGAAGCCACTGTGGGATGACAACACTACTGATGGGGGGCGGCGACCGCTGAGACCCAGTTTTGTTCAGATATGAGTGAAGCCAGAATACTAAATGGTCCGCCTCTGGCGTGATGCGTGAAAATGTAGCGGCGGACATTTTTGATACGTGAATGGAATTTTTTTTTATTGTCATATCTTTAAGCATGCCAGGGGGAAGTAAGTGGCAGTCAGATGCATTGGAGTCAAATAACAGGTTGACCTTTTACACTATAAGACTGGGAATTTTTTTCAACTTAAACAATTGCAATTTGACAGCACTCAAGGATGTCACTTTAGAAAATGTCACAGGTAAATAATGCTTCATCCAGAGGAGAATATGAGCAAGTGCACACGGTGCTGAAGCGGTGGGAAAAAAAAAAAAGCTAAAACGTGTTAAGTGACAAGACTCAAGTTGCAATGTAACTTTTTGAAATAAAATAACACGGAGCAAGAATAAAGTGACATATGGATTCCTAGCAGAAATATAGGCCTGCATATGGCACTTAATTCAATAATTCATTCAACAGATGGCCCCTGACATATTGCCTCTCCCTTATACCATAAACACGCTATACATGTACAGTAAAATTTTTTTATCCACTATCTGAATGAATAAATTTTATTTCCCACGGTCATTGTATATTCAGTGCAAATTGAGGATGTTGTGCTTCAAAGGTGAGGCCATTAAGAAAACAATCTGCTTAATAATTTTCATGGTGTGTGTACGCTTGGTAGTGCTTTGTAGCTGACACTGTGAACAGGAATATAGCCGCTGACGTTTTTCCATCTAATTCTTCCGCGGTGCCTTCTTTGTCAAATTTGTGGCCAGCAGGCATGTCGCTGTTATCTGCTCATTGCAGGATCTGCCAGGAATGGCGGAGCAGCGTGGCTGCAGAGGAGAGCAAATGTACTGACGAGGAAGAAAATGAAGGAGAGGACAAGGTGTGTGTGTGTGTGTGAGGAGGGGGGGGGGGGGGGTGGAGGAGTGCGGAGAGATGATTAATGATGACTGGAGAAAAGGATGGCCAAGGTGGTGAGTGGAATTAACAGAGGCTTAGCCAGCAGTGGGAGTAAAAGGCTTTTCACCGCCCCGTACTAACTCAAATTTAACACGTGTGCGCGTGCAGACAAGTATGCATACTCATGCAAACGTTGCTACTTTGGGAAAAATAGAAAAATAAATAAACAAATAAATAAATAAATAAATACAGTCAAACTCGGTTTTCGACCACAATCCGTTCCAGAAGGCGGTTCGAGAAGTGAATCGTTCAAATTCCGAATCTATTTTCCCCATTCCAAATAATGGATAAAAATGTAATCCGTTCCAAGACAAAAAAAACAACGCCTTTTTTAAGCATTTTTCATTTGCGCATTTACGTCCGATCGCGCAACCGTAGCGGGCCGCCGACCGCGCAACTGCACCGCGCTGGTCGCATTATTGTGACAGAGCCGTCGCTGAAATTTAGAAAATATTTTTAAAGTCCTGATGTACTTTCCAAAATTTAAGTGGACCTAAGTGCGCAGGGAGCTTAATTTGGTCCGATCGCGCAATCGCAGCGCGCCGGGCGCTCACGGTCGCATTGCTTTAAGAGCGTCTTTGTGTTTTAGGATGGTTTACTGCTTCCACTTGCTTTCTTTGGAGGCATGATTAGGGGTTAATACAATCCTCAAAGGAACGAAAATGCAATAACGAACGGAGTCAGTCGGCATCCGGGCCGCGCGGTCGGGTTTTCTCGGGTCCTTTCGGCTCATCTCGCGAGGTTCGACCTCCGAATTTTGTTCGACAACCGAAGCAAAGAAATCTCGAATTTTTCGTTCGAATTCCGATTTGTTCGAGAACCGGGACGTTCGAAAACCGAGGTTTGACTGTAAATGAAAAATATATAATAAATAAATAAATTTGGAGTATTTTATCAAGTGCCAAAAATGATCCCACTGTGATCTTTTAATCGTTTTATGAGTGCACATTCATCGTCGTGATGGATGTCCTCTTATACAAGCTCTTCTTGCCACTTCCTCAAATCCTTTGGAATAATCAACAAATTGGAAGGGACAAATAATCAATCAGGACAGAAATCTCTTCCACCCTCCGCCCATTAGAAAATCAATGATTTTTATTTTGCTACAAGATGTACTTCTGCTAATCAAATCAATCTCCTCAGCACTCAAGAGGGAGTAATTTTAATAACGGGTATATATATATAATATATATATACAGTGCCTTGCGAAAGTATTCGGCCCCCTTGAACCTTTCAACATTTCGCAACATTTCAGGCTTCAAACATAAAGATATAAAAGTTTAATTTTTTGTCAAGAATCAACAAGTGGGACACAATCGTGAAGTGGAACAAAATTTATTGGATAATTTAAACTTTTTTAACAAATAAAAAACTGAAAAGTGGGGCGTGCAATATTATTCGGCCCCCTTGCGCTAATACTTTGTAGCGCCACCTTCTGCTGCAATTACAGCTGCAAGTCGCTTGGGGTATGTCTCTATCAGTTTTGCACATCGAGAGACTGGAACTCTTGCCCATTCTTCCTTGCAAAACAGCTCAAGCTCAGTGAGGTTGGATGGAGAGCGTTTGTGAACAGCAGTCTTCAGCTCTTTCCACAGATTCTCGATTGGATTCAGGTCTGGACTTTGACTTGGCCATTCTAACACCTGGATAAGTCTATTTGTGAACCATTCCATTGTAGATTTGGCTTTATGTTTTGGATCATTGTCCTGTTGGAAGATAAATCTCCGTCCCAGTCTCAGGTCTTTTGCAGACTCCAACAGGTTTTCTTCCAGAATGGTCCTGTATTTGGCTCCATCCATCTTCCCATCAATTTTAGCCATCTTCCCTGTCCCTGCTGAAGAAAAGCAGGCCCAAACCATGATGCTGCCACCACCATGTTTGACAGTGGGGATGGTGTGTTCAGGGTGATGAGCTGTGTTGCTTTTACGCCAAACATATCATTTTGCATTGTGGCCAAAAAGTTCAATTTTGGTTTCATCTGACCAGAGCACCTTCTTCCACATGTTTGGTGTGTCTCCCAGGTGGCTTGTGGCAAACTTTAAACGAGACTTTTCATGGATATCTTTGAGAAATGGCTTTCTTCTTGCCACTCTTCCATAAAGGCCAGATTTGTGCAGTGCATGACTGATTGTTGTCCTACGGACAGACTCTCCCACCTCAGCTGTAGTTATCTGCAGTTCATCCAGAGTGATCATGGGCCTCCTGGCTGCATCTCTGATCAGTCTTCTCCTTGTTTGAGATGAAAGTTTGGAGGGACGGCCGGGTCTTGGTAGATTTGCAGTGGTCTGATACTCCTTCCATTTCAATATAATTGCTTGCACAGTGCTCCTTGAGATGTTTAAAGCTTGGGAAATCTTTTTGTATCCAAATCCGGCGTTAAACTTCTCCACAACAGTATCTCGGACCTGCCTGGTGTGTTCCTTTGTCTTCATGGTTCTCTCTGCGCTTTAAACAGAACCCTGAGACTATCGAAGAGCAGGTGCATTTATACGGAGACTTGATTACACACAGGTGCATTCTATTTATCATCATCAGTCATTTAGGACAACATTGGATCATTCAAAGATCCTCACTGAACGTCTGGAGTGAGTTTGCTGCACTGAAAGTAAAGGGGCCGAATAATATTGCACGCCCCACTTTTCAGTTTTTTATTTGTTAAAAAAGTTTAAATGATCCAATAAATTTCGTTCCACTTCACGATTGTGTCCCACTTGTTGATTCTTGACAAAAAATTAAAATTTGATGTCTTTATGTTTGAAGCCTGAAATGTGGCGAAATGTTGAAAGGTTCAAGGGGGCCGAATACTTTCGCAAGGCACTGTATATGTATACCGTTTTTTTCCGTGTATTATGCGCCCCCATGTATAATACGCACCCTGAAAATGGCATGTTGATGCTGGAAAAAAGCCTGTACCCATGTATAATACGCACGCAAATTTTGACTCCTACTTAACCGTAAACGCAAAATTATTTCAGAAAAAAGATCATCTTTGGGAACAACCGGATGTTATTCTGCCGGTCAGTATCACTGCGCATGCGCTAGCAAACTCAATAGCCAAGAAATGTTTCGGATTTGTGTAGGGTACATTGTGACAGCAAGCGAGCAGGTGATCGAGCAAGCGTCTGATACGAGAGCATTGTGTTCGTATGGAGCGTGTTTGACGTGAACAGCAGAGAAGAAAGCGCATCTGTAATGGCGGCCTCCGTATGATATCCGGATAAAAAAAAAAAGAAAAAAAATTGTACCCATGTATAATGCGCACCCCAGATTTTAGGACAATAAATTAGTTAAATTTTGCGCATTATACATGGAAAAAAACGGTATATATATATGTATATATATACACATTATACATATATATATATATTCCTTATAGCATGCCTCCCTCTAAAATACACTGGCAATTATTTTGTCATCCCTATTATACCTTAGCAGGACGTCTTCATCCACAGTGAAGAACACTATGACAAAGAATGGGGCAGATTTCCGCATTGTGGATTTGTGGATGTTTTCGCATCTCGGCCATGCTCTGCGGGCGCCTTTTACAGCAACAGAATGGATCAATTATCACGCTGGTCCACACCACTTACAGACTGCTAACTCAGTGGGACACATGGCGAGCGCATTGGACCGTTGGGGATGTATTACCTCGGTCTGAAAATTGATCAAACCGCAACGCTCTCCCAAGTTTATTTTTCACCGCTTTATTGTTTTCAATGGCTGGCCTTAACTCATAGACGCACAGTTTGCATTTAATTTGGCGCAATAAAGCTCCAACATTCAGGCAAAGTTGCCTTCTTCCTTCAAGACAGAATGCGATTGGAAACGCGGGACTGTGACGCGAGCGCGTTACCTCGGCAACCACCCGGCTTGAACATCCACCAGCCATTAACTAGTATAGACGTCAATACAGCACAGGAGGGGAGAATGTGGTGTGACTTCCCAGCATTCATCATATACAATAAGCAGTGATGTAACGCGGGCCTTCCGCAGGCCTTGACAAGATTTACCTCAATATTGTCACATATGGAAACAAACTGTTGGAAAAGCTCAGAAGAGCGCCATCACATTTTACACCGCCGTAAAAGCGACTTGTGCAAAAATCAGTCTTAAATGGCTCATGAAGGTGATCTGATTAGACTCCGAGGGAGAATCATATCACTTTACTGAGAGCAATAACAAAACCGCCGCGGCTCCCATTCGGTACAATCCCCGGATTTCATAAATGGCACCGTCGCAATTATTTCGTGGCAAACTTTTTTTTTTCGAGAGACTCGCAAGGCCATTCTCATATGCTGGCCCAGACATTTTATTGCCTCACTGGATGTGTTTCATTGGCCCAGCAGATGTTTCAGTGGCCATCATAAAAGAGATTTATGCAAGCTGATTACAGGCTAAGACTTGGCAGAATGTAATATACATAGTCACGCCCAAAATGTACCTTGGATCCTTCTGGAGCCAAAAGACATTTCTGCGGCCTTTCGGTCAATAGTTTAGCCTAAAGCAGAGGCGTCAAACTCATTTTTGTCACGGTCCGCATCATAGTCATAGTTTCCTTATGACTGTCAACCCAAATAAATGTATAAACGTCTCATATGATATACAGTATAGCAGGGGTGGCCAACCAGTCAGAGACTTAGAGCCACATTTTTTACTGTCATCGCAAAGAGCCACATCATACACATGAGCACACATGAACATTCCCCCCCCCACACACACACTCACACACACGCACACACTCACACGCACACACACTCACACACGCACACTCACACGCACAAACGCGCGTGCGCACACACACACACACACACACACACACACACACACACACACACACACACACACACACACACACACACACACACACACACACACACACACACACACACACACACACACACACACACACACACACACACACACACCTCTGCTCAGCCAAATTTATTGTGTGACATTATCATGTCACGCACCAACATGATAATAACAAATTGACTCCTACAGTACTAAAACCACAGACCAAAGATCACATTTTCAACAATGAACATTGTGTGCATTGTCTCACACAGACAAACTCTCAGTTCAACAAATTCCACAAACAAAAACATAAGTTTTTTCACTTACTATGTGTGGCGGGACAGACCATTCGTTTTAGTTTGTTGTTTTCAGGAGACAAGATTTCAATAACGTCACTGAGGCATTTTTTAACAAACTCCACTTCATTGTATGGCTTTTTAGCCCGTGCAATGTTCCAAGCCAGTTGAAACAATGCAAGCGTGACAGTCTCTGAGTGCTTCGTAATTTTTTTTGAAAAACTGTACCTATTTTTCTGCCTGACTTTTCAAAGTGTCCAAACTTGTGCTTGCGAAATTCAGTCCCTTTTGGAAAGTCCTTATCGATATTGGCATGAAGTGAGCTGAAGTGGCGCTGAACATTTGAAGCTTTTAAATGCACTAATGACGTCCGACATATCAGGCAGAATGGCTTACCATTGCGTTCAACAAAAAACAACTTTAACTCTGTTAAAAACGTCCTGTGTTCATCCTCATATATTCGTTTAGCTGTGCATTTTTTCCTTGCCAATTTTAGAGCGAAATTGACACTCCTCAAATGGGTTTGTCCCTCCTCCTTTGCGGGATTTCACCTCACGCGCATGCGCGTTTGACCAAAATACCATATTGAACTCAAGCGAAGCAAATACGCACAAAAAATAAACACAAATGTTGATATGAACGTAAAAGAGCCGCATGGAACCAGCCAAAGAGCCGCATGCGGCTCGCGAGCCGCGGGTTGGCCACCCCTGCAGTATAGGCTTCACAACAAACTGATGAATAACTAGCTTTCAAATCATAAACTAGTAAAAACTGTTCAAATATTTTGAAAAATTGATTTTGCACAGTTTGTCTTTGGGGGCCACATAAAATGACATGGTGGACCGTATCTGGCCCCCGAGCTTCTAGTTTGACACCGGTGTCCTAAAAAGACAAGAGACAATAGGTAAGTGTTAGGTTTTTTCGCTGACCGAACAAATTTCAAGAGAAGAGCAACAGCAAACAAACCACAAGTGAGACAGAATATTAAGTCTTTTCTCGCGAGGAGTGCAGTACAGATAGCTTCACAACAATCTCACTACACTAAATATCTGTATGCACTCCCGCTCTTTTTATTGGGATTTGCCCTACCCACAAATCGTGAGACAAAAGCCCCTAAAAGAGGAGGGGGAACGCATGTGGGCTTTGCCTCGTAAGGAAGAAATCACTAGGTGTTTACATACTGATAAGAACATGTGGGAAGAGGAATTTGAGTGGCCTGGATAGAGAAGAAAACCTTTGACCTCTAGTCAAAACATAGCAAGGGATGCTTTACGACATTGTGTAGAATGGGACAAGCTAGGTTATTTATTACTGGATACATACATTCCGACATAATCTTACGATCAAGATAGTTTGGAAAACCCTGACAATGATGGTCACTTGTAGGTTCATCTGAGGTGCAAGACAGCAATGAGGCATGTTGTTTAACAAAGTGGTCTTTGTTAAAAAGGAACTGTCTCGGTAGATGTCTTCTTTTTGCTGAGTTGTCAGCTGGTCCTGTCTGACCCAGCTGTAACCTCTCTCCTGACCCAGCCGTAACTTTTCTCTTCTGTGGTACATCATAAAAACAGCAAGGCCAAACAGCAAGCATATATTGCAGTAATATTGCGGTAAAGCATTGATTAGAGAACGCATGATAACATATATATATATATACATTTTTCTAACAATTCCCTCCTCTTTATCATAAGTTCTCAGAGACCATCTTATCACCTAAAAGTGGCCACTTCAAAAAGATTTTCAGCCGTAGGATCACAAGTATGAGCACAAATAAGTTTACACCAAGAAAGGATAAACGTTGCGATATTATCATTCGGAAACACCCAGATCTGGGAAGAAGTCTGTAAACCCAAGTGCAAAAATTCCATCATCATCATCGTTATCATCAACATGCTGGCGTTCAGACATTAGGCATACCCCGGCCATCTTGTCTTCCATGGGCGATATTGCTGTAGTGATGAGACGATTAAACAGAGCACGGAGACATGGAATACAACAACAACCACACAAGGTGAGTATAGCAGTAATTGAGGACACAAGGGCTTTATACTTCCCAAAAGCAGTCATCCACTTGTTGTGCTCTTTCATCCTCGTTTTGAGGGATTGCAAGCTTGCAATCGCCTTCGTCAGGCTCCCATCAGGGGCGGTGTCGTTCTGGATGAAGGTGCAGCATTGTTCTCTGAACATTGCGCAGACCCTTCCTTTCTCAGACGACAACATAACAAGAGCATTGCGGTTCTGGATTGACATTAGGGAAGGCGTGGCTAGCTGTCCGTGCACTGCCTCAAGTCCCGCTTGTGTCCGTTTGCCCAATTTCTGCATGTTGCAATGGTTGTAATTTATCATGTCGACGTTTTTGTTCATCGTACACCACCAGCAAATGGAAGACTCCCATCCTGCTACAATTTGGTCAATTAATTCTTATTAATCAGTAACTCCTCTGGGGACTCTGATTGCATCAATTTCAGTCAGATCATCGTCGACTCTCAAATTTAAAGACATTTTGTTTGTTTGTTTTTCCAGCTTTTTCCCAGATCTTGGCATGTTGATACATATACAATTTAGCTTGACTACATTCTCTGAAAGCAATGGCTTCTTTTTTCTTTTTTCAATGGATATTACTATATAGAATGCTCTGTCACACATTTCACAATCAGTAGATGTGACAGATGTCACACAATCTTTGGTCAATGGCAACGATACAACATAAAGAATCGGTCGCAAATCCATACATATGACATATTCACTTTTTGTTTCTGTCTTTGCAGCTTGTTTTGCCATTAGCAATCAATTGTTTCGTTTTTCAGCAACTCTTATAGTTACCTGAAACAAATTATCCACATTCGTTTTAGATATAATCATCCCATTCTTTAACATCTACAGCGGTTGTTGACAAAGTACACATATAAACATCATATTTTCATTGCAGTCCAGATCCGACACAGCAGATCATCCTGCAAAAGTCAAATTGATCTTTTAAATTGCTACAATGCAGCATTGTTTTTTGGGAGTGATCAATATAAGTTGTTCACTCATCTCTCCCCTACTCATTATGACTTAGTTCCCACAAATACCATATTGCTGAAGTTAACAAAATGGCAACAAAGATAGCCACCTTACATGCAATAACGTCATTGTTCCATTTTCTTGTTCCCGGCATTTCTGAGGCTTCCTTTGGGTCACTTTTTCCGATTGAACGTTACCTCAAAAGAAATTACCCTTTTGTAATTTGCTAGGACCACCTCAACTGACCTTTCTGCTATTTTAATGGCAGTTGATGTAATTATCAATATTCAATGTGGCCCTTCCCCCTTGGAAGAACACCAGTGTTTCGTTTTCAATGCTCTTAATGAGAACGTGCTTTGTTCTTTTTGCCTTTAAAATATTAATTATAAATATAAAATGTAAATGCCAAATTTGAATCATCCTTAGTATCCCACTTGGTTTTGAAACATGGTAATCTATATTGTCGCCCAAACAATTTTTCATACGGGGTTAAACCCACAGTACTTGTAATATTTATGTACAGTTTGACCAGGTGTAAACATTTTGTCCATGATCTTCCACTTTTTTCCATGCACATTTTCACACTTTATACCAGTCCTGTCATGAGAATTAATTTCCGAAATCCCATATCTCGGTATTATTTCTTTACATAACGTTTTTTTTCCACTGTTAAGGCATTCAGTGTTTTTGTTGAAGCCAATTCAAACCATTTTGAGAATGCATCTATTATGACCAGGCATTATAACCCTGTGGATTGTGTTTAGCACATGTTAAACAAACTCCACAAAAATTTTGTTTTATAAATGTTTTGAATATGAATCAAATCCATATGTTGTATAAAGCTGAATGAACTGCCCCACTATCCCTCCTCTTGAGCCATGTGACACACACCATGGCTCAATATTGCTGCCCATTTATATAGGCTTTTTGTAGGATAGGTCAGTCTTCTGGTCATTTATAGATACCATTCTCCACTCTTGCCCCTCTTTTCGTCCATAATCGAATTTCAGTCTATGGACTTTGTCGCTGCACATCTTTAAAAACGTTTCAGTAATTTAATCTGCTTCTTGTGTGTACAAAATTTGAAGCGTCTTTTGCACTACAGCTATGCGGTTCCGTCCGCAAGCTTGTTACCTCTTGGCACCTTATCAGTCTCATGTGTGCCCTGCACACGTGCATATAGCTATTTTTCGTGGCAATTGGACTGCTTCCACAACTAGCTTAGTTGTAGTTCCTTGTAGTTTCCTTTCAATCATTCTCTCATTGTTTATCACAAGAATCTTAGCAATTTGAATGAAAATCAAAATGTATGTTTTATTTTACTCAATTGTATGATTTAGAGCAGTGGTTCCCAAACTTTTGCAGGCTGGCGCCCCCTTTGGCTCCCCAGTGAATTCCTAGCGCCCCCCCCAAGGCACATATGGAAACAAGTGTCTTGACCTGAATTAATTGATCGTCGATAAAAAAAAATTCTGTGCGGCTTGGCGGCCCGGTACCAAGTGACCCACGGACCGGTACCGGTCCGCGGCCCGGTGGTTGGGGACCACTGCCCTAACCAGCTCAACACAACACGGCGCGTTCTGGCGAGTCCCCAATTTCATGTTGACTTGAACTCAAGATGATGTTGACCGCCAGAGTGCGGTTTTTATTATAGATACAATTCTGAACATTACAAGCTTGAAATTATAAACCTGAGCTTTTGCTTTTGTAGTCTATGCTGTCGGATCTGACTGGGCCAGAGCGGCGTGTTGTGTACAAATCGACTGCCGCCCCTTTCTTCCTCGCCGCCCCCCCAGATCTTTCCACCGCCCCCAGGGGGGCGGTACCGCCCACTTTGGGAACCACTGATTTAGAGCATCCATATGTAGTAAAGTGTTGTATTACTACATATGATTTCATCTTCATTTAATTTGACACACCTTTCAAAATGCTTCTCAGTGTCCCAGTGCTCACATGCTTTGCGTGTGTAACTGGTTGTCTCAACCCGTGTTCCACATCCTAATCTTTTCTCCCTCAAGGTGTCAAACCAATTAAGATAAAAAGATAAAAACCAACAAAATAACCGCCAGTAAATTAATATAATAGTCAATTGTTGTTGTTTCTTAACTTTAACTAACTCAATCACTCTCTTATTCTCAAATGTAAAAACTTGTGTAGTCTTGACACAACCAATCGACTATTTCTTCTAAATTTAGCTTTGAAATGTTGTTATTTAATAATTTTGCTTCATCCAATTCCAGAAAGCAAGTTCTTTCCATCTCTCAAATTTTGTTTCATCAGGGCTAGGCATTAATGCAGTGTGGACCAGTTTCTGCCCACAAAAAATTGCTTGCCTTTCTTTTCTTCTTATTTTCACAAAATTGCTTTTGTTTTGCGGTGCAAATCAGATAGACTACAGTCTAGCAAATTCTTTTGTGCACCTACATTAGCCAATTTTAACACATAACACTGACAGCACACAGACAACACAAAAACAACAGAGACACAGCTCACAAACAATACCAACAAACAACGCTGCGCCAACGTCATCCTCTGTTTTGACGTTTTGGTTATACTCCTTTTCTCATCAGTGCCTATTATCCTTCATGCAAATATTGTCACATCTTTCTTAAGCATCACCCTGCTTCAAATATTCAAACATTCTCTGAGAAACTCGCACTTTCCCTGCGTCGCCCGCAGCCATAGCACCCCTCGTGCGAGGGGGGGCGCAGCATCAATGTTGATTGGTCACAGGCTGGCCATTTCCTGCAACAACCATGATGCCGGCCCACCGCCCACACGAGCATAGCAAAGGCCCACGCGCACAGCCCCGCCCCGCGACAACGCGCGAGCGCAGGCACGCTTATCAGTCTCACCCTCTCAAAGGGCAGGCCAGCTTTGCTGTTGCGCCCTTTGTCATGTTCACATTCGACATCTTTCAATGTCTTCTACACAACATTTGTTGTCATTTGTCCACACCCTCAGCTACGGCCCTCAAGCGAGGCCGCGCTGATGTCGTTTCATCATCTTCCTGCCTATGCAACAACAAGCTCTCTTTGGATTTTTCTTCACTTCCCTTATTCTTCAATTTTTCTTTCATAGAACACACATCTCACTCACACACACACTCATATACACACCCACTCATGAGGATCCTCTGCGCGCACACGCACACACACCAACACAAAAGGATGACGCACAACATACGTATAAGACCACATAGATCCCACTAAGAACACCTTTTTGCTCGTCTTACTTGTCAGATTTATTCTTTATTTTACTTCTAGAAGCTATTTGTAATTCTTTTCCATTTATTTAGCCAATTTTAACTTCAGTGTTTCTTTATCTTACTTTATCCCTTTAACACAAATATCTCCTGTATATTTAAGCTAATTTCTCTTTAATTTTGGCAGCCAGGTTCCCACTTCATTACATGGAAACCTGATTTGATTTGGTTTTGGCCTAATCATAACTGTCTTTGTTAATTTGTGCAGTCACGTGCCATGTGACCGTTTTCTCCGCAATTCCAGCATTCTATTGGAGGTTGCACAACTCCTCTCCCACGGCCTCTAAAGCCTCCTCTGTTAGACATTGCTCGCCCTCTCTGGCCTTTCTGTCCTCTGCCTGCATTTTGGTAAAAAGTGTCACTATCCTGGTCTACCAGAAAAGTGTCTTTTGAAGCTTTCATTTGTTTTCGTTTTTGTTTGTCTATTACTACTTTTTCCGCATGGAGGGCGTGATTTATGTATTTCTCCAAAGTTCCGGTGTTCATGCCCATATAATGTTTGATCACCCAGCCTTGTATTGCTGGTCTGGACCCTGCGTGGATGGCATTTTTTAATTGCTGTTGATAAGCACCTTGAGGCGCATTATCTTCCACCAGTCCACTGTGTGTTTTAAACACTTTTGTCATGCGCACTCGATACTCAACAAAGGTTTCATTATCATTTTGCTTTGTTCTCCCTATTTCTGTATAATTTGCTCTGATTTCCTTTGACCAATCCATTTCTAGCGGGCTTTTCTGCCTAGTGGCCCTGTCCATCAACCCATAAGGAGGAGGTGATTCCTCAATTTTGCGTGTGTCATGTATTTGCGGATACAACTTCGCTATGATCTTTAGTTTTGAATTTGTAGCATGTGTTTTCTCTTCCCGCTCTTGTACTTCTTCTAGTTCTCCCTCAAATTTATATTTTTTAACCCATTTATCGAAATCTTTTTTAAGTCGGTCGGGATCCTGCCTTTCAATTATTTTCCAATCTTTGCATTGTAGTTCATGTCGGGGTAGGGACTTTCGCTTACTATCTAAATTTCCCATGGTTTATTTTTCTAAATTTTGGAGTTGGTAGTTTGAATGGCACCTACAGTGTCCTAAAACCAACTTTATTCACAGGACAGTGGTTAAAAGTTCGATGTGTGGTAAGTCTCCTTTCACCTCCCCGAAGGGAGCGGAGAGTTTTTGCCTCTGCACCCACACAAAGCCACTGTTTACAATCCTGTGTGTTTATATAGAGGAGCGCTCAAATGAGATCACTCTCAGTCAAACCGTACACAAGCATACCACGCGCGATTTTTAATAACAGAGGAGTCCGCACTCCCGCTGCGGAATTTAACTAACAAAGTTAGGGGGCTCCACACCGCCCCTGCGGAATTTAACTGTTTCTGATTGCACTTGATAGGGTCTAGAATTCTCAAGGTCTTTAAGTGACTTCTTGTCACTGCTCGTTGTAAGTGACCTCGTCACTGCTCATTCATTAGGTGACCTCTTGTCACCGCTCATCCATTTCTTTTTAGTAGAATTAATATTCCTACTCACGGTCTGCTGATTCTCCTCCTCGGATAGCCTCGTCAACCCTCCCGGTGTCCAGCCGGACTGATCGAGACAGTCCCGTCAAAGGGCTTTTGTTTACCTCGGCCGAGGATTTTCGCCTGCGTCGAAGAGTCCGCTGGAACCGCCAGGTGTGTCGAGACCCCGGAACGAGCCCCCAATTACTGTTAGGTTTTTTCGCTGACCGAACAAATTTCAAGAGAAGAGCAACAGCAAACAAACCACAAGTGAGACAGAATATTAAGTCTTTTCTCGCGAGGAGTGCAGTACAGATAGCTTCACAACAATCTCACTACACTAAATATCTGTATGCACTCCCGCTCTTTTTATTGGGATTTGCCCTACCCACAAATCGTGAGACAAAAGCCCCTAAAAGAGGAGGGGGAACGCATGTGGGCTTTGCCTCGTAAGGAAGAAATCACTAGGTGTTTACATACTGATAAGAACATGTGGGAAGAGGAATTTGAGTGGCCTGGATAGAGAAGAAAACCTTTGACCTCTAGTCAAAACATAGCAAGGGATGCTTTACGACATTGTGTAGAATGGGACAAGCTAGGTTATTTATTACTGGATACATACATTCCGACATAATCTTACGATCAAGATAGTTTGGAAAACCCTGACAATGATGGTCACTTGTAGGTTCATCTGAGGTGCAAGACAGCAATGAGGCATGTTGTTTAACAAAGTGGTCTTTGTTAAAAAGGAACTGTCTCGGTAGATGTCTTCTTTTTGCTGAGTTGTCAGCTGGTCCTGTCTGACCCAGCTGTAACCTCTCTCCTGACCCAGCCGTAACTTTTCTCTTCTGTGGTACATCATAAAAACAGCAAGGCCAAACAGCAAGCATATATTGCAGTAATATTGCGGTAAAGCATTGATTAGAGAACGCATGATAACATATATATATATATACATTTTTCTAACAGTAAGCTTGACAGCAGGCCATAAATGTGGAAGGCTGCTTCACTTCCTGTTTTCAAGTACTTTTAACTCACATAAATCAAATTGGATTTATTTTTGGCTCAGCACCAGATCCTGCACCTTCATCGCCTTTTCACACTTTGCATGGCTAAATTTTAATTAGCGAACATTTGAAGTGTGTTCCCGTCAGTGCATTTCACAGTCACAATTCTGCCTCAAACACAAAGCTTCTACCTCACTAATATTTTCACCGACCGGCACCCACCAAGGGTTTGATGGATTTCAGGCAAGGGTGACACATTTGCACCGCCAACCCACACGCCACCGTTTCCAATTTCCGCTAACATGCAGTTTTTTTTCTCGCAGCTCCTAAGATTCATTCACACCGGCCCAGTCCTAGTTGGGAGTGTTTGAGTCAAAAATGTTTTGTTATGATTCAACCGCAATTCTGAAAAATGGACCGTATTTAACACACGACCTTATCGTGAACCCAGTCTGCTATTTTAGGTTTGGGCAATTTTCATAGGTCCAATTGCTTTCTCATCTTGCTCACTATTTGGAGATGAAAAATGTTTGGGAAAGTATTAATGTAGCGCCAGCAAGCTCATTTTATCTTGCAAATGGGAGAAGATGGAAAGGCGAGATGAAAAATTACTTTTTTTGTGAATGGGAGGGGGGGGGGGGGGTTAATAGCTCATCGCTAAAAAATCTATGTTTGCTAGCAGAGGGTGCAGAAAAATGCTAACTGCTGCCATTTGCTTTAATGTTGTTACACTGCAATCAACAATTGCTTTAATAAAATACACAACACTTACAATGGACTAAAATACACACATTTTATATTCAAATAGTGATTTTTTTTGGCCTAAAAAGAAAAACTCACCCCCCCCTGCGGAGTAGCTAAAGCTGTTCCAAATGAAAGAATCTTCTCATGGTAGCGGGCAGTGCGCCAAGCACAATGTCTGTTGGCATGCCTTGCATTAAGGATTCTGCCTGTTCTTTTTCTTCCTTCTTGTCATGTTTGACACACTAAAAAACAAAGAGCAGCTTCCATCAAGGCTGGCTAAAGAGCTCTTCAAATGTAGCAGTTAACCTTAGACAAATGATATCGAGACAATAGAAAACGAGCAAAGAAAGCAAAAAATACACTGAGGTGAAAAGTGAAAAGCAAATACTAACATAACAATACAAAGACTTGCTGAGTCATCAAGTCGTACTACAGATGTTTTCATAGCTGTACATCCATTTGCTGCTGGGCTCGACTCCAGCACGGACGGACATCAATTTTCTATTTGTCCTTATTATGCTCATTGGTGAACAGAAGCGAACCTCGCTAACGTCGGACACAGAGAAGCTTCCGCGCTAGCATTTGTGCCTACAGACAGGTTCCTCTTACGATAGACGCCGTTGCTGCTGTTTGCTATTGCGCAATCCCGTCATTAACCTTCAATCACAGCTATCTGATGGCCAAAGCTACAGAGCAGCAACTCATTTGCTTAATAGCAGACACTATCTCTGCGGGGAGTGAGTGTGCGTATCCGTCGCTTATTAAGCCAAGCAATGGGGTGAAGAGAAAGATGGCAGGTTGCTGGCAAAAGCAGCCCCTCGTAGTAATACGCTCAATAAAAACATCAAACTTATGTCCCCCTTTGCTTCAAAATCTGTAGACAGATTGAAGCGTTGGTTGAGTGACAGTCGGCCGGCTAATAAGTCGTATGCTATCTGAAGGCAGCAGATGGCAAGAACGAGTCTTGGGGGGGGGGTATTTGTCAGCGGCGGGATTAGACATGAGTCATTGGTTCGATCTGCCTGTGGTATCTGATGAATTGATGTGTCGCGGTGAAGGTAGCAGCAATTAGCAATCACGCACGCACGCGGTTGGACCGCTCTCATCTTCCGTGCCGCCATCGTAAAATGCGCGTCTACTGATTGGCTTATTCACAAACGCCGGAGGTTGGTGTCTCTGCTTTGAACATGCCATTTTGTTTTTGGCATGGATTACTGCTCTCTCCGCGACCCGAGTTTTTGTTTACGTCCCGCTTTCTTGCAGGGTAGCTGAGTCAGTCATTGAGTGAGATCAACGGCATCACATCACCGATCAGTGTGTAAGCACATTTAGCAACCATTTTTTCCCCCTTTGCTTTCAGTTCATTTACAAGGCCAGATGTGAAAATATTTTTTTATTAAATATTATTTTTTAGTCTGTAACTATATTTTAAAAAAACTATTTATAGTTCAATTTTGATTTGTAAAGTACATTATGTGATGTACATTTCGAGGTTATACATAGAAAGCAGTATCTTAGACAACACACTCGCTTTCACATTAGCGGGGGAAAGGAAATCAGCCATATAATTACAATTGACATGATTGGAAACGATTGCAATAATGTCCTTCCAAGCAGGCATAAAAGCCAAGTGGAGACAAAATGAGTGGAAGTGGGTGAGGCTGTGGTGTGGGGGAGTTTTTTTTCTTTCACTTGGGCCAGCTAAGCAGCAATTGCTCGGCACAGTTGAGCAGTGGAGATAAGCCACAAAGCAGACGCCTGCATATCAAGTGCTTCAAGCGCCATCATTGCCTTATTTCCAATAGCTGACTCGGTCCTGATTTGCCCAAAGGCGTTTTGTGTTGCGTTTTGTCGGTGGACAGTCGGTGTCTAAATGCTGTCAGGATTAGGCCGTGTTTGAAAACACTAAAAAAAAAGGAAGTGTTTCGGAAAGGGGTCACGCTGGTTATTACATTGGAGCGGCGCTTGTGATGGGAGACGTGCAGCAGGCATCGATCATGTGTGGCCTTGGCAACCGCCACAGCTATTGGAGACGCTTTGAAAATACTCGCCGGCGCTTTGACTGATAACTATGATCGAAAAGTGCTGATGGAAAACTAAAATGCAGCAGAATCCCTCTCGATAACTTCTGATCGGATCGCACTATAACAAACGATGGCAATGACGATGCGAGCACCACTGATATCGGGGCTGCCGAGTCAGCACATGCTAATGCCAGATAAATGGCACGTCGTTATCGATTTGAAGAGACACCCGTCTAATCAATTCTCGCTGCAGGAATTAATAAATGTGCCAATCTACAGTATTCCCACAGATACCTGCATCGAGGATTCTTGTCGTCGTGATCAGATCCAGTCATCTAGAATGTGTCAAAAAAATACTGTAGCATGCTAGCTAATGCCGTCCATTTGTTATTTGAACCTGTTCCAGATTTGACGGTAAAACAACGTTGGAGGTTGCTTTTTCTGTCGATGTGCCCAAACTCTAAGTTCTTTAGATTCCGCCTCATTTCTAAGCTACATCTCATTTTCTCACTCATTAGCTTGAAAATCGGTTAAGAATATTTTGGTAAAAATGTAGCCGATATGTTTCATTGCGCGTCGTGGCTTGGGTCGCTACCTGTCATTTCAACCACGTGAGATGCCGTGGCCTGTTGCTCACCCTCGAAAGCTTTCAGACTTTGTTGCTCTTCCGGGAATTTAAAATGACGCGCCTATGACAGAATGCAGTTTTCCCTTTGCGGTTTTGCAATCAAGTCATCCTTTTCCCGGACGACCCGACCCATGTGCTGTCGGAGCTTCTCAATCTCATGCAGGAAGTACGCAGACATTTCCATATTGTGCCACTGCATGCTCTCCAGCTCGGTTTTGAATTGGGTCGCCATGTCGTCCATGTGCCAGCGCATGTTCTCCCACTGGGTCTGGAATTGGTCGGCGGTCTCCTGCTCTCGGTAGGCCCACCACTTCTGCCACTCGGCATTTATGGCCGCCGCTATGTTGTTGGAGTCGTCCTCGAAAGTCAGGATGAGCTGCTCGTACGCGTCCATCCACGACTTGCTGACGAACACGGTGACCGTCTCGGCGTCGCTCAAGGCGTGAAGAAGCGAGTTCACCTCTTCTTCATTTTCCTTGAGTTTTTGTTCCAGGATATTCTCGTGTACACGGCGCTCCGTCGGTGCAGCGCCTCCGTCTGCTTGAGCAGTGCCGCCACAGCAGCCATTTTGTGGCTCAACAGGTTGTTGGGCCTGAAAGACACAATAACTTCAACTAAATAGGACAAACATTCCTCAACAATAAAAGATATCTTACGTTCTCAGTGAGTCATACAACTAATTTAACAAAATTCAGCCATGAAGACGTTAGCCATGTACCGTTTTTTTCCGTGTATAATGCGCAAAATTTAACTAATTTATTGTCCTAAAATCTGGGGTGCGCATTATACATGGGTACAAATTTTTTGAAATTTTATTTTTTTTGAATTTTTTTTTATTTTATTTTTTTTTAAGAAAATCATGGTACAACAAAACCAACAACAGGACTGACCGACAATAGTGTGTTTGTACTGTGCTCTGGTCATTTCGTCAAAGAAGGGATAATAGTCCTCTTCTCTTCTTGACTGACAATGAATGTGATAGTTTAATACAATCAGCAAATAACAAAATGCGTATTACAGGTAATATTTTATTTCACAACACTTTGCCTTGTTCCTTTCGTCTCTGCTGTTCACTTCAAACACGCTCCATACGAACGCAATGCTCTCGTATCAGACGCTTGCTCGATCACCTGCTCGTTTGCTGTCACAATGTACCCTACACAAATCCGAAACATTTGTTGCGGCTCCGAGTCACGAGGGGCAAGTTTTGGTTTCCAAGGGTGTTTTTATTCCTCTTCAACGTCTCTCCCATACAGAGCCGCCTTTTTCACATGTCCGCACGTCACTTTCCTCTCTTTTCATCTGATCGCGGTGGTGCCTTTACGGGCAGTCGGAGAAATCAACGCCAACAAAAAAAAATACATCCAGCCTAGTTAAGACCATACCAAAGACTATAAAAATGGGACCCATTGCCTCCCTGCGTGTGTGACGATCATTGGGACTTAAAAAAAAATAAAATAATAAATAAAAATTGGGTGCGTATTATACATGGGTACAGGCTTTTTTCCAGCATCAACATGCCATTTTTAGGGTGCGTATTATACATGGGGGCGCATTATACACGGAAAAAAACGGTACTTTATAAAGGGATCAAGGTATTATCTAATAATTTCAGCTGCTTCGTTAGCGTAGAAAATATTTCAGCTGTACAATAATGCAATGCGACCACAAATATTACCTTCCTGATATTCACTTCAATTTGTTTATTAGTGTCTTTATAATTAATAAATTGAAAAAATACAAATACAATACAAATAAAAATAACTCACCCTGAGTCAATAATGCAATGCAACCACAAATATTACCATCCTGATATTCACTTCAATATATCTTTATAATTGATAAATTACAAAAATACAAATAAAAAACACCCTGAGTGGATGGTCCTCTTCCTCTTTTATAAAATTCCCTTTCTCGAGGCTCACTTTTTCCACCTCATCCATTTTGTGGTTCACAAAAGCAAATAAACTTTTGGTGTTGAAGAAAGTCTAGCGAGAGTTTAGCAGATGCGCCAGCCGGAGTTTCCTGCCTCACTCTGATGACTCATTTCAATGAAATCAAATGAACCGAGCACAATTGACACGACTGATGTCATAGTCTCAAAGGAAGAAAGACATAAGGCTCTACATCCCATAATAAACATGGCCACTGCTCAAAATATGAAGGCAAATCTTTTTTTTTTATAACACTTCTTGTATAGGACCACTTTGACTTGCCATGTCACTTTTTTTTCTCAGCTTGGGGAAAATGTATTATTTGTTACCGTGGCAACCGATTTGACACGCTGGTTCTAAACCTTGCATCAGGCTTTTTGATGGCTGTCAGATGGTTATTTATTTATTGTGATATGGAACCCACACTGCTATTAAGATCCAAAGTACGGCGCTTAATTTTGTCATTCAACTTTCATCAAGGAGTTTTTCCCTCATCATCTCGTTTATCACATCTTCACGTGATGCTTCATTGGTGTGGAGCCGTGTCTGTCATTTCACTGCCGTGCCTCGTCAGCCAGCGTGAGTGACAGTGGAATCGGAGAGGATTAAACTCTTCCCTCACCCTGCGTCGTCTTAGATAGTTTTGCAATCCGGGTGAGATGCGCTGTGATGTCACATGCTCTCAAATATCACCGTATGTTGCCATACCATTATCTCCAGCCTCTGCCTCCAATTGGTTTCCATGGTAACATTGTTCGACTCCTTACCCACATCCAAATTTTATTTAAGGATTCACTAGATAGAATTTCAAAGATGCATTATGAAAATTTTTTATATTATTCAATTTTATTATTATATATTTTTTTATTATATAGTATATAAAAATGTATTATTATTATTATTATTATTATTTGGCAGCAATCAATATCAGTGACAGGAGAAGAGAAATTTTGCAGCCCCAGGTGTTGAAGGTTATCGCCGAGTCCGTCTGGCAACATTTTCCACCGCCAGATACGTCTAAATGTTTGTGTTCAGAACCGTGCTGCATTCAACATCTGTCAAATCTCCTCCCGAGATAGTTTTGCACATCTGCACGTTGCAACACCTCAGGGATTTCCTGACAGTCATTTGCAAGGTGCCTTTT